>NC_136914.1:46324783-46924783 GCF_949752795.1 Hyperoodon ampullatus | reverse complement strand
TCTAACTATCTCTTCCCTCCTGTAGTCTACCTATAGCCTGTTACTGCTGAGTCTCCTTCCTCAAGAAGGCACATGTCTTTGACCTACTGAGATGCTTTAGCTCTTCTGCAGCATCTGTTGTATTTGGCTAATGGGAAACCTATAGAACCCAGTGGTAGAAATGTAGCTCATCTAACTGCTGTCCTCTGAGTCCTTGCTCTGCCATTTTGAAGCTCCATCCAACCTCTTGCTTTCAGAATGCTCCAGGCTGGGACCAGTTTCTGTGTTCACATATGGCCTAAACTCCTGGGGATACATCAGGTTCTCCTGGGCTTTTAAGAGTTTCTTTATCTCAGTATGTTGCCAGCCAAAGATTCAGATGTCAATTTCCCTTCTTGTAGTTATCACCCAGTCTGTCCCAGAGGTTTTCTTGGAGAACCCCTGCCTTTGTTCTCACTAAGGTTGTAAAGCCCTAGCATTCTCTATGTTTATGAATTCACTTCTCTTTCTAATCTTGTTTTGTTTTGTTTCATTTTCAATAGGTGGGAGGTGGATGATAGAGATGCTGTCTTTTAGCAACTCTGGCGTGGATGTTTTGTTCTTTTTAGAGTGTAGGGGAGTTTATCATTTGTAGTTCTCAGCTTTGGGGGTTTCACTAGAGCCAAATTTTAAGATCGGAGAAAACATCCCATTATCCTTTTATACTAGAGAGGAAATACAGAAGGAATGGGTGGTTTAGGCAAAGAGATATTGTTTAGTTCTTGGAGATGTTTGTCATGGAAGTACCCACTGCTTGTCTAGAGGAGGATGTCCATTAGGAAGCTGAATATAGGCAGTGGCTAAAACTATGTGTATAGATGAACCTAACCAGGGAGCATGAGGTTGTGTGTAGAGTCAAAAGAAAAGCAGGACTGAACCACAGAATATTAAGAGTTAGCAGAAGAAAAGAGCCAATGGAAGAGAAGGAATGATAAGAGAGGAAGTATGAGAAACTTAACAAAATGAGAAGGGAGGATGGTTTCAAGAATGATGCCGGTCAACAGTTTCAAATGTCATAGAAATGTCAATTAATAAAAAGTAAGGATTTGCTGGAGATGTCCTTGCTCCCATTAATCAAAAGTGGTCAAAAGGAAACCTCAAGCACCCATTCTTCCTTCCCTGCCAGCACTCACAGTCTGACCACCATCTGCCTAGAATCTGCTGGGACTTCTGTCATTATTTATTCCTGTTTATACAGGGTGCCATCAAAAGGCCCAGACTCCTAGATGACCTTTCATTTCCCACACCTAATCTCCTTAAAGTTGTCAGTATTTTCTGTCCCGTTACCCACCACCCATCCCCAACTCTTAAAATCTTTCCACTGTGCCCTATTTGGAGTTCATAAGCAAAATAATCCCCCAGTCCTCAACCTCCTTGCTGAATATTCCTTTTATTTTCTTACTCTAATGGATCCCTGACTCTTCCCAATGGTACTGCATCCCCTGCAGACCTCTTAAGTGATGACTCTCCTTCAGCCCTTTGTACCATTGAGCCTGGAAGGGGGGACTAGGGAATAAGTGTCTTCCTTGCTTGTTCTCATTACAATTTGCAGACTGTGCTCACTCTCTTCTCCATCTTTGAAACTAATGTTACCAGGTTCCTTGTGGAAAGTCGGGCATGTCTAATGTTTTCTCAATTTACTTGATATTGTAGTTCTCTTTTGGGGCAGCTTTCTTCCATTATATTTATTTTCTAAAGTAATCCACAGTTTTCTTAAGTATTTATTAGACATGCAAATAAGCATTAAGCTAATGAAAGCATGATTCTGCAAGGTTTGCTTTCTTTTTACTTTAGATTTTAGTAATACTGTTATCTTCTAGTTTCAGACATTTAATGTGTCTTTTGTCCTGTCATCTTATTCTTGCCTTTTACTATTTTTTTTTCATGGCATATTTTAGTTTATTTCAGAAGTACAATGGTTTGGCATTAAAAAAATTCTATCCATTTAATTCACAACATTAATAGGAAAAAATAATTATATGACAGTCTCAATACATGCAGAAAAATTCTGAAAATAGCCAGCATTCATTCTGGTTAAAACTACTTGAAACAGTAAAAATAAATACTTTTGTAACTTGAAAATGAGGATGAATACATCAAACTTCATGTAATGGTGAATGTTGAACAAAGATACCCACTTTCAGCACTTGTTCAGTTCTACTGCAGCTCTGAGTTAATGCAATAAGGCAAGAAAAAGAAAGAAATGGCGTAGAGCTTCAAAAGAAAGTAAAAATTTGTCACAATTTACATATTACATTATAATATATGTGTAAAATATAAGAATCTGCTATTGAACTATTAGAATTAATGTATAAATGTAATTGATGGTTATATATGTGGTCAATATAAAAAAAGATGATTAGATATGTGGTCAGTATAAAAAAATCAATATTTCTAGACTTTTACACTTAATAAAGTTTGGTTATGACTGATTTTAAATCTTTCATCTTTTTTTTTTTTTTACATCTTTATTGGAGTATAATTGCTTTACAGTGCTGTGTCAGTTTCTGCTTTATAACACAGTGAATCAGTTATATATATGTTCCTATATCTCTTCCCCTTACGTCTCCCTCCCTCCACCCTCCCTATCCCACCCATCCAGGTGGTCACAAAGCACCGAGCTGATCTTCCTGTGCTATGCGGATGCTTCCCACTAGCTATCTATTTTACGTTTGGTAGTGTATATATGTCCATGCCATTCTCTCACTTTGTCACAGCTTACCCTTCCCCCTCCCCATATCCTCAAGTCCATTCTCTAGTAGGTCTGTGTCTTTATTCCCATCTTACCCCTAGGTTCTTCATGACATTTTTTTTTCTTATATTCCATATGTAGGTGTTAGCAAACGGTATTTGTCTTTCTCTTTCTGACTTACTTCACTCTGTATGACAGACTCTAGGTCCATCCACTTCACTACAAATAACTCAGTTTCATTTCTTTTCATGGCTGAGTAATATTCCATTGTATATATGTGCCACATCTTCTTTATCCATTCATCCGATGATGGACACTTAGGTTGTTTCCATCTCCTGGCTATTGTAAGTAGAGCTGCAATGAACATTTTGGTACATGACTCTTTTTGAATTATGGTTTTCTCAGGGTATAAGCCCAGTAGTGGGATTGCTGGGTCATATGGTAGTTCCATTTGTAGTTTTTTAAGGAACCTCCATACTGTTCTCCATAGTGGCTGTACCAATTCACATTCCCACCATCAGTGCAAGAGTGTTCCCTTTTCTCCACACCCTCTCCAGCATTTATTGTTTCTAGATTTTTTGATGATGGCCATTCTGACTGGTGTGAGATGATATCTCATTGTAGTTTTGATTTGCATTTCTCTAATGATTAAAGATGTTGAGCAATCTTTCATGTGTTTGTTGGCAGTCTGTATATCTTCTGTGGAGAAATGTCTATTTAGGTCTTCTGCCCATTTTTGGATTGGGTTGTTTGTTTTTTTGTTATTGAGCTGCATGAGCTGCTTATAAATTTTGGAGATTAATCCTTTGTCAGTTGCTTCATTTGCAAATATTTTCTCCCATTCTGAAGGTTGTCTTTTGGTCTTGTTTATTGTTTCCTTTGCTGTGCAAAAGCTTTGAAGTTTCATTAGGTCCCATTTGTTTATTTTTGTTTTTATTTCCATTTCTCTAGGAGGTGGGTCCAAAAGGATCTTGCTGTGATTTATGTCATAGAGTGTTCTGCCTATGTTTTCCTCTAAGAGTTTGATAGTTTCTGGCCTTACATTTAGGTCTTTAATCCATTTTGAGCTTATTTTTGTGTATGGTGTTAGGGAGTGTTCTAATCTCCTACTTCTACATGTACTGTCCAGTTTTCCCAGCACCACTTATTGAAGAGGCTGTCCTTTCTCCACTGTACATTCCTGCCTCCTCTATCAAAGATAAGGTGACCATATGTTCGTGGGTTTATCCCTGGGCTTTCTATCCTGTTCCATTGATCTATCTTTCTGTTTTTGTTCCAGTACCACACTGTCTTGCTTAATGTAGCTTTGTAGTATAGTCTGAAGTCAGGGAGCCTGATTCCTCCAGCTCCGTTTTTCATTCTCAAGATGCTTTGGCTATTCAGGGTCTTTTGTGTTTCCATACAAATTGTGAATTTTTTTGTTCTAGTTCTGTGAAAAATGCCATTGGTAGTTTGATAGGGATTGCACTGAATCTGTAGATTGCTTCGGGTACTAGAGTCATTTTCACAATGTTGATTCTTCCACTCCAGGAACATGGTATATCTCTCCATCTATTTGTATCATCTTTAATTTCTTTCATCAGTGTCTTATAATTTTCTGCATACAGGTCTTTTGTCTCCTTAGGTAGGTTTATTCCTAGATATTTTATTCTTTTTGTTACAATGGTAAATGGGAGTGTTTTCTTGATTTCACTTTCAGATTTTTTATCATTAGTGTATAGGAATGCCAGAGATTTCTGTGCATTAATTTTGTATCCTGCTACTTTACCAGATTCATTGATAAGCTCTCGTAGTTTTCTGGTAACATGTTTAGGATTCTCTATGTATGGTATCATGTCATCTGCAAACAGTGACCGCTTTACTTCTTCTTTTCCAATTTGGATTCCTTTTATTTCCTTTTCTTCTCTGATTGCTGTGGCTAAAACTTCCAAAACTATGTTGAATAAGAGTGGTGAGAGTGGGCAGCCTTGTCTTGTTCCTGATCTTAGTGGAAATGGTTTGTTTTTCACCATTGAGGACGATGTTGGCTGTGGGTTTGTCATATATGGCTTTTATTATGTTGAGGAAATTTCCCTCTGTGCCTGCTTTCTGCAGGGTTTTTATCATAAATGGGTGTTGAATTTTGTTGAAAGCTTTCTCTGCATCTATTGAGATGATCATATGGTTTTTCTCTTCAGTTTGTTAATATGGTGTATCACGTTGATTGATTTGCATATATTGAAGAATCCTTGCATTCCTGGAATAAACCCCACTTGATCATGGTGTATGATCCTTTTAGTGTGCTGTTGGATTCTGTTTGTTAGTATTTTGTTGAGGATTTTTGCATCTATGTTCATCAGTGATATTGGCCTGTAGTTTTCTTTCTTTGTGACATCCTTGTCTGGTTTTGGTATCAGGGTGATGGTGGCCTCGTAGAATGAGTTTGGGAGTGTTCCTCCCTCTGCTATATTTTGGAAGAGTTTGAGAAGGATAGGTGTTAGCTTTTCTCTAAATGTTTGATAGAATTCGCCTGTGAAGCCATCTGGTCCTGGGCTTTTGTTTGTTGCAAGATTTTTAATCACATTTTCAATCTCAGTGCTTGTGATTGGTCTGTTCATATTTTCTATTTCTTTCTGATTCAGTCTTGGCAGGTTGTGCATTTCTAAGAATTTGTCCATTTCTTCCAGCTTGTCCATTTTATTGGCATAGAGTTGCTTGTAGTAATCCCTCATGATCTTTTGTATTTCTGCAGTATCAATTGTTACTTCCCCTTTTTCATTTCTAATTCTATTGATTTGAGTCTTCTCCCTTTTTTTCTTGATGAGTCTGGCTAATGGTTTATCAGTTTTGTTTATCTTCTCAAAGAACCAGCTTTTAGTTTTATTGATCTTTGCTATCGTTTCCTTCATTTCTTTTTCATTTATTTCTGATCTGATCCTTATGATTTCTTTCCTTTGGTAACTTTGGGGTTTTTTTGTTCTTCTTTCTCTAATTGCTTTAGGTGCAAGGTTAGGTTGTTTATTCGAGATGTTTCCTGTTTCTTAAGGTAGGATTGTATTGCTATAAACTTCCCTCTTAGAACTGCTTTTGCTGCATCCCATAGGTTTTGGGTCGTCGTGTCTCCATTGTCATTTGTTTCTAGGTATTTTTTGATTTCCTCTTTGATTTCTTCAGTGATCACTTCGTTATTAAGTAGTGTGTTGTTTAGCCTCCATGTGTTTGTATTTTTTACAGATCTTTTCCTGTAATTGATATCTAGTCTCATAGCGTTGTGGTCGGAAAAGATACTTGATATGATTTCAATTTTCTTAAATTTACCAAGGCTTGATTTGTGACCCAAGATATGATCTATCCTGGAGAATGTTCCATGAGCACTTGAGAAAAATGTGTATTCTGTTGTTTTTGGGTGGAATGTCCTATAAATATCAATTAAGTCCATCTTGTGTAATGTATCGTTTAAAGCTTGTGTTTCCTTATTTATTTTCATTTTGGATGATCTGTCCATTGGTGAAAGTGGGGTGTTAAAGTCCTGTATTATGAATGTGTTACTGTCGATTTACCCTTTTATGGCTGTTAGTATTTGTCTTATGTATTGAGATGGTCCTATGTTGGGTGCATAAATATTTACAATTGATGTATCTTCTTCTTGGATCGATCCCTTGATCATTATGTAGTGTCCTTCTTTGTCTCTTCTAATAGTCTTTATTTTAAAGTCTATTTTGTCTGATATGAGAATTGCTACTCCAGCTTTCTTTTGGTTTCCATTTGCATGGAATATCTTTTTCCATCCCCTCACTTTCAGTCTGTATGTGTCCCTAGGTCTGAAGTGGGTCTCTTGTAGACAGCATATATATTGGTCTTGTTTTTGTATCGATTCTGCCAGTCTGTGTCTTTTGGTGGGAGCATTTAATCCATTTACATTTAAGGTAACTATCGATATGTATGTTCCTATTCCCATTTTCTTAATTGTTTTGGGTTTGTTATTGTAGGTCTTTTCCTCCTCTTGTGTTTCTTGCCTAGAGAAGTTTCTTTAGCATTTGTTGTAATGCTGGTTTTGTGGTGCTGAACTCTCTCAGCTTTTGCTTGTCTGTAAAGGTTTTAATTTCTCTATCAAATCTGAATGAGATCCTTGCTGGGTAGAGTAATCTTGGTTGTAGGTTTCTTTCCTTCATCACTTTAAATATGTCCTGCCAGACCCTTCCGGCTTGCAGAGTTTCTGCTGAAAGATCAGCTTTTAACTTTATGGGGCTTCTCTTGTGTGTTATTTGTTGTTTTTCCCTAGCTGCTTTTAATATGTTTTCTTTGTATTTAATTTTTGACAGTTTAATATGTGTCTTGGCATGTTTCTCCTTGGATTTATCCTGTATGGGACTCTCTGTGCTTCCTGGACTTGATTAACTATTTCCTTTCCCATATTAGGGAAGTTTTCAACTATAATCTCTTCAAATATTTTCTCAGTCCCTTTCTTTTTCTCTTCTTCTTCTGGAACCCCTATAATTCGAATGTTGGTGCGTTTAATGTTGTCCCAGAGGTCTCAGAGACTGTCCTCAGTTCTTTTCATTCTTTTTTCCTTTATTCTGCTCTGCAGTAGTTATTTCCACTATTTTATCTTCCAGGTCACTTATCTGTTCTTCTGCTTCAGTTATTCCGCTATTGATCCCATCTAGAGTATTTTTAATTTCATTTATTGTGTTGTTCATCGTTGCTTGTTTCATCTTTAGTTCTTCTAGGTCCTTGTTAAATGTTTCTTGCATTTTCTCTATTCTATTTCCAAGATTTGGATCATCTTTACTATCATTATTCTGAATTCTTTTCCAGGTAGACTGCCTATTTCCTCTTCATTTGTTAGGTCTGGTGGGTGTTTATCTTGCTCCTTCATGTGCTGTGTGTTTTTCTGTCATCTCATTTTGCTTATCTTACTGTGTTTGGGGTCTCCTTTTTGCAGTCTGCAGGTTCACAGTTCCCATTGTTTTTGGTGTCTGTCCCCAGTGGCTAAGGTTGGTTCAGTGGGTTGTGTAGGCTTCCTGGTGGAGGGGACTAGTGCCTGTGTTCTGGTGGATGAGGCTGGATCTTGTCTTTCTGGTGGGCAGGTCCACGTCTGGTGGTGTGTTTTGGGGTGTCTGTGGACTTATTATGATTTTAGGCAGCCTCTCTGCTAATGGGTGGGGTTGTGTTCCTATCTTGCTAGTTGCTTGGCATAGGGTGGCCAGCACTGTAGCTTGCTGGTCGTTGAGTGAAGCTGGGTGCTGGTGTTGAGATGGAGATCTCTGGGAGATTTTCGCTGCTTGATATTATGTGGAGCTGGGAGGTCTCTTGTGGACCCGTGTCCTGAAGTTGGCTCTCCCACCTCAGAGGCAGAGCACTGACTCCTGGCTGCAGCACCAAGAGCCTTTCATCTACATGGCTCAGAATAAAAGGGAGAAAAAGTAGAAAGAAAGAATTAGTAGAAGAAAGAAAGAAAGAAAGAGGATAAAATAAAGTAAGATAAAATAAAATGTCATTATTAATATAAAATAATTTTTAAGAAAAAAATTTTTTAAAAAAGAAAAAACAGGGCTTCCCTGGCGGCGCAGTGGTTGAGAGTCCGCCTGCCGATGTAGGGGAGACCGGTTCGTGCCCCGGTCTGGGAGGATCCCACATGCCGCGGAGCGGCTGGGCCCATGAGCCATGGCCGCTGAACCTGCGCGTCCGGAGCCTGTGCTCCACAACGGGAGAGGCCTCGACAGTGAGAGGCCCGCATACCGCAAAAATAAATAAATAAATAAATAAAAATTTAAAAAAAGAAAAGAAACAAACCAAAAATAACAGATGGGTAGAACCCTAGGACAAATGGTGAAAGCAAAGCTATACAGACAAAATCTCACACAGAAGCATACACATACACACTCACAAAAAGAGGAAAAGGGGAAAAAATAATAAATCTTGTTCTCAAAGTCCACCTCCTTCATTTGGGATGGTTCGTTGTCTATTCATATATTCCACAGATGCAGGGTGTATCAGGTTGATTGTGGAGCGTTAATCTGCTTTTGAGGCTGCTGGGAGAGATTTCCCTTTCTCTTCTGTGTTCGCACAGCTCCGGGGTCTCAGCTTTGGATTTGGCCCCGCCTTTGCGTGTAGGTCGCCGGAGGGCGTCTGTTCTTCTCTCAGACAGGACGGGGTTAAAGGAGCAGCTGCTTCGGGGGCTCTGGCTCACTCAGGCCGGGGGGCAAGCCTGCGGCGGCAGTGGCGGGACTTTGCACCAGCCTGAGGTGCACCGTGCGTTCTCTCGGGGAAGTTGTCCCTGGATCCCTGGACCCTGGCCGTGGCAGGCTGCACAGGCTCCCTGGAAGGGAGGTGTGGAGAGTGACCTGTGCTCGCACACGGGCTTCTTGGTGGTGGCAGCAGCAACCTTAGCATCTCATGCCCGCCTTTGGGGTCCGCGCTGTTAGCCGCGGCTCGCGCCCATGTTTGGAGCTCCTTTAAGCTGCGCTCTTAATCCCCTCTCCTCCCACACCAGGAAACAAAGAGGGCAGAAAAAGTCTCTTGCCTCTTCGGCAGCTGTAGACTGTTTCCCGGACTCCCTCCCGGCTAGCCGTGGCGCACTGACCCCTTCAGGCTGTGTTCACACCGCCAGTCCTCTCCCTTTGCTCCAAAGCCCGAGCCTCAGCTCCCAAACCCGTCCGCCCCCGGCGGGTGAGCAGACAAGCCTCTAGGGCTGGTGAGTGCCGGTTGGCACTGATCCTCTGTGCGGGAATCTCCCCGCTTTGCCCTCTGCACCCCTGTTGCTGCGCTCTCCTCCACGGCTCCGAAGCTCTACCCCTCCGCCACCCGCAGTCTCCGCTCGCGAAGGGGCTTCCTAGTGTGTGGAAACTTTTCCTCCTTCACGACTCCCTCCCACTGGTGCAGGTACCATCCCTAT
Organism: Hyperoodon ampullatus; assembly: GCF_949752795.1. Taxonomy (NCBI): domain Eukaryota; kingdom Metazoa; phylum Chordata; class Mammalia; order Artiodactyla; family Ziphiidae; genus Hyperoodon; species Hyperoodon ampullatus. The sequence goes on along the minus strand of NC_136914.1, from coordinate 46,915,196 downwards.
TCTTTTGTCTCTGTTTATTCTTTTATTCTTTTGCCCTACCCAGGTACGTGGGGAGTTTCTTGCCTTTTGGGAGGTCTGAGGTCTTCTGCCAGCATTCAGTAGGTGTTCTGTAGGAGTTGTTCCACGTGTAGATGTATTTCTGGTGTATCTGTGGGGAGGAAGGTGATCTCTGCGTCTTACTCTTCTGCCATCTTCCCCCTCCTCTAAATCTTCCAGCTTACTAGTTACTTTTTCTTTTCCCTATCTGTTCTTTTTCTTTCTTTCTTTCTTTTTTTTAATATTTATTTGTTTATTTATAATTTATACATTTTTTATTTTTTTATTTTGGCTGTGCTGGGTCTTAGTTGCAGCATGCGGGATCTTTAGTTGTGGTACAAGGACTTGTTAGTTGCAATATGTGAGCTTTTTCGTTGCGGCATGCGCGATCTAGTTCCCCGACCTCGGATGGAACCTCGGCCCCCTACATTGGGAGCGGGGAGTCCTACCCACTGGACCAGCAGGAAGGTGCCTCTTTTCCTTTAACTCTTTTTCTGCCTTATTTTGGGAGCAAATTGAGTATTTTTTATGATTCTATTTTACCTGCACTGTTGGCATATTATACTTTAATTTTTTTTTTTGGTTGCTCGAGTCAAAGATAAATTTTTGACTTATCACAGTCTACCTTCAAATTTATATCCCTTTGTGTAGGGTAAGAACCTTATATAGAGTGCTCCCAATTCCTCCCTCCCATCCTTTGAGCTATCATTGTTAAACATTTTACTTTTACATGTTGTAAACTCCATAATAGATTTTACTGTTTTTGCTTTACACAAATTATCTTTTAAAATGATTAAAAATTAAGAAAATTAAGTAAAACAAATCTTGTGTTTATTTTCATTTGAACTGAATCCTACGTATGCTTTCTTTATGTAGGCCCCGATCTCTGTCTGGTATCAAACTCCTCCCTAAAGAACTTTCTTTGATGTTTCTTTTAATGAAAATCTGCTTATAAGAAATTCTTTCAGCTTTTGTTTGCCTGAAGAAGTCTTATTTTGCCATTATTTTTGAAAGATATTTCTGCTGGGTAAAAGATTTTTGGTTGTCAGTTTTCCCCATACTTAAAAAATGTCACTTCATTAACTTCTAGATTGCATAATTTCTGCTGAGAAATAATGTTGTAATTTTTGTCTATTTTCTCCCTGTATATAATGTCTTTTTTTTCCTTTTCCTGGCTGCTGTCAAGATTTTCTCTTTATATTTGGATTTCTGTCGTTTGACTATTATGTGTCCAGATGTCTGTTTTGTTGTTGTTCTTTTCTTTTTAAAATATATATTTGTCTTGATTTTAAAGCTTCTCATACCTGCGATTTATTGTTTATTTTTGGAAAACTTTTGACCATATGTCTTCAAATCTTCTTCTGCCTCATTCTTTCTCTATTTTCATTCTAGAACTCCGGTTTCAAAAATGTTAGACTGAGATAGTTCCGTAGCTCTTAGATGCTCTGTTCTGCCCACTCCCCCCCACTCCTTTTTCTTTGTGTTTCAGCTTGGATAATTTCTGTTGACCTATCTTCAGATTAATTGATTCTTTCCTCAGTTGCGTGGAGTCTACTAAAGGGCCCATTGAAGGACTTCTTCATCTCTGACCATTGTGTTTATTCTATTTCTAACATTTCCATTTGGCTCTTTTTTATAGTTTCCATTTCTCTGCTGCAGTTCCCCTCTGTTCATTGCACGTTGTCTTCGTTTCCTTCTAGGTCTGTTAACATATTAATTGTATTTATCTTAAAGTCCTTATCTGATAGTTGCAACATCTAAGTTATCTTTAAGTCTGGCTTTCATTTTAGAATGGCCATCTGGGTTTTTTTTTTTCTTTTTTTTTTTAAAGCTTATACATCTAGGGTGGGGAAACTATATTCTATGAAAGGTAGATAACTTAGCACAAAGAGTGAAGCTGGGCTGTTGATTCATATCAAATCTGATCAGAAAGACTTCAGGATAGTTAAACTTTTGGATAACTGAAGTTCAAAAATGGTAAAAGTCTGCAGAGCTTGGGTCCTGGAAAATTGGATTAAAGAATTGAGGGTTAGAAACCTCAAAACCCTTTCTTTCTCACTAATTTGGTCTTAGAGTAAGTAAAATGTCAGGCCTGTCACACTTTATGTAATGTTGATGGGTTCTTTTTTTTTCCTGACTATCTTTATAATGAACATGAATACGTCTTCAAAATATACTACTCTTTTAAGAGTCTATGCAAATTATCCTGGACATCCTTGAATACACCTTATACATACTTCTTGTCAGTTTTTCTCTTCTACCCAGGGGCGTGCGCTTCTTTTTCGGCCTTATTTGGCAAACAGATCTTTCCTCTTTGCCCTGCCTATGGTAAGTAATTGAATTATCACATAGCCACTTAGGATGCAGAATGTACTTAACTCCCAGGGAAGGAATTTCAGAGCATAAGCTATGTACAAATGGTTTAAGAAAAATTTCTTCCTTCTCTGAAATCTATGACCAGTATAACTTATTGAACTCTTTCTACTTCTAGGTCTTTTAGCTTGGGTAGAATTCTATAAAGCTTCTATAATTAAATTCTAGATTCAACATTTTATTATAGTTGCTTCATCATTTATTTACCCATCCCTCTATCCATCTTTTTTTTTTTTTTTTTTTTTTTTTGCGGTACGCAGGCCTCTCACTGTTGTGGCCTCTCCCATTGCAGATCACAGGCTCTGGACGCACAGGCCTAGCGGCCATGGCTCACGGGCCTAGCCGCTCCACGGCATGTGGGGTCTTCCCGGACCGGGGCACGAACCCGTGTCCCCTGCATCGGCAGGTGGACTCTCAACCACTGCGCCACCAGGGAAGTCCTATCCATCTTATTTTTAAAGTGCATTTCGAGTAAGTTGCACATGTTCAGTATACGTCTCCCCAAATATTCCATCAAGCATACCATTAACTAGAATTCACTTCTTGTTTAGAGGGTTTTCTTTTTCCTTTTGAGGTAAAATTCACATATACTGAAATATGCAAATCTTAAATATTTGGATGTTTTCAGCTAAAATGCCTACACCTATGCAACAAAAAAAACCTCTGCTAAGATAAAGAACATTATTATCGCCTCAAGAAGTTGACAGTTAAAAAACATTTTTTCCTATTTCTGAATGTATTAGGGTAAACAGTGCACCTGTCATTTGATAGGTTTTGGTAAAAAGTCTTTATTACCTATTTCCTAGAAACTGAGAAACAAACAACTTCAGATTATTAATTCTTTTGCTTGTAGTTCAGAATTTCCCATTTTTTTCCCTAATAAATTGAAGGAGGATGTAAGTTTACAGATCATTAAAAATAATTTTTGATGCTAGAATACAATGTGATTTTTGTATAAAACTCAGAAGGATTTCCAGGTATTAATGTATATTATTACAATAAATATCCTTCTGTTCGTATAAACTTATTTGTGAAAATAATGTTTTTCAGAATTTATAAAAACACAGGAGTAGAATTGATGCTGAACTCTCTAGTGATGTGAAATATTCATTTATGGACACAGGAAGTAATCTTTTAAAATGAGTCTGATCATCTTATTGAAAGATGCATTTCAATAAAGTCTTTTTATATTGTAATAATCACAGTTTGTAATATATTTGTTGTTTTAAGTGTATACAATAATTGTATTATGAACTCAATCAAGACAAAATTATTTAACACTTAGAGCTTTACATAAATACATCTTTTTGTTTCAGAGAATTATGATAAAAGAATTTCAAGGATAAAAATGTTACACTAGAATAAAATGTTTAGAGGATATGGAATTCAAACACAAGTTCACAGAGGAAAAGGAATAATATAAATTTCTGACTGCTAAAGAGTTCTTTGTTTATATATTAAAAAATATAGTAGATACTCGTGAGTATCAAATCACTATGTTGATTTGATTCCATTGAATGCATTTTAAAAAGTAATGTGACAGTTTTACTTTTTAAATGCTAATATTTATAATGGGCTAGAAATTACAATAAACTGAATGATGTTCTCAATCTCCCTGAAGGTTATCTCCACTCCAGCCAACTGGAAGGGAAAACACATGGAAAAGCACATGTTGGGAGGCTTTTATGGACCAGACCAGATGGATGTTGCATCATTCACTTCACTAGCTAAAGCTCAGTCTTGTAGGCTTACCTTACTACAAGGGAGCCTAGGAAATATAATCTGGCTATATGCCTAGGAAGCAGAAGAGAATATGGATTTTGGTTAGCAGTAAGCAGTCTGTAGTGTAATCATCCATATATAGCGTAGTAGTGCTATATTAACAAAGGTAGTTGACATTAGTTAGGCAGGAAACTGGAAGCCTGAACAATAATGATTTCCTCTTATAAAGAGTCACTCTTCCATTCTCCGTTTTTGAGTGGCTATCAATATTTATTGAGGTCCATGAGTACTATGTGCTAAGGCTGTGGGAACTGTGGAAGAGCTTACAGTGGTTGGGCAGACAAAATTCAATGCATGTAAAACAATAATGAACAATGAAATAGATGCTAAGTTGTGTGGTATAGACAAGGTGGTATGAAACTAAAGAGAAAAGAAAAAGAGAAGTCCTGACGTTCCTTCATTCACCACTCAGCAATGCCTGTGCTGTGTTAGGGACTGTATTCTTTGGGGAAATAGAAGAGAGCAAAAGTAGACGTGTGGAACCTAAGGTCTACGGAGGTGTGGGAGGGAATGTGACATAAATGAATTAAATGATATACAAAAATATAAAATTACAAAAGACATATGATGGCATGAGATCCTATATAAGGGGATTCAACCACAGTTGGGATGATTAGAGAAGGCATCCCTGAGCTAAGGGCTTTTTATGGGTAGAATTAGAGTGGATGTCAGCCACAAGAGTGAAGGACTAGAGGTAATAATACATATGATGAACACATATGTATACGTATGAGAGTACATACATACAGAGTACTAAGACAACTACTCTGATTAGAATTAGTAATCCTTTGCAGGGAATGGAGAACATAAAAAGGTAGGGTTAGATTATGGATAATTTTCAAAAGCAAGCAAATTTAGACTTAATTTTGTCATTAAATGGAGACTCATGAAATGTTTCTAAGGCAACAGGAGATATAATAAAAGTATGAAAGTGAAGTTTGCAAAAAAATTACTTAGGCAGTGTTTGTGTGGTAGATTCAAGGCAGGTAGAGACGAATCATAAAGCTGATTTTGAATTTGATTGCAAATATCCAGGCAAGAAGTGACATGAGCAATGACAGTATTAGAAAGTTGAGAGTTAGAATAGTTTTGGGACAGAGGTTTCAGAAGTTGATAGCTTCTTCTTTTGCTGTGAAGCTCTTAAATGTTTGAGTTAGGGGATGGTCCAGTGAGTACAGTTTGAAGTGAAGGGAATCTGTTTTCCTGATAAACTTTAACACAGGTTGTTGTAAGATTGATAAGAGTTAGAGTTGAGGTGACTGCAGGTTGTAGGTCCCACTGATTCTGTCGCCTGAATTATTTTGTACGTATGTAGCTTCTCATGTCAGCACCCATTAGCCAGGATAAAGGAGTAGAAGGAGTAAATGACTGAGAATTTACTTCTTTTCTATGTTATTATATTGGTTTTGTTTTTATGCTTTTATAATTATGTTGTTTGAATACCTATGGGGTCCTGTTGCCGTATTATTAACAGCTTTTTTACTATAGAAATTTAAAATATATTTAAAAAGTTAGAATAGTAAAATTAACTCCCATGTACCCTTCATCCAACTTTGGGATTATCCACTTAATCTTGTTATCATCTTTAACTCTCTTCCCATTTTTTTTAAGTAAATCGTGTCATTTTATCTGTAGATATTTCTTTATGTATATAAAACATAAGGACACTTTTTTTTAACTTACCCACATTCGTTTAATGCCACTAAATACCTAGTTAATACACATTTCCCCAGTCATCTTAAATTTTTACAGTGTGTTTGAATTCAGGATTCAGATGTTTGTGAATGATTGATATTTCTCTTACTTTCTTCATTTTCCTTTTTCCTCTTGCCTTTAAAAAAAACATCAAGGGGCTTCCTTGGTGGCGCAGTGGTTGAGAGTCCGCCTGCCGATGCAGGGGACACGGGTTCATGCCCGGGTCCAGGAAGATCCCACATGCCGCGGATCGGCTAGGCCCGTGAGCCATGGCTGCTGAGCCTGCGCGTCTGGAGCCTGTGCTCCGCAACGGGAGAGGCCACAACAGTGAGAGGCCCGCGTACCGCAAAAAAAAAAAAAAAAAAAAAAAAAAAAAAATCAGGTTGTTTATATCCTGTAGTTTTTCATAGCCTGGAGTTTGCTGGTTGCATCCCTATGGTGCCATTTAGTTTTGAGAATTTTTGGAATAGAACTCAGATGTCTCCTACATCTTTAGATCTTAGCGTGTGTTTTGCAGGTATTTTCTCCCAGTCTTTAGCTTGTCTTTTTATTCTTTTAACAGTGTCTTTTACAAAGTAGAAATTTTTAATTTTAATGAAGTTTGCCTTATCAACTTTGGCTTTCATGGACTGTACTTTTGGTATTGTATCTAAAAAGCCATCACCAAACCCAAGGTAACCTAACTTTTCTCCTGTTATCGTACAGGAGCTTTATAGTTTAGTTTTATAGTTTTAGGACCATGATCCATATGTAACAGATGTTAAGATTTGTATTGAAATTCACTTTTTTTGCATGTGGATGTCCTATTGTTCCAGCACCATTTGTTGAAAAGACTATCCTTTCTCCATGGAATTGCCTTTGCTCCTTAGAGATGAGTTGACTGTATTTGTGTGGGTCTACTTCTGTGCTCTCCTGTTTATCAATCATTTTTAGTCTTTGCCAAGCTGATTAAAAGATCTCATATAGATTTGTATTTTTAAAAATTGTTCATATTTTTGTGTCTTCTGGACTCCTCTTCTGAAATCTGATGCCCTTTGGGTGGTTTGTCTTTTTTTTTGCTTGCTTGGCATATTAAGGAAAGTACTCCTTTGTTATCAATGTGGTTACAAACATTTTTCCCAGTTGGCTTTGTCTTTTTTTTCTTGCAGACATTCTGCACATTAAATTTGTCAAAATAGTGTCTTCAAGTATGAATTTTGAGTTTTTGAGCTATGCTTAGATAAGTCTTCCTTACTCCAATATTTTAAAATACTTATCCATTAAAAAATCATTATTTGTTTTTATTTTATGTAATTATTTTACATATAATATTCTTTTACTGCAAATTAAGTACAAGAACAGATAGACGTATTCTTGTTTTTTAAACTTCATGGAATGGTTCAATTCATATTAGCCTCCAGTTTAATCCTGACTGATTTTTATAACCCATCTTGCAAGGTGGGTATCTAATTTTTATATTGTGGTAAAATAATGCAACATAAAATTTACCATCTTTATGTACATTTTTCAGTGTTCAGTGGTATTAAGTGCATTCGTATCATTGTGCAATCATCTCTACAGTCCATCTCCAGAGCTCTTTCCATCTTGGAAAACTGTAACTCTAAACCTATTCTTCGCTCTCCCTAGCCCTTGGCAGTCACTATTCTACTTTCTGTCTCTGTGATTTTGGCTACTCTGCTTCCTAAAACTGGGATCATACATTATTTGTCCTTTATTTGTGATTGGCTTATTTTACTTAGCATAATGTCCTCAAAGGTCACCAGTCAGAATTTCCTGCCTTTTTAAGGCTGAATAATATTCCATTGTATGTATATTCATTTGTGGATGGACACTTGGATTGTTTCCATATTTTAGCTTGTGTGAGTAATGTTGCTATGAACATGGGTGTACAGATACCTCTTGGAGACCCTACTTTCAATTCTTTTGAATGTATACCCACAAGCTGAATTTCTGGATCATATGGTAATGCTATAATATTTAATTTTTTGAAGAACCACCATTCTGTTTTCCACAATGGCTGTACTGTTTTACATTCCCATCAATAATGCACAAGAGTTCTAATTTCTTCATATCCGTACCAACACTGTTTTTCTTTTTGTCTATTCTCCATTTATTTATTGAAACTGGACTTTGGGGGGGAAATAGCAGTATTTAAAATGCCCTGGTTCTTTTGTTACATCCAAAAAGCTCTGCTAAGATACTCAGTGAGAACATTTACGGATGAGATAAAGAGGGGCCTATGAAATCCTGAAATTGCAGGCTGAATTGAATTCTATATGCTTTTGTGCCTTTTCCTGGAGAAACTTCCATTGATTTAATTAGATTATGGGACGTGGTGGGAAAGGGCAGAACAGGAAAGAAAGAGGGGAGGGAAAGAGGTGCATACATGGTGGGAGAAGGCAGCGCTGTGAGGTTAGGTTAGGGAATTCGCATCCGGATGCTGCGGCCCCAGGTGCGCGCCCACCTGTAGGTCCTGGCGCCATGCGGTGCATTCCCGTCCGCCAACGCTGGAGGGCGCGCCCGCGCACAGCCCGCCCCGCGCGGACCCCGGAGACGCTCCAAGGGGCCGACAGGGGGCGCTGTATAAGGACGGAGGGATCCCAACCCGGAGACTCCGAGCCCAGCCACCTTCCCGGTGGAGGGAGGTTCCGCGGCCCTGGGTCTGGTGGGCGGGGCCGGAGGGAGGTTTTCCCTGCGCACCGGGGGAAGAGACCCCCGCCTCTTCCAAATACTGAGGTCGCCTTTTGCTTTGGGAGCGCTGGAGGGAGCATTGCCCCGAGTCCAGTGACCTTTGCAAAATCGTCTCAGGTTGTCTTGAAGGCAGGTGTCTCTGGATTACAGTCTCAGCTCTTCACTTCGCTGTGTGACCTTGGACAAGGAATCCACCTCTCTGAACCTCAGTTCCCTCCACCCCTAAAATGGGGATAATGACCATGCCCAGATGGTACAGCCGGGGCAAGAATTAAATGAGACCCTGTGCCTGCAGGGCGCCCACGTAGCAGGGCACCCACGTAGCAGGGCACCTGGTACATGGTAAATCCTCAAACTATTATCTTACTATTATTAGTATTACTCTTATTACCTATCATTGTTACTACAGTATTACTACTATATGATTACTATTACTGTATTACTATATTATTGTATTTATACATTGGGCTGCAGTTTGGCCATTCTAGATATCTGTCTCAAAAGACCTGTTCTTTTGGTTAGAACACGTAGTTCTAAAGCTTTTTAATCTTTTCCATTCTTAAAAGTTATCCAAGGGCCTAAAGTGTTTCTGTTTTTGTGCAATTCACTCCCATGCCATTGAATTTCACCCCATTTAAATTGATCTGGCCAAAGTACCTCTGTGGGCAGAGCAATCAGATGAAGACTCTGGATTGCTGGCTTGAAAGACTCCTGCCGGCTTCTTGCAGGAAAGAGAAAGAAAAGCCAGCCTCTTCAAGGATAACCCCAAAGGCCATGTGGCCCAAAGGCCCCAGGCTGGGAGGCAGGCAGTCTGGGTTCCGATTCTGGTTCTGCCCACGTGACTTCAGCAGGGTGCTCTGTCTCTGAATGTGTGCTCAGCTGGACACGAGGAGGTCAGTGGATTTGCATCCTTTTGGTTCCTGCAGCTGTGATGACCTGGCTCCTGGTTCTCCCTTACCTATTAGAAGAGTCTGGTATTTGCACGGATGCGTGGGTCTGAGAAAGGAGAAACCAGCTATTGCCAACCTCAAGGGGAGGACATGGATTCACAAAGTCCTCTGTTGGACTTAAGTTCAGCCACTGCCCACACATGACCATGGCAAGTTACTCCTTATTCCTCCCCCAGGGGTCAGCATGTGGTGACATTCAGGGTAGGACACGTGTCCTTCAACCTTCACTTTCAGCTGGAGTCCAAGCCCGAAGCCCTGCAGAGAGAGAGGTGGCCAGAGGTGTCCATCAGCTGGAGCTCAGGGTCACCAGGGACCATGTTATGAAGGGAAAAGTGTCCGGCACTGACTGATCTCAGGCTCCAGTCGAAGCCAAGTCCACCTTCCTTTATGGAGCCCTTCTCCAGCTGAGCAAGGTCACAGCGCCCTCTGCAAGGACTCTGGATAACCTAAGACTGGGTTCCTGTCGAAGTCCATCCCTCTCTAGCTGTGCAAAGTTGATGTGATGGCCTAACCTCTGAGCCTCAGTTTCCTCCACTGAAAAATGAGGGTGTTGATTCTCCAAACGGATGGCACAAACATCACCCGTGGAGCACTCCCCCACCCTGCCCTCTCACTGTGCTCGGGTTTGGATGCTTCAGTCCTGGTGTTGCTTTCTTCTTCTCCCTAATCAGGAGAACTGATACATTCTGCCCACCATCAAACTGAAGGTCAGGAGTTTAAATTGTGAACCAAGCTCCAAGATAAATGTGTCTCTGCACCCCAATGTTCATAGCAGCACTATTTACAATAGCCAAGACAGAGAAGCAACCTAAGTGTCCATCAACAGATGAATGGATTAAAAAGATGTGGCACAGGGCTTCCCTGGTGGCGCAGTGGTTGAGAGTCCGCCTGCCGATGCAGGGGACGCGGGTTCATGCCCCGGTCCGGGAAGATCCCACATGCCGCGGAGCGGCTGGTCCCGTGAGCCATGGCCGCTGAGCTTGCGCGTCCGGAGCCTGTGCTCCACAATGGGAGAGGCCACAACAGTGAGAGGCCCGCATACTGGAAAAAAAAAAAAAGATGTGGCACATATATATATATATATATATATATATAGTGGAATACCACTCAGCCATAAAAAGGAACGAAACAGTGCCAGTTGCAGCAACTTGCATGGACCTAGAGACTATCACATTAACTGCAAGTCAGACAGAGAAAGACAAATACCATGTGATATCGCTTATATGTGGAATCTAAAAAAAAAAAAGGTACAAATGAACTTATTTACAAATTAGAAATAGACTCACACACAGAAAACAAACATGGTTACCAAAGGGCAAAGGAGGGGGAGGGATAAAGTAGGAGTTTGGAATTAACAGATACACAATACTATATATAAAATAGATAAACAACAAGGTCCTACTGTACTGCACAGGGAACTATATTCAATATCTTGTAATAACCTATAATGGAAAAGAATCTGAAAAAGAATCGATTCATATTATATTATATTATAACTGAATTACTTGGCTGTACACCTAAAACTAACACATTTCAAATCAGCTATACTTCAATTTTTAAAAAAGGATACAACACTTTTTCTGATAGTAGCCATCCTAATGGATGTGAGGTGGTATATCATTGGAGTTTTCATTTGCATTTCACTAATGATTAGTGATGTTTGAGTATCTTTTCATGTATTTATTGGTCATTGTATATCTTCTTTGGAGAAATGTCTATTCAAATTCTTGGCCCATTTTTGAATTGATTTGTTTGAGTTCTAGAAATTCCCTATATATTCTGGATCTTAATCCCTCATCAGATATATGATTTGCAAATTTCTCCTATTCTGTGAGTTACCATTTTACTCTGTTGACAGTATCTTTTGAGACCCCAAATTTAAAAATTTTTTAGGAAGTCCGGTTTGTCTGTGTTTTCTTGCCTGTGCCTTTGGCATCATCTAATAAGTCATTGCCAAATCCGATATTGTGAAGCTTCTGCCCTGTGTTGTCTTCTAAGAGTTTTCTAGTTTTAGGTCTTACGTTTAGGTTATGGATCCCTTTTGAGTTGTTTTTTGTATATGATGTTGGGAAAGGCTCCAGCATCATTCTTTTGCATGTCGTTATCCAGTTTTCCCAGCACCATTTGTTAAGGGGACTGTCTTTTCCACGTTGAATGGTCTTGGCACCCTTGTTGAAAATCATTTGACCACGTATGTACAGGTTTATTTCTGGACTCTATTCTGTTTTATTGGTTTATATGTCTGGCTCTATGCCAGCATTGGCCTTATTTTTTAGGTTAGATCTTTGATCTATTTGGAATTTGTTACAAGGAATGAGTTACAGGGATCCATGGCTAATCCATACCATTTATTAAATAACTCTCATTCTCCATTGATGCCAGATTTCATCATGAACTTTTCCAATATATGGGTCGTTTTATCTATTCCTTTGATCTTTAGCACTCTGTTCCTAGGCTAATCCCATATTTTTTTATTTACCCTATCTTGATAGTACATTTTAATCCTTAGTAGGGCTGGTTTCTGATTTGATTTTTGTTTGTTTGTTTTGGCCATGATGCACGGCTTGCGGGATTTTCGTTCCCCCACCACAGATTGAACACGTGCCCCCTGCAGTGGAAGTGCAGAGTCCTAACCACTGGACCGCCAGGGAATTCCCTGGTTTCTGACTTTTGTAAGGCTGATGCCTTATAGAGCACATTGTCTAAACTTGCCGGATATGGTCATTTGACCCTTTCCTTGAATTCTTCCATAGATACTAACACATCACTTTAAAATTACTTATCTTTGTCACTATAATTCATGACTATGAATAAAACATGAGTTAAGTTAATATCCATGAAAAATTTGCAAATGAATACCTTAACCTATTTCATATTATTTCACCAGTCAGTAAATCATTGTTGAAAGTTCTGGTACCCATCTCAAGGTTTGACTCTGTCTTTAGTCACATATATTTATCTTTTCTCATTTTCTCATTTGTCTCTTTTAGCTTGAAAGCATTTTAAAACTTTCTAATTTGATTCTTGGTAGGTTTATTTATTTTAGTAACCTAAAGTTTGGGAATTAGGATAATATAAACATAGTTTTTCCGGGAAGTTAAGGTCTATAAACACTCTGTCACAAATTTTTTTTAAAAGCATATTAAGATGGAACCCTATAAATTCCTGATTTCAAACTATATTGCAAAACTATAGTAATCAAAACTGTGTGGTATTGATATAAACAAAGATAAATTGATCAATGGAACAGAATAGAGAGCCCAGAGATAAACCCACACATATGTGACCAAGTAATTTGCAACAAAGGAGCCAAGAATATACAGTGGGTGTTGGGAAGACCAGACAGCCGCATGCAAATAATGAAACTGAACCACTGTCTTATACCATACACAAAAATTAACTCAAAATGGATTAAAGACTTGAATGTAAGACCTGAAACTATAAAACTCCTAGAAGAAAATGTAGGAGGTAAGCTCCTTGACACATTGGTTTTGGCAGCAAAAATAAACAGGTGGGACTACATCAAACTAAAAAGTGTCTCTACAGCAAAGGAAACCATCAACAAAATGAAAAGGCAGCCTACAGAATGGGAGAAATTATTTGCAAATCATATATCTTATAAGGGGTTAAAATTCAAAACATATAAAGAACATATACGACTCAATTAAAAAACAAAGAATCTGATCCAAAAATGGGCAGAGGAACTGAATAGACATTTTTCCAAAGAAGACATACAAATGGCCAACAGGCACATGAAAAAGTGCTGAACATCACTAACCATCAGGAAAATGCAAATCAAAACCACAATGAGATATCATCTCACACCAGTTAGAATGACTGTTACCAAAAAGAGGAAGAAATAGCAAGTGTTGGCAAGGATGTGGAGAAAAGGGAACCCTGGTGCACTGTTGGTGGGAATGTAAATTGGTGTAGCCTCTATGGAAAACAGTGTAAAGGTTCTTAAAAAAACTAAAAATAGAACTATCATATCACCCAGCAATTTCACTCCTGGATATCTATCCAGAAAAAATGAAAATACTAATTTGAAAAGATACATGCACCCCAGTGTTCAAAGCTGCAATATTTACAGTAGTCAAGACATGGAAACAACCTAAGTGTCTATCTACAGATGAATGGATAAAGAAAATGTGATACACACAACACACAGACATGGACATATATACAGTGGAATATTATTCAGCCATAAAAAAGAATGAAGTCCTGACATTTGTGACAACATGGATGAACCTCAAGGGCATTATGCTAAGTGAAATAAGTCAGACAGAGAAAGAGACAAATACTGTGTGATCTCATTTATATGGAATCCAAAAAAAAAAAAAAAACCATAGATACAGAGAACAGATTGTTGGTTGCCAGAGGCAGGGTGTGTGGTCGAAAAGAGTGAAGGTGGTCAAAAGGTACAAACTTCCAGTCATAAGATAAATAAGTTCTGGGGATGTAATGTATAGCATGGTGACTATAGATAAGGTTGTATTATATATTTGGAAGTTGCTAAGAGAGTAGATCTTAAAAGTTCTCATCACAAGAAAAAAATTTATAATTATGTGCAGTGATGGATGTTAACTAAACTTATTGTGGTAATCAGTTTGCAATATATACATATATCAGGTCATAATGTTGTACACCTAAAACTAATACAGTGTTATATGTCAACTATATTTCAATAAAAAAGAAAAACATCAGATCCTCTTATGAAATTATGCAAAAATGAGTGACCAGTTACTTAGCTCTAAAACCTAGTCTTAAGTCATATTCTCTGTAGAAATGCATATGAATTGCAACTTTAAGAGATTTCACCAATATGACTTTCAAGGTGCAGGGTACTTAGGATTCATTGTATCTCTTCTACCATTCTTTAGCACAACTTCTGTGAAAAACTCTTTCCTGTCGGGTGTCATTACATGATACTTTCTCTTGCACCAATATATTACATTCTCATTAAAAAAAAAAGACAGAGAATCGTTCTCTCCCCAAAAAACTACTGTTAAGTAAATTTGGGAAACACCCTATACCATACCCATCTAGGAGTTTTGTCATGCTTATTAGCATTTTAAAGACTAAGAATTCCCATAGCAAAGACCTTTGTCTAACTTTGTTTACCTCAGGATTTCATAATTAATGTAACAGAAGTAGGTTGTTTCATGTAATATCTGATCTTGAAGAGCTTATGTTTAATGAAACAAACGCACTATAGTAAATGCTACCCAACCAGCATATGATTTTGTAGTAGGTGAAACAAATAACAACTTAATGTCTGTTCAGAACAGCAAAATTTGTGCAGGTGTCCTAAAGCAGTATGTGAATTTCATTTAGTGGTAATATTCTCTCCATACAAATAGAGACAAAATATAAAGAAGTGTTAGGTTGCTCGCCAGAATACACACAAGATTGAGACAAACTGGAACCAAAGCTCATATGTCCAAACAATGATGTCTAGGCTGTGTTTACAAACAGAACCAAATTTCAAAGTGTACTCCCCACCCCCCCAAAAAAAGCAAACATATTTATATGGAATCCCACAAATTCAGTGTTTGGATATTGGTTGAGCTGTCTGTCAATCTCCAACTTCAGCAAATAGGAATCCTCATTTACAGAACAGGAAAAGTGTTTTATTTTTCCCTTTTAAAAAAAAATTTAATTTAATTAAAAATTTTTTTAGGTAAATCTTCAATTAAGCAAGGACTTCTGGCATTTGCTAATTGGAAAATAATAAATTTATTCCTGTATATAATTATGACATAAATGTGTAAATAGAAATGGCTTAGGAAATAGTACAGATTTTTAAAAAAATCTTTCTCAAGTCCACGTTTTTCTGGACAATTACCAATACATGTTAAATGTAGCTATTTTGAATTTAAATTAAGATATTTGCTTTTTAACCCAGCTGTCAAGGGTGTAAATCAGGAAATAGCATTAACTGAAGATTTCTCTTGAGTGTACATGAACTGTTTTTCTGGTAATGTGGTATGTTCAGAGAGGCATTCACATGGAGTTTCTCAGGCTTCTCTACTTCAAGTAAGGTACCAACTTGTGAATTCTCAAAGCAGTTAAGTGTAGTATTCAAATGCTTTTGTCTTTTACAAAGTTGGTAGCTTTTATATGTTACTTAGTATTTTAGGTATTAAAAAAATGCATTGTAATCAGTGGTTGCCAAGAGTTAGGGTTATAATTATAAAGGGAAGTGCAAGAGAGTTTCTTTGTGGTGATGGAACAATTTTGTATCTTGATGGTGATGTAGGTTACATGAATTTATAGTCTTTAGTGTACAACCAAAAAAAGTCTGTATAAAAACTGGTAAAATCTGAATAAGGTCTGTTGTGTGGTTTAGTTAACAGTATTATATACCAAATGTCAATTTACTGTTTTTGATAATGTCTTATGGTTATGTGAGATGTTTTTCTTTTGGGGAAAGTGTACATGGGAACATTGTATTAGTTTTGCAACTTCTTGTGAAATCTACAATTATTTTAAAATTAAAAAGTTTTAAAAAATGTTATTTATACTTCTATTCAGTATACTAACCGATTAAAAAATATTTTCATGTTTCTTAGAGCCAGATGTATAACTTTAGTTTTTAACAGAGTTCTTGTGGACTAAATGCTATTCACTTTTATTCAGTCATTTAGTAACTGTTCATTAACTGTCTACAGTAGGAGGCATTACAGTGTCTTAAGAAAATGGGCTTTGGAATTGGCTCTGGTTCAAATCCAGACTCTGCTACTTTTAGCTGTGTGAACTTGGGGAAGTTACTAAATCTCTCTGAGCTTCAGTTTTTCCATCTATAATGGGCATAATGATAATGATACACACTTATTGAGCATTATAATATGTGATGAGTTATTATTTGCACCTTATATAATTTAACTCATTTAATCCTTATAACAATCCTATGAGAAAGGTGCCATTTTAACATCTTCAAATGAGGAAACTTAGGCACAGAGAAGCTAAGTTATTTGCACAAGGTCACTCAACTGGGAAATGCTGGAACCTAGATTAAAACTCAGCTGGATTTTCTGTTTTTGCTATACAGAACTAGTTTGTTGACGACCAACTGTCCCACCAAGAACAACTAAAAAGAAAAATAAAATGTATTTAATTAAAAAATTTGTTTGAAGGTTTTTGAGACCTACCAGGGGAGCCAGGACATTATAGGCCACCATCCTGAAGTCACGGGAAGCCTAGAGAAGTTGCCTGGTGTTCAGTGTGACCCTTCCCCTTAGGGCATTTGCTGATTTGTAAGTTGTGGCTGAGAGACTAAGATGAGCAGAAAGTGGTCCCAGAAAGTTGGGGAGCTGAGCAGACCTGTCAGTCTTATAGACCTTGTAGACAAAACTTTGGGTTCAGGCTCCAACAAGGAGGAGGAAACCTGGTAGATACTGGAGTCCTGGTTGGGGGAGGAGTGAACCAGAAATGGACAAGGCCTCCCAAAGATTGAAGCTCAGCTTCTAATCAGCTCAGTTTGTTATTGGTTTAGGGTAATCTGCCCCTACTCTTAACTGCCTGCCAGAAGCTGAAGTGAATGCTTTCTGGAGAAATATAAAATCATTCTAAGCCTCAAATTATTTACTTAATTTTCCACAAACGAAGTCTGGCACTTAGTCAAAAATCATTAGGCATATCAGGCAACCAGGCCAAATTATTCAAAACAGAGAGGTATAGGTAGTGGAGTTATCAGATTTGCTTTTTAAATAACTAAGATTAATATATTCAGAAATTTATTTAACAAAATGAAGAACTTCAGCAGAGAATTAGAAACTATAAAAAGGAATCAGATGAATATTTTCAAACTGAAAACTGAGATTAAGAATTCAGTAGATGATTTTATCAAGCAAAAGAGAGATTATAAAAAAGGATTAGACATTTTTTGAGAACCAAAGTGTAGAGGATTTCTCATTAGCAGACCTGCACTTAAGGAAATCCTAAAGTGAGTTCTTTAGGCAGAAGGAAAATGATCCCAAGTGGAAGCACAGAAAGGGTATAGAAAGGACAGAAAGGGTCAATTTGTGGGTATATCTAAATGAATGTCTTATAGAGTTTAAATTATATGGAGAATTAAAGAATACTTAATGGTAGCACAAAGATGGGGCAAGAATAAATGATGTTAACGTTCTATGGTTCTTTTGTTGTCTTGGTGATGTGTAAAGTACTAATTTAATTCCTACATTGAACACTGTAATCTCTAGGGCAACTACTATAAGAATAGTAACATAATGTATAAATAACAAGCCACCACAGGGGAAATGAAATAATGAAACATTTAACACTAAAGCAGGCAAAAAAGGAGAGAAAAAGGAACAGAAGAGGACAGGTGGTTCACATAGGAAACAGTCCAAAGGTAGAGTTAAATCCCAGTAGTTAATTAACTATGTTAGACTTAAATAGACGTATACTGATAAAAAATATAGTCAGATCTGGTTTTGTTCTAAAAGAGCCCTGGCAGTCCAGTGGTTAAGACTTCGCCTTCCAATGCCGGGAGTGTGGGTTCGCTCCCTGGTCAGGGAGCTAAGATCCCACATGCCTGGCAGCCAAAAAACCAAAACATAAAGCAGAAGCAATATTGTAACAAATTCAATAAAGACTTTTTTAAAAAAAGGTTCACATCAGAAAAAGAATCTTTAAAAGAGCCAGTTATTTACAGCTTGTAAGAGTTGTAGCTTGAAGTTTAGGATACAGAAAAGTTGGGGGAATTCCCTGGCGGTCCAGTGGTTAGGGCTCTGCTCTTTCACTGCCGTGGCTTGGGTTGGATCCCTGGTTGGGGAACTAAGATCCCGCAAGCCGCACAGCATGGCCAAAAAAAAAAAGACAAAAAAGAAAAGTTGAACGTAGAGTTGGAAAAAAGGGTATACTGTGCAAACTTAACTAAACCATCCCTGGTACTTGTGCCATGCTGTACCTAGCTCATAATTTGGTTGCTAGATTTAAATCAGATAATCTTAGAGTTTTCAAAAGCAATGTCCTCTGTATGTGTTAGGTACCCAGTAAATTTAACTATTACGTCTGAGGCATCTTGTTTCTTTTTTTTAAACATATTTTTTTTTCTTTTTTTTAATTAAAGAAAATTTTCAACTGAAGTATAGTTGATTTATAATGTTGTTAGTTTCGAGTGTACAGCAAAGTGAGTCAGTTATACATATATACTTTTTCAGATCCTTTTCCATTATAGGTTATTATAAGATATTGAATATAGTTCTCTGTGCTATACAGTAGGTCTTTGTTGTTTATTTTATATGTAGTAGTGTGTATCTGTTAATCCCAAACTCCTAGTGTATCCACCCCCCTTCCCCTACCTTGTTTCTTAAAATAGTATTCTTTTTTCATTTTGAGTCAGTAGACCAAGGACAGTGTCTCTTGTACCATTGTACACATGTGACTCATGGGTTGCTTGATTTTTCAGTAGCTTCCATATGTACACATTTTATCCCTTTTCTTAAGTTTTATGTTTTCATTTAACTCACCACCACAGCTGGTATCTCTTATCTTTATTTTAAATCTACTCTGTGGTGCCTCTGCCTACTGATAATGTGTGAATAATTTTATGCTGAAGTAATCTACTTTGAGTATTATCTGTAGAGTTTCCAAACTAATGACATTCTTCCTTTTTTCCCCTGTACTTTTATGAAAATGTTCAAATTCTTCAAAATTATTCTTTTATAAATTATCATCCATATAATGAATATAGATTTCCTCAGTCATGTCACCTGTCTTTTGGCATGAGGGCTTTTTGAAGAATAGGTAGTGGTGTAATTATTTATAAAATAATACCATAGAACTAATTAGAGAATCTTGTCTGGATCTTTGCTTTGTATGACAGTCTGTCGTACATTGGTTAAACATCAGTTGGAGACATCTTAAAAGGCGTTTGTTCTGTTCTGCTTTTGATGTTTCATTTAGCTTTTTGGGAAGTCACATTGCTTTTTGTTGGACTGAAGGAAAGGATTAAAACTGATTACAATGATTATATTGAGTCAGATCTGAATTAGATCTGAATCCAAAATTAGTTTCCCTAGACAACCAAAATAGTGGTAATTTTGGATTGAATTTGGCCTTCTCCCCATAGGTTAGTGGGTACATTTGTATCTGTGGAATATTATAAGCCTTTCAGAATTGGCTAGACTTAATGAGGGCTTTTCTTTGGGGTTTCTTTCTCTTTTAGGACGTGTGAAAATGAAATTTGCTGTAGTTAATTTGGTGGATAGCAGTAAAACCAAATATCTGTGTCCTTTCTTTCTGAATATGAGGCTTAATACTGAAAGTTTTTAAATAACCTTTTTCTTATAAATTTTAACTGATGTTAACAAAACTGTGTGAGTTCTTGCAATTTAAGTAATAGTTTCTTCATAGCAAGTCATCTGACCTGGACTGTCAAGGAAGTTAACTACTAGGGATGGTAGAACTCATTAATTTTGGTTTCACTCCTGTATTTATTACTATTCATTTCTCTTTGAACAGGTTGTTCCTTTCAACAGCTTTTGATGAAATTCAGGAACATACTTTTTTACTTGAGCAATTGTCATGAGTAAAAATGAAGTAGGAAAATAAAATCGCAGATTAATGAGAGCCATGTTGTATTGTTCACTAGGCAGTGAAATCAGCTGTGCAGACCATCACTGTTGGAGGAGTGAGCACATCACAATTTAAGACAATTATTCCTCTGGCAACTGCTCCCAATGTCCAGCAGATTCAAGTGCCTGGAAGCAAGTTTCATTATGTCCGACTTGTTACTGCCACAACAGCCAGTAGCTCAACCCAGCCAGTTAGTCAGAATCCCAGTACAAACACTCAGCCTCTTCAGCAAGGTTAGTAACCATTTTTTTAAAAACAATAATTAATGCTTTGAACATTATATAGAAATTGGTCCTTTTCTTGCTGAAATCCTGATTAAGTATGGCATTTCAGCTGAGTATGAATCAGCAGCTGTTGCAGAAGGCAGTGAAATAGAATCCCAGTTGTATATAACTATAGTATTTTGTTCTGCTAGAAACTGATACACAGTGTGCTGTAATACCAGATAATCATACATAGTCATCAATTTGTGGGTAGCCATTTTATTGCTGGTTTCATTATGCCAGTGGGATAGTTTAAATGGAACCAAATTATTTATCTTATTTCCTAAACTACAAAGCCGTCTAAACTACACAGGGTTTGGGGGTCAGTTGAAATGACCAGTAGACAAGGTATAAATGATAAGTATGAACTTTCATCTATTACTTATTTTGAATCTGTAATTGCTAATGAAAATCAGTTAAAATGTTGTTATTTTACTCATTGGTATTTTTTCTGAAAAGTATTCCTGTTTGTAGTCCTACTTTGTTTGTGTTTAATCCTTCCAGCCACCTGATATACATACACAGACTCAAACACATAACCTTTCTCCATATTTATCTACTTGTTAAAAAATTGAAACTGTGAAAGGATGAGGACAGTTTATATTTGGGGCCTAATTTTTTTCCTTGGAAGACTACTGCATATTCTGTCAATGTCAAAATGACATGGCAAGTGAATGATCTATTGTTTGCTGGATGTAAATAGATGAATTAAAGACCATTTGCGCCTTCAGTTTTATTAAGGGATCAGAGGGTTAGAGCTGTCCATTGCTGATAGCTAGTTCATCTAAGGGAAAGTGGAAGAAAAATCTTGGATTTTAAATTACTGATGGGAGAAAATGGAGGGGGCATGAGGGAAACAGTATTTTAGTGTGTATTCTATTAAAATTAGACATAATTATATAAAATAGTAATTATATTTTCTATTCCCTCTTTAAACTGATTTTGAAAGGAAATCTTTTATTACAGTGTTCTTAATGAGAGGAAAAATGAAATTTGCATGTACTGCTGACTAAGGAAGTCAATTGTATATTCTCTCATTACTTAGCAAGTGCTACTAAGTGCTACAAGTCCAATTATATATCATAATGATATAAAGCAGTCATTAGATATAGTTGGTTATATTTTATGTTTGTGTGTATACACATATGCTGAGTATCCATTTCCAGCATAACGTTAGCACTGATTTGCTCATTATCAAGAATAAGCATTTGGTATGAGTAGAAGAGGAAACTGAAGATCCAGGAAGAGTGGAGGAATGGGTTGGACATTTCATAATTCTAGTGTATTTACCATTTCCTTCTTTTCCAACCTTATGTCTGTCTTTCTGCTTCTCTCTACTTCGCTGTTCTCTTTGCCTCCTAGCAATCCCTCACCCCCCTCCTGCTTCCCTGCTGCTTCCTTTTTTGCTTTCCTTCACTTTCCCTCTCTGTTCCCTCTGTCTCTCTGGCTTCTTCACCTCTCTCTGTATATTCCCTCTTCCCACCTACTCACATACATATAACACCCATGCTATTTCCCTCATATCCACCCATATTTCCCTATTTTTGTCTTGCTGTCCTATCCCATAAAAGATCTGGGTATATGTAAAATATATTATTTCACAAGAATAACGAGTTAAATTTACAATTTTCATTAGAGATACACTGAATAGTTACTGTAGTTCATAAAACGTATTGATGTGTTTTTCTAAAGGCTTAATTCCCTATGAGGGATTTACTTAAATGCCAAAGGGAATTGGGCTCATCTTGTACATTTTCCCATCAAAGCATACAAACACCAGTATTCAAACGTTCCACCATATTAATTGCTGGCTGGATGGCAGGTAGCACAGTAGAAAGACCCAGAAGATTGCTTGGTTAATCTCTTTAGAATATAATCTACAATCTTGGTTAGGGAGGAAATCAATTTAAGAAATTAAAAACGCTCAAACACTTGCAGGTATGGTTTCTAAAGTTTCAAAGGAGACTGTTCTAAAAGGATTGTTCAGAATTGCTATTAAAGACCAAAAAAATTAAAGATTATGCCAGCATCTATGAAAACTGCAGTAGTGGTAATATGGGACCATGCTCAAAAGTTGAGGAGGAAGCACCTATGCCCCAGTTAAAAAAAAGTTGAGGAGGAGAAATCCAGACTATTGACGTAGTTATATAAGTATGACCCCCTTCCCATGTATATTTTATAATGTTCTTTCTTCTGACCACTACGTTTTCTGTTTTCTGCATTCCCCAGATTTCAGTTAAAACGCAGCATGCATATGCCAAGCTAATGTAAACCCAGAATTCCCAAGTTTTCTAGCTCTGTGTGTGTGCGTGCATGCGTGGGGACACTTCCCTGTCCTTATCCTTATGAGAATCATCCAAGTCTCCCATGGGCTGTGAATAAGGGCAGGATACACACTCCTTCCCCGTCACTTCACAGACCACCAGGAAGTTTCTACGTTTCTCTAGCTGTGCAGTTACCTCAGAATTGCTGCTTGTGTGCTCATGAACCAGTGACCATCATCGCCTTTTCAAGGAACAAGCGGTGTAGGGTGTCCTCTCTTCAGTGTCCCAAGCATGAATTCAAGCTTTAAATTCCTTTTAATTCACCTTTTAATTCCTTATAGTATTGCTACAGTGGTTATTATAATCAAAACAGAACAGGAAGCAATTTCAAATCAGGTATCAGATGGCACTGCTCCTGTAATTCATGGTCATACACTCTTTTTGTATAGCAACTTTATTGAGATACAGTTCTCATCTACCATAAAATTCAACCTTGTTAAATACAGTACAGTTTAGTAGTTTTTAGTATATTCAGAGATATGCGATCACCACCACTGATCATACGCTCCTTCTGGAGGTCTCCGACCTTCCCACCTTCCCCCTTCTCCCTAGTTTGTCACCTTGCTGCAAGGGCCTGCTCCCTTTTATTTATTTATTTATTTATTTATTTATTTTTTTTAAGCGGGCCTCTCACTGTTGTGGCCTCTCCAGTTGCGGAGCACAGGCTCCGGACGCGCAGGCTCAGCGGCCATGGCTCACGGGCCCAGCCGCTCCACGGCATGTGGGATCTTCCCGGACCGGGGCACGAACCCACGTCCCCTGCATTGGCAGGCGGACTCTCAACCACTGCGCCACCAGGGAAGCCCCCTGCTCCCTTTTAGATCAGAGTATTCTCTCTCTAATGTTCTTCCAGGGCTCTCAACTTCTCATCTTCAGCCATCAACCCTTCCATCCCCACCAAAAGTAAAAAAAAATTGTTAACATTGTTAACAGCCTTTCTATCCAAGGAAATCTGTTCTTTTTCTTTTATTGTTCAGAACAGTTTGTTTGATTCAGTGTTCACAGCAGTTTAGATCCCGTTATCTCAACCTCTCTCTTTCATAGCGGGCTCTAGGCCTTTTGCATAAATAAGACCCGAAGGGATGTCCTTTCAGTCTTCTTAAATCCCTCCTTTAGACTGAGGAAGTGGCAGTCGGCAGTATTAGAAATGGTACATATTTTGATCCAAACATACAGGCCTAGTACCAACCTCTTTCCTGAACTTCATCACTGTATTTCTCCATGTCAGGTTTCATCTTCCCTCTAGATCAGCTCATCCTTGAATTTTTAATTCTAATAGCTGTCATTTTCCCATTCACTTGAAAGCTCCATGATAACCGATTTTTTTCCCTTGTACCTACAGTTCCTGCCATCCTTTCACCTCCACCCTGTCTCTTGCAGCTGTTCTCTCCTTTCTATTCCCAGTGCCATCACCCCAGATTAGACTCTCATGTTTTGTACTCTTCTAACTTTCTTTGTCTCTTGCAGCTCTGTTCTATTTTACATACTGCTGCTGCGTACAGTTTCTTTTTGTGCCATTCCAGTAATGTTTCTGAACATCACAGTCCTCAGAAACTTCTCATTGCCTGCTGAATTAATAATACAGATTAAATATACAGATCTCTACCCTTACATTCAAGGCCTTCAACAAAACAGCCACAGTCTGCCTTTTTTTTTTTTTTTTTTTTTGCCAGTGCTTGCCTACTTTAACCCTAGGTTCCAGCCAAACCGGTCTGTCCCGTAGCACTTTGTGAAGTGCCTAGCATCAAGCCTCCACTTCTCTTGCTCTGCCTCTGTGTGGACTGCCCTCCTCCAGTCTGTGTGCCCGCTCTGCAGCCTGACCATTGGTCAGGACTGTCTCAGACACTGTCCTCTACGCAGCTTTCCCCGTTCCCAGCCCCTGCCAGTCAGATGTATGTTCTGTCTCCTTTGGTCTCCCACAGTGCTTTCTCTTTTTTTTTTAAACAATATTTATTTTATTTGGGTACTCGTCTAATCTGCTCTACTTGAATATAATCTCTTTGAGCAGGTGTCTTGTACTATAGTTTCCCTGGAACACTGTCTACAGTGACATTTATGTAGCAGTAATGTTTGTAATAACAACAAAAACAATAACAATAATGGGAACTAACATTTATTGAGCACTTACTATCTGTTGAGCACTGTTGTAGCAAATTTCCATGAATTAACATATTTATTTCTCTTACCCTGTAAGGGAGATACTATCCCTATATTGCAGATGGGGATACAGGCATAGTTAGAAAGCAGCAGAATTGGGATTTGAGCCCCCAGGGTCTTATGACTTAGGAGACTACATTCTTTTTTTTTTTTTTAATTGAAGTATAGTTGAATTAAGGAGACTATATTCTTAACCTTGCTGCTATGCTGCCTTTTAGTAGTACTCTGTAAATAATGAATTGTACACAGAATTAGAAATAGTATAGAACAGCATTGTTACCCAAGTTCCTGAATGGCAGTTTTTAATTTATGCATCATTTCATCTCACTGGATTTAGTAGTGAATATATAAAGCGTCTGAATACAGACTGAAGTATTTTCAGTAGAATATCTTAAACGACAGACATTCTCTCATAAAATGGATAGACTATAGCTACCTTAGATATAAGTTCCCTAGTTAGATGGGTTAAAGAATTTTGAAAGTAACTGTCTTGATTAAAGATTCCTCCAAATAGGAAACCAGTGGAATTCTTTAAGTTATCTCATGAGGATATCGTGAGGGAACTAAGTATCTTAAATGTTTTACATACTATTTTCTGTAAACAAACTGTCCTTTTCCTCCCTCCTTTTTACAAAGCAAAGCCAGTGGTCGTTAATACCACCCCAGTGCGGATGTCAGTGCCACTTGTCTCAGCGCAGACTGTCAAACAAGTGAGTATCACATCACTTCTTCTCTCAGTCTCTCCCAAACAGACAATTTACTTTTAAAATTGAAAGTTAAGATTTACGTTTAAGAGATTTATTTATTTATTTATTTTTATTGAAGTATAGTTGATGGACAATATTGTATAAGTTACAGGTGTACAGTATAGTGATTCACAATTTTTAAAGTTTTTACTCCATTTATAACTACTGTAAAATATTGGTTATATTCCCTGTGTTGTACAATATATCCTTGTAGCTTATTTATACATAATAGTTTGGACCTCTTAATCCCCTAAGTTTAAGAGATTTATACTGAATTGAGAAACTGAAATTTATTTTCGTGGTCATTGACATACTTCCTTTCTTTTTAGGTTGTTCCGAAACCAATCAATCCAACTTCCCAAATAGTCACCACCAGCCAGCCACAGCAGCGGCTTATCATGCCTGCCACCCCACTGCCACAAATCCAGCCAAACCTCACGAACCTGCCACCAGGCACTGTGCTGGCACCGGCCCCGGGAACAGGGAATGTAGGCTATGCGGTGCTTCCTGCTCAGTATGTGACTCAGGTATGGGCAAAAAATTAAGTCATTGCATTTCAAAAAGTTTAATT
This sequence comes from Hyperoodon ampullatus, assembly GCF_949752795.1. NCBI lineage: Eukaryota > Metazoa > Chordata > Mammalia > Artiodactyla > Ziphiidae > Hyperoodon > Hyperoodon ampullatus. Next base: position 46,889,024 of record NC_136914.1, on the reverse strand, counting down.
GGGTCTAAGATGTCTAGCATTATCACTTTCTAAAACTACTCAAAAACATCTAACTCAGTGTTTATACTGTTTCCAAAACCTTGAATTGTTAATGAAAACTTCTGAGTTTATTTTTATATATCTTTAGTATTTAGAAATATACAGCACAAGTCAAGTATACAAGTCAGGCAATTTGGAGCTGAGAACAGTTTGGTAGGAGGGCAAGATCATGTAGATATGAGAGAAAATACGTTGAGTTAAAATCAGCAGAGTCCCAATGAGTTTAGAAAGCACTGTGACTGTAATGAAGCTCCTCCTCACATTATGAATATGATGCCGCACACCTGTTCTTGGAAAATAGACTGTGAGATGCACTTCCAGGTGACATATCGGTAGTGATCTGTCCAGATCTGGTCTTCTTTAGATGACATCTGGTTATCTTTGGAATCAAAGCCACATATTATCCAATTGGCTGGCTTGGGTTAGGAGTGCTGCTTTCTAGGAAGAAGATAGAAGTTGTTTTCTTTTTCATGTAAGAATCAAGCAAATTAATTAGCACCATATTCTAAGCTGTTGAGTTGATCTACTCAAGATTATAAGAGAGACAGAAACCTGTGTACATTAAAGAAGTGTACTTTGGAGTATGTTATGTGGCTACTGATTGAAAAACTTAGTGTTCAGTATTTTTATCATTAGCATCTCTTTTCTTATGTTTAGAAATCAGTATAAAATAGAAACTTAATTATTACGTATGTAACTTCTCATTCTCTATAACTTGTGATAAATGACCACATTTTATTTCTTTTATTTACAAGTAGACACATTGCATTTTTCTAGCCAATACAAGTTTTACTGCAGTACTTTCAGGACATTCATCTGGAATTTCCTAATTCTGATATCCTTATTCCTCTGTGAAAGAATTTCTTATATTTATACCATGTAGTACTTTAAAATGTCCACATTGTTTTTACCTCTGGTATTAGTTTTGGGTCTTTAGAAGAGCTCTATGAGGTAGTGAGTATGTTTGTATGAAATTCTCCATTCTGTTTTTCCTATTTTAATAGATGAATTTGTGCTTCTTACCGATCATTATATTTAGGAGTATTGTCCATTTTTGTAAATATGGTCTGAAATTACCTTTCTTTTATGTAGCTACAGCAGTCTTCCTATGTGTCTATAGCAAGCAACTCTAACTTTACCGGAACACCTGGTATCCAGACCCAGGCAAGGCTTCCGTTCAATGGGTGAGTGAGTTATTTGAATATATGTAAGTTAAGTTGTTGGATCAGGTTAAATGCAACATCAAATATACATATATATTTCAAAATACATGTATTTAACTTTTTTCCCCTCAAAGCCATGTGAGTGTGCCTCTGCGGTACTTTTTATTTTGAAATACTTTAAACAGAAAAGTTGCAGGAATAGTCAGAGAACTCCCAAATTATCTTTTACTCCAGTTCACCAGTTCTGGCACAGGTGATTTGTTATTTTCTCTCTCTTTTCTCTCTTTCTCTGTCTCCTCCTGAATATGTTTTAAAAATGATATTAACTAGTTTTTAAATTGTTATTTAGGTCTTTGCTTTTTCTTTTGTTTATTTGTTTTTTAATCTGTCAATTGCTGCCTTTGCAGTATTGGTTGAGAAGCAGTGCTTTAGCTAATTACATGGAACCAGTCTACCTCTCCTCTCCCCTCCTAAATTCCAACTTCATACACCCTTTTCTACTTACTACCTTTTATAATTGAATCCCAAAAGAGTTTAGGAGATTTCAACTTCAGTTCCCTTAGAAGAAAGAGTATATTTTGTGGAATGTTCTTCAGAAACTATTGATAACTTCCTTTTCTTTTTTTTTAATCCATATCTTGGCTCTCTACCTTTCTTTTCATGGTACAACTTGCTTTTCAACTTAATGTAAATGGAACAACATAACAAACTTTTATTAGAGATGGGTACATTTGTTAAAGCTTTATTTTAGGAGGAATTTACAGATTAGAGACTTTTCTCAGTTTAAATAGTTACCTTTAATTGATTAAAATGTATATCTTTTTGTTTGTGTCTGTGTAGCATAATGCCATCAGAGTCTGCCAGTCGGCCCAGAAAGCCTTGTAATTGTACAAAATCGCTGTGTTTGAAATTGTAAGTCTTTTTGCTGCTGTTTCCTCATTTGATATAACTGAAAATGCTTTTAAAAATAAGTGGAGTTAACTAAAAATTCTTAACAGACCAATTTCATAAGTCTAAGTAATTAAACATACAAGTGAATGAACACACATGACGGTGTAAAAAGACTCTTTCATTCATTCAGAAGGAAATAATTTTAGAGTCTTTACCACAGATGAGGCACTGGAGTAGGGGTTAGGGATCCAGCTGCATGAGACAGACATGATCTCTGTCCTTACTAATAAATCTGATCTTCTTTATGACCTTTATATTTGGTCTCTTAAATGAGATGATACTCCGAGTAGTTTTTTTAACTTGTTGATTAATTTTCTTGTTAGTACTGAAGAGATTTGACATGAAACAGTTAAACAAAAAGCAGTGGTCTTGGGGCTTCCCTGGTGGCGCAGTGGTTGAGAGTCCACCTGCCGATGCAGGGGACATGGGTTCGTGCCCCGGTCTGGGAAGGTCCCACATGCCGCGGAGCGACTGGGCCCGTGAGCCATGGCCGCTGAGCCTGCATGTCTGGAGCCTGTGCTCCGCAACGGGAGAGGCCACAACAGTGAGAGACCCGTGGTCTAATGGGGGTTTAGAATCCAAAGAAACATGACAGTAGTTTACGTGAACGGGTTCCACTAATATAATAGAATATAGCCCATGTTTTTCCTTTTTGTGATTTTGAAATAACTTACTTTTGGGGTGCATAAAAATCACATAGCTCTTGTGTTGACAGCTGTTACTACTGGAACTAAGTTTCTAAACCAAAATTCTAGGAGCTGGTGACTTTAATTTTGAGACTTGTCAGTACCTGTTGTTAACTCTGTAAGTCGGTGGCTCTGAGTACATTTCTAAAATGCTTTACTGCATATATAATGCTATTAAATAAGATAATTTCTAGTTTTGTTTCTCTTAACAATGACTTTTTTATATGACTTACAATGATTTTTATATTCCAGATACTGTGATTGCTTTGCAAATGGTGAATTTTGCAACAACTGCAATTGTACTAATTGTTATAATAACTTGGAACATGAAAATGAAAGGCAAAAAGCAATAAAGGTGATTATTTCTTATTTCACTTAACTGACAAAAGTTTACAATTTCACCTTTTTGTTGAGCTCAAGTATTTTATGAAGAAATTTGCAGAATTTAAGTTTAATCTACTGTGATTTAACATCACTTGATATTTGATCTGTTTTGATAGGCATGCCTTGACAGAAATCCAGAAGCTTTTAAGCCCAAGATAGGGAAAGGAAAGGAGGGAGAATCAGATCGACGTCACAGCAAAGGATGTAATTGCAAACGATCAGGATGTCTCAAAAACTACTGTGAATGCTATGAGGTGAGTTGAGGTTGGGAAAAATAATCTAACCATCTTTTGAAAATAACTTTAGAAAGTGCATACAAAAAAAATTTACTTGTAAACTGGGAAATTACTTTGCTATTGCAGTTTGAAAATATTGCAGTTTGAAAAGTCAGCCCAAGGGCCCTAATTTGAGGAAGACCTACCTTCTCGCCTCCCAAGCAGGGCTTCAGAGGAACAGTACCTTTGTTTTGTCATTACAGCCTGGGGTCTCATTAGCAGAGTTACCAGCTCATAACTTCGTGGTCATTGTACCTGAAAGTATGCGAACCACAGCACCAGTTTATTGATTTTCAATAACAATAACATCAAAGTGGACTGGAAACTCTGTGGTAGTGGTTCTCCGCTGAGGGGTATTAGTACCCAGTTTCTCCTCTACAGACTTTTCGGAAATATATACGGATAATAGCCTGCATTTCAGGGTGCGGTCCTGAGAGTATAGTCTTATCTTGTTCCAAATGCTAGTAGTGCCCTGTTGAAGAACACTGCTCTGTGGAAAATTAAATTATGTTAGAAGGTTTGCCTTGTGAGCATAAAAATAGGTAAGGAGGAATATGTAATTGCTGGATGAGGTTATTGGGTATTGTGAGGTGACTGCATCCATTTTACCATCTAACCATCCCACTCAACTGGCTGTTTTTTATTTATGGGTCAGGCAGCATCTTTTCTGGAAAATGTATATTGAAACTCTGCTTTGATAGATGCCATGTAAATGATCCACTTGTTTCAGACAAAGTACTATATAGTTTGTTATTTTTATTTTCAAAGCTTAAATAAAGCAATCTAGTCATACCCAAGATTAATCCAAGGTTACTACAATTGGTTTCTTGGTGTGCCCGAAACTCTTTACTGATACTCTTTTGGGTTGAGTCATTCCTACGGCAGTTGGCTCTTCTCATCTGTTATATTTTCATTCGTTCAGATTTCATATGCAGAGGGAAACCTTATTTTAATTTTGGCCGAAGGCCTGGCCTGGTAAAGTAATACCAGCAAGCACTGCACTCTCCCTTGGCCAGGTGTGCTCTGCTCTAGGAGCGTGTACCTGCAGCCCAGTGCCCCACCCCCATACCAGGTGTGTTGTAGTAAAGATCTTGTGTACTGTATTCTCTCTGTCGTGAATTCTTAATTTACATATTTCAGAGGTCAAATACTCCTCTCAACAAGTACAGTAAAGTAACATTTTGTTAGTCCTAAAGTCAGTAGGAGTGAAAATTGCACATAATCAAGATTATTTTTGAAAGTTTCTTAAACAGTGTCGCAGAGTCCAACAAGCCAGTTTTTCATTCACATTGGGAAAGGCTGACTCTTGTTTGCACACCTGACGAAATAGGTGGCTTCTGTTCACAGACCATATCATACAGAAATTGTCATGAATATGTAAGCATGTAAGCTATAAAACCAATTCCACACACAAAAAAGAGAAAATGGAAACTGTTATAAAGCTGGGTCAGAAGGGCAAAGAAAGCCTTTCTTGCATATGGCATTGAACAATCAATACATGCTAAGCACATGAAATTCAGACATACATGAACTAAATAATTGAACTGGTTGACAATTCTGTGAACTAATAGAAGTAGAAAAGGCAGTGGACTGGTTGAAATATGTTAGAAGAGAGAAAGCTGCTCTATCTATTATGATAAAATCCTTGACATTCAGGACATAAACAATGTCTAATAACTAATACGTTGTTCTAAAAGACCAAGCAATGGAAAAACTTGGAATACAGTGAACTCTGACTAGCAGTGGCCAGTTGGCTCACTGTGAATTAGTTATGATGTTGTCTGACAGTTTGTGTTGTTCATCTTTTGAAATGACTTGGCTTTTTTGGTCCAGTTGGTCTGCATCTGGATAAGACATTGATGTCCCTTTCACACGCCTTTCAGGGCTTGTTGATTGAGTGACTGTCCACGTTATTTAAGTGATTGTGACTTTTCTTATGACCTTTTTCCCCCACTCCCTCTTTTTTTTTTTTTTTTTTTTGGCCACAAGAGAAGTTTAATTAGCAATGCTTAAATGGATGACTTGTATTTCTGATTTCTCCCTCCTGAGTTCCTAGTAGACATTATTAGTACCTTTCTTATAATTCTTAAAATTTAATCCAAATTACCATTATCAGTATGTCTTCTTCCCCCAGAGGTTAGGAATTTTTTCTCTTCACCATTAGATACTTATTAAGTATTGCTTCAGTTGGATCCCAGACTGGCTCCTAGTAAATAAGCTGGTTAACTCAAAAGGTATACCTTTTTTTTTTTCTTTTGGTAAATGGAATTTATTAGTGTATTGTAAAAAAGGAGCAGGGTAGATGTGTTCATAATATGATCCTTTTATCTCCCTGTAGAGAGGAAGGACAGCAGGCTTGTTTATTTATTTTAATTGATGTGGTTTGCTCAAGAAAAAGTAGCCAACAAAAGATACTAAAATTTACTAGGAGTGTGGGAAATGTAAATTAAAGAACGAGATCTCACTTTATTAAAAAGAGCTATAGTATACATTGTTGGAGGGAATGTAGGAAAGGCTTCCTTTATCCATTGCTAATGAGATGTGTTATAGCCTTTTGAAAAAACAATCTGGCCACATCTATTAAAATTAAAATACATGTACCCTTTGACCAGTGAGCCCAATTCTAGAAACCTAGCTCATAGAAATAAAAGCGTAATATATACAAAAAAATGTTTTTATGCATTGTTTGTGGAACTCAAGAACTGGAAACAAAATAAATGGCCATCAGTAGAGGAGTGAATGCCCAAATAGAACGTGGCACATCCATACCAGGGATTAATAACCAGTCATTAAACAAGATGAATTCAGCCTATGCCAGATGACTTGGAGGGAGGGATTTCATGAAGTATAGTGTGAGAAAAGGAAGATGCAGAAAAGTGGGTATATGATTATGTAAAACAAACAAAAAAAAAGAAAGACTTCTGTATTGGTGAGTTAATATATGTACATAAAGGCTGTGTTTTTCATAAATATATATATATAGTTTATATATCTTTACATGAAAGGACACACTGGTTTAATATGGACTGTTGAAGGGTTTGGGGACTCTGGACAGTGGATTTATTTAGGGAGGGGGAGGTATTCATAATAAAAATAGCATCTGTGAAATCCCTTTGATATGATACTGTGTGTGTGTTTGCATAAGTGGGAGGTCACCAACATGTTAATGGTGATTTGACTGAGGTGGCTGGATTCTGGATGACCCTTATTTTTGAATATTGTAATGTATCACTCATTTTTTAATAAAAGAACATTTGTTATTCATATCAGAAGGAAAATCTATAGTGGGGGAAAATTGGCGTGGAAGGCCTCAAACAAACATAGTATAGCCACTTTCAGAGTGGCCAAGAATACTGGACCTATGCACATGCATAGCTGGCCCCTTTGATGTTTGTCAGCAAGAGATGTTTCCATTTTATCTATGTCAGTTGACCAGCTAACTCTGTCACCTATTGACTTGATCGTGGAGTCTACTATAGTGATGTCTTTTGGTTTTGATTTGGAAGCTTTTCTTTTGTAAATCTTTTAGGCAAAAATAATGTGTTCATCAATATGCAAATGTATTGGCTGTAAGAATTTTGAAGAAAGCCCAGAAAGAAAGACATTGATGCACTTGGCAGATGCAGCCGAAGTAAGGGTACAGCAACAAACAGCAGCAAAGACTAAGTTATCCTCTCAGATTTCGGACTTGCTTACTAGGCCAACACCAGCTTTGAATAGCGGAGGAGGAAAGTAAGTCAATATTTGAATATCTTTTTATAGTATGATATATTCATTTTTGGTGAAGTTTCTTTTTTTGGGCAAAATTGGGCTCATACTTTTGGTTGTTGCACACCTGACTTTTGCATTTTCTATCTTTAATTACTTGTAAAGGAATTTAAAAGTAACAGAAAAATCACTGTCAGATATATCGTACAGTACTAAACTGCACGGTAGTGTATTAGGTCACTGTGCTTAATTTAATTGGATTTCTCCCTACTAAGATGAGGGAACATTTGAATAATTTGACAAAAATTTGAATAATTTGACAAACCCTGAAGAAAACGAAAATTTTTATACCTCTTACTGGTTGTGTTGTTATTCATATTTTTTCACATTCTTACCTTCTTACCTTCCCATGCCCTTGTGGCACTTTCCCCACCCTGCTGGAGAGCCTGTCACACACTGTGTTATTGTACCTCCTTATTTCCCTAGACTGCTGAGCTCTGGAGTAGGAAAGCTGGAGCTTTACAGTCAGGCCGACCTGAGTTTAAATCCTATCTGTGCTCTGTTGTAATTTGTGACTTTGCCAAGCACTTCACCTCTCTGGGCCTTACCTCGGTTTTCTTATCCTTCACATCACCCTTTTCACATGGCTCTGAGGAGTAAAGCACAGCTTGGCAGGGCCCAATGCACATAGCATGCTGACTTGAATTTGTATTAGAGTTTGTTAGAGGTTAATCTGAGGAATTATTAAATGGAATGAGCCTTGAAAATGGTATTTCATTTAAAATGCCGAAGTTGAAATAAGATCCAACTTATAAAACTTATAAAAGTAAGGCTTTTGTACAAAATATTTCAGATACTAGTTCTAAAGAACTCTTTCTGGTAACTGGAGTATAATCAGCAAAAAGTTCTTGACTGAATGAAGTGGAAATGGGCAGACACCTTAATGAGGGGTATCACAAGGGGTCCTTTCTGGTCATCTGCTTTCAGTAAACCTTAGATTATTAAGTCTAATCTCTATGAGGAGATTAAAGATATTGCTACACTAAAATATTTACAATTAATTTTTCAACTTGGGAAGATATCTGTTATTATGAAGTATGAAAGAACACAAAATTATGCACTGTTATCAAAACTAAGTATAAAAACACTGTATTAAAGAAGTCCTACTAGCGTATTAACAAGCTTTTGCCTTTGAGTGGCAAAAATTTGAATTTTTTTTTCCATTTTCTTTCCTATAGTTTCCAAATACTATATAATGAGTGCTACTGTTATACACTATTACTTATTCAATATTATTGTAATGTTAACTTTATTGTAATATTTTAATATTATGTTTTCTAATTTAAAATGCTTTTTAAAGATTTCTATACAAATGTATACCAGCCTAAATCCTGTCACCCTATCTTGTCATAGTGGGCCTTAAGTTCAGACTTCATTCATTTTGTTGTTGTTGTTTTTAAATTTATTTATTTATTTATTTTGGGCTGCGTTGGGTCTTTGTTGCTGCACACGGGCTTTCTCCAGTTGAGGCGAGCGGGGGCTACTCTTCGTTGTGTCGCGGGCTTCTCATTGTGGTGGCTTCTCTTTGTTGCAGAGCATGGGCTCTAGGCACGCGGGCTCAATAGTTGTGGCTCTTGGGCTTAGCTGCTCTGTGGCATGTGGGATCTTCCTGGACCAGGGATCGAACCCTTGTCCCCTGCATTGGCAGGCAGATTCTTAACCACTGTGCCACCAGGGAAGTCCCAGACTTCATTCATTTTGTTTTGCAGTTTCCTTCTATCAGTGACTGCTTACTTACAGGTTGTTGAGTTACTGGTTAGATTAGGTTACCCAATTTTGTCTCTTAGGCTTTACGACTTGGCTACATATAGCTAGCCTCGGGATGGATTCCTCTGCTTTATTACTCAATAGTTCAGGTCTTTATGAATGAAACTCCACGTACAGAACAGCATCTGGTGTCCCTGTTGTTTCATTTTTTATATCATGGAATAATGCAAAATTTTGGTGTTTTTTTTTTGTTGTTTTTTACAAACATTATACGGGACTATGGGAAAGTGCTTTATTCTCCATGTTGTCCAGGAGATAGTGCTTTCAATTTCCAATATTATTCATTCATTCAGCAAATATTCATGGGGTGTCTCTGTGTCAGGCACTGTTCTAGGCAGTGCAGAAACAACGGTAAATAAAACAAAAACTGCACTCAGAGCTTACATACATGAATCAGGAGGACTGTTGTTATAGCAGTATCCAGTCAACATGTAGAGTTACATTTCAGTTAACCAGGTAACCTTGTCTAGGTTATACGTATCTTATGTAAAACGTTATATTTTAAAAATATGTTTAATAATAAAACCAGGTCTAACTTTTCTTTTTTCTTTTTAATAAATTTATTTTATTTATTTATTTTTGGCTGCGTTGGGTCTTTGTTGCTGTGCGTGGGCTTTCTCTAGTTGCGGCGAGTGGGGGCTGCTCTTCGTTGTGGTGCGTGGGCTTCTCATTGCGGTGGCTTCTTTTGTTGCAGAGCACGAGCTCTAGGCACGTGGGCTTCAGTAGTTGCAATGCGCAGGCTCAGTAGTTGTGGCACGTGGGCTCAGTAGTTGTGGCTCGCGGGCTCTAGAGCACAGGCTCAGTAGTTGTGGCACATGGGCTTAGTTGCTCCACGGCATGTGGGATCTTCCTGGACCAGGGCTCGAACCCGTGTCCCCTGCCTTGGCAGGCGGATTCTTAACCGCTGCACCACCAGGGAAGCCCAGGTCTAACTTTTTAAAAGTTCTCTGGGATGTGCTTTTGTTCATCGCACAAACTGTGATGTTCAGTGTGCTTGCTGAATCGTGAAAATGTCGACAGAGATTTCTAGGTGAAAGAAAGTCAGCCACTCTTGCTGTTATTCAACACCATCATCATCTCTCTCTTTCTTAAAAATCATTTCAGATTGCCATTTACGTTTGTCACGAAGGAAGTAGCTGAAGCCACGTGTAATTGCCTTCTCGCCCAGGCAGAGCAGGCAGACAAGAAGGGGAAATCAAAGGCAGCAGCTGAACGGATGATACTTGAGGAATTCGGGCGATGTTTGATGAGCGTCATCAACTCTGCAGGAAAAGCAAAAAGTGACCCTTGTGCCATGAATTGCTAACTCTTGCACAAAAGACTGATAAATCGAACTGTACAGAAAATTGAAGGTGCAGGGACACTTGATTTTCTGGAAGATAGTTTAACAATTATTGTATTGTTAATTCAGTCTTGTGAGATCTGAAATTATAATATTGAAAGAGGAGAAATTTTAAACGAGGAAATTACATTTTAAATCTTAGTTAAATCTGCTTATGCCCCTTCTAAATTGAATTTTTCTTTATTGTATTATATAGATTTTTAATTTGCTTGGGTTTCTTAAGAACTAGATGTTCTGTCCTTCTGATTCTATTGACAAAGAACATTTATAAACTATTATATAATTTATAATGTATGGCGTTGTGTGACTTTGTTCCAGTAGAAAAAGCCAAAGAAGCACTGGTATTACCCGGTCATTCTTTGGTACTAGATCTAGAATATAAGCAGATAGAATGTCTACTTTTTAAGAAAAATCAACTTTTTAGGGTGGATTCTGGAATATATCCTGTTGTCACTTCGGGAATTGTCAGAAGGGGAAGTACTCCGTAGGCACACTTTTTAAAAGTTATTTTGTTTTTTTAAAAACATATAAAGTGTTAACGGACAGAAAATAATTCTCAAAGGACAGACAATTTGTTTCTGTAATAAGGAGTGACTAAGAAATGCTCTGGGATGTTTCCATTTTCTTTCAAGGAGGCGGTATGTATTTGAAATAATAAAATTGTCAGTGATTAAGGGGTACTATTAAAATGAGCGGTGCATATGAATAGAAGTAAACATGATTATGTAGTGATAAAATAGAACCTTACATAATTACGAGTTAACAAATTTGGCTTGGATGGAGAAATAAAGAATATTGAAGCTCTAAGAGATGAATTTAGAGAAGGATTTTTCATCTATACAAACAGTTCTTTTTATAGACTTTTGAACTAAGATGTTTCAAACCAATCTATGACTCTTACTTGATTTACTGAAAGGGGCCTCCTAACAAAGCTTTCAAAATTGTAGTGGGATTTCTTTTTATAAGGGAAGCTTATTATGGTGTTATTTCTAGCCAGTGATTTGGTTAGCTAAAGGTATGAATGTTTTCATATAATTACTAAGATAACCTAAATCATTTTCAGTAATTCAGAATTCAAAAGCTTTATGAATTTAAGAGCCTGTTATAATAGGACTCTGGATTTTATGATGAGAAAAAACCATGTTGGAATTCAGGCATTTTGCTAGGTACCTTAATCCTCAGTAATTAGTAGTATATAATGATTACATTTCCTACAAGGAATCTATAGTTGTATGTATTAAGTGTGTATATATGTTCATATGAACATGCAAGATATAGGCAATAGAAATTAAGTAATCCAAAAAAGATTCCGTTATTCATTAAGCATCTTCCTTTTAAAATTTGGATTTATAAAATTATAGTGCAGTAACTTTAAATGTAGATAGTGCAAACTTTCTTAGCACCTCAATCTAGTATGTTTAATTAAAATTTGTAAAAATGTAAACTAGTGTAAGAGGATAAAATAATATCTAATCAAGTTATTTTTCAAAAGATTACAATACCTTTTTTGTCTAAACCTAAACTTTGTTCATTCTGTATATATTCTGTGTTTAATTCTAATTGCACCTTTGTGATGTGTATTTATATACAGTGTGCATAAAATGTTTGTGAAATTTGGATTACAGTTGTAGATTATGTATGACGGCATTGCTTGAGAATGTTTTGCTTGTAAAAATTTGAAGGTGCAATCAAATGCTACTAGTTTTTCTGATTTTCAGGAAGCTATCTAAAGTATTAAGACTTTTCCTTCCTGTGTAGTACTTACTAAACAACTTTTTGTATTTAGGCATTTGCATCAAATTGCTGAACAAGATTAATATCCACATTAATTCAACAATTTTAAAAGACTATTTGGGGAGGGTTGGGTATATAATTTTTTAGCTCTATTTACATCCCAAAGTAGAAAGATTAAATTTATATTTACTAGAGCTATTCAAAGAATACACTTTTCTATATTGTAAAAACAGGACAGCAAAGTAAATCATACAGAAAATAAACATTTATACTATTCTGTAAAAAAAGGGTTTGCATTTTTTCTTTAATAACACCACTTTTAACCATTTAAGATGCAAGAAACCTTTTAAAATATCTGATATTAAGTAAATTTGACATTACTTCTGAAAGCACACAACTAAAAAATAAATCTATCATTTTGCCCAGTTATCATTAACTATAAATTGCTTTGAAATGAGAATATGTCTTGTCTTTTTTCCACTGTTTCTTTTAAGGGCAGAAACTCTTTTAATGTTTGATGTTCTTATGATGAGCACCTTTCTTAATTTCCTTTTCTCTCAAGAACTAAAAGCAACCTGTAGGTCTTATCTCTGGACTATCATGGGAAACAGAAACTTAATGTTACAGGTAAAAAAAACAAGCGGAGCAGTGACCTTGGGGGAGAGACTACTGTTTTGGCTTCCCCATTCTTTGATATGGACAACTGACATTTTCTCAGTCTTATGTAAAATGTGAATAAAAATACCTTTAGAAAAGTTTTCTATTTTTATTGTTTTATAACACAAATAGCTAAGAAAATGAATGCTTCTTATGTAAATGCAGCTTCAAACCAGGACCTCCAGCCCTGTGGTATTGCATCCCTTATGTGTTTTATAAAGGAATTCTGGAGCAGCAGCCCAAAGGAGAGGGAAGCCAACCAGCTAGAAAGCCTTGACTATTGTAGTTATTTTTCATTATGTAAATAACTTAGGACTTTTTTTTTCCTTGTTAGGGCTTCTTTAATGCACATTTTGTCCTTATCTATAGACCAAGTGTGAGCTTTTTATAATCCAAGTGATTTTATAAAATGTTAAGATATAAACACTTTAATTAAAATTTTGTTTAAAAATTGTTTTATGAAAGCATTTAAGGCATTTTTAGTTTATTCAAAAGCCATAAGGGTATATGCAGGGTAATGTTTAAAGCCACAGACTTTAATGTAACTGTAGTTTAGTATATTAGTAAATGAAATCTGGCAATATGTAAAAAAAACCAAAACATCATGACTAGGTTGGGTTTATCCCAGAAATAAAAAGTTGACCCAACATTCAAAGAAATCCATGTAGTTCACTGTGTCAGCATACAAAACAAAAACTACATGACCATCTCAAAAATTGCAGAAAACCACCTTTTGAATATACCAACTACTACTAGATTATATGCTTTAAAAGGGTGAATACTGTGGTATGTAAAAAGGTGCAGAAAATCATCTGACAAAATTCAACACCCATTTATGATTTAAAAAAAAAAAACTCTTCAGCAAATTAAGAATAAAAGGGATCCTCAACCAAAAAAACCTACAGCTAACAGCATATGAATAGTGAAGACTGAATGCTTCCCCCTAAGATTGGGAACAAAACCCTCCTCTAAAACGTTGTGTCTGAGGTCACTGTACAATACTTTTTTTTTTTTTTTAACAAAAACTATAGATTGGGAATGAATAAATATGACAGTATCTATTTGTGGATGGTGTGATGTGATTGCCTATATAGGAAAGTCAAAGGATCTTAATAAAAAGGTACCAGAACTAATAAGTGAGTTTAGCAACATTAGTATGCAAAAGTGTATTTCTTTGTAGTAGCAATGAACACTTAGAAACTGAAATTCTAAAATTAGCATTTATAGTAGCACCACAAAACATGAAATGTACAAAAATATGTATAAGATCTCTATGTGAAATGTAGAAAAACACTGATTTAAAAAAATCAAAGACGACCTTCAAAAATATATACATATTATCACATTCATGGATTGGAACATTAAATGTTATTAAGATATCATTTCTCTCTAAATTAATCTATAGATTCAACATAACTCCAGTCAAAATCCCAGGAGGAATTTTTGTAAAAACAAGCTGGTTATAAAATTTATATGGAAAGGTACTAGAATAGCCAAACATTTTTTTTAAAAAGAACAAAGTTTGAGGATTCCTACCTGACTTCAGGACTTATATAAGGCTAATCAAGATAATGTGGTATTGGGCCTCCCTGGTGGCGCAGTGGTTGAGAGTCCGCCTGCCGATGCAGGGGATACGGGTTCGTGCCCCGGTCTGGGAGGATCCCATATGCCGCGGAGCGGCTGGGCCCGTGAGCCATGGCTGCTGAGCCTGCGCATCCGGAGCCTGTGCTCCGCAACGGGAGAGGCCACAACAGTGAGAGGCCCGCATACCACAAAAAAAAAAAAAAAAAAAAAAAAAAAAAAAAAAAAAAAAAAAAAAAAAAAAAAAGATAATGTGGTATTGATGAAAGATCCATGGATCAAGGGAACAGAACAGAGAGCCTAGAAATAGATTCATATTTATGTGGTCAATTTTTTTTTTTTTTTTTTTGGCGGTACGCGGGCCTCTCACTGCTGTGGCCTCTCCCGTTGCGGAGCACAGGCTCCGGACGCGCAGGCTCAGCGGCCATGGCTCACGGGCCCAGCCGCTCCGCGGCATGTGGGATCTTCCCGGACCGGGGCACGAACCCGTGTCCCCTGCATCGACAGGCGGACTCGCAACCACTGCGCCACCAGGGAAGCCCTATGTGGTCAATTTTTGACAAGGGATAAAAGGTAATTCCCTGGAAAAGAATAGCCCTTTAACAAATGGTGCTGGGATACCATCAATATGTGAAAATATGAACTTATACCACACACCAAAATCAACTGAAAATAGATCATAACCTAAATGCAAAACCTAAAACTGAAAAATATCTACAAGAAAACATAGGAAGAAAAATCTGTGACCTTGGTTTAGACAAAGGTTTCTTAGATACGAAACTAAGAAGTATGATCCCTAAAAGAAAAAAAGTCAATAAATTAGACTTACCAAAATTAATGTCTGTTCTTCAAAACACTGAAAAAGTAAAAGCCACATTATAACCTTTAAGAATTGTGAACCACTATGTTGTACACCTGAAACTAATACTGTACATCAACTACACCTCAGTAAAAATAAAAAGCCACACACTGGGAGAAGGTATTTACAGGACTCATTTGATAATGCACTTGTATCCAGAATATATAACTAACATTCAATAAGAAAACAACCGGGGCTTCCCTGGTGGCACAGTGGTTGAGAATCTGCCTGCTAATGCAGAGGACATGGGTTTGAGCCCTGGTCTGGAAGATCCCACATGCCGCGGAGCAACTAGGCCCGTGAGCCACAACTACTGAGCCTGCGCGTCTGGAGCCTGTGCTCCGCAACAGGAGAGGCCGCGATAGTGAGAGGTCCGCGCACCGCGATGAAGAGTGGCCCCCGCTTGCCACAACTAGAGAAAGCCCTCGCACAGAAACGAAGACCCAACACAGCAAAAATAAATTAATTAATTTAAAAAAAAAAAAACCAACCTTCCTTAAAATATGGGGAAAAGACTTTCACCTAAGAAGACTGTGAATGGCACATAAGCCTATGAAAACATGTTCAGCATCATTAGTCATTAGAAAAATGGAAATGAAAGCCACAATGACATATCACTGCACACCCATTAGAATGGCTAATTCAAAACAAAACCCTGACCATACCAAGAGCTAGGGAGGAAGTAGAACTAGAACTTTTCACACATAACTGGTTGAAGTACTGCATGGTACATCACTTTGCAAAAAAACAGTTCAGGCAGTGTGTTATAAAGTAAAACATACACTTACTATGTGACCCACTGTATGGGTACAACACATTTTTTATTTCCCCATTCATCAGTTGGACATTTTTTAGCTATTATAATGCTGCTATGAAATTTGTACATTTCTCTTGGGTATATGCCCATTGGTAGAACTGCTGGGTCACATGGCAGTTCTACATTTAACTAACCTTTTGAAGAACTGCCAGGCTGTTTTCCAAAGTGTGCATTCCCACCAACATTGTATGAGGGTTCCAGTTTATCGACATTCTTGCCAACACTTGTTACCTGTCGTTTTTATTATAGCCATCCTAGTGGGTGTGATGTGACATCTCACTGTGGTTTTGTTTTGCATTTCCCAGATGGCTAATTTTGTTGAGCACATATTCATGTATTACAGGCCATTTGTGTATCTCCTTTGAAGAATAACTATTCATATTTTTTACCCATTTAAAAAATAGGGTTATTTGTCCTTTATTATTGAGTTCTTTGTATACTCTAGATACAAGTCCTTTATCAGATATATGATTTGCAAAAATTTCCTGTGTGTTGCCTTTCACTTTCTTGATGGCGTCCTTTGAAGCACAAGTCTTAAATTTTGCTGCAGTACAATTTATTTTGTTTTGCTTGTGCTTTTGGTGTCATATCTAAGAAACTATTGCCTGATCCAAGTCTCCAAGATATACTCTATTTTATTCTAAGAGTTTTACAGTTTTACCTCTTACATTTGGGTCTTTGTTCCATTTAGAGTTAACATCTTTGCATGTGCATATCCAGCACTATTTGTTGAAAGTAAGAAGAATAAATTTCTGAAAGGAATGTTTGTTTTCTCCGAAGGGGGGGGGGGGAAAGAACAAGGGTGCTGAGTAGAAATTGTAAACTAAATTACCCTAATCAAATATGAACAAATAATTTATTAAAAAAATTTCACTGTCAAGCATATCGTATCAAGTAAATCTGACATCAGACTTGGACCACTTCACTAGGGCAAGAGCAATTAATGGTGCTAATGGCAGTGATGGAAAGATTCTTGTCTTCAAGGTTTGTCCAATTTATCCAGCACTTAAATAGTGCAAAACACTATTTTAAGAAATTACAGAATATATAGGACATGAGTGAAATGTAACAGCAAAGAACATAAGACGCTACAGATACGAACCTAATTTTAAGTAAAGATCAAGTACAAAACTTGGATTTATATAAGCAATAAGGTAAAGGTGGTGATCTATAAACAGGCTTCCTTTAAATAAGATTTATCCCAGTGAATCTAAACTCATTCTACTGCAAACAACAAAACCCACAATATTTAGGCTTCTCAGCAATAGCCCCTTATAAAATGTAGTACAGTACAGCTCTGGTTACATTTCAGAACTGAAGCCGTTGTTTGAGGTAGAACCAGCAGAAATATATCAAAATACACTATTTAAGGGGAATTTCAACTAATAAAACTCAACTTTCACCTACTCATTAATCTTTTACAACTTTAAGTTTTCATATTAACTGTACTTTGTGAACATTCACTCAATGACAATAAGGGTAGATATTTTACATACACAGGTGAAAAATGTGCTTGTTTCTTCTTTTTCCATTAAAACACTCCCATTTGTGAAACAAATGTTTTTCTATTTATCGTTTCAGATCTGGGTACGAGAGAATGGAGAATAATGTTCTTAGTATGTTTCCGTCTTCGGGTTATTTAAGCTAAATTTCTGAAAAAACTCTTTATGTTATTAAGACAAATGTTTTCACTCTCATTGACTCAGCTGACCATCTTTTTCCAATTTATTAATCACATGCTATGAAATGCCATTATTCAGCATTGAAAATATGTTTATTTTCCTCTTCATTAAGAGAAGTTGAAATAAGGGCTTCTTTTCATTCTCTGATGAGCACTGGGCTCCTCCAACAGGAGTCAAGTAAGTATCCACTCTATTTTATTACTCGAAAGTAGTATTTTGAAGTCCAGAGACAATGGACTGTGAAAATTACATCTTCTATGTATTCCCCAGACAACATTTCCCAGCTTGGTTGCAGCACAAGGAATCATCTCATGGCTCGTGTTTACCTTCTGCCTGATAAAGCATAATTATTTCTGTTTTAGGGTACCCCAGCAAAAAGGATTTTTGTGGTGTTTGATGTTTAATTTAGCCTAATTTTCAAATCATATCTTAATTTTCATGTGTAAGTAAAGATTATGTTCAAGGTTTGATAGGCATTCTATTAACTTTTTTTTTTTTTTTTTAGTGTTAACGTTCTTAAGAGCTGAAAACCAAAGCTCTTTTAGGGAATGTAGTCTTTATAAAAAGGGTCAATGTTTTGGTGACTCCTCGTCATTATTCTCCCTTGTTTTCGAAGTATGTTCAGTCAAATTAGTCGTATAACAGTAAATTCAAAGACAGCACCTGTTGGCTAGTCTGTTCCTACTGACTGACTTACTGCTTTCTACATTTTGGGTAACTCTGAAATGCTTGCAAGCCCCACCAAAGTCCGAGCAGATTTGATAATATGCATGATAGAAATTCCTAAGTCAGAACCACAAGCTTGTCCACTCTGCAGAATGGTCAATTTGTAAAATATAGTAAGTTGAATTTTAAAGTAAATGTTGACCAATTATTTTTAATAAAACTTTTAATATATTTTAGGTCCTTCATTTGAACGGACAGCCATCGTTCCTTAGCAAATGCCTGTATTTACTGGTATCAGCAAAACTTGAACATTTGTAATTCTGTAAAGATGACCAGTGTTTCCTTGACAAAGTTTTCGTTTCAGTTCTTTCCGAATGGTGTTTTAAAGGGTACTGGGTTACACCTTTAGCTCTGATCTTTAAGAAACAGGTTATTATGTCCTTTAGTAGCTTTACAAAGTGATTGGTGGCACACACTTCTCCATCAAAGAGATGCTTATCTAAATCTACAAAAAGATACATATGCCCGGAAAGCTCATGTAATATTTTTTGCTGAAGATAAAATTCCCTCTGTTTAGGAAGTAGTAGTTCAGAAACTGCCATCCTTGAATGGGTTCTTACAACTCGCTCACAAATATCTATGACTCGGCACAAACTTTCTGAAGGGAAATGCAAGCCATTTTCCTTTTTAACACATAACAGTGATCCAATTTTAGAGGATTTGAGATCTGATGCATATAGTGCACTGATGCAGTCCTCACATGTTAAAAGAGCTGATAACTTATTTGCAATATAACCAGCACAACAGGTAAGATTTTGCCTATGATCTGACAGGTCTAGTAATGCCTCACTTAGCGAACAGTCAGACCAGTCTTGGCAAATATCCTCTTTGCGAAAAAGAGTCTTTATAACGCTGATACCATACTGACGCTGAACTGTCCAAAGGGCCAAGTCCGTCCTTCGAGCAACTGAAATGTCAAGGATGCTTACTTCACTTAGAAAAACCTCATCTTGTAATCTGTATCTGGTCTCCAAATTATGGTAAGCTTTCTGGAATGCCATGCAGGTAGGGTTAGAACTGGTTACCAATACCTGTCTAAGCATCTTTAGAAATAACTCCAGATGATCTTGACTGAATTTGTAAGTCAGAAGATATGGAAAAGGCATGACTTTTGGGGAAACATAATTTTGGTAGAGCCATTTTAAGCTCTCAGCATTAAGCAAAAATCCCAGGAATCCCAGTTTTCGCTTACCTTTAATTATTTGATTATTGCTAGTGTCAGATAATGTAACAAAAATAGTCTTGGCTTCAATTAACACATGGTTGATTTTATTAAAAGTTTCGGGTAATAGAGGTCCTTTAAGTCCCTTTCCATAATAGTTCCTACTATTAAAAATGTCAAACAGATTGTTAATTAAGCGTAAGAACTGGATGGTACCAATACAGTTTTGAAAAGGAGGCAGGCCTAATGACAGCAAACATTCTAACGCGCTGGCCACACTCTCACTGAAGAGTTGGGCGGCACAATTCATTTTCAGTATGTGGTTCTTCAAATTTGCAAGTTTTCTTGGGATTCTCTCCATATTTGATAATTCCTGTTCCTCTAGCGCTGCTACCTCCACAAGGTGCTGCCAGTGTGCTGTGCCATTAATGAACTGAATGCTCTGAAAATTCTGAAATGCATTTCGTATTAATCTAAGCAAGTGGCAAGAATCAAAGAAGTATGCAATCTGTTGACTAGAAGATGAAGGATGCTGAAATGTACACTTCATGTTGTCTCCATCAAGATGTATCCCCAGTGCTTTTGCCATCTGAACACTGTGAGCTGTAGCATCAGACGTGACAGCTAGAACTGTGATCCCTATGTCACTCAGTTTGCCAATCGTCAGACGAAGCAGTTGAGCTTGCAGGTATCCAGACGCCCTGTTTACAAAAAAATAACCAAGAGGTGTCCTCCAGTGACCAGAAATACCCACTGCCATGAGCAAAATAGTTTCTGAGGCAAGTGGCGTTTCATCAGCATCAAGTTTGCCAAGACCAAAGTCCATAAACCCTAGCAAATGGTGACTGCTGGGGTCCCATTGAAGTTGTTGCTTGAGAGATATACCTTTTATTATCAGTGAACAATATTGATATAGCTGGTCTCCATTCTCTACTTTTCGTTGAAGAAAAGAAAAAACGTTGCTGCTGAAACCTGGACCGGGTTTGCATTTGGACAGCCATCTAGAAAATGTAAAAAATGAAAAACATAAAACACAAATGAAGAAATTAAAAATGGGAAAATGCCTTAAATGGCATTTTCTACTAAAGTAGCCTCAAATCCCTGTTGAAATAAAGCCAAGTATAGTAGCCAAATTCTATCAACATTTCAAGCATATATTCATAGTTATGATAAAATAGTAAGATAATAGAGAAACTTAGAAACACAGAATAGCAATTGAAGATGCAAACATACCACAAAATTTTTAACTTCTTACTCACTTCTTAATAAAAATCAATTACCCAGTTTGTTCTCATTGATGTGTTTGTAATTTAGATCATAAACCAGTCTTACCTGTACATTCACTGAGATGAGAAAACTGTTGAGGGGGAAGGAAGCTGAGAACAGCTAGTACATCTACCCCATTTTATAGATTAGCAAACTGGGAGGAAGAGGGAGAGGTTACGTTGCCTGGCCCATATTGTGTGCTAGTCATGCACAAATGTGAAAAACAGCTTTCCTGAGGCCCTTGTTCAGTGCTTTTTCTCACTGCTCTTCGAATTATGCCCTTTGGGGCAACAGAGTGTCTGCATCTCTTTGCTCCTATCCAAAGTACCTATACTATTATCTTTATCTTAGGAGTTCTTTCATAGTATTTCTTTGACCTTCCCAAACTGCTGATTATTCTTTTCTATTTCTGTTAGTGTCTGTCACTAACAGACAGAATTCTTTTCACTCAGTTCTAATTTACACTTTCTAATTTGTTATAGATCAGGAAAGGAAGTAGCCAAGTTTAATAATTGTCTAAA
The DNA here is from genome assembly GCF_949752795.1 of Hyperoodon ampullatus. Classification (NCBI taxonomy): domain Eukaryota; kingdom Metazoa; phylum Chordata; class Mammalia; order Artiodactyla; family Ziphiidae; genus Hyperoodon; species Hyperoodon ampullatus. The sequence continues at coordinate 46,867,644 of NC_136914.1, read as the reverse complement.
AAAAGACTAAATGGATTCTGAGGTAGACTGAAGTGTTCATCTTCACTGAAGTTTACTTTTATAACTCAAATGACTTTTTGTTTTTAGGTTGAATTTCTGATTCTGGGGCTATATTCCAGGCTGCCAAGGTTTCTTCCTGGACAGCCATCTCTATTTAATTGAAATTTTAATGTACTTCCAGAAGTATTTCAGGACAGGGCTTTCCAAATATTTTGCTGCAACCAAGAAGTTTCATGAACAGAATTTACCCTTACTATATGCCAGGTACAAATATACGTGTGTATATAAATGTATATACAAAATTTAATGCCACTTATGACCCACTAAATTGATTTCAAGATGTACTAACAGATTTGAAAAACACAGTTACAGAATGCAAAAGACATACTCTGACTACTTAGGAGACAAAAGTATTAATCAGTTGTTTATATTTAAAAACAGGGCAAAATAATAAGACAATGAGAAAACAGAATAGTGGCTCTCCACCAGGGTGCTACAGCCCACTAGTACGTTGAAAAGCCTTTTCAAGTGTGTCACCAAATTTTAATCAGTTGTTTAAAATTTATTCTTTTGCAGTAGGATTCTCAAATGAACACTAAAGATGCTAAATGTGTTACATGTGCAGTAAGTATCTAATGAAACTACTTAATGCTTCAAGGTAAAAGTTCTAGTTTAAATAGGTTAAAAAAGCTTATGTTCCGGTGAGCTTGCTGTTTAAATGAAAATTAAATGGTATCTTAATGTCCACAACTACTAGAATGATGTTTCTCAGGCAGAGAAATATGAGGACTTGTTGATTTTTTTTTTAAGTTTTTAAAACTGAGAGTAGAAACACTCAAACCAAGTTTTTAGTGTTGTAGGGAAGTGACTGATTTCTCTCTCAAACCAACTTTTTTCCCCCACTCAAAATGAAAAAAAAACTTTTTCTGATTGTATAAAATGACACATCCATTTTTTAAAAAACTGAAAGAATATAAAAAAGTGCAAAAAAGTAAAAAATCACTGTTAATACATGAACTTATTTACAAAACAAAAATAGACTAACAGACATAGAAAACAAACGCATGGTTACCAAAGGGGTGGCATGGGGCGGGGGGTCCCGGAGGGATAAAGTAGGAATTTGGGACTAGCAGATACACACCACTATATATAAAATAGAGAAACAACAAGGGCCTATTGTATAGCACAGGGAACTATATTCGATATCTTGTAATAACCGATAATGGAAAAGAATCCCAGAAAGAATATATATATATATATACCTAAATCACCTTCCTGTACACCTGAAACAATATAGCATTGTAAATCAGCTACACTCCAATAAATAAATAAATAGATATTCTTTAAAAATCACTTAATATTTCAGGGACATTCTCCCAGATCTCTTTATGTATACATAACTAGATCTCTTTATGTATACATAACTAGATATAATTTTCAAAAATTATACTGAACCTATTTTTCTTTACTATAGTAATGTTATAGACATACTTTTGCATGTTCTTAACTACTGACCTACAGCAATATTTTAAGTGTACACACAGTAAAACTAAAGCATAAATAATCGAACCAACCTGTATTGAAGGACACTTAGGTTGTTTCTGATTTTTAAACAATACAAAGAGCACCACAATGTGTGTTTGTGGGCACACATACACTTATACGTATCTATGTCATTTATGCAATTCCTAGGAGTAGGATGCAGAGGTAAATTTACTTATGCATGTATTAGAATAAATGAACTCAACTTTTAAAGACTTTTGGGCCACAGGTGCACATAATTGAGTGAGTCAATTTAAATATAATTCACATTCCCAAATTGTCCTTCCAAAAGTTTATACCAATTATAACTGACATACTCATCAATATATTTTAAATTAAACATTAGCTTAGTTATGGAATAATTATAGGGAGTCACTTGGGTAGCTTAAAGCTCTGCTTAGGAAAAATATTGTGCTAAAGAGCCATAATGCTGAGCTGGGTGTTCTTCTTTAAGACTATTAGCTCCTCCCACTGTCTTGGTTATTTCTGAAGCTCTCACATCAACTCACCTATACAGGGAGCTAATTTACTAAACTGCAATGAATACCAAAATAGAAAATTAAATTAGAAACAGAAAAAATCTACTAAGATCATACTAAATGTATCACTATTATAATTAGGAAAGCTGAGGATGCTAAGACATTATTTCAAAGGAGTTGTGAAAACAAACTACCTTAAAGACCCAAAGCTCTGGAATTATAAGAAGCAGAGCTGTGGGAAGGTTCTGGGAGAATTCAAAGGGAGAATTGAATTCAAGGGAGAATTCAAGGGAGAACTGAAGAATTCAAGGGAGAATTGAAAAAGGATCCAACTTCAGTACAGAGAAAATTAGAGAGGTGACTGATAGTAGCTAAGAACTGAAGAAATCGTAGTTAGAAATGAGTGAGTGAGGTACCTATCTAACTGAATCAAGGGTTTTTTAAAATGTAAGTCTGGCTTGGTCTATCATCCATACAGTTGTTTCTCCATTATCATGGAGGGAAAAAACAACTATTCATGTTTTCTCCTTTCTCCCAAACTTCTAATGCTTCCTTCCCCAACTCTTAGCTATTAACTTTATGCCACTGAGAAAATAGAAGCAATTTGATAAAAACTCATTTTCTTACCACCAAATCTGTTAACCTGTTGCATCTGTATCTCTCTTTCCTGTTTCGACGCATGATTTGTCCCTACTCCTAATTAAGGCCAGACCTCCCTCCACAGCAGTGTTGGATGTTGCCCTCCTGCAGTTATCCTTTCTGTTGTGCATCACTGATTTTCTTATCTGCACTAGATCACTCCCATGAGCAGGCAAACAAGGTGCAGCATCTGCCATCTCATCAAATATCCTCCCCTCCATTTATGCTCCTTCCACTTACGGACACATTTCTCTTCTCCTTTCATAGCAAAACTCCTTGAGAGAGTCCATAATCACTGTCTTTGCTTCTTTGCCTTCCAGTATCTCTTGATTCCACTTCAGCCAGGCTTGTCTCTCCATCACTGCACTGCAATTGCTTTTATCAAGGTCATCACTGACATCTCCATCTTGCAAAATCCAATGGTCAATTGACTGTCCTCATCTTACTTGATCTCCAGCAGCATTTGACACAGTGCAATACTATCTCCTTGAAATACTTGCTACACTTGGCTTCTAGGCCATCACAATCTCCTGGTTTTCCTCCTGTCTCACTGGCTGCTCCTGATCAATAAATGTTTATTGAATAAATGAATATTCAATATGATTAGAGATCTAATACTTAAGCACAGATGTGCTGAAAATAGATATAAACAGGGGAAATGAAGGGAAATGTTATCAAATAAAAATTTTTGACCATTCAGATTTCTCAGTATAAAATCTAGGTATTTCTAATAAGTTGGAATAATAGATGGCCATTAAAACAAAATTTGGGTGATGGATAGTTTTTTTTTTTAAGTCTGGGAGAATATATACCAAACTGCTAACAGTGGTTATTTTGTGGGATTAGGGGAATGGAAGTATTATAAATATTTTTCACTTTCTGGTATTTATATACTTACATATTGTTTCAATGTTTTATACTAAGCATGTATTACTATCACATTAAACAAGGTAACTTAGTTTCAGACAAAGCATCCAAAGAAATAAGCAACCCTTTGAGTACTAAAATTGTAAATCGAAATAATGACACAGCAAAGGTTACAAAGTGAAAAATGACATGAAGAGAAAAAAGATCAGTGTGAGCTGGAATTACCAGAGAAGACTTAATTCAGGAGTTGATGCAGAACTATAGAAATGAAAAAAACCATGGGGGGTGGGGTGGGGGGTGGAGATGAGAAGTCGTATGGAATGTCTCACATAAACCATAGTGTAAAATCAGTAACTAATGCTTTAAAACCAGTGCAAAGGAGAGGACTTGACTAAAAAATGTGTGGAAGCGATAGCAACATAGTGTCTATAAAAATGTCTACTGCTTACCAGAAAGTAGACATTTATAAATAAGTGTAATATCTGGCCTAAATGGTAAAATCACATATGGAAGAGACTGAATCAGCCTATACACAAATGTTCATCTCAATATACAATATAGCAGTTACAACCAAAAAATAAAAACAATATAAATGTCCAATAGTTGGAGAATGCCAAAGTTAAGTAGGGTATGACTACCTGATATTCTGAAGCTATTCAAGATCATAACTATGTAAAAAACTAGTAAATCTAAGCACAGAAAAAAGACTGGAAGAAAATTCCCTATATTAATAGTAATTGTTTAAATGTAACCTAGAGGAACAATTAATGAATTTTCCTCCTTTTTCTCTCATTTCTAAATTTGTTAGTAGTAGTATTATGTTAATAGTATGTGTGGAGGAAAATTCTCATTCATGTTTTTTTTTTAAAGGGGATGTGATGTACATCATGGTGACTATAGTTGATAATACTGTACCTATATCTGAAAGTTGCTAAGAGAGTAGATCTTAAAAGTTCTCATCACAGACACAAAAAATTTCTAACTATGTGTATGATGGATATTAACTAGACTTATCTTGGTGGTCATTTTGCAATATATGCAAATATCAAATGCAAATATCAAACACATAATTACATTGTATACCTGAAACTAACATAATGTTATGTGTTAATTACATCTCAATTTAAAAGAAGTTTCCCCCCACGTGGGAAAAAAAAAACCCTCATAATAATCAAGGTCCTTCCTCCCACCAAGCTTCAGTTTCCCCCTTCTTTAAAATGAGGGGGTTGGACTACATGATCTCTAGGAGTTTCTCCAGCTCAGAGCCCCTATGAGTCTGTTTTAAAGTTGAAGCAATAAGAAACCAAGAAGCACCTTCCAGGAGAGAAGGCTCCTGCCGTTCCTGGGCGGCCTCTGCCCCAATAGCAGTGGATTAAATGAAGTGCTGCTCTTTAGACAGCGATTTGAGGTCCACTGCAATTCTTCCTTACATCTGTTCAAAATCCTAAACAACCATCCAGGCATTCTTTCATTCCACAAATATTTATCAAGAGACCACTGTGTTCCAGGCACCCCTCCAGGGCAGGAGGTGTAACAAAGAACCAGACACAGACCTCATACTTGGGCAGCTCACAGTCTAGTGGGGAAGACAGTGTTAAGTACTAAGATTCAGTTCCACATTGTGTGTGCAAGAGGGTACCTAGTCCAGAATCGGAAAAATGGCAGGCCAGGCTTCAGAAAGGATGTGATATCTAATCTGAGCCTGAAGGGTGAGGACCAGTCTCCAGGACTAACAGGGAGAATGGGCATTACAGGCAGATGGACTAGTAAGTCTCGAAGGTAAGGAAGCAGCAAGAAATGCCTTACAATAGGAACACGGAATCTAAGAGGGCAGGGAGAGACGCAGGAGATGAGCCGCACAGTCCAGCAGGAGCCACATCACATCACAGAAGCTCAGTGAGACACAGGAAGAAGTCTATGGGTAATGGGAGGCTTAGGCAGCAGGAAAGTGACTGGTATGGGTTGACTTGTGTCCCTCAAAAAAGATATATCATAGTCCTAATCTCCAGTACCTCAGAGTGTGATCTTATTTGGAGATAGGGTCTTTACAGAGGTAATCAAGTTAAAATGAGGTCATTCGGGCACACCCTAATCCAACATGACTTGTGTCCTCATAAAAAGAGGAAATCTGGACACAGAAACACACATGGATAATGGAAGACGATGTGAAGAAACACAGGGGGAAGACCACCATCTACAAGCCAAGGAGAAAGGCCTGGAACAGACCCTTACTTCACAGCCCTCAGAAGGAACTAACCCTGCCAGCACCTTGATTTTGGACTTCTAACTTCCAGAACTGTGAGGCAATAATGCATTTCTGTCATTTAAGTCAAATAAGTAAATAAATAAAAATAAAAGAAACTGTAAAACCCGTGATGAAAAAAACAGTAAATACTGAGTATTAAATTTATAAGGCATTACTATAAAGTCGCTGTTATTTGCTTCCCACTGAGAGAATATAAATATAGCTATGTATTTTGACCACAAATTCTAAAAAATTATTTTTTATAATCTGGTCTCTGGACAGCCTGCATTGGCACCAACTACATTGCTTAGGAAAAATTCAGATTTTTGATCTTTGCCTCAAACCAATGGTATCAATCTAGATACCAATCAATTGTTCTCGGTTTTCTAGATTAGTCACATATTAAAACTACTGAAGGGCCTGAGAAATTCCCATATTTCAAGATTTAGATTTTACCACCCAGAGTGTCTCTACCATCTGAAAGATGCAAAAAAATTTGTCAGCCTATATGTCTTCATTCTGTGGGTGAAATATCGACTGTGATAATATGTAAATACCACCTAGAAGTTTTTAAAAAGAGAAAGTGGACAAAAGGAGAGTATGAATACTAATAGCATTAATGTATAAACTGCAGTGAAAGAACAAAATGTTTATTTTATTTAATATCTAAAAAGTAATTCACTTACGTTCTGAGGATAGAAGAATGAGGCAGTTTAAGAATCTTTCTTACATAATCATAGACTTTGCTACTGCACAAGTAGAGTGTACATGCAAATTGCTTCATTTCTGTGGAGTACTCAGCTGTTTCTCTCCAGTTATACAACTCCCACTTAAAATCTGTTAAAATAAATTTATTCTTTGTGATGAAAAATGTGTACAGTAACATTTTCAGGCACAGACCATAGCATTTGGATATAAAATATGATAGGCACCAAAATTCAAATAGTTACATTTTAACTGAGTTTGTTCAGAGGTTACTATCCAATCTTAGAGACTGTTAACCAATTTATCCTGTTCATCTTGGATCATTTCACGAGAAAGAGGGACGAAAAATGTGTCAACTTGAGTCGTTATGTTTTACTATTCACTGGCAGCCTGAGTGGAGATTTTTAGAGGAACAGGGAAGAAAATGAAATAAATGGATAATGGGTATCATTTATCTGAGAGTGAAAAATAGACACAAGAAATATTTTGGGGGATAGGGAACTATTCAGAATGAACAATCTTCCCTACCATTGAGAGAAAAAAAAAATCCTCTGTTCCTGGTGCAGACCCCTATTTATAACCTATATTCCCCTCTTGGAAAAACACAAAATACTCTCTTCCATTGGAGATACCTACTCTTGTCTAGAAAAGGACATGCTTCTTTTACCAGAATGCAAATCCAAAATCTCTGCTGCTTTCATCAAAGAATAAGTTGGCAATTCTTACTTTGCCCCTCTTCAAATATCCTGGTTCACAAAGACTAGGTAGTCTTTCAATGAACATATATATATACTCTATAGAGTATTTTAGAAAAAAATTTGGAGACTTAACACAATTTTCAAACTCAAAGGGATTTTGCAAATTATCTAGTTCAGCTCACTACAAAAAAAGACTTTAGTGATAAATTATCTATCAGTTAAAACTGTTCACAAAGAATTTGCAGTGACAAGTGTGTGATTATAAAAAGTGAAAAGTAGGGACTTCCCTGGTGGTCCAGTGGTTAAGAATCCATCCTTCAATGCAGGGGATGCCAGTTTGATCCCTGGTTGGGGAACTAAGATCCCACATGCCACAGGGCAACTAAGCCCACGCACCACAATTAGAGAGCCCACATGCCACAACTAGAGAAGCCTGAGTGCTGCAACGAAGAGCCCATGTGCTGCAACTAAGACCCGAAGCAGCCCAAAAAAATAAATAAATAAATAAATAATTAATTAATTAAAAAAAATTTTTTTTAAGTGAAAAGTACAATATATGGTATAAACCATATGATCTCATTTCTGGGTAGTAGGATTATGTGTTATTTTTATTATTTATACATTTCTTTGCTTCTCCTGTAATAAACATATTACTTTTAAAATTGTAAAATCATAAAAGGATTTTGGTGATTATTTTTCATTCTTCTTGCTTATGCTAGAGACTTTTCACTTCTCAGCTAAAAGCATATTTCCATTGGCAACACAAAATAAATATGTAATGATATTTCAGAAAAATTAAGAGCTACACTGTAAGTATTACAGGTCATTAGGGAACATACCGGAAAATTGTGCTCGTAGCAGACACTCTGTTTCCTCTGAAAGTAGCTTCTCTTCTACAAGTGCATCAATTAATCGTAAGCCCTTTCTCTTCTTGATCATCCTGTAGTTTTTTGCAGAAGCAAGTCTTTTTTTGGACACTTGTAGCATCTGTTGCACCTCAGCCAGTTTCTCTGCTCCTATTGTGAGAGGTCTCTTTAGACTGTAGTTATGGTCCTCAGTAGCAACCTCTTGAGAATTATCAGGAAGTGGCTGTTTTAGGATCTTCTGTCTTGCTTTACCTTTAAGGTGTACACCTTGGAGAACCTATGACACAAATATAAAGTGAAGTTTATTTTAGAAATTATCACACAATGATTATCTATAAAAATACCACTGAATACAAAGCACTCACCTGGTTGCTGTGGAGAGTTAGTTATGAAAGAAAAGGTCATAATCTCTGACTTTTTAAAATATATGATCTCTAGGATAATGTAAACAAGTTTTGGGTTTTTTTGTTTTTGTTTTTGTTTTTTTTGGCTTCTATACAGAAATAGTAACATGATGCTGAAAGTTTCTGAAATGATTAAAGTAACTAGAGAAAGGTGGTGGTAATTTGGGAAGGTTTCACAGGAGTTTTGAGTTGTTCTTTGAAGGAGTAATAATATGGTTTAGTGAAGGGGACAGGGAAGTTATTTGCACAAACAGGAAGGCACAGGACAGAGCATGGGCTTTGGAATTAAGACTCCTGGCTCCCCTCACTTGTTAGCTGTGACTTAACATATAATCCTTTAGCTTCTCACTTATAAAATGTGGATAATAATACAGAGTTGTTTTAAGGATACAATAAGATACTTTATGTAAATCGCCTAGTGCAATGCCTGGACCACTGTAGGTCCCGATAAATTGTTAACTATTACTGATTTTAAACGAAAGCATACAAGCAAGTCAATTTATCATATATACAATGGGTAAGTACATGTGGTTCAAAAAGAGAATTCAGGGCAGTTAGAGATGCACAAATCAATTAATAGAAAGCTCTTCAAACTTATGAGTTTGGATTTGACACCAACCATATTCTTCTGAAAGAGGGAATAAGACAAAACAATACCGAAAGAAGGAGACTCCAATGAATAAGAGGAAGGTGAGGGTAGAGTAAGGATAGAACAGTTGGATGACTATTTGCAGACTGCAGACAGTGATTGAATCATATATGAGCACGTGGCTAAGGGGTAAAAGGATAAAATAAAAATAATCAAAAGAAACGTAAGGGGCTTCCCTGGTGGCGCAGTGGTTGAGAGTCCGCCTGCCGATGCAGGGGACACGGGTTCGTGCCCCAGTCCGGGAAGATCCCACATGCCGCGGAGCAGCTGGGCCCGTGAGCCATGGCCGCTGAGCCTGCGCGCCCGGAGCCTGTGCTCCGCAAGGGGAGAGGCCACAACAGTGAGAGGCCCGCGTACCGCAAAAAAAAAAAAAAAAAAAAAAAAGAAACGTAAGAATGTAACACCAATACTGGTGACTGGGATAAAATAAAAGCAATCAAAAGAAACATGACTGTAACACCAATACTGATGACTGACTCATAGAAAGTCTTCTATTTTCCGTATACCTCTTTCTACATCAATGCTAACAATTAGGTATGTTTTTGGTCAAGATCAATAACATTTTTGGGGAGAGCCAAAAAAAAGGAGGGGGTAGATAATTTCAAAGTATTGTGAAAACTGTCTCATACTTAAACAAAAACCTGCATTCTAAAGCTGTTTATATCTACTAGTTGATTTTTGTGATCAGTTTAGTAACCTTTATGTATATCTAGACATATGGTTTGCATTTATACATTTTATTTATTTATTTTTTTGGCTGCACCACATGGCATGCAGAATCTTAGTTCCCCGACCAGGGATGGAACCCGCGCCCACTGCATTGGAAGCGCAGAGTCTTAACAACCGGACCGACAGGGAAGTCCCGTATACACTTTATTTTTATTTTTTAAAAAGCTCCAAAGCACAATTACTAATATTACATATATATTTTTAAAAAACCCAAAAACTAATTTTCTAGGCATTTAAAGTGTATTATAGGATTTATTTTAAGACCTGGTTTTTGGTTTTGTGTTTATCTCTGTAAAATCTAGCTATAATGTGAGCTGTCTTGATTTTTAAAGGCTCTGTAAAATTTAATTTTGTTTACACCTAGATTTAAATACCTTGTATAGAGAAACAGAAGGCACAGCTCCTTTTTTCAGCTTTCTTCTTATGCCATATGACTCAAAGTCACTTTCTTGAAAGTGTTTGGAACATAGCATAGCACCTGGTCCTGGAATCCAAATCTTTTTGCTTCTGGGGTCCATACGATTAACAGCCCTGATCCATTTTGAGCGCTGAATGGTATCAGTTGGAAATCTACAGCAATCATATTAAAATTCCATTAACATGAAAATATAGTAATACTACAGTAGTATTTATCATATAAACCGATTTATTATTTAACTGCTTTACATAAAGTCCAGTTAATTAAAGTTTAATTCACTTGATCTGATTTCATTTTTCAAAGTTCTTTGACTTTTTAAATCCAAAAGCTTGGGCTTCCCTGGTGGCACAGTGGTTAAGAATCTGCCTGCCAATGCGGGATACACAGTTTCAAGCCCTGGTCCAGGAAGATCCCACATGCCGTGGAGCAACTAAGCCCGCGAGCCACAACTACTGAGCCCGCGCACGCCTAGAGGCCATGCTCTGCAACGAGAAGCCCAAGCACTGCAACGAAAAGTAGACCCGCTCGCCGCAACTAGAGAAAGCTCGCGTGCTTTTTTAAATTTACTGAAATAAAATAAATTTAAATCCAAAAGCTCAATATCTAAGTGGTCTCATCTGTTTCAATTTGTATGTAGACAATTCTCCTATTAAACATCCTGCACATTCTATCTTCACAGCCTACACTTAACAGAATCTGCTCAACTTTAATATGTCTTTCCTTTCCTGTGTCAATTTTTAAAAATTAATTAATTTATTTATTTTTGGCTGCATGGGGTCTTTGTTTCTGCGTGCGGGCTTTCTCTAGTTGTGGTGAGCGGGGGTCTTTGTTTCTGCGCGCGGGCTTTCTCTAGTTGCAGTGAGCGGGGGTCTTTGTTTCTGTGCGCAGGCTTTCTCCAGTTGCGGTGAGTGGGGGCTACTCTTTGTGGCAGGGTGCGGACTTTTCATTGCAGTGGCTTCTCTTGTTGTGGAGCACAGGCTCTAGGTGCGCGGGCTTCAGTAGTTGTGGCACGTGGGCTCAGTAGTTGTGGCTCGTGGGCTCTAGAGCGCAGGCTCAGAAGTTGTGGCACACGGGCTTAGTTGTTCCGTGGCATGTGGAATTTTCCCGGCCCAGGGCTCAAACCCACGTCCCCTGCACTGGCAGGTGGATTCTTAACCACTGCGCCACCAGGGAAGCCCTGTGCCAATTTTAAATGATGTCCACAAATTCTTCAGTACTCCTTCTTTCAAGGGAGGAGTACTGAATTCCCCTCCCATTGAGGGTGGGCTGGGGTTAGTAATTTGCTTCTAAGGAATATAAAAAAGCAGACGTGATAGTGGGCATTAAACAAGATCATAAAAAGCACTGAGGATCTGTCCTTGCTCTCTCTGTTGAATGGTTTTTCTCTGGGGGAAGTTACCTGCCATGTCATAAGGAGCCCTATGGAGAGTCCACTTGGCAAGAAATTTGAGTTCTCCAGCCAAAGGCCATGTGAGGGAGCCTTTCTGAAAGTAGATCCTTCAGCCTCCGTCAAGGCTTCAAATGACTGCAGTCTTGGCTAACATTTTGACTGCAATCTTATGAGATACTCCGTAACACCCACCTTATCCACTCCTCAATTCCTGACCCTCAGAAATTATGTAAGAAAATAGATGCTTCCACAGAATTTTGAGGAAATTTGTTACTAAGCAGTAGGAAACAAGTACATTTCCTATACTCAATTTTCCTATTTTGTTTCGAAAGGATCACTTTTCCTAGCCTTGAACATAAAAATTATCTTCTATTTCTCTACTTGTCAATCCCAGCCAAATGATTACATTCAGCAATGGGTGAGGAAAAAAAATGTGAAAGTAATATAATGAAAATCACAGAACTACTTTTTCTGTCCCCTCTTCTCCTTCCTTTTTTTGGGCCACGCTGCGTGGCTTGTGGGATGTTAGTTCCCCAACCGGGGACTGAACCCAGGCCCTCAGCAGTGAAAGCACAGAGTCCTAATCACTGGACCACCAGGAATTCCCTGCACCCTCTTCTTTGATTTATTTTGGAGATAGATCTATAGGTAGCCTATGACTTTTACATATTTTAACTCAGGCTTTAAAACACATAGTTGTTAGAACTGAAACTGGTGAAAATTTTAATTTCCTTAGCTACTTGTTAGGGAAATGATAACAGTATGATAAAACTTAATTCTGAGATACTCTCTCAATCACCTTGAGAAAGAACACTGAATTGGTAAACCTCTAAGTCTCAATTCCCTTTTACTAGCCATGTAGTATTAGATACATCTCTCAATCTGTCAGCCTCCTCCAGGGCTATAGTAAGAGTACCTGAGGATACAGATGCATTCAAAAGCACTTTGTAAATGGTAAAGTACTATCCAAGGTTTGTTCTTTCTTAGGAACAACTAATTCCACTTTTGGGACTTTTTATTTTATTGTTCCAGGAAGATGATGCTACTTGATCAAGAGAGAATGTACAGGGAATTATTTTTCCAATAAAGATGAGGCACACTTTTCTCTTTTCACTGGGCTCTTTCCTTAACTGATGGCACGTGTTTGTGAGGCCACATTTCTAGATTGGGCGTAGTCTCTAACCATGCAAGGGACCATCAAAAGTTGGCTAGTCCGGGCTTCCCTGGTGGCGCAGTGGTTGAGAGTCCACCTGCCGATGCAGGGGATGCGGGTTTGTTCCCCGGTCCGGGAGGATCCCACGTGCCGCGGAGCGGCTGGGCCCGTGAGCCATGGCTGCTGAGCCTGCACGTCTGGAGCCTGTGCTCCGCAACGGGAGAGGCCACAACAGTGAGAGGCCCGCGTACCGCAAAAAAAAACATAAAAAAAAAAGTTGGCTAGTCCACCAAGTTCCATTACCAGCCTGATTCTCTGATGCAAAGCTTCCCAACTGGCATGCCTGCTGAGTACAGTTATCAATCCCCTTAGCCCATGGGGTGGGCCTGGGCCACCTGGAGCCCTTGAAGTAGTTACATCAAGCTAGTCCCAAACTGCTTTGCAGGTGTGCCCCAAAGTATTAAACAAATATTTCCAATCTGCAAAAAGACATGAAAAGGGTTGGTAAATACTGCAGTCTAACCAGCATGACTGACTAATTTGAGTTATGGACAAAATTAAATTGGTATTAACAATTGATACCACTTTTAAAGCATTTACCTTGTGCTATATATATATTTTAAAGACTTAGTTTGGGTCTTAAGAAACTCTGCAAGACAGCTTTTTATCCTTTTACTGAAGATGAAACCAAGACTGGAGCAGCCAAGTTTAGCCACCAGTAAATAGTCAATTAAAATTGGAATTCATGTTTCCCTAGTCTAAAGCCACCTCTGGCAGAAGAAAAATCCCAAACCCATCACCGTCTCATATACACAGTAATGAAATGGCTTACACTGTAATACAGAATCCATTTTCTTCCTCCTGTCGACTATGCCTTTTTTATACTATTAGCAGAGATCTACTTCTTGTTTCCTGCACATTATTTTCCAGATAAGTGGCTAACAAAACCAATTCTACTGTGGTTACATCTAGGGAGGGAGAGAAATGATTGAGGGGCAAGGCTTCAACTATACCTATAACTTAAGTCTCTTCTAAACAGAACAAAAGCAAACATGTTAACATCTGCTTATTCCTAGTGATGGGTAATAGGTGTCTGTTACGTATAAATAAAAGTTTAAAAATACAATTCATTACAACAATTAAGGCAAAAACTCTTCCAGATGGTCATGCATAAATTCCTTGGTTATGAAATAAATTGAATTTCTTAATCTTACTTTACACCTACAAAAAGGGAATGAATCAAAGGGTCACTTTAAATTTTAACTTGCCAGTCCCACTATGTATTTAGCCATTTATGTGTTTGACAGAGCACCAATATTCTCATAGCAACAGTTTCCACACCTGTGAGTCATTTTGATTCAGGCTTTTCAACCACAGCGCCTTGCTTATGTCCTTACAACCTCTTTCACGACTCTGGTGATGGTGCTGGGGATGCTGGGAAAGGCTTCAGAGGACATAATATCTGAGCTAGAGCTGAAGGGTCAATAGGAGTTTGCCATGCAGAGTGGCCACTCCAAGCAGATGCAAAAGACACAGAGATATAAAATGATTACTTGGAACCTTCTGGCTGATAAAGCTTGGAAAAGTAAATTAATTTGGAGGCTTGAAAGGAGAGTGCAGAGGTAGCTGGGAGTAGTTATAGATGGGAGGTAGCCAGAGGTCAGATCACAAAAGGTCTTGTATGCCTTATTATAAGCTTTGGATCCATCCTTCAGGTCAATGGCCACCACAGAAGTCTACACTCATCTATTGAGAGTTGAAGAAATTATTAGAATTCATTTTTATAACTCTTTGCCCCATCTTCTAATTTTTGTGTTTCATAATAAATATTAGTATATCACTTCATATATAAACTTATAAATTATTATAAATCACTATCCATGTATCAGAGGCACGTATTCAGGTTTTTTGTTTGTTTTTGTTTTATTTTGTTTTTTATGGAAAGAGCTCCAGGATCACATAACTTGAAGATGGAGGCTTCAGGCAACAGCAAGTTGACTAATTCTCTCCTTCCCAGATTACCATTTTGCTGAGCCCTTACTTCAGATCAATATTACTTTGTCACCAGGACTAACACCACAGTATTCTAACTCCTTTTCTTGTCTCTATTCTTTCCTGCCTTCCTTACAACTTCCTAGGTGTCAGGAAGACAAACGATTCCGTGTGTTTAATTCCGCACATATGTATTATAAAATAATAGAAATATATTTCAGATTGGAAGAGAGGTGTATGAGGAAAGGATTCACAGAGGAGCTTGGACTCTACCTTGTAGGCACTGAAGAGCCCAAGGGATTAAAATCCTTACTTCAGGGAAACAGCATGATAAAATTTGCATTTTTAGGAAAATAATTTCCAGAAATCTAGAAAATGGAATGAATGGGGAAGAAATCAGGCTGGAAGAATCAGAGCAGACTACTGTAATAAATGCATCACTTTTTTTTTTTAAATTAAGCAGGTCTTACTGTGGTTCTCAACATATAAAACAAATAAAAGCAATAAGCCAGTTCTTCCCTATTTAAAGAAACTAGTAAAAAGGCACAGGAAAAACAGGGAACAAAAAGTTGAGAAAGAAATTAAAGAAAAGGGAGAGAACGAGGGAGAGAGTGTCAGTACAGCTATGGGAGATGAAAGTTTCAAGGACTGGTCGATACGACCGAAAGTTAAAAGAGGTCAAGAGAAAGATTTACAAGTGCTTATTTAGATTTGGTAGCGTTACCAATGACCCTCAGTTAGTGCTGTTTCATTACAGTGGTGACAGACGTCTGGCTACAGTAGGGTGAACAGGCAACAGGACTTAGGGAAATAGGTGTATGCTTCTGTTTTGAGGAACTTGGTTATAAATGGAAGGGGAGGGTAGTGTAGAGGTGCACAAAGGTTCAAGAGTCTGTGTGTCTGTGTTTAAAAGTGGAAGTAATGTGAACATGTTCAGTGTTTTTAGGCAAGTAATCAGTAGAGCAATTTACAATAAAAAGAGGACAGGAACTAATTGATGGAAACAAATCCCAGAGAAGAAAGGATACAATTATAACAGCTTAGGTGGAGGAAGCAGCCCTACTTAAACTAAGCAATACTACAAAAGGCCTACCATATATAGTTGAAACTCCTTAACTTGACATGTTAAATTTTTTTAGATAATTTGTCTCCAAGCTACTTTTCCCACTCTTCTACATTACATCTTCACTTTCCATCCCTTTATATTTTTTCCATGTTATTCCTATTTAAATGCTATCTTCCTTCAGCCCCACTCTCCAATCTAGGTAAGGTTCAAGGTCCAACTCAAATACCACTTGTCCCACACAGCTCTTTTTGATTTTTTCATAAAAGTCCTTTGTCAGGGGTTTGACTCTCTACCCCTCATATTGCCTTAATAGGCTACCACTTTAAAAAAACGCTGTACATTTCTTTTTGTCTGTGAGTAGCTATTCTACACACTTTTCCACTTCTCATTGATCTCAATGACCTTTACTAGACTGGACCACAGATGTGGGTTCAAATTAGATCGGTCTGAAAATAAGCCCCACTCTTGTGCCAAATATAATTTCCTTGCATAACCAGTTACAGCCAGAGTTGGACCAGGCTTGCAGAGCTGGGCTAATGATACTGAACAACTGGTAATGACAGTACTGGTGAAAATCTGAAACTGACCAGGTCCCTTCAGGGCCCTCCTGGGTACAAAAGCCCTCTGTCTCCCATTTCGTGTCAAAAAAACAAACAAACAAAACCCAAAAAACTTCAGTCTCCTAGGCCTTCCCTGAGTTCCAAAGAGCGGACCCAAGCAATGACTAATTAGGGAAGTTAGGGGAGTTAGGGAATGGGTAGGGGGTAGGGGGGAAGCAGTTAAGCCAGATAGCCTGAACAACAGTTCAGTGATAAATAGAGTCCTAGTTCCTCCTCAAGGGATATACAAAATAATCTGATGGCATATCTTTGGGTAGTTCTGCAAAAACTAACCCCCCACCCTGGTGGAGGATGGTGACTACCTGCTGACCACAAGTACTTAGACCTCAGACTGGCTGGAACCATAAGGTCGATGATTCACATTCTCTAAACACCAGACTGTTCCTCACCCCCCATTCAATCAGAATAATGTCATGCACCCTGCAGCCCTCACCCCAAATCCCTGCAGCCCTCACCCCAAATGTTGCTTTTAAAAGTCCTAAAAGCCATCAGGGAGTTCAAGACTTTTCAGCACCGGCTGCCCATTCTCCTTGCTTGGCACCCTGCAATCAACACTGGACTTTCCTTCACTACAACCTGGAGTCAGTAAAGTGGCTTTCCTGCGCGGTGGGAAAGGGGACTCCAGTTCAGTTCCATAACAAACTGATCTGTACTCATGTTCCTGAGCAAGCCACACACTCTAATGAAAGCGCACGCCTTCAACAGTTCTTCTAAACTGCCTCCCCTTCCGGTCTCCCGAAAGGAAGCAAGACTCCTTTCGAGTAACCCCTGCTAAAAGCTAACGGAGAAAGCAAGCACTTCGGAAGCAAACACTGAGCAGGAGGACGAGGAAGAGCATTAGCCCTCAGTTGCCCAATTCCCTCCCCCGCCCCCACGCTACGCACGTCACGCCACGCCACGCCGACGGCATGGCGCCCCACGCGCCCCGCCCCACCCTGCCCTGCCTCCCGCCTGGCCGTGCTGGGAATTAGCGCGGAGGTTGTTCTCACGCACTGGTGGAAGGAGAGGCCGCGCTCCCGGCTCAGCACGGTATCCCGGGTGCTGCAGCCCACTGCCGAGCAACTTCGGGTCATCTTCTTGCTACGTGGGGCTCCACCGTCGGTGTTCCCGCGACAGCATGAATCCCGATAAAGTTAGCTCCGCCCGCAGACACTGCGGCTATGACCTTTATTTGTCTAGAAAAGCGGGCTCTTAAGGCGCAGGGATCCCACCCTTTCTCTCCGGGGGCCCTGCGGCAGTCCCCGTGGCCAATCACAGACCACGTCGTGTCGCAGCAACCAATCGGAAAGGCCAGGGGCATTAAGCCGCGCATTGGGCCGCCCCTCCCCGCTTATTGGAGGGTGGTTAGTGGATTTAGCTGGCGTGGGCTCCTTTTCGTCCATGCTGTCTGGTTAAATCCAGTGCCATCGCGCTTCTTGTGAGTCCCAGCGAGAGAATGCGAAGGGAAGAGGCAGGACCAAACTTGAGGCGAATCCAGTGGCATGTCGATGGGTCTCCAGGTGCGAGCTCTGAAAGTGACAGGAGGATGTGACGGGAGGGATAGGAGGGAGAGGGGTAAACGCAGCGCCCTAGAAATATTGAAGACAAAATTGGGCCCCAAATAAATGATTTACTGAGAGGCATGTCATTTCCTTGTATTTTTTTTTTTATAAATTTATTTATTTTTGGCTGCACTGGGTCTTCGTTGCTGCGCGCAGGCTATCTCTAGTTGCAGAGAGTGGGGGGCTACTCTTCCTTGCAGAGCGCGGGCTCTAGGTGCGTGGGCTTCAGTAGCTGTGGCGCACGGGCTTAGCTGCTCCAGGGCATGTGGGATCTTCCCGGACCAGGGCTCAAACCCATGTCTCCTGTATTGGCAGGTGGATTCTTAACCACTGTGCCACCAGGGAAGCCCCTTGCATTTTATTTTGTAGTTCTCTGATGCGGAGATAATGTAGGAGCTATTGGTATGGTTGACTAGGTATGTGACCTCAGAGGAGCTTGAATGAGAATGTAATACCAAGATAAGTCGACTTTCAATTCAACTGACTCTTTCCTGCAAGATCCTTTGCCGCAATGGGGGAATTAAGAAGGGAATAAGGTAAGAAGGTCCTCAGGGTTTGGGGGTAAGCGCACGGTCTAGTTCGGACTCATCAATAGCAGTGCTAGGAGGGGCAGGAGAGACGGCCAATGAAATGGTTTTGGTTGGGGTGTGGGGCATCCTGGATAGCTTTCAGGGTGAGAACATCTTAGAACGATGTTTTCGTTAAGCTCTTTATGTTTACAGTATGAGATTTAAGTTTTCATAGAGGAAACAAAATGGGGCCAAGGTAGGACATAGTTTTTATTTTGTATCTTTGAAGAGGTCCTTAGTATATTATGTGCCATCTTTCCTGCTTAACTGTGGAGGCCTATTTTAGGAAACAGAAATGTTCCTAACTTTTTTATTTCTATCTCCAGATGGCAAGAATGAGTCCAACATTTCCAAGCAAGGTTGTTCTTTTTCCCTTTTTGTTTACTTTGTCCAGACTGTAGCCAAAAAGATTCATCTCAAGGTATTACTTATTCACAATTGCTTTCCATTATAATATGCTTACATCTTATTTGAATGAAATTAACATAGCTTTTGCTTATGTAGTTTTGTTAAAAATCACAAGGTCTAAGGATAGTACATGAATGGGGGGAAATTGGTCCATGGGGGATGTACTTAACTTGGCTGTAAGATGTGCAAAGGGGGCTTCCCTGGTGGCGCAGTGATGGAGAGTCCACCTGCCGATGCAGGGGACACGGGTTCGTGCCCCGGTCCGGGAGGATCCCACATGCCGCGGAGCGGCTGGGCCCGTGAGCCATGGCCGCTGGGCTTGCGCGTCCGGAGCCTGTGCTCCGCAACGGAAGAGGCCGCAACAGTGAGAGGCCCGCGTTCCACAAAAAAAAAAAAAAAAAAAGATGTGCAAAGGGTAAGACCTGGAATTAAATCACTGTCAGTTGGTTAGACTATTAGAAGCTTTTCTATCACTCAACCAATTAAGACCTGAATAAGGGTAAATAGAAATAAATAAGTTTTCAATTAAAAATTGGTTGCCTTATTTATTTTGGCAAGAGTTTTATTGAGATATAATGCATATGCCATACAATTAACCCATTTAAAGTGCACAATTCGATGGGTTTTAGTGTATCGTGAGTTGTGCCACCATCACCACAATCAATTTTAGAACATTTTCATCACCCCAAAATGAGACTCCCTTTTCATTAGCAGTCACTCCTTACATTTTCCCTCCCCCAGTCCCTGGAAACCACTAATCTTCGTCTGTGTAGATGTGCCTATTCTGGATATTTCATATAAATGGAATCAGAAATTAGTCTTTTGTGACTGGCTTCTTTCACTTGGAATATTTTTAAGGTTTATTTATGTTGTAATACCAGCACTTCATTTCTTTTTATTGCCAAAAAATATGCCATTGTATGAATATATACCACATTTTATGTGTCCAGGTTGTTTCCCTTTGGGGGCTGTTACAAATAATACTGCCATGAACAGTAGTGTATGAGTTTGTGTCGGGGCGTGTGTTTTCATTCCTCTTGAGTATATGCCTAAGGGTGGAATTGCTGGGTCATATGCTAACTCTTATGTTTAACCTTTTGATGAAATGCCAGACTTTTTAGAAAATGGCTGCACCATTTTACATTCCCACGAGTGATGGGCGAGGGTTCCAGTTTCTCCACATTCTCATGGGTGTGAAGTGGTATCATTGTGGCCGTTGCCCTTTTTTAAGGACTCAAAGTTTGTAAGAAACTTGCTAGAGGATGCTCCTTGAGTGCAGAGACAATGTCTAAGGTGAATTTGTGTTTTCAATCCCTGGAGCACGAATAGATGCATGTGTTTCTGCTGCATTGTTTCCTGATAATGTGGCTCCCACATTATTCTGACAATATTCTTCTAATTATTAATTACAGATGAATTACAGAAAACTGCTATGTTGCAGAACTGATTTACTTAACCGTAGACCTGCTAGATGAAAATAACCCACTTACTTTACAGAAGCCACAAGGGGTCGCTGCTCTTGGTATTCTTAGTGTACTTTTGGATAGGGAAGTATGCAGTCCCTTATAAGTGAATCATTGATTTTGAGTTGTATTTATGTATTTTTACATGTGCTTATAAGTTTTACATGCTTTTTGTTGCTATTTTTTATTGTTTTACTGGTGACATTGAAGTTCTCAATTTAATCATTTGATTACATCTTTGCTTCCTTTGATAACTTCATATCCAATGATTAAACCTTTTCACTGCTGTTCACATAATGAATTGTCGTGATTACTGCATGTGTAAATGAGGATATGTCAGCTGTATTAAAGATGTTATTTGTCAAAAGCATTGACCAGTGCAGAAAATAATTTAAAATAAAATATCTCTTTTCAGGAATTATATTCCTGGAGATGTTGGAAAAAGATTCCTGGGTCTTGGAAGATAATTACTAGAAATATGCAGGGGAGGTAATATATCTTTCTTTTTTTAATGTATTAAGTATTCCTGGAACGAAAGCAGTGAATTGGAAGGGGAGGATTGTCCAAGTAAAAAATGGGTTTATAAAGGCTTGAGTGAAATCTAATTTTCTGTTATATGGTATAGAATCTCATTAATTGGTTACTTGGGGGAAAATATAGTAACAGCTAATGCTTATTGAGTGTTTACATGTAAGACATTGTACTAAGTGTATTATACACACATACACACAGTTTTTTGTTTTTGTTTTAAACTCTTATTTCTCTCAACAACCCTATGAAAGTAAATAGACTTTTTTGCCTTCTAGGACTGGTATCATCCTTATTGAATACCTACCTTTTTGTCAGATTTTTAGCTAGTTTTACATTTATTTGTCATCCTGATATAATAAAATGTATTTCTAGTGACTGACATATTCTTGCTGAATTTTTCATCCTTTCAGTTCTCTGGGGGCTTTTCTGCTTCAGAAAGCCTTAGGGTCTTGAAATTATTGGTGATTAAATATAAAGACAATTCTGAACCTGATCCTTTCCCAAGAATTTTAGACCTTTTCAGGTAATTTATAAGTTGTGCGTTTTAGTTTTTGGATATGGATTGTGACCTTCTGTGTTAGTTGTTTATTGCTGTGTAACAAATTACTCAATATTTGGCAGTTTAAAGCAACAAACACTTACGGAACATTGGGGAGAGGAGGTAGAAGAGAGACAGCAGCTTCCAAACTGTCTCAGTTGGCAAGCCTGTGTTCCCTGATGGCTGTTGGCTAAAGGCTGCAGTTCTTCTTCACCATGTGAACCTCTCCATGGGCTGCCTGAGTGTCCTTACTGCATGATAGCTGGCTTTAGGACATTGGTCCAAGAGAGAAAAGCCAAGATAGAAGGTTGTCTTTCAATAGTCTTGAAAGTGACAAAACACCAACAGGACCCTATTCTGTTGGTCCTGGTATGGTATAGGTGGGCACTCTACAAAGGTGTGACTGCCAAGAGGTGTAGGATCATTGGAGACCATCTTGGAGGTTGGCTACCACACTTTAGTTAAATACTTTTTTGAAAAAACTGTTTCAGTTTATTAAATCAAAAGATTTAATATTTGACCCTCAAGTCAGATAATTAGAAGTATGAGAGCACATGATCCAAATAAGTGCTCTCTTTGCTACGGTGCATGGTTTCTTTCTCGCCTGTGTATATATAAACTACTTAAGTGGTGCTACATTCATTTTGGAAAGTTTCTAAGGAGTTTATAAGAAAGTTCAGTTTATAGTCAGAATCTTCTGCCTTGATTAAATATTGTTTTTCTCGGCCCCATTTCCCCTCTCCCAATTCCTCCTATTTGGAGGTGGTTAGAGAAGCTGGTGGCACTAGACTATAGATAGAAATTGTGTGTCCCCTTCCTCTGTTATTTTGCTTGGGGTTCAGATTGACTTGGAAGAGTTGAAATTTCTGTTTAGAGTTTTTCAAGGAATGTAGTCCAGTTACTTACAGGCAATTACACAAATATTTGACATAGGATGGAGTAAAGATACAAATATGCAACAGCAGACTTAGAGCAGTTTGCCCTTTTCCCCCAAAGTTTGATTTTTATCCAATAGGGTGAGTATACTTTCTTTTCTTTCTGCTACTTCCCCCCACCCCCACCGCCATGGTCTCCGTCTCTCTTAATGAGCAAAACATAGACCTCGTCAAGAAGTCAGAATGGTCCAAATTGGCAGAATTCTAATTAGTTCCTGAGATTTCTAATCTTTTGAGTCTTTTCCCATTATTACTGCTTAAAAGTTCTTTGTTAGCAGAGACAACTTTCCCCCTTTTCCTTTAAAGCTTTAGTGCTTCTGATCATTGGAAACCTTGTCTGATAACAAAAACATGACATATAAAGCAAGGCATAACCGGTTTGGGAATGTATTAAGGTATGGTTACCCTTCCCATATCAGGCTTTATGTTGAGAAGACGACACCTCCAAGTTAGCATAAGGTAACCTGTGCAAAGTAGTAAATGATATGCTTGACATTATCTTTGTTATGGGTTTTTTCCAATCATAGTAAAATTGGAGGTCTTATCTGTTCTATGTGAGAGAATTGAAAACTATAGAAATGCGCATTTATTACGTATTTTTTAAAAGAAGCTAAGCAATAAAAACTTTAAGACTAGAGCGTAAGTTGAAAATAAGAAGAAAGTATAAATGTCCAATGATTAAACTTTTCCACTGCTGTTCACATCATGATTTGTTGTGATTAATGTATGTGGATGAGGACATAATGAAAAAAAATCATGAGGCTTATAGATAAAATGTGGTTTTTGTACATTGACTTGCCTATAAATGTTTTTCATTTTAGGAATAAAATTGAAGGGTGTTTTTCTTAGAGAACACCATTTGTCAGATTTATCAGGAATTCGAAGATTTATAGAAGGTAAGAGGTTTATAAACTTTTCAGTTTTGACAAAAGACAAAAAATCAAATCTGAGCAAAAAATTGGATACTGTATTCATTATATATTGAGCATAATGTGGATATCATATTCAATTAAAATTTTTCCTTATTTTTTCAGCTTTCAAAGGTAACAAATACTATTTCAAAAATAATATAATTTTCCAAATCAATAGATTTGATTCAGCATAGGCAGTTGGGTGGGTGGCGGGTAGGACTCTTAACCTTGGCAGTCATCGTTTCTTAAAAATAATACAATTCTTTCAGGCCCTGAATTAGAGATCATATGTTCCGGGATTTAAATTTGCTGAATTATTGGATATTCTGTACATAATTGTTCGGTGTGCCAGTGATGACCATCCTATAACTTGAGCTTTGTTCAAGAATAGCAGATAGGCCGGTGGTCAGAAGCTAAGAATCTCAAATCTAATACCAGATTAATCTGTCATTAATCAGGCGTGTAATCTTGGGGTGTTTTTCAAATTGGAGGAATATAAAGCAGGAAAATTTTTGTGAATACTCAATGTTGATTTAAGTTAATTTTCTATTTCTTAAAGTTGATATAAACTTTGTTTATTGCCCTTAATGAAAAGATTTACAAAATAAATGCATTCGAAAACAAAATTTAAACATTAACTGGGTGGATGCTACTGTTTTGCAGAAGTAATCATAGTACTGGCTGCTATCTAGTAAATTTTGTGCCTTGTGCCTTGTGATGATTGTAAAGTTTTACAATCTGGACAGCAATATGGTTGTCCAGAACTTTACTCTTTTTCAGACCTAAAGATTATTGAAATGAGGGAAGGGGGCCTAAATTCACAAAAGGATGTCTTTGGACTGTCTGCAAATCCTTATTTGAAGAATTCTATATTATATTACCTCCAAACATTCTTTTAGCTCTAGTGAGTAATTCAGAGTCTTGGAAGTAACAACATTCTTTTGAGAAAAACTGAAGTTTTTATTTGATCTAGGATTTGGCTTGGATAGTAGTTAACTAAATTGGGTTAAAAGTTGATTGTTTTGTTAACTACCAATACAGGTTTTTCTTTTTAGATACAGGTAGTCCTTACTTTGCACCATTTCACCATGTGTGAATATCAGTTTTCACAATGTAGTTAAACAACACCTGTCCCACAACAACACAGCTGAAATTTTAGTTGTCACAGTATTAACTGAATTATTGCATAAACTTTGCTACTGGCTCTTTATTGCAAAATCATTATTCAAAGAAAAGATGTGCATCATGAACAGTAACAGTTACATCACTTCTTTCAAAGTCTTGGTGATTGGTCACTGAACATCTATTAGTTACACACAGATAGTAAAGCATATAGTTGTGTTGCCTCCTTGTCTCCTAGGGATAAACCCATGTGAGATTTTGCAAAAATAGAAAATCAGAAGAGGGAATTGGTCAACAAATATGACAGAATAGCAAAGAAATGAAAAGTGATAATACTGGAAGTGAAATTAGATGTGGTTAGATTTGAAAATGGCCACAGCAAAGCAAAGATAGGATGAGACCTAGGCCTACATGAAGCTGTAGTACAAGCCACATTTTAAAAGTCTGATGAATAAAAAAACAATGTAAAGTTGCTTCAACATCTTTTCATTTAAATTGTACTAGGAACAGAAAGCCGCTGATGGTTGAAATGGAGCATTTACTTCTTTGGATTGAGGACTGTAATCAAAAACAAATCCCAGTCAGTTTGGCATTGAAGTTAGTTGCTGCATTGAAGGAAAATGGTAATCACAAGGACATGTATTTACTGCCAGTAAAGGCTGGTTTCCTTGTTTCAGAAGTCAACATGAATTGATTAATGTTAAGCTACCTGGTGAAGCTACAAGCTCAGATAAGGATGCTACTGTGAAATTTGCACTCAAGATTCCAAGAATTACAGGCAGTCCTTGCTTTGCACAGTAGCGAGAGACTGTACTATGCAAAAAACTGCAGGATTTGGATGGGATGTAAATGGAGTTAGAAGATAAAGAATATCCTGGGAATGTTGACACTGGTGCCATTCAAGAAATAGTTCTAGATATGCAGGAGGCAGAACGCAGTGAAGGCGAATATAAAGTTTTACGTGAGTAAAGCAGTCGTAAAGGATGAACGTCTCAGAAGTCATGCTGTTGAAAAACTTCACATTGAAGGAACTTTCAGAGATGTTTCATGACATTGACAGCACAAAGGATAAAATTTTGGAAGCTGATTCAAACTTAGAAAGGAGTATGACAGTTTGCCAAGGCAGAGATAAGATGCTCACTCCATGTTATAAGTCATATAATGTGAAGAAAGCAAGCACTTTTCAAACTACTTGATACATTTTTTATAAAGAAATAAAACATTATAATTTTCAGTGTTTCTAATGGTTTGTTTTGGGGTTTTGTTTGTTGGGGGGGGGTTGTTTGGTTTTTGGTTTTTTGGTTTTGTTTTTTTTTTTTTTGGCTGCGCTGCGTGGCTTGTTGGACCTTAGTTCCCCTACCAGGGATTCAATACGAGCTCCAGCAGTGAAAGCGCCAAGTCCTAACCACTGGACCACCAGGGAATTCCCTGGAATTCCCTAGAATTAAAATTCTAGTGTTTTAAATATTAATTTTACTATATTACATTTATAACCAACACCAAGAGGGTTTTTAATGTTTCGGCAAATTTTAAGGTTACAGAATAATCATAGATTGTTAATCCCATAGATTAAGACTTTGCAGAGTTTCAGCTTGCATAGTCAAAGCCAGAACTGCCTGCATTTAAAACAGGGAGTCTTTGTATTCAACCAGATATAAATACATCAAGTTTAGAAACCACTATATTTTAGCCTTATAACCATATATAATTGACATTTTTCACATTCTTTGTATGCTACTACATCAAGGCTTTGAAATAAAAATTTATAATACTAAATATCTCATTTGGACTTCAAGCATTAATCCATTTGTAGGCAAAATCCTGTCTAATAGAACAGGGGTTGGCAAACTTTACTGTAAAGGGCCATATAGTAAATATTTTAGGCTTTGCGGGCCATATAGTCTAGCAAATACTCAAGTTTGCCCTTGTAGCACCAAAAACAGCCATAGACAATAACATAGACCATTTAGCATGGCTCTGTTCTAATAAAACTTTGTGGATACAAAAATTGGAATTTCATGTAATTTTCTCATGAAACATTTTTCTTTTGCCATTCTTAGCTCACAGGGCCTACAAAAGGGGGTTCCGGGGTGGAGAGGTTTGCAGTTTGATTTATGCAACAGGGAGATGTAATTAAACTGTACGATTGTATACCAAAGAATGTAACCACTGCTTGCATCATTGAGTTTTGAGAAAGTTGTTCTTAATGAATACTTTTCCATACCATTGCACACTTCCAGGTAGTAGGGCGGGGGATCTTTGGGAAATGCAGTAGGAAATTCAATGTTTCTTTTCACTTGACTCAAATGATGGTCCCACTTTTAAGTCAGGGATTTTTATTGACACCTTTTTAGGTAAACTAGTCCTTGCAGCGGTAAGTAAAAATGGAAGCCTTTTTAGAATTCTAGAAATTAGCAACTGTATCCTAAGACTCTTGAGGTCTACTTCAGCCCTACAGAAATAAATCTGCTTTTTAAACGGAACCAGAAGTATAAAATGCTAAAAGGGTGTTGGAAGGAATACAGTGAGTACAAATGTGCCTACGGTCTTAAATAAGAGTGTTTGCTATATCTTGCTTTGTGTGTGCAAAAAAGAGAAACTACTTCCAGTAAAGGTGTTTAGAAAAGACCCTTGACTGGTGTAATGGGAAAAGAACTATACAGGTTCTGTACTTTAGCACGTGATTTTCCTCTGGCTTTACTTTGTTCGCTGTGAAATAATTCCTCCGTAAACTAGAAACAACATACAGGTAACGCGCTAATTAGATGCCAGGCTCTGGTGAAACTAGTATAGTTACAGTGACTGAAGGCAAATGCTAACATCTCAAGTAGTACCGCAGGATACTAACTGGAATACCTTATTTACCCCAGTATGCCTCTTTAGAGTAACAAATCAAGTACATCCACAACAGCCTTTGGGTATAAACATCCGTTTGGTTTTAAAGAAGTCTCAGTAAGCAATACCGTAGAACCAAGTAAGCAATTTTAAGATCCCAGTCACAGTTACAGTTGCTGCAATAAGGCCCTTGCAGCCCGATTTTCGGTGGCTGGTCGCGTTGGCAGTGTCGCGGGGGCTGCTGACGTTTCACAGGACCAGTGCTACGTGGCGTTCCTGCGGGCCGGGGCCCTTCTTCCGCTAGGCAGCTACACCCAGCAGGATTTTTCTTTTTCGCGTCGTCCTGGCCGCCACCGCGTGCCGCCGCCGAGGACCGATCCTTAACCTCACGGGGGCGCGCGCGGCGCGGGAGCGAGCCCCCTCCTCCACCACTGCTCCCGGAAGTGCCGTGGCCGGCAGCGCGCCGGGGCGGGCGGGGCAAGGCGTCGCTCCCGGAAGCGTCGGACAGCCGGCTGGGTGGGGTTGCGGCTGCCACGTTGGAGCGGAACGTGGAGGTGGCCCTGGGCAGGAGGAGGGGCGGTGGCGAATGCTAGGACAGTCCGACGAGAGCGTCGCTACTGTAGGAACCGGTCGCCGGGGGTCCCCGCCAGGTGTGTTCGCCTGTCCCCTTCTTTCCTCTTTGAGGGCCCTGGGCCCTTCAGGGAGAGCCTGGGCCAACGCTGGTATCCCGGCCTTGGTCTCCGCTGGTCGCCGCCAGCCTGCGGCCCGGCCTCTGGTGGAGGCGCGCCCGGGTCTTCGATTCGGGCCCGGCGGGTCAACGCCTGGCGTCACGGCTGCTTCGGGGATCGCCCGGTCCGCGTCCGCTGACGTTTCCACTGCTGAGCAGAGGCGCCCCTGAGGCTTGCGACAGGGTGTCCTGCCGGCGCCCGTAGCTGGCGTGTGAGGTTAGGAGACCTTCAGATCCTTGTGCACAAAGAGGTGCGGTCCCCAAGGGCGAGGGAAGGAAACAAACCTCAGGATTACTTTGGTTGACTTTAGTTTGGTTGGGATTTTTTGTTGCTATTTGAACTGTTGCCAGATTTAAAGGTTCGTAGGTTTTAACTATAGATTGTTGTCATTTAACCAGGATTGGATTATTTTAAGGGCAGTAGTCGCCGGTCGCAGCCTGTACCTCGAAGGAAGTATCATTGAGTGTTGTATGTTTTTGCTAATAAGTTACTATTATACGAGGTTAAATTACAGGGCAGGTGTAAAATAAATCAAAATATTGCCTGGGCTTATGAACATTATAAACTTTTCCGTGAGCGCAAGGAACTAATTTTACCTAGGTCATTCTGAAGTTGCATTGATGGTCTGTGACAAATCCTTCCTCCTAAACTGTCTTTCTAACCACAGAAAACTGAAATTTGATTGTCTTTGTGGGCAACGGTAACTCTATTTAATCAATAATTATGAGCCTCGTCCTTGTTTCATGCCGTCTTAAGTTTTCTGTACATAACGATTGTTCTAGAGTTGGCCAAAGTTTACTTACCTTTTCTGAGTGGTTCTGTGCTCCTGGTTTCTCATTGTCCCTTAATTACAGCTCTGGGAAAGTTTCGTAGACTCTAAGAACTTTTGGATAAGTTGAAGTGTTTTTGTTGTTGTGAATTTCTGTTACACACATCTAAATTTACTTAGGAAATGTGAGATTTTGAGTGGATTTACAATTATATTCCTTAATTGTATATAAGCAAGTTCTTTTCTGAAACTAATAGCATAAGAACGGAAAGAAATTTTTGTAGACTGTAAAGAGCAATGATTCTCAACCTTTTGGGATTCCACTGTCTTTGAAGGATCTGATGAAACCATTGGATAATCTTCCTAGAAATATGCACATATACACACGGATACGATTTTCTGTATATTTTCATGAGGTTTACAAATCCCAAATTAAAGATTCTTGTAAGCTGATATTATTAAGTTGATTTTTCAGTTGTTTTTAGAAGTGTCATTCTTAAGTAAGTTAATTTCAGCTCAGAAAGTTTTGTTTATTAAGACTGCAGATAAGTGTGACTCCATTTAGTTTGCCAATGCGCCAATGCACAGTTGCTTCTTTGATTTGGTTTTTGTTGAGTGAGATGAGCCTAGAACATCAATAACATTAAACAAATTCTCTAGAACAAATGTGCCCATCCATAATGAGGTATTTTGCCCACACAAGATGGATTTTTACTAAAGACAGTGGCAGCTAGGGATTGTGTTCCTGGTTTGGGAGTCAGAGTTTCCAGTTCTGTTACCTCTTGCACTTTTTACTTTCTGGTTTAGGTCAGCTCTATATGTAGCTTTGTAAGGTTGGTGTTTTTTTTAGAGAATAGTACTGTTGGGTTTTAGTGTTGCTTCACAAAATTAGCATTTAGAAAATGCAGAAAGAAAAAAAGTTTTCACTTAACTGCACACAATTGCTGTGGAGAGAAACTTGGATGAATAAATAAAAGTTTTCCGGGTCATATATTTTCTTCAGTAGATGTATTCTTTTGAAGATTCACTGGGGTAAACATTTTAAATTGTGACTTTTGTATTAGCTGCCATTTACAAGCATTGATTGACCAGGTGCCAGGGACTGTTCTCTGTGAATTCTCACAACAAACCTATGGCGTACTTTTATTACAGTTATTTTACCAAGTGGTTAGCCATGACACACATAGATAAAGTTACATGCTTAAAGTCAGAGCTAGGACATGGTGAAGCTGGGATTTAAACCAAGGATGTCGGCTCCAGTCTCCATACTTTTAACTGTTGTGCTACAGATGTTGTCTTATAGGGGGTATATGTAAACAAACTATTGTCCTCACAATTTTCTTTTAATATTTTCACAACTATGTTCTGTGTATAATAGTCTTGAATGAAAAAAATCTACATAGTGTGAATTCTAATCACATACAATATTGAAAAAAATTACACAAAGCTTTTAAAGCAAGTCTCACTTGGGAAATACACGTTTTAATCTAAGACTTCTTTCTTCATATTTTCAAGAAAACTAGTTACAACTAAATGGTCATTTTGAAGAGAAGGAAATACACATGTATCTAGATGAAGCTGTATTTCCATAGTATCCTTAATAGTTTTGAGAATGATTGTAATATGTTGTTTATGGTATTCTTGTCTAATTAGATTCAGACCGCTTAATGTAGTTCTAGGCCATTTGTAGTAGAGTGATTTGATGTTTTTTTAAACAACGGTATTTAAGCCTTATGTTCAGTACAGGTTCATAAGTGGAACTGCTTCTGGTGGAACATTGAGTACTAAGGCCAAGAAATAGACTTTATAAATGCTTTGAATTCCTACTTAACCATTTTATGTTCTTGTGAGTTGGTCTCTCTCTCTCTCAGTAAATGTTACACATTAACTAAGTGTTCATGAATTCAGTAGCCCTTGTTGTACCTTTACTTCTAAAGATACTGTAATTATATTCAGTTGGGTTTTTAAAAAAATTTATATATATATGTAGCTATTTTGTTTTCACTTTTAGAAATTATTCTAAAGGCATTTTAGTACTTTCCCCTGTTTTTTAAATAAGTTAAGTTTTAAACAGTGAAGAATTTAAAAATTAAATATTTTACTTGAATTTGGTCTTTCTAGCTCATCAGTCTTTTTGTATTCCCATAAATACAGACATTCAAAATCAATCAAGCAAAACTGTCTGTGTATCTCACTCTGTGCTAAGCAATTTTGAGTCCAAAAAGGGTAAAAGCTGTAACACTTGATTGAAAAAAAGACAGTATTTGTCGATTTGGTGAGACAAGATGACATATAAAACAGTTGGTAAAACAGGCAATGGGAAAATATGTAAACAACATGTACTAATAGAATGTTAAAAGTTTTTTTAAGATGAATAAGACACTTTATTGTAAGATGCTGGAAGTGTGGTACAGACTAATATGAAGAGTTAAGAGACTATTTAAATCAGTGTGGATTGGACCAGTAGGGCAGATTTCATGAAGGACCTGGGATTTGAACTTATGATTAAAGACAGTTGGCTGAGAGGAAAAAGAGGGCATTTCATATAAAGAAAATAGGCCTCTTTTTCACTTCTTAGAAAATTGGGGGTTTTTTTTTCCTTTTTTTCTTCACAATAATCTTAGGAAACTAGATGTGCAGTTTTCTTGATTAATCTCATGATAGTAATAATCTTTAAAGTAGTTAGCATATTAGAACTAAAACACATTTTAATTTATGTGCTCGGTATTGTGTTTGGACCTCTGTAAAATACATTATCTCATTTCAACCTCACAATATCCCCTGAGGTAATCACTCTTAACCCCATCTTACAAATGTAGGTAGGAATTGGGGCTCAGAGAGGTCAAATAATGTGTCGAAGGTGTCAAAAGTAACAGACCCAGTATTCAAGTTGAGGATTAACTCCAGAGGCCCTGCCTCTAAGCTATGTGATTCAGCCTTCTATCCACTTTTGCCTAAACTAGGCTGTTTCTAAAATACATGTCTTCTTCCCTTAATTTTATCATGCATTGTAGTTTCTTTGCCATTCATTATTTCTCCTAAATGTTAATATTTCTTCTATGATTAAAAATGAATACTTGAGCTTGTTGTAATAACAAGTAAGAGCTTGGACTCTGGAGCTAAACTTCTGAGTTCAAATCTTGGCTCTACCCCTTGCTAGTGTGTTCAAATTATTTAATCTTTCTGTGCCTTCACTTTATTATCTGTAAAATGTTCATCAAGTATAAACAATTTGGACATGTAAGACTCAGGGCATGTTTTTAGTCTAAGGCCCTCTTAAGGAAACTGCTAGAGGATGAACTTCATCCTCCAGAGATGAGTAAGAAAACTGGCAAGAGTACTGTCGGAGAACATTGAGTATATTTAACTACGATAGACCTGAGGCTAAAACAAAAGTGGGAATAAGGAAGAAAGAATAAAATGTACATGTTAAATATCTGATGATGTAGGAATTGGTCGTAAAAGTAAAAAATTCAGAGAACTGGGTAGTAAGAAGAAAATTGGAGGTAGAATAAGTTTGTGGATTGCCTAATCTATAATGGCTAGGAGTCAAAGAACATCATTTAAAGCTGACAAATCAGTTAGTAGAAGTATAAGCATATTTAGCAGTACAAAGGTAAACACTGAGAAAGATAATACTGTGATTATAACTGTGTGATGCAAGAGAGGCAGTAAGATTATATAAGCTAATTTTGTTAGTGCTCATAGTAGTTAACTGTGTAAAGAAATAGAGGATTAATAGTACTAAGTGAAATTATTTAAAATTGTAGTAACAAAGATGGAACCAGAAACATATACTACAACAAAAATACAAATCACTCGAATTATCAAAAAAATTAAAAATACACACAAAAATAGATAACAGTGAAAGACATGTTTTAACATTATAAAACCAAACATAGCAGACTATGATAGAAATGAGAGTAACCATTTCTGTCATATCAGTAAATTTTAAATACATTTATTAGCTAATCTATTAAAAAATTTTCAAATTGGATCACTAAGCAAAACCTGATTTTTTTCACTGTATTCAAGATAGCCAGGAAAAACAAAATGGTTCAGAAGTTGAAAATGCCAAAGAGCACACATAAAGGCAAATAAAAAGAAAGCTAGGCTATTGATCTCAATATGAGACAAAGTGAAATTCAGGCCCAAAGGCATTATTTAAGATGAAAAATATCCTCTAAAGCTAAAATATGTATCTGACAGTGAACATTTAGCATTGTGAATATCTGTCTACCT
Source organism: Hyperoodon ampullatus (assembly GCF_949752795.1). Classification (NCBI taxonomy): domain Eukaryota; kingdom Metazoa; phylum Chordata; class Mammalia; order Artiodactyla; family Ziphiidae; genus Hyperoodon; species Hyperoodon ampullatus. Next base: position 46,834,590 of record NC_136914.1, on the reverse strand, counting down.
ATGTATTCAATGTAAATATGTAACTATGTACTGAATAACAAAGTAACTTTCATAAAGCAAGTTTTAGGAGATACCAGGAGAAATAGGCACAAATGCACTAGTAGCAGGATACTTTTAATTTGCTGTTCTTGATCCAGGACAGATCAAGTGGGGAAAAAAATAATAATAAGGATATAGAAGACTTAAACAATTAAGTCAGTAGGGTAGACTTGATTAACATATATTGAACTCTGAAAACAGAGCACCCCTTCTTTTTAGGTCTCCTGGAACATTAACAAAAACTTGCATAGGCCCCAAAGAAAACTTATGTAAATTTCATAAAGAAGAAATTGTACAGAAAAATCACAATGCAGTAAAAATAAAGGCCCCTCCACTTGGATATTAAATTCAAACTGTTGTATCAATGGAGAATACAGATGGAAATTGTAAAATGGGTGATCAAAATGATGAAAACACTAGTAATGTACAGGATCCAGTTAAAGCAGTGTGCAGAGAAAATTCAAAGCCTAAAGAAATAATAAAAATGGATAAGTGAAGCATTTAACTAAAAAGTTAGAAAAAGAACAAAGTAAACCAAAAGAAGGTACAAGGAAGGAATTAATAAAAATAAATGCAGAAATTAACGAATTCAAAAGCAAGAAAAGTGGAATAAGTAAATCCAAAATTTGGCTGTTTGTAAATACTCAGTAAGCAAGTCAGTAGCTAAGTTAATTTTTAAAAGGAGGGTAGGGGAAAACAAAACACTAATCTTCTTAATAAATAAGGACTAATCACCATACACAGCACAAATTAAAAGAATTATGGGGAACTTCTCTGGTGGTCCAGCAGTTAAGACTCTGAGCTCCCAATGCAGGGGGCCCGGGTTTCATCCTTGGTCAGGGAACTAGATCCCACGTGCCACAACTAAAAAAAGATTCTGTGTGCCGCAACTACAGATCCCCCATACTGCAACAAAGATCCCACATGCTGCAACTAAGACCCGGCATAGCCAAATAAGTAAATAAATATTAAAAAATAATAACATTGAATAAAAGAATCATGAGTCTGTATTTGAGTCTAAACAAATAAATTAGAAAATTGTAAGAAAAAATAAAGGAGTATCATAGGTAAATGTAATTTACAAAAAATGACCTTGAATAAAGAGAATTCAGGACTTCCCTGGTGGCGTAGTGGTTAAGAATCTGCCTGCCAATGCAGGGGACATGGGTTTGAGCCCTGGTCTGGGAAGATCCCACATGCCACAGAGCAGCTAAGCCTGTGTGCCACAACTACTGAGCCTGCGTGCCACAGCTACTGAAGCCTGCATGCCTAGAGCCCGTTCTCTGCAACAAGAGAAGCCACCGCAGTGAGAAGCTTGCGCACTGCAATGAAGAGTACCCCCCCACTCACCAAAACTAGAGAAAGCCTGCGCACAGCAACGAAGACCCAATGCAGCCAAATTAATTAATTTTTAAAAATTTCAAATAGATCAGTATCCATAGAAGAAATAGAGAAAATTACCAAAGGAGTACTTTCCCCCAAAAAGCACCAGACCCAGATGTTTCACAGGAGAATTCTGTTAAATCTTTAAAGACCCAGTAATTCCAGTGCTGTTATTGAAAGTGTTCCAGAACATAGAAAAACTCCCACATTTGTTATGAAGCAAGTATAACATTGATACCAAAACCTGACAAAGGCTGTACAAAAGAAGAAAACTATCGATTGAATCTCACTTAAGGCTCTAGGAGTGAAACTTTTAAACAGACAAAATCTAGCAGCACAGTAGTAGAACAATACATCATGGTCAAGAGAAATTTATTCAGCATATGAAAAGATGGTTCAATATTAGGAAATCTGTTAGTGTAATTTGTTATATTGGTAGACCTAGGGAGAAAAATCATATGGTTATCTCCAATTACCTAATGAAAAAGCATTTGACAAAATTCAACACCCAGTCTTTATGAGTAGCATTCAGTAAAACAGTAATCATTGGCCATTTTCATATATATATTTGTATATATATGTATATTGTACAGATATAAACGTGCGTATATATGTATACATACACACAAAAATATATGTATGTATATCTCAAATTCCAAAACCATGCTCCATGGTGATACAATAGGCTTTCTCACTGACGAACAAAACAAGACAAAAATATCGCTGTTATCACTACTGTTGGATATGGTACTATTAGTACTAGCTAGCTCACACAAGAGAAAGATATCAGAGGAATGACAATTTGAAATGAGGAAGTGACTGTCACTGTTGGCACATGGTATGAGTGTATACGTGGAAAACCCAACAGAATCTACTGAAGCACTACTCCAAGAAGAGAATTCAATAAGATAGCAGAATTAAAAATGAATGTAAAGAAATCATTAGCCTTCATATAACAATAACAACATAGACATTATAATGGAAGGGGGAAAAAGCCACATTTACAAACCAAAAGAAAATACTTAGGAGTAAGCAAACCCAATATATCCAAAAAATTTCAAACGATACTGAAAGATAAAAAAGGCTTAAATCAAAAGACACCAAGTTCTTGATAGGAAGATTCAACATTGTGTCAGTTCTCCATAAATTAATTTACTAATTTGGGTACAGGTTCAATAAAAAACACTAATATTATTTTTTTCTTCTGGAATTAGACTATTCTGAAGTTTAGTTAAAAATAAAAAGTAGAGCTTCCCTGGTGGTGCAGTGGTTGAGAGTCCGCCTGCCGATGCAGGGGACACCGGTTCGTGGCCCGGTCCGGGAAGATCCCACATGTCGCGGAGCAGCTGGGCCCGTGAGCCAGGGCCGCTGAGCCTGCGCGTCTGGAGCCTGTGCTCCGCAACGGGAGAGGCCCGCGTACCGCAAAAAAAAAAAAAAAAAAGTAATAGCAAGGAAAATGGGGTGGGGGTGTGTGCTGGGGAAGCAGTGGATAGGGGGTATTGAAATCATGCTCATATAAAGCCTCAGTATTTAAAACAGTGGCATGCCTAGCATGTAAATAAACAAATGGACATAAGGAATGGTAATCCCAAAATAAACCTAAATAAATACTGGAATGTAAATCCTAACCTACATCCTAATACGTATAGGAGTATAAACCTAAATACTAAATCTAGAAATAAACCTAAGTATGGAAGTTAGTACATGATAAACGTAATACCTAAAATTAGTAAGAAAAAACAACTTTCAGTAAATGGTTTTGGAGTAATAAGAAAAAGATAAACCTTGTATATACATTGTATATCAGGATACATTTCAAGTGAGTCAGAATTTAAAGAATAAGCCATAAATTGGGCTTCCCTGGTGGCGCAGTGGTTGAGAGTCCGCCTGCTGATGCAGGGGACACGGGTTCGTGCCCCAGTCCAGGAAGATCCCACATGCCGCGGAGCAGCTGGGCCCGTGAGCCATGGCTGCTGAGCCTGCGCGTCCGGAGCTTGTGCTCTGCAACGGGAGAGGCCCCGACAGTGAGAGGCCTGCGTACCACAGCAACAACAACTACAAAAAAAAAATTAAAAAAAAAAAAAGAATAAGCCATAAATGAATTTGCTAGAAGAAAACTATTGATGAATGTCTTCATAACTTTAGCATGCAGAAAGCCTTTTCTAACTAATCAAAATTCAGAAACCAGGTTTTTTAAAGTGATAAATTTGACTGTAAAAAAATAAAAATCATGGTACATTCATACAATGGAATATTTTTTCAGTGCTAAAAAGAAATGAGCTATCAAGTCACAAAAAGACGTTGAGGAACCTTAAATGCCTATTGCTAAGTGAAAGAAGCCAGTCTGAAAAGGCTACATGTTGTATGATTATAACTAAATGATGTTCCAGAAAAGGCAAAACTATGGAGACAGTAAAAAAGATCAGTGGTTACCAGGGAGGAAGGGAAGAGGAGGGACAGAGGAAGAGAGGGATGAATAGGTGGAGCACAGAGAGTTTTTAGGGCAGGGAAGCTTCTGAATGATACTAAAATGGTGGATTATACATTTGTCAACACCCATAGAATGTACAACACAAAGAGTGAATCCTAGTGGAAGCGATGGACATTGGTTGATAATGATGTATCAGTGTTGATCCATTGATTGTAACAAATTTACCACTGCGCTGTACAAGATGTTGATGAGTGGGGAGGCTGCGTTTGGGAGGCAATAGGGCAAGGGAGGGAGGTATGTGGGAACTCTCTATACTTCTCACTCAAATTTTCTGTGAACCTGAAACTGCTCTAATAAATAAAATCTATTTTTAAAAAACGGAAATTTTGTGGAAGGTAAAAAAAAAATAAGCAAAATCAAAGATAAAGTCTGACAGCCTAATAGAAAAATGGGCAAATGATATAGACAAGAATAGACAGAAAAGGTGACAGAGAAGGAAATATAGATGACCCATAACCATATGAAAAAAGATGTTCAACGTTATTTATAGTATGAGAAATGCAAATTACAACTATCCAGAGCTAACATTTTTCACCTATCATGCTGGTTACCCTGGAAGGTCTGTAGGGCAGCAGCTACTTTGGGAGTATGAAAAGGTACAGTTGCCATGGAGGGCAACTTGGCAGTATCCATCAAAATTAAAATTACTTTTATCCTTTAACACATCAGTTTTACCTCTGGAAATCTACAGCTTTCTTTGCCCATGAGTGAAATAACATGTATATATGGCCATTTATTTCAGCATTGTTTGTAAAAATAGCAAAAGATTAGAAACAGCTCAGGTGTTCATCAGTAGCAGACTAAGTAATTAAATTATGGTACATCTTACAGTGGAATACTATGCCATGTGAATGCATTTATGTAAAATAACAAATTTTTTTAAATGCTATAGCACAGTACCTCCTGAATTTTTCTACCAGAGTAACTTTAACAGAGAATATATAAAATAATGGCATGTGGGGCTGTAGCTTGGAGTGACCATTCAAAAAATTTTTTCTGCTTTATCTTTATCAAATCTGTGGGTTTGCTTTATTCTTCTCTGTGTTAGTCTATTTTAATTAAAATTAATTTTTCAAACTGCTCTTATCGTTGAGTAATCCTGCTCCAGGAAGATGCACTTTGTTTATTATGTGCCTTCTCTTACCCCTGATATACTGCCACCCATATTGTCTTGTCTGAGAAACATATTGTGTACCAAGATTAATTAACCAAATACTGTCCCTGTTTTTGCAAGTTTCTTTCCAGACTGATTTTTCAACTGAAGAGCTATAATCTGTAAACAGTTAGAATAGCCCTATGTTTGTCTCAAAATAATTTAACAAGTTTCTCTTCTTTCTAATATTGAACATTTCCCAACAAATGATACCTAGACCAATTTGACTTATTGGCATTCCAGCACTACTAATGATGTATTGGTTTGTCTAGTATATTTCTATGTAAAAAAAAGTTTCTTTGTTCCATATTACATGTTTATTATATTTCTGTGTGAAATATTCTCTTTAGCAGGATGAAGTTAAAGGAAATAGATCGTACAGCCATGCAGGCATGGAGCCCTGCCCAGAATCATCCCATTTACCTAGCTACAGGTAAGTTCAACAGAGAGAAGATAGTATGAGTCACCTAATTTCTTCTCTTCCACATCTGACTTATTTGCACTTGTCCTTTAAAATTCAGTTCAAGCTTCATCTCCTCTAGAAAGTCTCTCCTTCCCTGGCGAGATAATGTCCAACCTTCAGATCAGCTGAGCTCTGTGCTTGTACATCATAGCATTAATCATGGTCTGTTACATTTAGAGTGTCTTCCCCACTTCGTAGAGTTGTGCTTTATCTTTATTCCTCCAGTATTAAGCACAATAGATAACATGTAAAAAAGTTAATAAATATCAGTTTGAATGAATGAAGAACAGTTTTGGTGCTAGCATTTTTATATAAAAAGAGTTGGAGTTATATCATTTGTGACTATAAGCATGGGACTGTTTTTACAGAGAGGTTTTAAAATATCTATAGGCTTAAAAAATTATCTTCACTACCCACTTGTACAAACATCATCTCTGAGCCTTGCATCAGAATCTTATTGCTATAGTAATTTAAGCATCTGCTCAGTGGTATATGTGCTGAGATTTCAGCCACTAGTGCAGCATTCATGAGTGAGATAATTGAAAAGTGTGCATTATTTTGTATGGTTTTCTCTGAGTCTTTTATTTTTGCATGTGTAGTTACCATGAATGTATTTTATGTAGGAACATCTGCGCAACAATTGGATGCAACATTTAGTACCAGTGCTTCTCTTGAGATATTTGAATTAGACCTTTCTGATCCATCCTTGGATATGAAATCTTGTGCCACTTTCTCTTCTTCTCACAGGTATGAGATTCAACCTTAAATTCACATGGTTATTCAGTTATATGTTGTGGTTGATGCCTAGTGTGTCTACAAATGTTCCATTATTAGAAACTGTAAGGAATACTATCAATGACATGAAATATTTTGTGAAAAAATATATGAGTGCGTTTCTACGGAAGTAAAAGAAGTGTCTATCTGTTTTATTGAATTTTTTACTATTGACTGTTACGTGTAGGATAGGAAGGAGAGGCTCTAGTTTCTAGTATTTTTTTCTTATGATATAGTAGAGTTACTTTCTTTTATCTCATTTATCTCACCTGTTTACAAAAAAAGGTCGGTATGACTAGGAAAAGGAGTAGTTGGATGAATATTAAGGTGTTAATAGTGATTTTCCCTGAATGGAGGTTGGTTTTTTTTCCCCTTGTACTTATCTATATTTAAAAATACATTTCACAGAGAATTTTATTGACATGATTTCTGATACAGTAGGTGTTTAGATCACCTTTCCAAGTACTTAAGCTGTATTATAATGCAGAGAAGGACACTTTCCTTTGAGTAGTAAAATATGCTTTATTGCCTTAATAGCTTGGCAAATTTTGGTGAAGAGTTTTACATTAGCAAACAATACAGTTCAAATGATGGAGTCTCATGGGACCTCCCAGAGTCTTCCAAGCCCTCCCACTGTGATGGGAACCCCAGATACCTTTCGTCTAGCAGTTTTTCACCTTACCACCATTTGTCTTGTATATCTCCACGCTGCCACCATGCCAAACCATAATCTTTTATTCTCCACCAATGGGGTACTTGTCATAATAGACATAATTTTAATGTCCCTTTTCTACTCTCAGAATACATTATTTTTCTTAGAAAATTTCAGATGACTCCCTTAACTCCTTTACTATATAACAGGTAATTTGTTAGTGAGTACTTCTGTAGTCGAGTAAAATCAGGGAGGTGGTTGATTAGCTCTATTTTATCAATGAACCAAAGTAGCTGGTTTAGGGTCTTACAGATTCTATATGGTAAAACCATTCTTAAGCTCATATCTTTTGACACAGAAATCAAGTATACTTTGTCATATTAGCTCTACAGAAGAGTTTTTATACTCTTTAAGATTACAAAATGAAACATGTATGTATGAGTATAAATAAAAACTAAAATGCCATTTCACCAAGTTATGCAGTTACCAGAAATAGAGGAGAAGCAGTGTTTTTGAAGTATTTATGAAAACAATTAAATGTATAATTTCAGATTCTTTTCTACATTTATTTGACTTCAAAAAAGAGTTATTTTGCTCATTTTCTCTTGAAGGTACCACAAGTTGATATGGGGGCCTCATAAGATGGATTCCAAAGGAGATGTCTCTGGAGTTCTGATTGCAGGTGGTGAAAATGGAAATATTATTCTTTATGATCCTTCTAAAATTATAGCTGGTGATAAGGAAGTTGTGATTGCCCAGAATGACAAACATACTGGCCCAGTGAGAGCCTTGGATGTGAACATTTTCCAGGTTAGACTTTTGACATTTATTCTTAATTCTTGAGATAATGTGCTGCTTATTTTATATAAGTATATGAATCTGCTGGGCCTCAGTTTTGGAATTGAAAGCTAAAACTGTGCCTGTGCAGATTGATGAGTGAGTGTATTTGTTTGAAGAATGGAGGGTTCAGGGGCTTCCCTGGTAGTGCAGCGGTTGAACAACCGCCTGCCAATGCAGGGGACACGGGTTTGATCCCTGGTCCAGGAAGATCCCACGTGCCACGGAGCAGCTCAGCCCGTGCGCCACAACTACTGAGCCTGCGTGCCACAACTACTGAGCCCATGTGCCTAGATCCCATGCTCTGCAACAAAGAGAAGCAACTGCAGTGAGAAGCCTGCGCACCACAACGAAGAGTAGCCCCCACTCGCTGCAACTAGAGAAAGCCAGCGTGCAGCAATGAAGACCCAACACGGCCATAAATAAATAAATAAATAAAATTTAGAAATAAATAAAGATCTTGAATTATTAGGATACTTGAGTATAACCAGAAAATGAATATTATCTTAAGAAAGTTTAAAATAGTTATTTTTCTTGTATTATAAATAGATACTTTGGGTATAGAAATATAGAAATCCTAACTTCTTCATTTCTGCATCTTCTCTTTAGATTAGATAGCTAATTCCTTTGTTAATTGGATTAAACAGCTGCTGATTTTTGGTTAGTGTCTTGTACCATAGGTGGCTACTACCAGAATTCCTCTATTTTCATAGTTATATGTCAGTCGTTTATAGAAGTATTAACGAGAGTGAACAGTAAAGGATGAAGGTCAGTATATGAACCTCATTATCTTCCTGTACTTCATATCACAACTTTAGGGTCTTTTTGACCCTAAAATTGTGCCACCAGGAACTAGATTGAACAGAAATGAAATGTAACAAGATTGAGCATAAATGAAATGTAAATACCTGAGGACAAACATAGAAAACAAATTTATGGTTACCGAAGGGGAAAGTGCTCGGGGAGGGCTAAATTAGGAGTTTGGGATTAGCAGATACAAACTACTATATATAAAATAGATAAACAATAAGGTCCTACTATATAGCCCAGGGAACTATATTCAGTATCCTGTAATAAACCATAATGGAAAAGAATATGATTATATATATATATACATATGTATATATATATATAATTGAATCACTTTGCTGTACACCAGAAACTAAAACAACTATATTTTTTTAATTGAAGTAAATCAACTATACCTCAATAAAAGAAAATTTTTAATAAATAAACATGTGAGGATTTAAGACAAGAGATTTTACTAGCCCTATCTTGGTGCAGCTCCAGAGGCTGGCTTTGAGGTATCCTGAGATAGATGTCATTATTTTAGGATTTGGCTGTTTGTCTGAACCAATAATTGGTGACTTATTTTTGTCTCCCACAATCAGGTCCCCTTCCAGAGATGCAAACCACAAGCAGTAATCCCCATATAGTTGCATGATTAAGAATTTATCCATGCAATTACTTTTTAATGTCTTATATTAAAATGTCAGTAGATGTATTGTCTTTTTAGTTTAATAGAATTTTATAATGTTTCTTTAAAAAACTATATACATTTCAGATTGTTATGCATAGTTTTTAGGAATTCATGCATTTTGCCTTTTTAATTAGAAAAATTATATGCCTTAAAACAGACAGGTCTTTCCAGCCCTGAATTGGATTATTCTGAGTTCTCTTAATTATTTGTAAGTGCTATTTAGTTGTTAATTGTTTCTTATTACAGACTAATCTGGTGGCCTCTGGTGCTAATGAATCTGAAATCTACATTTGGGATTTAAACAATTTTGCAACTCCAATGACACCAGGAGCCAAAACGCAGGTATTACATTGATTTCAATGTAATCAAAAGAACCAAAATCAGTTTTTCTGCACTTTGTTTTTTTCACACAAAATATATTGGTTTAAAATCAGTTTTTAAATATCACTGATTTTCCTTCAACATAGTATTAATAAATATGTTTCTTTAGAGTATCAGTGAGTCCTTCAACAGTAAATATTTATTTAGCACTTACCATCTGCCAGACACTGTTTGATATACTAGACTTATGGTAGTAAATAAAATAGACAAGTCTTTAATAATTTTCTTAGATATAATATTTTATATAGTATAGTATTTTATATAATATAGTATTTTAACGATATCCAACCTTATAATTAAAATCATAGACTAGAGAGGAAACTTATTTTTTAAAAAAACACTCAACCTCATTCTTATGTAATTCTAATAAGTTGAGAAAGAACAGTCCTCCCCCTGCCTCCTTGAGTTTCTTTATGTTGTATAGACCAGTGGTCCCCAACCTTTTTGGCACCAGGGACTGGTTTCACAGAAGACAATTTTTCCATGGACTGGGACGGGGGGATGGTTTCAGGATGATTCAGGTGCCTTATATTTATTGTGCATTTTATTTCTATTATTATTACGTTGTAATATATAATGAAATAATTACACAACTCACCATAATGCTGACAGGAGGTGGAGCTCAGGCGGTAATGTGAGCAATGGGGAGCGGCTGTAAATACATATCAGATGAAGCTTTGCTCATTCACCCGCTGCTCACCTCCTGCTGTGCGGCCTGGTTCCTAACAGGCCATGGACCGGTACCGGTCCGGGGGTTGGGGACCCCTGGTATGGACTACTCAATTTGAGTGGCCATTATAATGGGCCCTAACATTTTGGCAATCTGAAAGGTAGCATAATGATAGTGTGTGGCCTACCATTTATTAAAGATAGTTTTCTAGGTCTAGGTTGTAACTTTTGCTCTGCCTAGATGTCTGTCATATTGACCAGCATCTACTTTGTGGTCTGTTAGCTACCTTGGGGCAGTTGCAAAGTAAAGAAACAGTGCTTGGTTTGTAACAGGAGCTTAGTAAATGCCTGGTGATAAACAAGGTAAAATACTTGAATTGGCATATACCTGAGCTTTAAACTCTATTGCATGATGTTGAGAACTTAAAAATATAAAAATAAATTTTTGGAATGAATAGATCCGATTTTTAAGTAATCCAGTTTTTAAAAAGAATTAGATTTTGCAGTTAAATTTGATTATTATTGAGAAATGGCTTTTAGTAGTTTATTCCTTATAGCCCCCAGAAGATATCAGCTGCATTGCATGGAACAGACAAGTTCAGCATATTTTGGCATCAGCCAATCCCAGTGGCCGGGCCACTGTGTGGGATCTTAGAAAAAATGAACCCATCATCAAAGTCAGTGATCATAGTAACAGGGTAAGTTTGTGATCGATTTGTGACAAACATGTTTTATTCCTGCTGTAGCTATTCCTATATAGTTTGTCAGAGTAGGCAACAAATCAAATTTCTATAAAGTCAAATCCTATCTTTTTATGGACCAATCATGTTGGAATGAGAGGTTTTTTCCTTTGGGGAAAATAATAAAATTCCTACTAAACCACACTGGTTATATTAATGATGAAGAAAAAGATTGGTTAATCAAGGGGGTTATTCCATGATATACTGGTTGTTTTGCTTTGCTAGCTGTTCCAAAGCATTATAGCAACTTTTTAATTCATCTTTAGCTTTCTCAAGATGTAAAAATTTTCCCTGCTAGTAATTTTATGACTACGAAGCGTAGTTTCCCGACTCCTGGCTTCCATCTTTTCTGATTAGGCACTGCTAAAGTGAGCTGATGTTCTCCCACTTAACATAGTATATGCTGTTGTATAACACATTACATTTTCAGCTTTATACATTCATTAATATTATGTCATCATGTGCTATAAAGTAATTTAGACACAGTTTAGGCCTTGTCTTGTTAATATGTTTTTAATTACATTGTTTAGTTGGACATTTAAAAAAAAACGAGTTTGCCTAAATCAGAGAATACATATATAATTTAAAAACAACAACAATAACAACAAAAACATTATTTACAAGAATGTTTCTTCAGTGTATTATTTTTCAGTAAGTCAAAAATTTTAAAACAAGTTTCAGTGGAATAAAGTATACAATAAACATTTCAGTCATTTTTTGGAATACTTAATAGGATCTGAACTTCCAGGTAGTTCTCAGTAATAATGTTAATTTATCCCATGTGAAAATTGAAATAGTAGTTGTTGCTTTGGATACTTTATCTTGATTTTTCTGGTGAAATAGAGGAAAGATACAAATATTTTTGTCATTAAAATCTTACATCTTTATTTTAATTTTTCTGAAAGTACTAAATTTTAAATTTATATAAAACTTTTCCCCTAGTTACAATTTTGACAGGAGAACTCATTTTTGGTATAGAATTATTCTGGCCCAGAATGATTTTGTGTATCAAAGGGTTGGCTGAATTGAAAACCTTTAAACTTTTTATATTTAATACTACTGTTTAAGAGTGTTTAATAGAATTTAATAGTTGTATGGGTTTTTTAATAAACTGAAATTTTAAATAAATAAAAATAGATTAAAATAATGAATAAATAAATAAGATTTCTTTTTTTAATAAGCCTGAGGTGATGTTTGGTACTCTTTGCTTTAACAAAGGCATATTCCTAATGTTCATTTTGGCTTTTCATAAAATAGTATGACTGATAAAATGTGAGCCTTAACTATGTACAGATGCATTGCTCTGGGTTGGCGTGGCATCCTGATGTTGCTACTCAGATGGTCCTTGCCTCTGAGGATGACAGGTTACCAGTGATCCAGATGTGGGATCTTCGCTTTGCCTCCTCTCCACTCCGTGTCCTGGAAAACCATGCCAGGTATCTTGCCACTCTTCCAAAAACACTTGATTTGTGTATTTTAAAAAATGTATTTACTTACTACTTTGAATTATCAGATAATTTTTTTAATTTACTTATTTATTTAGTTAGTTATTTTTGGTTGGGTCTTTGTTGCTGTGCACGGGCTTTCTCTCTAGTTGTGGTGAGCAGGGGCTACTCTTCGTTGCAGTGCACGGGCTTCTCATTGCGGTGGCTTCTCTTGTTGTGGAGCACAGGCTCTAGGTGCGCGGGCTTCAGTAGTTGTGGCACGCAGGCTCAGTAGTTGTGGCTCGCGGGCTCTAGAGCGCAGACTCAGTAGTTGGGACGCACAGGCTTAGTTGTTCCGTGGTATGTGGGATATTCCCGGACCAGGGCTTGAACCCGTGTCCCCTGCATTGGCAGGTGGATTCTTAACCACTGCACCACCAGGGAAGTCCCAGATAATTATTTTAAATTAGGGAATCTACTTTGTCTCTGTCTTGTAAAAGTCAATGTAAATGGTTTATTTTTATTTTAAGCAATAGTCATCTGATTTTCTATACCAAAAAATGGTAACCAAATCATATTACAAAAACATGAAAATGTGTTCATGGATTTTCCACTATTTATTTCAAGTAACAGTTAATAGATCAAAATTCTAGTATATCACAACATTTTGAGACAACTCATGACCTTATACAGTTTGATCTTTATTTGGTTCATCATACTTATCAAGAGTCTTCCATAACATTAAATGTCAAGCAACAATTGAAAAGTTTGTTTTATTTCTGAGTGTTTATCTTTTTTTTTTAACATCTTTATTGGAGTATAATTGCTTTACAATGGTGTGTTAGTTTCTGCTTTATAACAGAGTGAATCAGTTATACATATACATATGTTCCCATATCTCTTCCCTGAGTGTTTATCTTAATTTGAAAAGCAAACATTTTTGAGAAATTAAGTGGTTCATTCTGCCTTTAATTTTAATAAATGTGTGGATGCTCTAAAAAAAGGTATGAGAATTGTCTTGTGTTCGTTTTAGTAGCATTAAATTTAGTTTGCAGGAACTCGCTGCTGGTCCAGTGGTTAGGGGTCTGTGCTTTCACTCCAGGGGACACGGGTTCCATCCCTGGTTGGGGAACTATGATCCTGCAATCCTCGCGGCATGGCCAAAAAAAAAAAAAAATTTAGTTTGTAATTACTCACATTTCCTATCATTAATATTCAGGTACCCAGGGAGTTCATGCACATTTGTTCAATGTTTTTAAACGAGAAACAGATCCCTTTTAATGTTATAGTACTTTCTAAGTACTTTGGGCTTTTTTCTTCTTTCCTATTTTGCTATATGTAAACTAAAACTTTAAATCCCCCCCCATTCCGCCCCGTATAGTGGAATTACTCTTTGAGAAGTCTTAAGGTTTGTGACCTCTCCTTGAGCTTCTCATAAAGGAGAAAAGAGTCTGGTCAGAATGTAATCCTGTTTAGATATTAGGCTTCAATAAGCTCTTTGTAAAGAAGGGATGATTCTGAGATGTTTTAATATTTTTCTCAAGTTGGGTAAGGTTTTATTTATTCATTCAACACTTGCTTATTGAACATGTACTCTGTACCAAGCACTGTGCTAGGATTCAGTAATATAACAGACAAAAATCCCTGCCCTTTTATTACAGAGTATTGAGCAGAGTTCCCTGTGCTATACAGTAGGTCCTTGTTGGGAATCTGTTTTAAATATAGCAGTGTGTATATGTTAATCCCAAACTCACAAATGTTAACTTGATTTAGGCTCATAACAAACCTATGGTGTAAATATTATTATCCCATTTTACACGTTGGAAATTGAAGCTTGGCAAAGCTAATAAGCTTGGCTTAGGTCTCAAAAGTAGTCAAGTGCTGACTTCCAACCCAAACATACTGATTCTAGTATCTATGGTCTTAACATTACATTCTGCTGCCAATTTTAGGGGTGGTCATAATTTAGCAAGACAGAATACCATACTGGGTGCCAGGAGCAAATCAACCTCACTAGTTCTCAATTTTCTCCCTCTAGTAAATGCAAGAGTTGGAGTATATTATGATTATAATATGATCTTTAAGGTTCCTTCCAGTTCTACAATTCAGTGATTTTTTTTTAATACTTAGTAAGAACCTAAATGTTCCTTAACATGTGATATTAAATATGATATTGATCTCTTTAAAAGGCATTCTTGACATACCTTGAAATTTTTGACATGCATGATTAGATTCTAAAGAGCGGAGACAATAAAAGTTCATTATTACTACAATTGGGGAAAGTTGAATATGGACTCTAAAGTATTGCATATAAATGATAAATACTTTCAGTATGTAATTGTATTGTGATTATATAGGAGAATGTTCTTATCCCCAGAGATTAGTGTAGAAGTGACATGTCATAATAGCTGCATTTAACTCTCAAATGGTAAATATATATATGTAGAAAGAGAAAGAGAAAGATATAAAGTAAATGTGGCCAGTGAATCTAGGTGAGGAGTATAAGGGTGTCTATCACACTATCCTTATAATTTTTACAAAGATCTTAATGCTTAAAAAATAAAATGTTGGAAACAAAAGGCATTCTTAAATAATTTGGGTCCTTTTCCTATAGCGTATTTTCCTGATTCTGAGAGGACTTAGATTGTAAGAAATATCATCAAATTAAAAACAACTTTTGGGGAAAAGAAAAACAATATATACTTTGATGATAAAGTTTATCTGTATTTTGGAAATTGAAAAACAAACTGTATCTTAGAATTACTGTAATGTTTTCAGGAGAATTTAGGATTATTAATTTCTATGTTTTTGTTTTAAGAAATACACAAACATAATTCTAGTTTCTAGTGTTTTTCTAGTCCCTGTTATCTACTAGCTGTATTTCTACTATTTTCTAGTATCTGGTATTTAAATTGTAGTTTCTAGTATTTTTCTTCATGGTCTGGTCATGTTAGCTTTCCTTCTTTCATCTCTAAACAGCAGAGGCATGAATGTAGAAAAAACAAACTATTATATAGCACTTTTTTCTGGATGGTGGGATAGAGGGTTTTTTTATTTTTACAGGGGATGCTAATCTGAATTTTCAAAATATCTACCAAAATTACTACTCTGTTTATACTTAGTATAAAAAATCCAAAGGATATTAAAACACAAAAAGAATTATAAAATCAAATCTTTAGTATTTAGATCTGTAATATTTCTTTGTGAGGCAAATTTAAAATGTTTCCTTTTAGTTAAAAAAAACTCATGTAATAGGAGAACTACTCCAGTAACAAAAAGTAGAAAGTTAGTAAGCAAAGAGTAGAAAACATGAAATAGATTTCCTACCCATCCATAGGTAAAACTTTTATTGTACATATCCTTATATATACATAACCCAATTTATGCAAGTATTTAATGTAATTATGTGTTTTATACAAATTTATGTACAGAGTTAACCCTTTTCCATTGGTGAACAGTATATAATAATAAGAAACAGATTTCTACAGCATAATTTTTTTTAACATCTTTATTGGAGTATAATTGCTTTACAATGGTGTGTTAGTTTCTGCTTTATAACAAAGTGTATCAGTTATACATATACATATGTTCCCATATCTCTTCCCTCTTGCATCTCCCTCCCTCCCACCCTCCCTATCGCACCCCTCTAGGTGGTCACAAACCACCTAGCTGATCTCTCTGTGCTATGCAGCTGCTTCCCACTAGCTATCTATTTTACATTTGGTAGTGTATATATGTCCATGCCACTCTCTCACTTTATCCCAGCTTACCCTTCCTCCTCCCCATATCCTCAAGTCCATTCTCTAGTAGGTTACAGCATAATTTTTAACTGCATATTTTCTCCTCAAAAGATGATCTGCAATTTATTATTACGCTGTCTGTGTTTTTGGGCATTTGTTTTCATTTTTTGCTGTCATACACTGCATACTGTATTGAGTATCCTTGTAATGATCAAAGAGCATACACATTGTTAAGTTGCTTTCCAGAAAGATTATATGACATTATACTTCTCTTAGCAGTGTGTGTCTCTAAAACCTAGAGAGAAATAATTTGGTTTTCTCAAAATTAAAAATGTCTTCATCTCTTTGTGTTTCTTACAGGGGGATTTTGGCAATTGCTTGGAGCATGGCGGATTCTGAATTGTTGCTGAGCTGTGGAAAAGATGCTAAGATTCTCTGTTCCAACCCAAACACAGGAGAGGTATGGGGAGGAAATGTTTCTCAAACTTACAGCTATTATAATAGTTTATCTTTGTTTGAATAAGAAAATTTCCATATGAATTCTATAGTACATGATTAAAATTAAGAACGTGAAAGTAGATGGAGGTGTATGTGAAATGTAACTCTAGCAGAGGTTTTATTATGAGCATTATCTAAGCTCAGCTGTTTCATCTGGGAATATCAATCATTGAAATAGTGTCTTTGAACCTAGTAATCACCCCCCACCCACCATTTCCAATCAAAGGTGTTTAACTAGACTCAGAAATACTTGGTTTGATTTATTTAATGTGTTTTCTGGAAATAAGTGTCCTCAAAGTAGGAGTGTTCAAGGTTTGGGTCTTTTTCTTGCTTTACTTTTCCTGAAGATCCTCTTTGATTTTTGGAAATCAGTGGACGTAGGTTTTTAATCTCTCTTCTGAACTGTACAGCAAGAATATAATACTTTAGAATAAAATATTTGTCATATTTTCTACCCATGGAAACTTAGATGGGGAATTTTACCTTATTAAATATAAATATTATATAAATATAATTTCATTTGCTTTGGGTTGTGGGCTAAAAATCTCTTTTACCTATTATTTTTCTTCTTCTTAATGGTTGAATGGTTTCCCTCTCTTTCACTAGTGGGCAAGAGACCATAGATTCTAATTACAGCTTTTAAACTTTTATTGCAAGTGCCTTCCTAGTTGCCCTGATGGTATGCTAGTAAAAATAAGTATCTTTGATGGGTGTTTTTTTTGTTTTTAATTAATTAATATATGTATTTATTTATTTTTGGCTGCATTGAGTCTTTTTTGCTGCACGCAGGCTTTTCTCTAGTTGTGGCGAGCGGGGCTACTCTTCGATGTGGTGTGCGGGCTTCTCATTGCTGTGGCTTCTCTTGTTGCGGAGCACAGGCTCTAGGCATGCGGGCTCAGTAGTTGTGGCTTGCGGGCTCTAGACTGCAGGCTCAGTAGTTGTGGTGCACGGGCTTAGTTGCTCCGTGCTATGTGGGATCTTCCCAGACCAGGGCTGGAACCCGTGTCTCCTACATTGGCAGGCAGATTCTTAATCACTGCGCCACCAGGGAAGCCCTCTTCAATAGGTTTTAATCTGTAACATTAAAATTAAAGCAAGCACTTTTGTTATTTGATTTGTGGTTTAAAGTTTTCAGATGCAGTGATGTCTGTAAGAATATAGAAACACTAATTTTAGAGGAGACGAGAAAAAATAATAATTTTTGCTTCATAAGATTTGTAGACCAAATAATGAACGTGTTTCATTTTACACTGTGCTTTCCCAAGTGAGTTCAAAATTCATGGAAATTACTGTTCTTTTTCAACTATGTAATTTGATAAAATGATATTTTGCATATGCTTATTGTGTGTGCTTGGACTTTGAAGGAATAAACTTTTAATGCATGCTGCAACTAAAAATTCTAGTAGATTTTTATTCAAATGCAAATTAGGAATAGACAAGTGATTCAGGTATCAAGAAGCTAATAGTCTTATAAATCAGTTTAAGCATCAAAGAGGAGCAAGCTAAATGCCTTTTCACTTAATTTTGTTTTCTTATAAAATAGAACATTATTTTAAATGTCAAGGAAGCCAAAGTTAAGTAAATTTGATTTATTTCTTAAAGCCATAAAACCTGTGCTCCTAAGAGCATCAGTTACCATCACACTGAGTTAGCAACAATTATTACATTATTACATTGTAAAGTTAGTAAACAATTATTACATTATTTATTTATATCAGCCATTTTTAATAGTTTTTCTATATTCTTTTCCTTCTAAAGAAAACTGATAATGCCAAATTCTCTTTTGATTCTGCAGTAATAAGAATGATGTGTACATGTTTTCTCACTTGACAAGAAGCCACACTTCTTGGTGAAGTTTTCCTTCTCAAGAATTTTTTTTGAAATTTGATCTTCAAATAATCTAAACGTGGTTCTTTGGGTCTTGGCAGGCAAAGTCGGTTGGCTAGGACCCCACCGATCTTTTAGAGTTCAGCAAGTTGACCCTAATAGAGTATTCTGGTCTTTCGAGTGCATCCTCTAGTACCATTTCAGTAAAAACAGGAAAACCTCATTTTTTAAGATGTACTTATTCCAAATCTGGTCAAAATTTTGAGCAGCATTTCTTTTTTTTTTTAATCATAATGAACTTTTCTTGTACTTTAAAGAAATTTTTAAAATTGTTGTTTTTCCTGGCTGGATACTTTCTAAAAGTAAATGTTTAATAAAGTTGTACTTGTTGATCATATTAATTCAGGTGTTTTGGCTATAAAGTGGCTATACTTTTTTCTGACTTTTTTTTTTTTTGTGGTCTAGGTGTTATATGAACTTCCCACCAACACACAGTGGTGCTTTGATATTCAGTGGTGTCCCAGAAATCCTGCTGTCTTATCAGCTGCTTCCTTCGATGGGCGTATCAGTGTTTATTCTATCATGGGAGGGAGTGCAGATGGTTTAAGGCAGAAACAAGTTGACAAGGTAATAGGAAGTGTTAAGGTTTTTTATTATAACACCTGAAAAAAATCATCTTACTGTGTAATTATTTTGAAAATAAATTTACTGATCAATGATACCGATTAATTGGATAATTGTGATAAAAAATTTCTTGGATATGACTTGAAAACATGTAATATAGTCTTGCATAAGTTTCAAAAATCTGACTTTATTTTATTTTTTTAGCTTTCATCATCTTTTGGGAATCTTGATCCATTTGGCACAGGACAGCCCCTTCCCCCGTTACAAATTCCTCAGCAGACTGCTCAGCATCGTATAGTGTTGCCTCTGAAGAAGCCACCCAAGTGGGTCCGAAGACCTGTTGGGGCTTCCTTTTCAGTAGGTGGATTTGCTTTTATGGTCCATAAACACAAAGGACTTACAGTAAAGTGTTATTATAGGATCACTCAGATGGAAGAGGGATAAGTTTGAGATATGTTTGTGAGTTTTCATCACTCAGAAAGGTTTCTCGGGAAAAGTGAAACCTACTCCCTTTTTTTTTTCTTTTAAATTGTAATAAAATATACATAACAAAGTTTACAGTTTTAACCATTTTAAAACTTACAGTTCAGCAGTATTGAGTACATTCACCTTGTTGTGCAACCTTTGCACCATTCTCCCTACCCCACTTTATTAAACTTGTCTTCCTTCTCTATCTCCTTCCTTCATTCCTTCTTTTCTTTTTGAGAGGGTCTACATTCTAATTGTTACAAGGTCCACTGTGGTTGGACATCTAAACTATAGCCTCTAACCTAGCAGCACTTAGGACTGCACTAAAGCTGATATTTTGATTCTCCATCTCTCGTACTTAGTTCCAGACTCACGTGGGGAAGAAAGGAGTGTTATTTGTTGTCTTTATAATACTTCAGTATTAGTGAGTGGACATGCACTTTTCACTCCAAAGATAAATATATAGTGAACATCCTCTGCTTGTCAGGTACCACTTTAGGCACTGGAAACATACCTGTGAACTAGATAGAGTCTCTGTCCTCAAGTAGCTTATATTGGAGGGGCGGGAGGCTTTTCTGTACAGTTTGATTTTTCTTTTAAGCCTTGTCCATACATAATTTTATAATAATAAATGTTTTAATTACTTAGGGAAGGAAGGAACTAACTAGATGGATTGTTAGGATTCAGTAAGTAAAATGGAAAGTGATAAAAGCAAAGATTCAAAGGCAGGAGAGCAGATAGTGGAGAAGACCAGACAAGAGGGATGAGAGATTAATTAAATCCAAAAGTGACATAATCACAGGTCTATTATTTAGGAAGATGAGAGTACGTAGTATGGTTTGGAAGGGGAAAAGACAAGAGTAGATGTGCAGTCATACAGCAGTTCAGTGCAAAAAGAATTAGGCAGAAAAATAGCAATGTAAAAGGAAGAAATAAATCCAAGAGATTTCAGAAGAGGTCAATACCTAGACCTGAGGAATGAATTTGAGAGGCCAAAGGAAGTGTTCTGAGCCTGGTTAATAGGAGAATGACAGCAAACATGTACATGGGAGCCCCCCCATAGAGAAATGAGGACCCCAATGAGTGGTAAAACCTAAGTGCTTATATGCTAGGTTGAACAAAGAATGGCAGTTGTGGAACAGTAACTAAAATATGTAGAGACTGATGGAGATAATTTTTATTTAACAAGGTCTGTTTGTATAGAGTTCTCCCATCCTGGACTCCCATGTCTGGTGATAAGAATATATCTTTCCTCCTGGTGTAGGGAGAGCAGCTCTCACATGTGAGTTTCATCTCCTGCTTTCAGAAAGAAAAGAGGAGGTCAGGGTGCCTTTTTTGCTCCTGTTGTTTTTCAGTATTCTTCAGCTCAAAATAATCCTATGTCAAATGCATATTTTGTAGCAGCATAATCCACCACCTTTTAAAACTTGGAGCCTAGAGTAGAAAGGGAGGCAAATATGTACAGCTAATAGTTGAATCAAAAGAGAGAAATATATATATAATATACTGAGGGCATCTGGGATGGCAGAGGTGACATTTGCCCAGGCTTTGAAGAGGAGTAGCATTTAGTATGTGGAAGTTAGTAAAAGCAAGTAGGTGAGAAATTGTGGGGCACAGCAACTGGGACCTTTTATGTAGAAGGTGGGTAGTGTGAAGAGGAATAATAATTGAAGGCTGGGGTCAGATTGTGGAGTAGGGGAGTGTATCACCAATTGCATCCAGAGCCAGAGTTCTTTTCCTTTAGCCGGTTTACAGTCAGTACGTTTGAGAGCCACATCCTTGTCGTTGGAACTGATTTTGTTTACTTGTTCTGTTCTAGTTTGGAGGCAAACTGGTTACCTTTGTGAGTGTCAGAATACAGCCTCAGCAGGGAGCTGAGCAGCAGCTGCAGCAGCACCACGTGCGCATCAGTCAGGTCGTAACAGAAGAGGAATTCCTTAGCCGGTCAGCCCAACTTCAGCAGGTTGTGCAGTCACAAGGATTTGTCAGTTATTGTCAGAAGAAGACTGATGCTTCTCAGACTGAGTTTGAGAAAAATGTGTGGTCCTTTTTGAAGGTAAAGTTGGTGTTAAGCAATTTTATTTCATTATCTGCAAATTCAGCTATTTCCATCGTATTCTAAATCGGTCTTCCTGTTGAAGAAACAATCGAGAGAATGTGATTTGGGGATCTCCTGATGAAATTAAACCATATGGAGAGTACATGACCTAACACTTTATGTCAAGAGTTCTTCCTTCTCTGCTGTGAAAAGCCTAATATGAAATACTTTTTTAATAAGTAAAAAATAATATAATAGCTATTTTTTTTTTTTTTTTTTTTTTTTTTTGCGGTACGCGGGCCTCTCACTGTTGTGGCCTCTCCCGTTGCGGAGCACAGGCTCCGGACGCGCAGGCTCAGCGGCCATGGCTCACGGGCCCAGCTCTGCAGCATATGGGATCCTCCCGGACCGGGGCACGAACCCGTATCCCCTGCATCGGCAGGCGGACTCTCAACCACTGCGCCACCAGGGAGGCCCTATAATAGCTATTTTTAAGTGAGAGACATAACATTCAGCAGACCTATTTTAAAATTAGAACATAAAACTTAGTATAATAAAAACACAGAGTAGGGCTTCCCTGGTGGCGCAGTGGTTGAGAGTCCACCTGCCGATGCAGGGGACACGGGTTCGTGCCCCGGTCTGGGAGGATCCCACATGCCGCGGAGTGGCTGGGCCCGTGAGCCATGGCCGCTGAGCCTGCGCGTCCGGAGCCTGTGCTCCGCAAGGGGAGAGGCCACAACAGTGAGAGGCCCGCCTACCGCAAAAAAAAAAAAAAAAAAAAAAACACAGAGTATTTAATTTTTGTAGTAGGTCCAATTAAGGAAAATGGGGAAAGAGGGAATACGTATAGGGGAGAGAGGTTGGAGGCATTTCTCATTTCTTTTACTGAGTTGCATTTACGACAGTAGAATAAATAGAATTTTCCAGTTTGTCATTTTGTCTCCACGGGAATATCTATTTCTCAATTCTGAGTTTTCCAAAGAAAAGAAATCTTGAATGCAATAAGGTTAAATTTATTTTTATATTTTGTGAGTAAGAGTTTTAAGAAAGAGTTTTAGGACATCACATGTTTCACATGTGAGTTTTGCACTCATGTAACCTTTGGACATGACTTTGTTTTTACAAAAATTAGTTTAAAAGTAAGTTTTATTCAACCTGGGTAATTAATTACTAGTAGGCTTACTATTTTAAGAAATAACTTCTTGGGCTTCCCTCGTGGCGCAGTGGTTGAGAGTCTGCCTGCCAATGCAGGGGACACGGGTTCGAGCCCTGGTCTGGGAAGATCCCACATGCCACAGAGCAACTAGGCCCGTGAGCCATGGCTGCTGAGCCTGCGCGTCTGGAGCCTGTGCTCCGCAAGGGGCCGCGATAGTGAGAGGCCCGCGCACCGCGATGAAGAGTGGCCCCCGCTTGCCGCAACTAGAGAAAGCCCTCGCACAGAAATGAAGACCCAACACAGCCAAAAATAAATAAATTAATTGATTAATTAAAAAGCAAGTTTTTAAAAAAAAAGAAAAGAAATAACTTCTTTAAAAAAACTTCTTTGGATTCTCTTACAAACAACCTTCTGGTTGATATAGTAAACTTTAGGTAATTTTAATAATTCTGCTTGGAATTTGAGCAGTTAATTAAAAATTAGGCCTTTAAATGCAATTCTTTGTTTCAAGAATATGTCTTTTTTTTTAAAGGTAAACTTTGAGGATGATTCTCGTGGAAAATACCTTGAACTTCTAGGATATAGAAAAGAAGACCTAGGAAAGAAGGTAAACTTTTGGAAAAGTTTAAAGGCTGTGCTTACACAAATAAAATATTTATGTAGCATAGGTGTTTTTATTTTTTTAAAAGTTCTACACAAATTGTTTCAAATCATTCAGTAAACATTTAATAAGAATTTACGCTTGGTTGCCAAAGTTTTGCATACACGTTGTTAAAGGTGAAACTCCTCATTGTACCTGAGTTTAGAAGCTGTTAGAACCACCTTTAATTCAAACTCGATTTAAAGAGCTGTGTCAGGGAGAATTGGGCCTTGAAAGAAAAGAGGCTGTGAACCTCAAACACTGGGAATGACATTTAGTTTTTTAAGAGGAGGTGTAGCCAGCGGCCCTGGAGGAAAGAGAGAGGGAAACTTAAGAGATCACCCTGCATTCACTACAGCTTAAGTGATGAAAAAGAGGGTACTATTTTACACCCCCACTGTTTATGCCTTCAGCCCACAATTCCCAAACTGTTTATTAAGTCCAGCTCACAAGTAACTAGTAAATATTTTGGAACAAGGGTGTTTTATTGTACTAAACCTGAATAAACAAAAAGCCTAAGTGATTTGCTTAACATTTTAATGTAAAAAAAAAAAAGATTACTTTTTAAAAAAGGAGGTCATATTCCAGTTTTATAGTTTTCTTCTCACAGGGGCTTAATAATTATTCCACAATGTTAACATAAACAGCAGTTAAAACACTCTGACTTTGGAAACCTTGAAGGATATATTTAGGATTCTTTGTATAATTTGTATTAACCCTTTGTCATTCTTTGAAAATGACTGAAGTTTTTTATAGCATTGCAGAGTTATCGCATATGCGGAACAGGTTGGATACTGTGCACTCTGGGCAGTCAGTGCTGAGCACATTGAAGATTAGTGCCCCTTTGATGTCAGATAGACCTGGGCTCACATCACAGCTCCGCTGCTTACTGGTCATGTGTCTTTGCTCACTCCTTTAGATTTTTTATATTTAACTTTATTATTAGTCTAAACTTCGTGATCCTATAACTTCGTTTGCAAGAGATTAATATGAAAGTTTTACTGCAAACCTGATAGCAAAAAATGAAATAAAATTTGATTGTCAAAATACTTCTAGTAGCAGTTCTTTCCATAGTGAGCCTCTGAAGAAATATTTTTTTAATTATAGTTATTTTATTTAAAACAAAGTAGAGGGGCTTCCCTGGTGGCGTAGTAGTTGAGAGTCCGCCTGCCGATGCAGGGGACACGGGTTCGTGCCCCGGTGCGGGAAGATCCCACATGCCGCAGAGTGGCTGGGCCTGTGAGCCATGGCCGCTGAGCCTGTGCGTCCGGAGACTGTGTTCCGCAATGGGAGAGGCCACAACAGTGAGAGGCCCGCATACAGCAAAAATAAAAATAAAATAAAATAAATAAATAAAAAATAAAATAAAATAAAACAAAGTAGAAGAAAACATGCTTGTTTTGAGGTTAGTTTTACAGTTTGAATAGCAGAGTAAGATGACGTGTGAGCAATAAAATAGATCCATGTAACTGAAACTAGCACCATTGAGAATCAGTTCTGCAAAAATTTTATTCTTTTCTTAAGCATGCTACCCCTGATCTGAATTTTGGATTTTTGCCAATGAGAATGGAGTAAGAGGTGAACATTTGCTATATGCCTTGAAATAGAATTCCATTTGGTAGCTGAGTTGTTGTCTTTATTTCAGATTGCTTCGGCCTTGAAGAAAGTGGATGGACCTGATGTGGTAAGAGAAGGCCTTTAAAAATAGCTACCTTCTAAAATTTTGGTTTAGGTCATAAAGAAGAAAATATAATTTAGGAAATTTGTTTTATTGCTTTACAGTTTAAAAACAAATGCTTATTGTAGGCATTTTAATACATGAATAATTCTCATTTTAAAATAGCATAAGTTATAGCTAGTAGAGCTAGTTATAGCTAGTAGAAATTCCTATGTTTGAATTTCACAACAGAGGTAAAATGAAATCAGTGACTGCTCAGATACTTAAGGTTAAGCTCTTTGTTGCTGAGGGACGTTTGGCAGGAAAGAAGTGTTAGGTCTTAGCAGTAATGGCTCTCTGCTTTTCTTCTAATGATGTTCCTCAAATAAATTTACTTAGTGTTGCTTCTTATGATTAAACTAGCTCTGAATGTTGTTGGTTGGGTCTTTTGTCTTCCTTGTTCACTAATAACCTTTTAATGCTACATTCTTCAATTTCCTCTGTCATTGTTTTGTGTACCAAAGGCTCTTAAAGACTCTGACCAAGTAGCACAGAGTGATGGGGAGGAGAGTCCTGCTGCTGAAGAGCAGCTCTTGGGAGAGGTACTTATTTTTCTCATTTTTAAGTACATTGGGAAAATATGTGATATTTGTTCATCTCACATTGAAATATGGAAAATTTTCTTGACTACTTGTTCTAAAATAAAGCTGGAGTTTTCTTAGAGATGTTTAAGGTAGAAGTCTGTTTACTAATTTGATAGAAGTATCATCTCTAAAATTTTTAGTTCTCTGACCTAGCTTCTGGATTATTTGGTTTAAAATTAACAGCTGATGTGAGATTGACTTAGTTTGGTCAGATGCATATCAAGATGCCAAATTGAAAAGATACTTTATTCAGAAATCCACGTTGCATGGCATGTAAAGTTAATGTTTTTTTCTTGACACATTAATATTTACAACTCACTATCAGTGGCATAAGCTTCTGAATTAATCTTGAACTTTGAGTCCAAGTAAAGAATATTTCCCTAAATAATCTGATCGTCCTGATTCACTATAAATGCATCCTGAGTTGTAGTGACAATTTTTATAACTAGGTAAAAAGAGTCCTTGAACACAGAGTTGTA
Source organism: Hyperoodon ampullatus (assembly GCF_949752795.1). Classification (NCBI taxonomy): domain Eukaryota; kingdom Metazoa; phylum Chordata; class Mammalia; order Artiodactyla; family Ziphiidae; genus Hyperoodon; species Hyperoodon ampullatus. The sequence goes on along the minus strand of NC_136914.1, from coordinate 46,808,333 downwards.
TCATTAATTTTTTTCCTTTTAATTTTCTGAGTTTTTTTAAGCCACTAATATAGAATTCTATAATTTACTTTTCTTGCTTTCTAATTATATTTCATCTTAGAAAATTAATCAACAACTTCTTGTTTCTCATCTCATATTTGACTTTTTCATTGTTCTTTGTGATATGGGGATATTCTGATTATATAAAGTTGCTTATAACCTTTTAGTAAGTTATAATTCCTCAGTAAACAGACTATTACAAGATGATTATTAAAAATACTTTCCTTAGGGCTTCCCTGGTGGCGCAGTGGTTGAGAGTCCGCCTGCCGATGCAGGGGACACGGGTTCGTGCCCCGGTCTGGGAGGATCCCACATGCCGCGGAGCGGCTGGGCCTGTGACCCATGGCCGCTGAGCCTGCGCGTCCGGAGCCTGTGCTCCGCAACGGGAGAGGCCACAACAGTGAGAGGCCCGCATACCGCAAAAAAAATAAATAAATAAAAAAAAAATAAAATACTTTCCTTAGAAGTGGTTCTTCTAACATTTAACTCAGGAATACAGGATATGGGTAAAATCTTGCTGAAAATTTGAACTAATTTTGGGAATACATAGACAGAATTGTAGGATACATTAAAAAACATACTTTCATTTATATACAACTGGACTAACTATGTATTATCAAAGAGGGCCATTTGTAAATACACTTGTGAAGTAATAGGTAAATATATATTTAACAAAACAGTAGTCATCAATGTGTGCTTTCAGAATATTTGAAAAACTGTTGTTTAAGGTGGTAATATCTTCCCCTTTATCTTTTTTTTTGCGGTACACGGGCCTCTCACTGTTGTGGCCTCTCCCATTGCGGAGCACAGGCTCCGGATGCGCAGGCTTGGCGGCCATGGCCCATGGGCCCAGCCACTTCACGGCATGTGGGATCCTCCCGGACTGGGGCACGAACCCGTGTCCCCTGCATCGGCAGGCGGACTCCCAACCACTGCGCCACCAGGGAAGCCCTCCCCTTTATCTTGATGATGCTATTATTATGTAAAATAAAACATAGTAGCTTACACACTAAAGATAACCAGCACATAATAAGTTGTGCATTTTTTCACTTCATGTATATTTCAGAAGTCCATATATAAAAGTTTATTAGTTGCTTTTTGAAAGCAAATTTGAAAAATTGTTAGATTTTTTTGGTAAGTTTGTTAGTGAATATAATCAGATCAGTATCTGATTTATTCCTCAGTATGAATAACAAGTTTTACAATTTTTTAATTTCAGTTTTTAAATTCTAAAATGCTTCTCTTTTGTTGGGGAGAGAATTAAGGTTATAGTTATTCTCCTATAATAGTCAGTATTAACTAATTAAGCATTATTAACAGGTGATGCTCTGCTGTGCTCTACACTAAAATTATCCAATTCAGGGCTTCCCTGGTGGCGCAGTGGTTGAGAGTCTGCCTGCCGATGCAGGGGACACGGGTTCGTGCCCTGGTCTGGGAGGATCCCACATGCTGCGGAGCGGCTAGGCCCATGAGCCATGGCTGCTGGGCCTGCGCGTCCAGAGTTGCTCCGCAACGGGAGAGGCCACAACAGTGAGAGGCCTGCGTACCGCAAAAAAAATAAAATAAAGTAAAATAAAATAATCCAATTCAAAAATGCTCCTGACTTTGAATTCTAGGCACTAACATTCAGATGTGTAGGTAACACGAGCACAGAAGATAGATATTTTATCTCATGTAAGACAGATGTGTTTTTTTCTTTTAATTTCTCTATAATCTCTGATACATTTTATTTTTTGTCTTCTTTTGAATTTTTATGCCTAGAAGAGAAAGCATTTAAAGTATTTGCCAGCAGTATGCCTCCATTATATTTCTTTTCTTCTAAAGAAAGAAAATATTGAATTTATTTTTACTCAGTCTTACAAGTGGTTTCAGAAATTTATAACAGAACTGTATATATTTTTACCAGATCAACCTGCTGTTCCAGGTGTGACTAATTTAAGAGAACACAAAATCTCTAATTGAATTTCAGTATATTTATAAATAATCTGTTTATATTGCATTTATATAAGGACGCCAGGTGGTTTTCTTTTTTCACGACTGAGTCAGTTAAAACCGAAAGACTCTTATAACTATACCTATTAGAATTTTTAGATGTGTTGAAGCAAGGTTGTTTTAAGATCTAAGTTAGAAAAATGTAAAAAAAAAAAAAGATCTAAATATAGTATAATTTAAAACATCTTGTGGGACTTCCCTGGTGGTCCAGTGGCTAAGACTCTGTGCTCCCAATGCAGGGGGCCTGGGTTCAATCCCTGGTCAGGGAACTAGATCCCACATGCTGCAACTAAGAGTTCGCATGCTTCAACTAAAGATCCCGCACGCAGTAACGAAGATCCTGTGAGCTGCAACTAAGACCTGGTGCAGCCAAATAAATAAACAAATATTTAAAAATAAATAAATAAAACATTTTGTGTGTTTCAAGCTACTGTTAGTTGAGGTATCTAAGAAAACAAAAATTCTTCAGCTTCAGTATCTTCTGAGCTCCCAATATGGATATGTACACTTAAGTTTGTTTAACATTATTTCTGACGACTTTGGATTTTATTTATGATTGTATAATGAGAGTTAATACTTAAGGAAGTCATAGTTCTTAGTTTAAACTTGGATCTGAGAAATTTTCTGGGATAACTTGGCATGTCATCTAGTCAGTAAGTGAATAATCATATTTAAATTTTGTTTTGCTGGTAAATTATTCCAGTTTCATCTGGCTAAATTGCTGCCCTTTTCATCTCCTTAGTGCATTAAAGAGGAAAAACAAGAATCTGAATTTCTACCATCAGCTGGAGGAACATTTAACATCTCCATCAGTGGGGGTAAGAATCTGTTGGTTTTGATTTCTAATTTCTTTTAACCATTTGAAAGCAAATAGTCCCTGAGTTTAGGTTAGAAACGTTTTGTCACAGGTGGTAGAGGGTTGAAAAGAACTCAGTTATCATTTAGTACATGTAATCACTACCTTAAAAATGATGATATGATCTGAAACCTATGTGATAGAAACTGTAAATGATCTTTATTATTACATTTTAGGCAATCTGGAAAATATGTTATTCTACCTGATTTTACTTATATGTATCTCAGTATATTTCCATAGATATCAACAGTTTGTGTTAGAAATTAATCCACCAGTAATATTCAGAAATCAGCATTGTGTTCTCCATTGTGTGTGTATGTAAAAATTCATAGGTGTAGTGTTTTTTTCTTGTAACAAAAAACTTTATTTAACTTGGGTGTGTTATTTCTTTATTGCAGATATTGATGGTTTAATTACTCAGGCTTTGCTGACGGGTAACTTTGAGAGTGCTGTTGACCTTTGTTTACATGATAACCGCATGGCTGATGCCATTATATTGGCCATAGCAGGTGGACAAGAACTCTTGGCTCGAACCCAGAAAAAGTACTTTGCAAAATCCCAAAGCAAAATTACCAGGGTATGTTATTTTAAAAATAAACAAACAGCAGCATTTGTTTATAAAAGCAAAGCACTCTTATTATAGATAATTGAGATTCAGAAAACAGTAAAGAACAAAAAATCCCACCCATAATTCCTTGACCCAGAAATAGTTATTGTTGATAGCTTGGCACGGTTATCCCAGTTTTTGTTGTTTACATATATAATATTTTAAATGAAAAATACTTTTGATATTTTTATTGTAGAAAAGTTAGAACATAGAAAATGTTAAAAATAATAATTTTAATACCCCCTAATTCTTCCATCAGATTGGTACATATCCTTTTGTATCTCTTTCTATGTATTTGTAGAATTTTTAAAAACAGAATCAATTATACAGGTATATATGTGTGTGGTTTTATGTATAAACATTGTCACTAACATTGTAATCATTTTCCCGTATCATTTAAAAATTCTTACAAAAATTTTTTAATTGCTCTATAATATTCTATAGCAGGGATTTATTATTTCCCTTATTTGGGGATGCTTAGGTAGTTTCTAATATTTTCCTAATGTAGTTAAGATAGCAGTAAACATCCTTGTTGTGCCTAAAGATTTGTGTGAATTTCTAATTGTTTAATGAGGCTGTAGTCCTAGGAACGGAATTTCTGGTGCAGAGGGTCTGTACATTTTTAAGCCCCTGCTTGATGATATTAAATTTCTTTCCATGAAAGTTGTCCCAGTGTTCAGTCCCAGCAGCTTTGGTTGCTGTCAGTGTCCCCAGCCTTGTCTTGTGTCACTCCCTCCCCTGTTATCTTTTAGCCACACTGGCTGCCTTTCAGTTCCTTACACACTCCATGTGCCTTTCTCTCCCAGGACTTTGCCCCTGGTGTTCCGTTGGTCGGCAGTGTTTCTTCCTTCTCGATGAAATTAATTCTGACTTCATATCTTAAATGTCTATACGCTCAGAAAGCTTTTCCTGATCCATCAGACTAAGTCATGTCCTCCTGTTAAATGTTTTGGTAACACTCTATAGTTCTCCTTCTCAGCATTTTATAAAACATGTTAGTGTGATTTTGTTGTTGTTGAGGAAAATATCTTTTATGTCAGTTGGTTTAAGGATATACTTCGCTTTGCTGCTACTTTATTTTTCATGAAATACTGTGAGTAGTAGTTTTGAAAGACTGATTGATTAGCCAGAGTTAATTTTTATCAATATACCAAAAGCTTTTAATTCTCCTTTTGTTTCTTTCCTAAGCTAATTACTGCAGTAGTGATGAAGAACTGGAAAGAGATTGTCGAGTCTTGTGATCTTAAAAATTGGAGAGAGGCTTTAGCTGCAGTATTGACTTATGCTAAACCAGATGAATTTTCTGCCCTTTGTGGTAAGATGAGCTTTATATTTATATTATGTATATGACGTGGTATATTGTAAATAAAATTAATGGAAGATTTTATTTAGAAATTTTTATAAACCTACTAATAACAGATAAGAAAATGAAGTTCTCATTTGAATGCTTTTCTCAGTTATTATTAACTACGTTGCTTCTGCATACCTACTAGTCATTTTTAAAAATAATATTATTTAATGATTTTGGTTTCAGACAGACCAAACTGAGACTCTTGCTTCTGCCACTAACTAGCTATATGACCTAGGAAAAATTAATTTCTAAGTCTTAGTCTATTCATATGTAAATGGCACATAATCAGCTCTCACTTAATAAATGTTAGCTTGATAAAATTAATAATTATAACATTTGAGTAGAAATTACCATTAAAGGCCATGACTGAACTAATGACTAAGGAATAGTATTCATTATATGTAAGAACAGAAGCTTTAGGCTGCTAGTATAAAAATGAACAACCTTGACAGTTTTATGAGAATGTAAAACTTACAAGATATTAACTTTCTACCATAAATAATTTAGAGTAGTCTACCTATCATTGATGTTTATTCCAAATGTGCCATATTTTAGTCCACTGCTTACAAAAGCACCTGACATGATGAAATGCAGTTAAATGTTCATTAGGATTTTTCTGTTCAAACATTTTTCCCACTTTTAATTTTTTCTAATATAATAAATATAAATCCATTCTACAGCTAGGTACAGAATCTTGTGAAATTGTTTATTATATAAAATTTGCCACTCATTTTCCACTCATTTAACAAATAAATATTTACTGAACATTTACATGACAGTGATTTTATTTCTGCCTGCTACTCATTGGTTATGAAGTGTGATCCATACCTCTGAAAATATTATTGGGCTGCTCATGACCTCATACACAGATTGCCTTGTATATAATCTTATTTGTTTTCCTCTTGATCTATAGATCTTTTGGGAACCAGGCTTGAAAGTGAAGGTGATAGCCTCCTGCAGACTCAGGCATGTCTCTGCTATATTTGTGCAGGGAATGTAGAGAAACTAGTTGCATGTTGGACTAAAGCTCAAGATGGAAGCAGTCCTTTGTCCCTTCAGGTTAGTATCTTTGAAACAAAAGGTGCTTCCTTTCTAGTAGTACTGTCTTTCACCCTATTTATATTCTAGAGATTGATTTGTTCCAGAAGTTCATTGCTTTCACCCTACTTAATTATGTTTTAGAAGGTCTTTTGCTGGATAATTATGTGTATTTATTGCTATATTTGGAGAGGCAGAGTTTGAGATGATGAGATGGTAAAATAGGAATGCAACTGTGTGTGAGAACCAAGTTGTGATATGGTAGTTACTGAGGGAAGTAGGTGGCAAGAGCATGAAAACAGCCATAGAGTTTACCTCTTTTCCTCCTGCTCCTTTCTCTGCCTCCAGTGATCCTGTGTGCCTTGGGCAAAGAAACGGTGTGAGGTAAGGAATGGGAGGGGTCCCCAGTACCAATGGGCAGTCTTCATGGTTCAGGGAAAATGAAAGTAAGAGGTAAATGGGATCCCGTGTAGCACTAATACATGGGCAAGAGAGGAAGTGAAAAACGTGGGGACTATTCTCTGGTGCTGAGTAACTATATATTTAGATTTTTTTATTCCTAAGCATTTAGTCAGCAGAGTCTCAAGGAACTTCAGTCTAATGTTTCTTTTTGTCTCTGCAGAGATTTTCTCAGTATGGTTGTTGCTTTAAAGATCACTATTGAAACCGAAAGTCTTGTAGGAATCAAGGTTTTTCCTTCTAAGTGCTTCTGAGAGAAAACACACTTGTTTTCACACTTCTGGATTGGTGTACTTATAAAGGGCAGATGGGCATAGCTCTCTAGTGTTGAAAGAATAGGTATTGAAGAGCATTATGAGAAACTTCAGGTTGAAATGCTAAGCCTGTTTGGAGGCTTAGTAGTACTATTTTTATAGTATACATAGTATAATATTATAATATTTCCTTTTATACATGCTGGAACCCAGTTTCTGCCTTCAGACATCAGCCTGTCACTTTCACTTTGGATATTTGCCTGTTTTAGCTCAGGAGACAAGTCTCTGGCAATTTAAGGATGTATGGGAGAAGATGGTAACCTATGCCTTAACCATGAGTAGGAGACCTTCCTCCTCGCTTTTTCAGTTACCTAAATGGTGGTCAACTCTTGCAGACCTTCTTAATATTGGTGATAATAAGTACCATACTTTTGGTAGGCTTTGGAAATCTTAGTAACTCCTTATCTTTTCCTGCTTCCTCTCAGTACACATCTTGGTATCATTGTCTGTTTCTCCTTCACCCTCCTTTCTTTTTCTCATTTAGGATCTGATTGAGAAAGTTGTCATCCTGCGAAAAGCTGTACAACTCACCCAAGCCATGGACACTAATACTGTAGGAGTTCTTTTGGCTGAGAAGATGAGTCAGTATGCCAATTTGTTGGCAGCCCAGGGCAGTATTGCTGCAGCCCTGGCTTTTCTTCCTGATAACACCAACCAGGTAATTAGAACTGGCCATTTTTCTTCTTCGAATGTGTGAGTAAGGTGAGTTCAGTAGATAGCACTCAGTATGAAACAAATGTACTAGTAGGTGGAATGATTTGGAGCAGTTGAATTTCTGTCACCTAATAGGTGAATATTATTGACACGTCTTCAAGGGTAATTTCAGGTGTATTCAAGTACTCAAGGCAGAGAGAACTACATCACATTCCTAATTTAGTGTCCTTATTTGGTGTGCAATAAAACTTGGGCTTTTTCATGATACTTGTTTCAATTCAATAAGTGACTGAATATGTAGTGATGAATAGGATTGCCAAGATCCTTTCCCTGAGGGAGTTTCCAAACTCAAAATGACAGCAGAAGTATACATGGGATTCCAAAGTGATAAGGACAATGATAGAGGTAGTGGGAGCACAGAAGAGGGAAATCTAAACCCAATAGAACAGCATGGGTGGAAGCTGGGGTGAGGAGTGAGGATGATTTTCCATAAGTAGGATATTTCTATCTGCATTGTGTATCTGCTAGAGCTTAATTCGGAGCCTTTTCTTATTTCTATACTTTTTGTTCTAAACTTTATTCTGTTTTTGATGAAATTTTTTAGTTAATTGTTTTCAGTATTTTGTCTGTTCTAGGGAATTGTCAATAAATTTCATTGAGTAATTTCATTGAGTGAAAATACTTATATCTGTGTTCCAGGACTGTGGAGGTATGACTCTCTAGTTGGTTTTGTATACACTTACATGTAGGATCCAGCTCACGTCTTTCTGAATTGTTAATGAGAATATTAAGTAGAATAGAAACAAAGTCTTTATCTTTATAATGACTTTGGTATAATAGTTTTATAGGATTTTTTACTTAATAAGTTCTTATTATTATTATATTGAAGTATAAGACCCTTTATTTTAAGACTAACTTACTCTAAGACCTTTAGACCTTCTAGCCTGAGAATTAAACTCTTTATTTTTAATACTGTTTATAATCACATACATTTTCTATACATTATTCTTCATGCTTTTCTTTGGACTTTTAAAGAACATTCTTTATGCAAAACTTGTAATTTTGACATTACTTCCGCCTATATATCTCAGTATACTCTTAGTATTTTCTGGGGAATATTTCCTGAGACTTTGTAATATCATTATAGTATATAGTTCCCCTCCATAAAAGGCAGGTTTACCTAAGTACGCCTACAAAATTTAAATGATGTGTTTAAACCTTTAATGAATTTATAGAAATGTATAATTTTTATAGATATTAAATGAATTCTTGCTGAAACATTTTAACACATTGCTTTTTTGTTGTTGTTTGTTAATAACTAGAACATGTATATGGTAAACTCATACTTACTATAGATCTATATAATTATAGATCTGTGTGAGCTACCCTGAGTTTGACATCATAACTCTTTTATTTCAAGCATCTCTTTTTTTATTAATTTTCATGTCTTTCATAGATCACCATTTTCTTCCATCACCATCTTTAGCAGTTGATTCTCTTTTGGAGCCTTTTTTCCCTGCAGAGAAACAAAGTTGTATTTTTTCAGCTGCTTTTGTGATTTGTGAGCATTATTCAACTGCAAGAGAAACAGCAAAAGAGCAGTGATGATAAGTGACATTGATCTTGCCTACTACCATGTGGTAGGCATAATTCAAATCCCTGCCTCAGTTAAATTACAAGTTACACTGTATATAATGGACCTTTGGTGTCAGTCTTGAGTATTAGAAACCATGATGTCAGACCCTAATGTGCCAGGGTTTATTGCATAATACACAGCATACGAACAAAAATCATATGAATGATCAAGCTTACTTTAAGAAGATCAACATGCTTTCATATATAGTTGGGTGAACTCTTAACAATTTGCTTTGCTTTCTTCCATTGCTTCTTATAGCCAAATATTGTGCAGCTTCGTGACAGACTTTGTAGAGCACAAGGAAATCCAGCACCAGGACAACAGGAGTCACCTAAAATTCCTTATGAGAGGCAGCAGCTGCCCAAGGGCAGGCCTGGACCAGTTGCTGGCCACGCACAGATGCCAAGAGTTCCAGCTCAACAATATTATCCCCATGTGAGTGATATGGTCCAGATTAAGTAGGAACATTTATATATTTCAAATTGGTGGTTTTAGCTTCTTGAGTAAAAGACCAGTGATAAAACTAGGCAACGTATTATTTTAATGGTTATAGTTTTTCTGTTCTTGAAAGTAGCACTTATGATGTTTTTAAAATTTATCCCTTTAAGCTAGTCAAATAATTTACAAACTAGGTAAAATTAAGCTCTCTGGGGAGATATCTTCTTATTTCTCCATCACTCAAACTTAAATTACACATGTACATCTGTTCTTGAAATTTTTACAATTTGATTCATCTAACAAACTGAGTAAAGTAGTGGGAACAATTTTGTGGGTAATTTGGTCAATTTTTTAAAACGTTTTTAGAAAATAGTCTCTTTTTAAGTATTATTTTCTGAGTCATTAGTGTGATTTTACTATGTCTTCTGTATCCAGAATACAAACATTTTTTTGGACAACTTTATATTAGAGAAAAGTTGAGTGACCAAAGGTATATGAAGTTGTAGGTCATGGGGAATGTAAAGATGATTAAATAATTTTTATTAATTAACTAATTTATTTATTAAATTTAAATTGCCAAATGGTTAGTGGCATAAAATGTGACCTCTTATTGTCTTTTACTATTTCATGTAGAAACTTATATTTCCAGACCAGCAGATAACCTTCATGTTCTTAAATAAAAAGTATATTTTCGTAAGTAATAAATGGTCTTGATTGATAACAAAGTTAGTAGGTACTCTGCCCATTTTATTTATTTATTTATTTTTGAGATGAAACCACCTCAATGGCAGTCTCTCCTTTTTATTTATTTATTTATTTTAAAATTTTATTTATTTATTTATTTTTGGCTGCGTTGGGTCTTTGCCGCTGCGTGCAGGCTCTCTCCAGTTGCAGCGAGCGGGGGCCATTCCTCGCTGTGGTGCCTGGGCTTCTCACTGTGGTGGCCTCTCCCAACGTGGAGCAGGGGCTCCAGGCACGCGGGCTCAGCAGCCGTGGCACACAAGCTCAGCCACTCCACGGCACTCAGGATCCTTCCGGACCAGGGCTTGAACCCGTGTCCCCTGCACTGGCAGGCGGATTCCCAACCACTGCGCCACCAGGGAAGTCCCTCTGCCCATTTTAAAATAGAACAAATTGCTGATAGAATTGATGGGGTCATTTTTATATTTTGTAGCAAAAGTCAGCATAAAACCATGAAAAACTAAAAAAAAAAATTCATGCTCTTTTGTCTATTATGCTTTTGATTGCTACTTAATCAGGATAGATTACATTTAAATATAATTATAACTGTACTACTCTCTGCTTTGTTTTTTCGTTCATTTGACAAATATGAATTTAAGGGCCTGTCTTTATTCTCCCTGTTGAGGGTATATTGGTAAACAAAACTAAATTCCCCACTCTTGTTGCTAGACTTAGAAAGTCTATGACATGGATAGGGCAAATCAGGTGATGGCTGGGAAACTGAGAGGTGGAGAAGTCTAGCGACTAACCAGAGTTTTAAGACATAGAGCTTGAATTTGTCAGCATGGCTAGTTAATGGTTAACAGGATTGGAACTCCTAAGCTAAGCACCTTGAGTTTGACCTCGCTGTGTCAGGGCACTGAAGTAAGGTGTTCTCTACATTGGGAGAAGAGAATATTTACTCCTTATGTCCTTGGGTTTAATCTTTCTGGGAAAATGTAAAAACCTTGAAAGACTTTTATTATACTGTGACTTAGCAGTCTCATACTTTAAGAAAAGGAAAACAAATTCAGTCATAAATTACACAGTGATTTTCTTGATTAAAGCTTATGATATGTTGAATGAGGACAGTGGCTTGTGGTTTTAAAGGCATGCTTATAGGCAGGAGTAAAGGGATTTCTGAAAGGGAAGCCAACTGAGTAGGAATTCTCCTCCTACTACAACCAGCACATCTTTGCTGTTAATTGTTTATATGATAGAGTTTCTTCTACAAAGATTTACTTGACAAAAAATATCCTGATGGCTTAAAAAATTTTTTTTGAAAACCTCTGGACTCCAGGGTAAGCAACATGGTGTAGTGTAGCAAACACTGGCCTGGGAATCAGGAGACCTAGAATCAGTCCTAGCTCCATCATCAACAAGTTGTATGGACTTCAGCCAGCCCCTTCATTTCTCTGGGCCTTGATTTTCTCAGTGGTAAAGGGTGGGGATTAGATTGGATGATCTTTAATATGCTCTGATTGTATGATTCTAAGCCTCATACGGAACTAACATAATTTTTGTGGCTCTAATGAAATCAGGAAAAGGGAGCTTATAGCAATATGTTTACACATCTAATAGTAGCATGAATACAATTAGTGCTTCAAAAATCACTTTTTCACTCAATTACCTTTTTTTTTTTTCCGGAATGTCTTCTTTCCTTCCCTACTTACAGAACTTACCTTTTCCCACTTACTCTTGACACTTGAATGGCATTGTTCTTTCTGCTTTGATTTAGTTTTCATATTGATTTTTCTACTACCTCCCTTCCTCTGTTCTTTTATGAAAGGTGTTTTTTTCTTTTGGAATCCCAGCTACCTTGAAAGCAATTGCCTGGCTAATGTATGCTATCTTGCTGCTCTTATTTTTTGCTTTGCATCTGGCCATTAATGCCTGTTGGGTTTTTTTTTTTTCTTCTTTTAACATTTTCATGTTTTATGTTCTGTGATTGGTATTTCTTTGTTCAATTCAGGTTAGAATTGCCCCCACTGTCACTACCTGGAGTAACAAAACTCCTACCGCCCTTCCCAGCCATCCACCTGCAGCCTCTCCCTCTGATACACAGGTATATCCTTCATTATTCCTCTTTGAGCAGAATTCTGCTCACCTAAATATATAGTTATATATTCTCTACCCACCTCCCTTAAGTTCCCCTCCCCCCATCTGTCTATCTGCTTATTGCATTTTAGTGCTTTTAGGATGCAAGAAGCAGTTTTTAGCACAATTAATTTATTTTCTTATTACTCTCCTCTTCTTTTGCAGTTCTAAATTGACTTGAACTAGAAAAACATCAACCAAGGTTCATCAGTGGTTTAAATCTGATTTCACTGAATATTTTTTCCTTTCTTCTTCTTCCTCCTCCTCTTCTTCTTCTTTTTTTTTAACATCGTAGAGAAGATAATATCTCCTTGTGGCATTTATACCTAATATTTCTGAAGCATTAGTCGTGGATGGACTTCAGTAGAGATGGAAAATCCTAGTGACTTACTATAAATATCATAGACCCTATTTTATGAGGCTGTTAGCATCTCTTGCCATTCATTGCTATTATTACTTGGGACCTGTCTAATCTTTAAATCACACAAAATGTGTTGCTCAGAAAATGTGTCTTGAAGAAGATAGTATGCACGAAATGCAATTTTTTTACACAAAGTTTTTTTTTTTTAATTCCATTTCAAATATTATAAATCCATCTGGTAAGATTCTTGGTTCCAAATGTAATCCTCCTTTTTACCATATTCTCATTTCCTAGGGAGAAAATCCTCCACCTCCAGGCTTCCTAATGCATGGGAATGTTAATCCAAATGTTGCCACAGCTCAGCTTCCCACATCTCCCGGTCATATGCACACCCAGGTACCACCTTATCCACAGCCACAGCGTAAGTAGTGTGACCCTGAAGTCCTGTCACAGCAGCATGTCTTATCTAGTGTAGTAACTGTTTACTTTGAAGCTCCAAAGCCATGATCAAATCAGTTTTAATAAGTAAAGAAAGAACCATTCTGTGTGGACTTGAGTCCTTGCTATAGTGAAGCATGGTTTCCCTGGGAGGCATCCTGAATCAACATGCTAGGAAACAGCTCCTGTGTCAGTCCATTCAGAACAAGTTGGCTCTTATTCCTGAGCCTGTTAAAGAGAGTCAGTTGTCCCATGATTTTGGTATAAAAAGATAGAATTTTAGAAATTATTTGGTACATATTCTTTTCCTTTAGGCAAGATGATGCAAACCATTTTTGGAAAATTGGTTCCAAGGGACATTTGTTGTCGTCTTCCATTTATTTAATTTTTTTAGGAAACAGACTATTTTTTAGAGCAGTTTTAGGCTCACAGCAAATTGAGTGGAAAGTACAGGAAGCCTCGGTATACCTCCTGCCTCCGTGCACAGCCTCCCTACCACAGACATCGTGCACCACGGTGGTCCATTTGTTACAGTCAGTGAGCCTACACTGACTCACCAGTTTCGCTCGGAGTAGTTTATCTTAGGCTTCCCTCTTGGTGTCAGACACTCTGTGAATTTTGACAAATGTATAATAATGACCTTTCCCCTATTGGCTTTCATTTTTTTAAGAAACTATTTACACTTGCAAAGTAAAACATCACCTCTATTTTAAAATTTAAAATAAGCAAAAATGCAAATCTCAGAGTGGACAATTATATGACTGAACAACTACTATAAAACAAGAGGATGTTACCTAGCAAGAACTAATCTTAATGAGCGTGTTCTGTGCTCATAAGATGGGTGTTCTTACTTACCATGAGTACAAATTTGATACAGCTTTTCACTCAGTGCTCAGCGTGAAAGTGCTGTCTTCAGAGTAGAATGAGCACAGTTCTGTTATATTCCCTCTGCAGAGGTTCATATTCTGCCCATGGTCACACAAAAGGTAATGGTATCTGGGTTCAGGTCTTTGCATTAAAACATTAGTTGGCTGTCTGCTTACTAACCAACTTTGTGCAGTGTAAGAAATATATTAATTGTCAGGGATCATACAGAGTTGCTTATTAATCTGGAACTGTGCTCAAATCCAGAATTTGAGTAGCTGATGATTTTACTAGATGTTGGAGAAGGTATCTGATTCATAACAATAGTGCTCACCCTACAGTTGTTATGGTGGAAGAGGTCTTGAGCTGCCTCCAAGCTCCCTTAACTTTTACTGTAAAGGGGACTGCTTTGGATGTGTAATTACTGCATGGCTCCATCTGATGGCTAGTAAGTGTCACTGCAGTCTTCACAGGAACAGGACGTCTCAGAAAAGGGTCAGTCTTCTGGTTCTTGGGTCTGATGACTCAAAGATTTTCATAGCCAGCAGCAGTCTGGAGATGGCAGGGTTCAAAGACTGGATCCAGTGACTTTTGGTATAGTTAGGGCATCCAGACTATCAAAAGCATAACGTGTTTTAAGTGGGTAATGTTTGGTTGTAGCTTATTATTAGAAGAATTGAAAATAATTTCCATAGAATGAGATAACTTTGGTTTTCTGTTGCTGTCTGAATAAATTTGTAACTGATTAAAATTTCTGTTTCTTCTCCTTGGTGTAGCTTATCAACAAGCCCAGCAGTATTCCTTCGGAACAGGGGGGTCAGCAGTGTATCGACCTCAGCAGCCTGTTGCTCATTCTGCTTCAAACGCTTACCCTAACACCCCGTACATATCTTCTGCTTCTTCCTATTCTGGGCAGTCTCAACTGTACACAGCACAGCACCAGGCCTCTCCACCTACCTCCAGCTCCACTGCCTCTTTCCCTCCTCCCCCTTCCTCTGGAGCATCCTTCCAGCATGGCGGACCAGGAGCTCCACCGTCATCTTCAGCTTATGCGCTGCCTCCTGGAGCAACAGGTACACTGCCTGCTGCCGGCGAGCTGCCTGCATCCCAGAGAACAGGTCTGCGCTTGAAAGGGACTTAGTTTGGCTCTCTCTTTTATTTTTTCGTGATCACGTGGGTGGATGGAGGGGAATTATTTCTAACTGTAAACTGGGCAATGTGAGGTATTGATTTAATTGTATAACAAATTCTAAAACTATTTCTAAAAGTGTGATTTTCCCATAATGAACTTTAGTTGCTAAATGAGGAAAGCTTTAGAGCTTTAAAAGGGTAAGAGTATATAATCTGCCATTGAATTTAAAATAAGCGGTAAGAAATTAGTTGGCCAGATACGTGGTGGTTGGAACTAGATTTAATTGACACTAATTTCTTTGCCAGAGTAAAACGACGCCCTGTGTTCTTCCTGAATTTTCAGATTTTAAGAAATGAGGCCGTACAGATTTTGTAATTATGTTTGTTTGTAAAGGTGAGCAAGGATCTCGACATGTGTATTGAAAGGAAAAAAGTGAAAGAATGCAACTCTAACAGAATCTCTAAGACAGCAGAAAGTATACAGTAGTGCAGGGATCCTCTCCATTAGGACAATTCTACCCTCACAAACATTTTGGAAATTTCTATGCATTTTTGTTGTTGTTGGCAGTGTAGTTCTGCCTGAAATTTTCTAATTAAAATCATAATTTAAAATTATTTTTATAGTAAATACACATTTTATAAATTCTTTTTATCTTTCATGTTACAATTAAAGCATTATATTAATTTTTTATAAGTGGGTAATATTATCTGAATTTCATGTTAGGACTGTAAAAGGGACCTCAGAAGTATGTATTACAAAAAGGGATCAGTGAATCAGGGCAAGAACCACTAACATAGTAAAGAATTCAGAGTTCAGAATCAGACTTCCTGTGTTTGTATCACAGCTTCACTCCTTTCTAGTTTTGTGACCTTGAATAAGTTACTTAACTTTAAGCCTCAGTTTCCTCATAATAATAATAGTATGTACTGATAAGCTTATGAAGAGATTGAATGCATTAGTACATTGAAAGCATTTGGGGACTATGACTGCAAAGTTAGCTGTGATAACACATCGCTCAAAACTAGAGCTCGGGTTTCCTTGGTGGTGCAGTGGTTGGGAGTCCGCCTGCCGATGCAGGGGATGCGGGTTTGTGCCCTGGTCCTGGAAGATCCCACATGCCGCGGAGAGGCTGGGCCCGTGAGCCATGGCCGCTGAGCCTGCGCGTCCGGAGCCTGTGCTCCGCAACGGGAGAGGCCACAACGGTGAGAGGCCTGCGTACCGCAAAAAAAAAAAAAAAAAAAAAACTAGAGCTCTGTTCCTTTTTTTTTTGTCCCTTGTTCAATGTATACTTGTTACTAAGGGTATTTGAAAATAGTTTCCCTTTCAGATTATAATTGATGGTTTTAAACTAGAGGGGCAAAACAGGAGTGAGTCTTGCTTTCTAATACTGAAGTTGTTCCTGGAAGTCCAGTATATGTTGTTCTCTTTTTATCTGCTAAGTAGTAGCTTTAATAACTGAAAACACTGATCATATAATAGGATTTATTGAGGAAGTATTTTTTTTCTTGGAAGTCTTATGGATCCAGAATTATACATATATCTCCTTCTCTCTTCTTTGATATATAATATTAAAGTCCAAAGTACCAAAAATCATACACACAATATGTATCAGCCTTTACTGCACAAATAAAATTTGTATAATTTTCAATACAGATATTTCAATAGGTTGATATTTAGAGAGGAGTGTTAATTAAATTGTAGAGTTCAAAAAATTACCTTTTAAAATCTGGATGAGTGAAAACAATATATATTCTGAATAGTTGGGTAATAGCTTGAGTGAAAGATGGATTCAAGTAAATCCCCACATAAGAAAGTGGTACAGGGAAGTAGGAAAGTGAATTATCATTTATTGAACATACATTGGACATGTACCAGCACTGCCATGTATGTTCTTATTTCTCATAACCACGAGAAATAGGAATAATTATTTTTTTAAAAAATTGCCATGAGGAAGCTTGAGTTTCCTAGGGTTATGTATAATGTTTTCATGATTGCACAGTGATAGTCTCCAAGTTGAGATACAACTGAGATACCCCAGTCTCTCAGTCTTCAGAGCCCATGTTCATTCTTCTTTTCCAGATAGTCTAGTCCTGATGAAACGAGTAGAAATAGCTGTCAGTGTTGGAATTACAGAAACATTTAGCATCACTATTTTAAGCATTTGTTACTTCATCTTCTAAGTTAAATATTTGCATGGGTATGTTTTTCCTCCTTAAGCTAAAGGGCACTTGGCCGTATAATAAAGTCTTTGCTTACGTACAAAGTAACAGTGTTCTAACCTGGCTGAGAAGCAGAGCAACTAATAGGAAGATGAAGCCGTACATTTTTCAATACTCGGCATGCACTAAGCTAGCTGCTTTGTTACCTCTTGCATGTTAGTAGTCCCTGTACTTTAATTAACAGTTAGAGCTTTACCTTATTTTTATTTTTTGATTCCCTAAAAAGTTTGCTTAGGTTATACAGATAACTGTGACTAAAAGTTTTATCTTTGTTCTAATATGTCTTAGATTATTATATCATGGTTTTCTACGGGGCTTGGAAATTCCACTTGTCCGGTGGACTCTTCTTGATAGACACTAGGATTTTCAAGCCCTGTAACTGTTAGTGAACCACAAAATTATGTGCCCACTGCTCAGAGAAACTCATGTTGCAATCATCAAAACATTCATTCAGTAAATTCTTAATGAGAACCTGTTCAGTCTGTAATCAGAATTATTCTAGGCACAGGTAGGAAGGCAGAAAAGTACAGTACATTTCTATTTCTAGTGAACAGCACATAGCTTTGTTATAAGTTGGAACATAAAATTTGTATTTGGGCCAAATTTTGGAAAACATAAAATGTCAGGGCAAGAAATTTATACTTCATACAGTAAGAAGAAAATTTCTAGTGGAGGAGTTTGAACTACTGAGAGGCATGGTCAAAGTGGTACTTTAGGGAGGTTAATCTGGAGATGGTTCTGCAAAACAGATTGTGGGCAGCATGGCAGAATCAGAGGCAAGGAAAACAGGCTATCTCCAAGTTCTAGGTATAAAGTGCTAACAGCCTAAGTTAGTATAGTGCAACGTGTTTCAGTGGTGGCAGCACAAAAAGCAGGAAGTTTTCCTAGCTTTACTGTCCAGGATAAGTAAGATACTGCTTGTATCCCCCCACCTTTTTTGTGTGTGTCCCTGGTTTAATGTATACTTGTTACTAAGGGAGAGCACTTGCAAATGTGAAGGCCCAAGAAGTTTACTTAGAAAAATTTTCTGATAAAATGACAAGCTCTCATGAAGTTGTTTTTGAGTAAACAGTATTGATTTCATTAAACAATGGAAAATTTAATTGGGGTGTATATATATATATATATATATATATATATATATAATATATGGTCTTGTGCTCCTTCACATAGAAGAGTCTTGAAGGGGCATAATATTGCATATTTTTGTGAAACAGTGTGCTGAAAAAAATTTTTTTTAATTTTCATAAACATTCCATAGTCAAACTATGAGTACCTGGTTTTTAACCCTTTAAACAAAGAAAAGGAGCATGATAGCCTTCCTTATTTTTCTTTGGATAAATCTGTTTTATCTCGTGTCATTGGAAAATGACCTTAAGGATTCATTCTCTCTAAATTTAAATTTTTAATTTTGTGATGCCTTTTTTAAAATGTGACGTGTGAGGCTAACGGGGAAGGGGGAGGTATATGATTAACAAGGATGCTCTTTTCTCTCCGTCTCAAATTCTCTTTTAGCCAAAAGTCTCCATACCATTGGCACTAATATTTTTCTGTGAATCCACTGAAAGTATCTTAGCCAGTGCCTAGATCCTACCATTATGCAAGGACACCTTGAGAAGGTTCCCAGTGAGAAGTGAGATTCAAGTAAGGATGGTAGCAACTCCACTTCTGTATGTGAGACCAAGCGCTTCTCTCTTCCTTCCCTAAAGACCATGTGGAGGACTAATCCCTACACTAAGGTGGATAAGGGTCTCCAGAATCCAGTGACATGCCATATTCAGTTTTTAAGTTAATTTTCCCTTGATTTTTATTAATTTTTTACTGTACGATTTTGAAAGACCTCAAATAGTATAGAGAATAAAATTAAAATTATCTGTAATTCTGCCACCCATATATAACCACTAATAATTTAGGTGTATTTATTCCCTTCGTACACATATATGCACACATATATGTATGTATGCATGTATTAAAGTTCTTTTAACGTTGAATATACATAACAAAATTTACCATTTTAATCATTTTTAAGTGACATCAAGTGCATTTACATTGTTGTACAATCATCACCACTAACTACAGAACTTTTTTGTCATCCCATACTGAAATTATGTAGCCATTAAAAACTCCCCGTCTTCCCCAGCCCCTGGTAACCACCGTTTTACTTTGTCTCTATGTATGTATTCTAGGTACCTCATATAAGTAGTCATACAGTTTTTTCTTCTTGTAACTGGCTGTTTCACTGTCTTTAAGATTCATCCATATTATAGCATGTATCAGAATTTCGTTTTTAAAGCTGAGTAATATTCCACTCTGTGTATATACCACAATTTGTTTAACCATTAACCTGCACATGGGCATTTTGGCTGTCATGAATAATGCTGCTATGAACATGAGTATACAAATATCTGTTCAAGTCCCTGGTTTCAGGGACTTTTGGGTATATACCCAGAAATGGAATTACTGGATCAAATAGTAATTCAGTGTTTAATTTTTTGAGGTGGTGACACTATTTTACATTTTCACCAGCAATGCGTAAGGGTCCAATTTCTCCACATCCACACCAACACTTGTTGTTTTCTGTTTTTTTGTTTTTGTTTTTAATTCTCGCCATTCTAATAGGTGTGAAGATAGTAGTATCTTATTGTATGCATGCATTTTTAAAGAATTGAGATCATAACTCCCACATACACTCATAATTTACATCTTACTACTTAATATTACACCACGAACCATTTTTCAATGTTCTTTAAAGTCATTGTCATGTTTAAAAAGAGAGTAAGAAAGAGATTTATGCCCATTTTTAAGGTTTTTTGAAAAGGTAAAAGAGATTATCTTCCCTTACTAGTTTTATGAGAGAATTATGTACAAGATTAGACTGTGCTATGTTTTTTTAAAAATATTGACCAAGAGTATCATTTTGCACATCTATAATGAACCCCCATAATACTGTCTCCTGTAGATATTCAAGTTTTTCACTTAGTTTGCTTTACCTAGTGTTGCTATTAAAGTGTGTCTCCATAAAGTAGAGGTCAATTTAATTGTGTTTTTAAAAAGTCATATTTAAACAATTTAAAGATATAAAAGCAAAACTATTGAGGGGTTAGAATCATAGCTAAGATAAAACTGTTAAATTGATCAGAGATTTGAACAAGGATTTTCTGGGCTGAAATAAAACATATTGCTAAATATATTACATGGTTTGAGGTTAGGAGGGGCCAGTTAGGCATATATTTTGGTGGGAACTTTGATTATTGTACAATCGTTATTTTCAATTCAACAAGCAGCCTACCCTCAAGTTATGAGGGATAGCCAACTGGCTATATGTTCTTGTTGAAAATCTTTTTGTTTCTTATTTCATGCAGTTTTACTTGGAACTTTCAATTTAATTTGATTTCATCATAACTTTGGTGTCATTCTACCAAAGGGTCATGTGAAATTGTCCCACATACTTTTTTGTGCTGCTAATAGTTAGTGAAATTAGGATATCCCCTCGGGCTTTAATATCCAAGGCTATGATCACTGCCATGAGAGGTTAGAGGAAAAACTGGTCTCACCTTCTGCTCCCACGTTTCATAGGGCTAGAGAGAAGACATGTTGTTGAGACTGCTCCCTGAAAAAACCAATCAAGGCCAGGGTACCTCCAGTACTTTTAGGTTTTTCCCACCGTCGACTCCCCCCTGCCCCGCCCCAATACCAAAATCCAAGGATGCTCAAGTCCTTTATATAATGTGGCGTAGTATTTGCATATAACCTACACACATATACTTTTATGTCTAGATTGCTAATAATACCCAATACAGTGTAAATGCTGTGTAAATACTTGGAGCAAATTCAAGTTTTGCTTTTGGGAACTTTTTTGGATTTTTTTCCTTCCTGAATGATCCTTAGTTGGTTGAATCTGCAGATGTAGATCCTGGGGATGGACTGTATATTGTCCCCCTCAGCCCAGAAGCTGAAGTCTGGTGCTAGAGAGTACATCAGTAGTTGCAAATCAGGTCTGTCCTCTGTCATAATGCACGCACAGTGACTCCCAGGGGTTTATTAACTGTAGTGCTATGAGGTCATATCTTGCATGGGGAGTTAAATTGTAAAGTCATCATTTAAGACAAAAATAAGAAATCACGTAGAGTCAGTTATCCGTGATCACCCCTTTCTTCAGTTAAGCCCTCATGAAGAAGTTGCTTGTGGTTAGAAGCCATATTGTATGAAAAACATCTATCCTTAGCTCCATACAGTGAAATTTCAAACTGTGGGATTAGTTCTCCCACCTCACAGTTTCTCTGGGGCATGTGCTTCTTGAGTAGAGCTCAAACTGAATTGAACTCACTAGTTAATGCTATAGTCTCTTGATTCCTCTCTCCCCAAGTGAAGATAGTTGAATTCTCGTAAGTTGTATGTTCATATGATGTATCTGCACTGCATGCTTTTGATTGGAGGCTGGGCCTGGACCAATCCTGAATATCCGACAATTTTGGAATTGCTGTATTAGTTCTCAGCCCAGCCTTCTTTCCTCTTGTCCACTGCCAGAAACTTCAGTTCTTTTAAAAGAAGTAGTGATTTCTGGAAGATTTGTGCTAAACAGTCTGCAAATCTGTATATTCTTATAGAAAAGACCATATGGGATGGTTACATATTTACTGGGCCTGTTCCCATTTATGCTCATACTCATGGTGTGACCCCAGAAATTACAGTTCCTCCAGAATGCAGATCCTTGGGGCCTCCCAAATCCAGCAGTAAAGTAGCACCTCCTTGTTAAGATTGTCTAACATGCTTATTATCTTTAACAATGTAGCGTTGAAGTCTGCATGACAATGTAGAAATCCTCCCATTTCTCTTTAAAACCCTACTACTTAAAGAGGATTTGGACCAGCAGCATTGGCATTACCTAGGAGCTGGCTGAAGCAGTAGAATCTCAGGCCCTACGCTATACCTAGTGAATTAGAATCTGCATTTTTACAAGATCTTCAACTGATTTGGATTCACAGCTTTAAAAAATACTAAAATGGACACAGTTATAATATGTTAGGAAGTGCTCTCAGCCCTCCCCGCACCATGATACTACTGAGCTTCATTGATCAAATAGTAGAAAAATAATCTGTGCAAACAATTAGGGAAATAATGTTGTTTTAAATAGGAAGGAATAAAATTTTCTCTTAAAAGAGACAGCTGGCACAGTGAGAGAAAAAAGTAGTGTTTAAGAGTTAATTGTATCTGACACATTTAAATGAGTTAACTTTGCCCACAAACTGATTACTTTCTTAATTAGATAGAAACCATTTCACGTGACTTGATTAAAAAAGGAAGTTTTATTCCCTTATAAAATTAGTTTGTTCTTTCTTGGGGTTGATGGAGGGAGGAGAAACAATTATAAAATGAGTAGAGTTTACAGTTTGCAGGGCAGAAATAGAGACATAGATGTAGAGAACGAACATATGGACACCAAGTGGGGGAAAGTGGTGGGGTACGGGTGGTGGTGGTGGGATGAATTGGGAGATTGGGGTTGACATGTATACACTAATATGTGTAAAATTGATAGCTAATAAGAAACTGCTATATAAAAAATAAATAAAATAAAATTCCAAAATTCCAAAAAAAAAATGAGTGGAGTTTAGAATGTCTTCGATGATAATACTGTTTAAGTGACTTTTACATTTTGTCTACAGAAAATCAGTCTGTGCAAGACCAGGCATCTATGTTGGAAGGTGAATTAGTTACAAAATATATCTTTGGAAATCTTTGAATCACTGACTCTAATGAATGGATATTCACAATTATGCATGTGAACTTTAAAGTTGATAATATCCTAAATCTGATCAAATCTTAGAACTGATTGAATTAACATAGTGACACAAATGATCTTGAATCATAAAAGTTGTCTATTTTATATAGACTGAAAGACAAGGCTATACCAAGATTGTCTTAGATATAAGAAAGATTAGAAGGTGATGGGAGAGATTTGAATGATTAGTCTGTGTATAATGAGAACTTTAAGGATTTGTTACGCAAATAGCAGCATGTGGTTTAATATTTTGTAATTAGCTCTTGAATGTTTTGAGGCTCATTTGGCATTCTGTCTCCTAGTCACCTTGTAGAAAATTAATTCTACTTTTAAAATCAAGGCAAATGAGTGCATGCTGGTTAGGAGAAGATCTTGTTTTTTAAAAATTTCTATGACATTATGTTCTTTGGTTTGCTAAGCAATTTTGTTGTGATTTAATATCGTGGATATCAATAAAACAAGCAAAAGTAAAATACTGAAAGAATGTTTAATTTATTGAAAGAAGAATGTTTAATTTTTGCTTTTACATATACACATACACAAAACTTAATAAGATGTAAAATGATTATATTTTGATTTAGTAATTATTCTATCTCTGGCATGTTTATTCCTTTTTTCTTTAAAGATACAGGCATTCAATAAAGATGTTTAAAAAAATTTTTTTTAAAGATACAGGCATTAAGTACCTTAATGAGTTCTGCTACTCATGTTCATTTCTCACTTAGAGATGACCGGTTTTGGGAGATTTGTGGGGGGAGGAAGTTTCCTAAAGGTGACAGTAGTTTAATTTTATATCTGCTGGCAGCCTGGAACTTTTGTGTGTGTGTGTAGTATTAAAAAAAAAAAAATCTTACCACAGATATTTGATGCCTTTTTCTACTTTATAGGTTGTTCTTAATGCAAAGGTGATAAAGCATACTGGTGTTGCATAGTTGGGCTCTGTTTGTTTTTTTAACAGTGTTTCTACCATGTGGATGATTTGGGTATGCTGAATTGCTCTCTGAGGAAATAGGAGATTGCTACTTTTATTCTTTTTTTGTGTGTTGAATATATCAGAAGGCTTTTTTTTTTTTTAGCAGACTCAGATGATTTATTTTTTCTTTATTAGGAGAGAATTGTTTGAAGCTTATATACCAATATAGACATAAAAACTTCACTGTCCTTAAGTTTAGTACAACTCTTTCACTTTAAAAGGAAATAATGTCAAGATATGCTGCTTTCTAAGCCAAGGCCCTGTGATTATTAGAGGTAATGAGTTTGAGAGTCCAGGGCTACATAGTGATCCCAGCAGCTCAGCTGGTAAAACTTTTGTGACAGTTATCTCAGGGTGAAAGTAAAATTTGAAGGTATTATATGATGAATACAATTTAGTTTTCTTCTTTTCAGGATTCTAAAGGAAAATGCCCTCTATTATCTGTTATAGGTTCTCAGAATGGTTGGAATGATCCTCCAGCTTTGAACAGAGTACCCAAAAAGAAGAAGGTACTAGAAAAAGATGTCTGTTCAGTTGCCTGCAGGTGTCCTGTGAATCATGTAGCCACCTGAAGCACACCACACTTCACTGTTCCTTTAAAGGCAAAGCTGACTGACTGATATACTTAATATGTGTATTTCAACTTAACATCTTCTAATCCATGAAGGGAAGGAAAGAAAGTACAAAATAGTATGGTGATATGAATTAAACCCTTTTTAAAAAACAAGATGTAAATTCTCAGCAGATCTTTTTCAAAGAGTAGGAAACAAAATTTCATGCTTCTCAAGTGGTTTTTTTTTAGGAGTTACTTTGGTTTTGGGTTCTAACAGTAATCATGAATTTGTAATTATATTTTGGACTATTTTTGTCTATCACATATAATATGAAACGAAATAGCCTTGTAGTTGAGCATCATTTAGATGTTAATAACTGTTGAGAGCTGTTAGAGCATAACTTAAGATTCTTCTTTTACCCCAAGCATTTTTTTTTTTTTTTTACTCCTAGTGATTTCTGTCCCCCAAGTGTAGTAATGAGAGGCCAGAATATAAAATTGGGAGATACTAAATGAGCAACCCCCCCCCAAATGAGGTCACTGATAATCAGAAATTTAATCTACTACTTTGAGTGTGATGGATCACTAAGTAGGTATCACTTAAGGATCTAGGAAAAAGGTATTACATCTGATCACATTAAACAAACACGTATTTGGCATATCTGATCCCAGTATGGCTAGATATAATTCTCCAGACTTTGACATCCTCTTTCAAAAACACCATGGTTTTGGCCCATTATGAGATAAGTGTGGAAGGTAAAGGGGAAACAAAGGTCCAGGTTTGAGCTCCCAGCCCTCTTAACCAGATTAGCTTTACTTTTGTGTTTTTCTCTAGAATTCTGCATAAAATTTCATTTTAAAAAGTGTTCTACTGTTACTTAAAAAAATTTTTTAACCATGGAATAGTCTAACTCCCTTATTTTTTTAAATTTTTTTAATGAAGTATAGTTGATTTACAGTGTTGTGTTAATTACTGCTGTACAGCAAAGTGATTCAGTTATACATGTATGTGTATATACATTCTTTTTTAAATATGTTCTTTTCCATTATGGTTTATCATAGGATATAGAATATAGTTCTCTGTGCTGTACAGTAGGACCTTGTTATTTATCCATTCTATATGTAAAAGCTTACATCTGCTAATCCCACCCTCCCATTCTAACTCTCCCCCAACCCCCTTGGCAACCACCAGTCTGTTCTCTCTGTCCCTGATTCTGTTTCTGTTTCATAGATAGGTTCATCTGTGTCATATTTTAGATTCCACATATAAGTGATACCATATGGTATTTGTCTTTCTCTTTCTGGCTTACTTCACTTACTGTGATAATCTCTAGGTCCATCCATGTTGCTACAAATGGCTAACTCCCTTATTTAAAGCCGAGGAAATGTTGTCATCATCCCGTTTTTTTCCTTACTCTTGGTGCCTTTTATTTCTTTTAAAAGATGCCTGAGAACTTTACGCCTCCTGTTCCCATCACATCACCAATCATGAACCCCTTGGGTGACCCCCAGTCACAGATGCTGCAGCAACAGCCTTCAGCTCCAGTACCACTATCAAGCCAAGCTTCATTCCCACAGCCACACCTTCCAGGTGGCCAGCCTTTCCACGGCATACAGCAACCCCTCAGTCAACCAGGCATGCCTCCGTCTTTTTCAAAGCCGAATATTGAAGGTGCCCCTGGGGCTCCTATTGGAAATACCATGCAGGTAACAGTAAATCTGTGGAAGTGGGAGATGGCTCTATTTCAGTATGTTTCTTAACGTTTTAACTTTTATGGTTATACCTTTATTATTATCTCAGTTTGATTTCAATTTAGGCAACTTAAAAATAATAACTTTTTTGAAGATTGTTCATGTATGATATTATTTTTCAATGACAAGGCCATATACAAACTTTCTAGAAGGAGCTTATGTATTTACTAGTATATGTTAACAGTAACTTGGCAATTACAGTATTTCATTTTATCTAATCAGTAGCCACAATTTAAGATCAGTTGAATCCATATTTGCATCCAAGGTTGCTAAGCAGAAGCTGTTTCCAAAGGTTTTTTCCTTTAAAATATAAAATAAAAATGTAATGAGTTATATATTTTCTTGTGTATATGTAAGAGCTAATAAGATACCCATATTTTAGATGGAGATATAAATTTGTGCTTGCTTTTCACATACAAACAGCTAGTTGGCAGGGCTCTAGATGATGAAAAGTCTATCATATTTCCATATAACTGACTTAGACATACAAAGATAAACATTTTGATCTATTCATGAAAAGTAAAGGGGTTGGGTCACAGTTCAACATAAGATGAAATAAATTCCTGCTCAAGTATAAAACTAGCTCTTCTGTCTGTTACTGTCTTTGACTCTCTGAAGTCAAATTTGTAAAGATTATATCTCTACCACAAGAGTATGTGTTGCTGTTAAGAGATTTCTGCCTAAGGAACTTCTAAACATTAACAGTTGGATTATAAAAACAAGTGTTTTGATGGAGATGGGAGGACCTTCTTCTTTCCATAAGAATATATAAAATTATAAAGATGCACTGTTAAGTTTTTATAATTATAAGTCTGTGGTGTTTGTGAAGCCATTCACTTTTGTTTAGACCTGGGTGCTCATGCTATACTCATCTGGACCAGAATCTCAGTTGCCATTGGAAGTGGGAGCTTCATGGATGTGTGTGTTCAGCCAGGCCATAATATCCACCTTCCTGTCCACTTGGATGTCTCTGAGGCACCTCACACTTAACATATCAGAATCTAATTCATAGTCTTCCTCCCAAACCTAGTCGTCTTTTGGTGTGTCCTGTTTCAATTAATGGCACCATAATCCTTCCTATTTAATCCAGCCCAAAACCTGGGCATCATCTTTATATTCTTCTTCCTTTAACCTGTTTTTCAGAGCTATCCCCAAATCTTGCTGATATTACTTCAAAATCTCTCTCAAATCCCTTCTCTACATTTCCATTCTAGTCCATGCTACCTTCATCTCCAGTCTTAAGCAGTGCAGGAGCCTCTAGCTGGTCTGCCAGCATCTACTTTGACCCATCTCTTATCTGGTCTTATCTCCTCATTGCTTAAAACATTACAGCTTCCCATTGTTCTTAGGATAAAGACCAAAATATTTCACATTGTCTGGAATCTCTCAGCTCATACTCCTCCTTGCTCTCTCTCTCTGCTCCAGCTACAGTGACCTCCTTTCAGTCCCTTGTATCATGATCCTTCCTGTGTACATGTTCTTCTGTCTGGAATGCATTTCCTTCCCCATTTAACTGGTTAATTCCTACATATCCTTCTGATATAACTTCCTTAAAGAGCCTTCTGCTCAGTTAAATCTCAATTATATTGTCTCTTGGTTCCAGTGATGTTAACTTAACCACAGTTGCTATTTTACATACACTTATGACATTTTTAAATTTTCTCTCTCTCCCATCAGCCTGTAAACTCCCTGAGGGATGAGATCATTTCCGTATTGGCTCACCAATACCTAGCCAATGCCTAATACATAATTGCTTAATGTTTTCTATGAATGAACTAATCAGTCAAAACTTTAAACACTTACACATTCCTTCTTTGTTTTCCCATCTGTACATTCAGTAAGATCATGGACTCTTCTATCCTAACCTTTGGTTTAATCTTGCAGTTTGATAATAGCCCAGTTAACACCCTCCAAGAGTAAACCAAAAAATAGAAGAATGTCAGGATAAACAAAAATGAGCCAACAAGCAAAGCAAGCAGCCACTCCAACCAGCCAACTTTGTAAATGCCTTGTTCTTTTTATTTCCTACTGGCACAGGTCTCCTTCCCATCAGTTATATAAAATAGTGATCAACATATGTTCCATAATTAATCAAATACTTTATATCCAATCCTATTTTTGAAAATAGAAGCTGTAGAAAGAGTACCTGTTTTCTTCTACTGAATATCTGATTTTTATGTTTGCTTATCCCAAGTGATTTCACATGTTAATTTTTCATTTGATTTTGAATAGCCTATCTACAAGTTCGTTGGTTTCTCTTTATCACAGATTCAGAGCTTTGTGTATAGGTAGCTTCTGGTCATTTCGAGTCATTTTATGGTATTATTTATTCCAGCATGTGCAGTCTTTGCCAACAGAAAAAATTACCAAGAAACCTATTCCAGATGAGCACCTCATTCTAAAGACCACATTTGAGGATCTTATTCAGCGCTGCCTCTCTTCAGCCACAGATCCTGTATGTATTTTTTATTTTGCTTAATTAAAAGAATCCCTTGGGCTTCCCTGGTGGCGCAGTGGTTGGGAGTCCGCCTGCCGATGCAGGGGACATGGATTCGTGCCCCGGTCCGGGGGGATCCCACGTGCTGCGGAGCGACTAGGCCCGTGAGCCATGGCTGCTGGGCCCGCGTGTCCAGAGCCTGTGCTCCACAACAGGAGAGGTCACAACAGTGAGAGGCCTGCGTATTGCAAAAAAAAAAAAAAGAATCCCTTTTGGAGCGCTTCTATAATGATTGCTTAAAGTCTTACAAGATGTATTTTGAAAGTTTATGCAAAAATAGTAAAGCTAGCACTTATATATAGTTTGCTGTACATATAAAAAACACATTCAACTGCTTTTTACATATAACTTTAATCCTTAAAACAACCGCATGGTAGGTAGGTTTGTCATATTTATTTACAGAGGAGGAAATTAAGGCAAAAAGCAGTTACGTAATAATTAAGGCAGAGCCAGCATTCGAACCTAGTCTGGCTCCAGAATTCATGCTTTCAACCACTATGCTGCACTGAGTCTCATCGGCAAACCTTACGCATAGCACAAAAATACAACAGAATGGTGAAACTCAGATTTGGGGTTTCTTTCTGAGCTTACATCAAAGCTTTTAAAAGTAGATAGACAGTCTTTAACTTTGCAAAGACCTTAAAAATAGTTAAGTGCTTTAGATATTGGAGTCATATTCATAGTCAAAGTAACTGACTTTACTCAGTTTATTAGAGGATGACTGTATTGGCAACAACAAAAATTCCACAAAGCCTGTTTTGTTTTTGGTGAAATTTCACTTTATGCCAATAAACATTGAATATGTTTATTTAGTCACTGGCCAGTTGTCTGCTTGAAAAACAGCTTCTGGAATTTGTTGTTTCATCAAACATTGAGTATTAATATGTGCAGCCTTCTGCTAGTCTTTTGGAAAGCAATTTCCTGTACTGAAAGTGTCAGGAAAGCAGAGGCAGGGGAAAGTTAACATAAACCTTAGCGCCTGGCATTCTGGGAGTGATGGAAAGACGAAGCTAGGAACAGAGAACAGGTGAAGCTGTTAACAGGTGAGTGAGTGTACAGTGTCTCCTAGGCAAAGAGGTCCTCATCATACAAAATGGAGGAATCCTAATAAAAATGTGGGGAAACTCCAGTCTTCCTTCAGGCATGAGTGAATGTAAACAGAGGTTGGGAGGACACCTCGTACATGGCCTAGCTTAATAAATTTTTGTTGAGCTTCACCTCCTCTAGGTCATCGTATCACCTTCCTTCTGGTTACCCAGGACCCCTGGGCAGAAGAGAAAGACAAACTGTTCCTGTCACTAGTTGGGGAGGAAGTTCAAATACTGCCCAGGACTCCTGCTGGTAGCTAGGTGGGACTAACTTTGAACCCTCCACAAAAGTCCATTTTAATCAATACTTGAAATCATTTGTATAGTATGACTTTATTCTTATTTCCACTTCAGTTATGTCCAAACAGCACAAAGTAATTTTGCAGCACAACTTAGTTTGTAAGGTTATCCTCGATGGCTTCACTCTTCTGCACTCCTCTTCTGACACACTGACATTCCCTCCTCAAACATACCAAGAATGTGTCAGCATCAGAGACTTTGTACCTGTGGCTCCTTCTGCCTGGAACTCTTCCCCATAGCACTGCATAGCTCTTGCTCACTTGTTCCTGGTGTCTGCTCAGGTGTCCCATTAGCCATCAGGACTTTCTTACCACATCATACTGCCAACACTGCTGACCCCCTTACCCTGTTAACTTTTCTTCATGGCACTCATCACCACCTGACGTACAATATACTGTTTATTTAGTATCTTTTTCCCACCCAATAGAATATGAGATCCATGAGACACAACACTGTCCCAGCATGGCGCGTAGTAGTCCCTCAATAAATATTGAAAAGCAGTGTCACTTTTAAGGCTGTTGCATAATATAGATATTAAGTTAATCACAGTATAATTTTAAACCTTTACTTTTAGGATAGTTTTCTCTCACTATACTTACAGTACTAGGATGAGGGTAGGAGGACTCCTTAATTTAAGAACTCATTTTAACACTTCCCTCTTAATAATCTTAAATCACCAAAAGATAATTTTCTCCTTTTTTTGGTGTTTTAAAGGCCCAGAATAAGACAGGATTAAATGTACCAAATGTGACTGAGCGTATAAGTAGTACTTTTGAGATTCCACAGTTCACCTGTATATGTTTGCCTTCTAGCTCCCATAATGTTCATTTTATTTAATTTACAGTAACTGTTAGACCTTCTTTTCCGTAGTACACTGACCCATTGCTGCCTCCAGACGGCCCTTCCTCTTGCTTGTGGATATAGTGTAGATGGACACTCAAACACCTCAAGTGAGTTGCAGTCCCCATGAAATCCAGCCAGTGCTCCATTTTGCACACTAGGAGGAAGGGTCTCACTTTCTTGCCCTCCCTGCCTTAATAGATTACTGATCTCTGTTCTAATAATCTGTTCAAGTTCCTCGGTCTTAGCCATCTCCATTTCTTTATAAAATGAAGCTGTCCAACATCATGACTGTAAGGTTTAGTGAAATGAGATAAGGCACGTTCTTGGGATAAAAGTTATTGTTCATACATACCTGTTTTTTCTCTCCTGCAGCAAACCAAGAGGAAGCTAGATGATGCCAGCAAACGTTTGGAGTTTCTGTATGATAAACTTAGGGAACAGACAGTAAGTTTGTGGGGAAAAGAAGGATTTATGATAATCATTTATTCCTGGTTACTAGTAAAATAAGTGTCTCATCAGCACTTGCATGTAATATATAGTACGCTTGGGGGCAAAATGATCGTGACAGTTCATAGAATGGGCTTTTCTCTGTCTAAATCTTACATTTCAGTCACTGGGGATAAGGGGATAGGGCAGTGTGTGTGTGTGTGTGTGTGTGTGAGAGAGAGAGAGAGAGAGAGAGAGAGATTAAGAGGGAGAGAGAGATTAAGAGGGAGAGAGAATTTTTAACCTTTTTTATAACAAAGGGCAGATATACAAACTGGCCTGTACTGGTCCTACAGTAACTGGCCTTCTATTCATTTTTATATGTCCCTTGAATTAAGAAATCAGAGAGTGGGCAGATACTCTGTTTTCCAGAGACCAAATCTGTAATCTCTCTCATAATCTAAGACTCTGAACCTTTTCTTTTAGAATAGCTATTACATAAAGGCAAAGCCAAAGGCAGCCACAAATTGAGCAGATCAATGTGTTTTAACTATGAAGATGGTCAGCAGTGAGGAGTAAATGCCCTGTGTGTTCTGTTCTCTTGTCCCTCCCAACCTCTCCATTCCTTTCTAGAATTGTTTTGTTTTATTAATGAAAGCACTAGGAGAGAAAAAAAGAATTGGGACCTTTCACATTTTTGCATTTTAGCATTTCTCTTCCCCATTCCCCATATCAATGCCATCAGCTGAAAATAACCATTTATCTCATGAGAACCAAACCAGAGAAAGTTGATATAACAGTGGAGGTGGTGTGGCCCATGGACTGATCCAAAATAAAGTCTTCTCTGAGAAGTATGGACGTGTATGCCAAGTAATGACATGGGGGGAAAAAAAAAACCGAGGTCTTATGATTTTAAGAGATGACAGGATTATGAAAAGCAGTTAAGAACTGGCAAATTGAGTGCATGATGAGGACTGTTGCCCTCCTAGTGGCAGTGGACCAGAAGTGCAAGGTTTCTATTGTCCAAAAGGTTTTAGAGTAAATTGGGCCCCTACTTCGAGATGTCATGATTAAGAATCTTTAAACTCCTTCGTGTACATAGGAAAAATTGTAAAAGGTGTGGGACAGTATCTAAAATAATTTAGTTATTTAAAATATTTAAGTTATCTAAAATAAAATAATAAGACTTAAAACTCTTAAGTGGAGAGAGACATTAACATTTCAACTTGGGGAAGGAAATCTGGCTTTTCTGTAAGGAAATACCTGGCTTATCATACATGTATAATTCGTAAATAATTCCTTACATAAATCATTTTGTCATGGTTCCATTTTATAACTTAAGTGTTGGTTGGTCCGAGAAGCTTTCTAGAAATGCTCACCAGTTTATACATTTTTTTAATAATGTTTATTTCAAGCTCCTCTTAAATATCAGGGTTTAATGTTTATAGAGGGTCTCATGGAAAATTCTTCCTTAATTTAATTCTCTCTCTCAATTCCACCTTTATTTCAGCTTTCACCAACAATCATCAGTGGTTTACACAACATCGCAAGGAGCATTGAGACTCGAAACTACTCAGAAGGATTGACCATCCATACCCACATAGTTAGCACCAGCAACTTCAGTGAGACCTCTGCTTTTATGCCAGTTCTCAAAGTTGTTCTCACCCAGGCCAATAAGCTGGGTGTCTAAAGGATGGCTTCACTCTCGGCCACTATTGCCATTTTTCCAAAGAAACGTGTTTTAAAAAATGATAAGATGTGGACCAGTCCTCATTAGCATGTTTGCATAGCAGCCAGTCAAGAACATTTACATTGTTTCTGCAGATACACTCACCTTAGACCTGCTCAAAGCCCTGGTGCTTTCTTTTGTTTTAATCTTTTATTGCCTGTGATGATTTTCCTATTCTGCAAATAATGTATTTCCTGGATTACACATAGTATGCTTTCCTGAAGTATTCTGATAAAATATGGTTTTTGAAACCTCAGGTTTACTTTTTAGAAAGGAGCCTTTGGTTATGTGTAAAGCAGAGCTGAAACTAAATTTCTTTCATGTCCTCCCTACTTCCTCCATGTCAATCAGATTAAAGTGTGTAATCCTATTTATGTGTATGTAGTCTTTTTTTTAAACAGCTACTCACAGTTTAGTTTAATCTCTATTTTTTTGTGGCTTTGGCTTCACTTTGGTCCTGAACAAATAACTAGATCTAGAGGCTGCTACATAGATTTTAGCAAATATTAATGAAAAGTGGGATCACTAGTTTTAAGTATCCATAGGAAAAGATTGAGCATTTTCATTCTGTGTAGGATGCATTGAACTTTTTTCTATTAATGTTTTCAGTATTCTGTTTGAGTTTTAAGATTGAATCATCTCCATTTTATATTTAGAAATGTATTCATCCATTTTTTTAAAGTTACCTATTTGAGGTTTAAGTTCAGAAAGAAAGCTTTAACTTCTGTCAGCCTCCTGAATCAACATATTTTCAGACAGTATTTTCGTCAAATGATTTTATTGTAATCTGTCTTAAGAACATTGTGGTAAACAAAAGATAATGGTCCCCATAGAATCTGGAGGAGAATTAGATACTAATAATTTTCATTGTTTAAGCAATTTTACCTAAGTGAGTTGTAAAACTAGAAGATAAAAAGTGTGACTACTGTGAAGACAGGTGCTGTTTCAAGTACTAAGTGTAGTTCATCAGGCATTTTGCAGCCTAAGTGACATAGTTTGCAAGACCCTCTTAATTTCCTTTGCTGGAATTCCCTGCTCACCAAATAAAACCCCTCTTTTAAAAATAAAAATAGGGACTTCCCTGGTGGCGCAGGGGTTAAGAATCCGCCTGCTGATGCAGGGGATACAGGTTTGCACCGTGGTCTGCGAAGATCCTACATGCTGCGGAGCAACTAATCCCGTGCACCACAACTACTGAGCCTGTGCTCTACAGCCCACGAGCTGCAACTACTGAGCCCACGTGCCACAACTACTGAAGCCCGAGTGCCTAGAGCCCGTGCTCCACAACAAGAGAAGCCACCGCAATGAGAAGCCCGGGCACCGCAACAAAGAGTAACCCCCACTGGACTCAACTAGAGAAAGCCCACGCACAGCAACGAAGACCCAAAAAAAAAAAAAGACACTAAAAAATAAAAATAGTTTTATAACTAAAAAAGGAGGACCTTGATAACACGTATGAGCATTGGAGCCTCACAAGTGAGGTGATACATCAGCTTCCTGGGAGTTTGGTGGTCTGAGTCAGTCCTACGACACACTGAAGTGGCAACTTGACCTTCTGGACCTGACCCTCGACTGTGGTGTCAGCCCAGGACCCCATCTGAACAGCAGGCTGGCCTCTAGTTAAATTTTTTTGATGTATTGCCCTTATAGTTAGGATTTGTGTTACGGCTGCATGATTACCTTGACATGACAATGGCAAAACTGGCAGCATTTTACAAAAAAAAATTCCAAAAGATGAGAAACAGGAATAGGTGGCAGTGGAGCCCTGACCAACCCCAAAGATTTTAAAAGTATGAGTATAAAAAAACGATTTGCCACTGACATCTGAGCAGCTGTTATAAGTGGATGGAGGTAAGAAGACTTGAACCCAAAATAGAGTTTAGTCTTGAAGCATGAAGATAACAGGAGATTATGGGAAGATAGCAGTTTGTTTTGCTGAAGAAAAGCGAACAAGGAAAGGGGTGCGAGGGAAACTGGTGGGTGGGGCTGGGTATTGGCTGGGAGACAGATCTCTGGGACGTGCTTTCTTATACTTCACCTGCTCCTCTCCTGCACTCCACGTATGACCTTTTGGGCTGGATGGGATGGATGTACCTTAGACCCCGTCTGAGAATATGTGTGTGGGATGCACGGCTGATGGAGATGGTGGTTCATTCTAATAGTGTGGCAGCAGGAGAAAGTTGGAAACAACTGCTCTACATCTGACTGTTGAGAGTCCAACAAGCCTATATATTCCTTTGGATTCAGAAAATTCCCGTGTATGCTGGAGGACAGAAAGATGCAGTAGGATTCCTGGCAACCAGATGTACTCTAACACCTGCCTGAAAGATAAAGGGAGGGATGGTGATTGGTTAACACTTATCTGATAACCACTTGTCTCCTGAACCAGATTTGTGTTCACCTAAGAATGACTGCAAGGCCATCTGTTGACTGCTCAGCCATGGTGGAGACTTCATTTGGAATGGACATCTACATATGCACACATACATATATACGTATGCACCCCTCTTTGTCGTTAACTGCTGCGGCGGCAGCATTCCCAAATGTCACCCCTGACAAATCTGTCAGGGTGTTCATCAGATGCTGAAGATGTCACAGGCAGGTAGCATCTCCAGTTATTCAGTGAAGAAGGACTGCCTATGCATAGAAGCTCTTAACTGTTTCCTCTAATAGATAAATGCTCCAAATCTTTTAACCAAACTAAATTACAAAGAAAAAGTGCTCAAATTAGCTTTATAGTTCCACTTTTCCTGGCACACTGGTTTTACATACATTTCTATAGCATCTGCTCTGCTCAGGGCTTTGGTGACCATACCATTCACTCAGGCTCAGGTTGAGTAGTGCACCTACGAGCTGACTGGGGTCAGACTGTGCCATTCCTAAATTTCCAGCTGTTTTGCTTTCTCTCCCCTTTGGGAGATAACGGAATGTGTGGGTTTTAGGGTGTTGGGACAGACCTTGAAAAACCTAACAAAATCAAACAAAAGGAAATAGACTTTGGTTTAACTGTGGTGCATGCTTTTTACACTCTGGATTAATGTTTCCAGAGACCTGCTAAAGTATTTATTTAGCAAACAAATGTTAGTCACCTAGAATAACTTTGTATAAACATCATTACTCAGTAATGTCTGAGATCATTTTTTTAGTGGAGCTGCACACCCTGTTGATTTTTTTTAGTCCATTTCCTTTTAATAGGTTTATTTATTTATTTATTTATTTATTATATTTATTATTTATTTTTGGCTGCGTTGGGTCTTCGTTGCTGTGTGCGGGCTTTCTCTAGTTGCGGCAAGCAGCGGCTACTCTTTGTTGTGGTGCATGGGCTTCTCCTTGCAGAGCACGGGCTCTAGGCGTGCGGGGTTCAGTAGTTGTGACTCAGTAGTTGTGGTGCATGGGCTTAGTTGCTCTGCAGCATGTGCGATATTCGCGGACCAGGGCTCAAACCCGTGTCCCCTGCATTGGCAGGTGGATTTTTTTTTTAACCTTTATTGGAGTATAATTGCTTCACAATACTGTGTTAGTTTCTGTTGCACAACAAAGAATCAGCCATATGCATACACATGTCCCCATATGCCCTCCCTCTTGAGCCTCCGTCCCATCCTCCCTATCCCACCCCTCTAGGTCATCACAAAGCACTGAGCTGATCTCCCTGTGCTATGCTGCTGCTTCCCATCAGCCAGCTATTTTACATTAGGTAGTGTATATATGTCCATGCTACTCACGCTTCACCCCAGCTTCGCCCTCCCACCCCATGTCAAGTCCATTTTCTATGTCTGCCTTTTTATTCCTGCCCTGCAACTAGGTTCATCAGTACCTTTTTTGTTTTAGATTCCATATATATGTGTTACCATACAGTATTTGTTTTTCTGACTTCACTCTATGTGACAGACTCTAGGTCCACCCACCTCACTACAAATAACTCAATTTTGTTTCTTTTTATGGCTGAGTAATATTCCATTATATATATATGTGCCACATCTTCTTTATCCATTCATCTGTCAATGGACATTTAGGTTGCTTCCACGTCCTGGCTATTGTAAATAGTGCTGCAGTGAACACTGGGGTACATGTCTCTTTTTGAATTATGGTTTTCTCAGGGTATATGCCCAGTAGTGGGATTGCTGGGTGGTATGGTAGTTCTATTTGTAGTTTTTTAAGGAACCTCCATACTGTTCTCCATAGTGGCTGTATCAATTTACATTCCCACCAACAGTGCAAGAAGCTTCCCTCTTCTCCACACCCCCTCCAGCATTTAATGTTTCTAGATTTTTTGATAATGGCCATTCTGACCAGTGTGAGGTGATACCTCATTGTAGTTTTGATTTGCATTTCTCTAATAATTAGTGATGTTGAGCATCTTTTCATGTGCCTCTTGACCATCTGTATGTCTTCCTTGGAGAAATGTCTGTTTAGGTCTTCCACCCATTTTTTAACTGGATTGTTTGGGTTTTTTTTTATATTGAGCTCCATGAGTTTGTATATTTTGGAGGTTAATCCTGTTGTTTCATTTGCAAATATTTTCTCCCATTCTGAGGGTTGTCTTTTTGTCTTGTTTATGGTTCCTTTGCTGTGCAAAAGTTTTTAAGTTTAATTAAGTCAACTATACTCCAATGTAAAATAAAAATTAAAAGAAAATAAAGAATATCTACGTGTAAAAAAAAAAAAAAGCTACTAGAGAGCCTGCTCTATCCCAGTTGCTATAATTACATCTTCACGAGGGACAGTGAAGCAGACCACCTATCTGAGAGTCAAAGAGCTGGGTTCTAGTGTCTTCTCTGCCACTTATTGTTGGTCAAACCATCCCATTTCCTTTTGCCTCCATTTCTCACCTGTAAAATGAGGGGGTGGGACTAGATGATCTCTAATTTCACTTACAGCTCTGGAAGTCTATGACCCATCTACCTGTCCCACAGTGTCTTTGTATGTTACCTACAAGTCTTCAGAAGGAACTGAAAACAATTTGGGGATAGTACTAAAGCTTTGAAGAAAGATAACAGAAACAACTCAAGCCTATTTATATTTGGATACCTTTTTTCCTGTCATAGAGTTGCTTGATTTTTCTGAAGAACAATCAATGCAGTGCTTTCCTTGGTTGGAAATGAATAGGCGGGCATTTAAGAAATAAGTTTCTAATTTGAGGACTTGGGACAGATGTATTTGCTTGGCTTTGAGGTCCTTAAGTAGTGAGTCCCCCTCAGCAATGATAAATATTTCCACAAAATTAACCTTTCTACACACCCGTTTCCCACATCAAGAATACGCTAGGCCTTCCCTGGTGGTGCAGTGGTTAAGAATCAGCCTGCCAATGCAGGGGACATGGGTTCGAGCCCTGGTCCAGGAAGATCTCACATGCCGTGGAGCAACTAAGCCCACGCACCACAACTACTGAGCCCGTGCACCTAGAGCCTGTGCTCTGCAACAGGAGAAGCCACTGCAATGAGAAGCCCGTGCACCACAATTAAGAGAAGCCCCTGCTCGCCGCAACTAGAGAAAGCCCATGTGCAGCAACGAAGACCCAACGCAGCCAAAAATTAATTAATTAATAAAAAAAAAAGAATACACTATATTTGATTACATAGGACACTCAACAATGAATGAGTTTTCCCTCTGGTGCTGCAA
The DNA here is from genome assembly GCF_949752795.1 of Hyperoodon ampullatus. Taxonomy (NCBI): domain Eukaryota; kingdom Metazoa; phylum Chordata; class Mammalia; order Artiodactyla; family Ziphiidae; genus Hyperoodon; species Hyperoodon ampullatus. The sequence continues at coordinate 46,769,559 of NC_136914.1, read as the reverse complement.
ATCTGGGTCACCCTTTTGACATTCCTGAACACTATTGACAAATGCCCTCTCCCAGCTAGAGAACCACAGGGCCTTTGCTTTAAGAGCACCCCGTGGTAACGGACACAGCAAGAAGAGAAAGAGGTCATTGAAACAGAAACAGTGACAGCAGCTAATGCTGAGAAGTAAATAAGAGCTTCTCTATGTTCATCTGCCCTTGGAAACCAAAATAACCTAAAAGAAACTGGGGTGGGTGTTGTCGGAGGATGGGGACTGGAGAGCGGGAAGAGATGTGGGTGGAAACCTCATCAGCACTGTCTTTCTTCTGCCACAACAATAGGGATTGTTCATTCAGAGAGCTGGGATTTGGGAGCAGGGAGAGAGAGTGGCGAGGAGTGTGGACCTTGTTTTGGTTTGTGGACCTCGTTTCTAGGCAGCTGTTGGTCAAAGGGGGATGTGGTGTAGGTACTGACAAATGTTCAAGTGTCACGGCTGGGTCGTAAAAAGGAGTGGCTCCTCTGTAGCACTGGTTAGCGTCTGTGCATGCACGCCCTGTAGTGATTATTTGATCCCTCTCTGCCTCCCTACCGGGCTGTGAGTTCCAGGAGCACAGCGGTGCAGTCCTCTGTCCATGGAGCTGAGCTCGGTGCTTGCTTCTAGAGGAGGCTAAATCCATAGATGCTTAAGGAAGGACTCTTAATTGAGTCAAACTGAAGATAACTTGGAAAGATGCAGGGGGCAGCCTGTCACTGACAGGTGGTATCAGAGTCAGGTTTGGGTTGGGTTTTTCACTAAGTAGACCCTCTCTTGTCTTTGAATTAGGAAGTCGGGTCTTCAGATCTGGCTATTTCCAGTGTCCATTTTCCTGCTGCCAAATTGGAGCACTCTATGAAGAGTGGTCGGGAAATGCGGGGGGAAGAGTCTTAAGCAGTAAGGCTGGGGTTTTGTTAAAAGAAAACCTTCCTCTCTTCGCATCCAAAGCAATAGAAGCATTCCTTTCAGAGGAACAGCTTCCCCTCATCCACTGCTATAAAATCTTAATGGGGGAAATTTTCCAATCCATTTAGTACAGAAGCAGGGATGACAACACTCCTGTGATCGAAGGAAGCTGAGAAGACTAATTTTCTAGTATGCCGTGGTGTTGCTGTATCTCAAAACCGATCCTCTCATAGTCTTGGGGGCTAACTTCCCAACTTTATGCTCCCCTGAAATCACTCTAATCTAAAGCCTATGAGTGGTTTTCTTACTCTGGGAGCAGAAAGAGGTTTACATTTGAAATTGCTGTCCATGCATCTCATCCAAGAGGCAACCCCCCGACCTTTAATACACAAGAGCTGCAGAGCTCATTCCTTCCCAAGCCAAAGGAGTTGCCTTAAATGATTACCTCTGATAAAATAGAGCAGGAGATTTTATTTTATTTCATAGTTCCCTTCAGAGCAAACGATTCCTGGTGCAGCCAGAATTCCTTCCTTCAAGGTCTGAATCCCTCCAGCCCACCCAGGGATGAGTCTCTTCCCAGTCTGGGGCCCCCAGAAGCATCCTGGTGTCCTGGCCAGGCAGGTTTAGTGACTGCATGGAGTCTATCTCTCTGGTATGATTAAAAACTGATAAAATACCAACATTATTCAGCACTTAACTAGGTACTAGACATCGTCCTGAGCTCTATTCCTGTGAGGTAAGAGGTATCTCCATTTAGCACATGAAAAAACCAAAGTTAGATTATTAGGTAAATTGCACAGAGAGTATTCCCAGCGTGGAGCTGTCTTAATTCTTACATCATGTAGGATGAAATTGAAGATCTAAGAGACTGTCATGGTCCCCAAATCACAGAGTACTCAGACTTGCTAATTCAGAGTGGTGAAGCCAAATTCAAACCCAGGTTTTCAGATGACAAACCTGAATCATTTTCACAACACTGTAGTTCCTGTAGCCAAAATCTAAATTTCCTTAAGAAAACCATAAGCATGAGAATCACTGTAAATCTCTTCAAGAATGGATCTTTTCTTTCTCTTTCCTTCCTCCCCAGAGCTTGCATTTTCTCCACAAACTCCTTTTTTTTTTTTAAATTTATTTATTTACTTATTTAGTTGGCTGTGCCGGGTCTTAGTTGCAGCATGCAGGACCTAGTTCCCTGACCAGGGATCGAACCAGGGCCCCCTGCATTGGGAGTATGGAGTCTTAACACCACTCGACCACCAGGGAAGTCCCTCCACAAACATTTCTTATACAATTTTTAAAAATCTTGTATTAGAGGAGCCGATCCGGGGCAGCGGGTGGAGAACACAGGGTCACGCCGCTACCGGGTAGTCTGTCCGTCAGCCCGTCTGCCCGCGCTTCGCGGGCCCTGCCGGTCAGGCAGTCCTCCGAGGTGTGTACCACCATTAGACGACCCATTTTACAAGAAGGGAAAACTGAGGCACGAGAGAGATCAGATCAGCCATTGACTTGCCCTCTAACATAGTCAGCTGAAAGCAACTTCAAGTTTCTTCAGGATGCCTGCGGCACTTGTGGAGAACAGCCAGGTCATCTGTGAAGTCTGGGCCAGCAATCTAGAAGAAGAGATGAGGAAGATCCGAGAAACCGTGCTCAGTTACAGTTATATTGCCATGGACACAGAATTTCCAGGTGTTGTGGTGCGACCCATTGGTGAATTTCGTAGTTCCATAGATTACCAGTATCAGCTTTTACGGTGCAATGTTGACCTTTTAAAAATTATCCAGCTGGGCCTTACATTCACGAATGAGAAGGGAGAATATCCTTCTGGAATCAACACTTGGCAGTTCAACTTCAAATTCAACCTTACAGAGGACATGTATTCCCAGGATTCCATAGATCTCCTTGCTAACTCAGGACTGCAGTTTCAGAAGCATGAAGAGGAAGGGATTGACACATTGCACTTTGCAGAACTGCTTATGACATCAGGGGCGGTTCTCTGTGACAATGTCAAATGGCTTTCATTTCACAGTGGCTATGATTTTGGCTACATGGTAAAGTTACTTACGGATTCTCGTTTGCCAGAAGAGGAACATGAATTCTTTCACATTCTGAACCTTTTCTTCCCATCCATTTATGATGTGAAATACCTGATGAAAAGTTGCAAAAATCTTAAGGGAGGTCTTCAGGAAGTTGCTGATCAGTTGGATTTGCAGAGAATTGGAAGGCAGCACCAGGCAGGCTCAGACTCACTGCTAACGGGAATGGCATTCTTCAGGATGAAAGAGTTGTTTTTTGAGGACAGTATTGATGATGCCAAGTACTGTGGGCGGCTCTATGGCCTAGGCACGGGAGTGGCCCAGAAGCAGAATGAGGATGTGGACTCTGCCCAGGAGAAGGTGAGCATCCTGGCAATCATCAACAACATGCAGCAGTGATGGCGGCGAGGCTCTGCAGGGTGGGCCTGGTCCCAGAGTGGTGCTTAATGTGCTGACTCTGTATACTTATCTTCCTCCCCAAGAGAAGACGCTTCTTTGAGCAAACTGTACCTACCATCTGCGTTGACAGAAAGACTTTTGTTTTACTGAAGACAAAAGATGTCTTTTAGATCCAGAAGAAGGGAGTTTGCTCTGAATTTGTAAACACGTCTTCCTTATTCCTCATCCCTAAGCCTCTCTTCTCCAGTTGCCTCCTGCCACCAGCATCCATGGCTCATTTGACACCTTCTAAAATCCAGGACAAGTCAGAAACAAACTAGTAAAATGTATATAACTCTTACCTGTGTCATTCTTTTTCTTTTAAATTTGTTGCTAATCTCTGAGGATGAAGACTTCTTGCTGCGATTCTCAGCTGAGCTGAGGGCTTCAAGAGAAAGTGGAACCAAGTGGTGGTCTTGTGAAGTGGGTTATAGATGTTGAGCCTTTCCTTTCCTTCCTTTCTTTTCGTTTATTTTGACCCTTCTCGAGGACATTTGCTTTCCTCACACTTTGTTGGTCTTTATGTATTATTCCGTGGAAATGAATTACTCAGTGCTGAAATACGAAGACCAGATAATGAAAACTTTCCTTAAAAACAAAATTCTACTGAATCTGTCTACCCTTTATTCACAAGGAACTCCAGAATGGGTATTAACTTAACCACTTCCTTTAAGTCTGTGTTCCATTGTGCCACTGAGATTTGCTGTCACATGTGCATCATTTGAAATCATTTTAAGTTTTCATTTCATAAAATACCTTGGATTTGATCCCAAAGGAAATTACTAAGAGCAGGTTTTGGGATCATAAGTCTGTTACATTTTCAGTAATGTGATTTCAGATGGTCGTCTGTACTGTCCTGCCTCTCTTCCCTGTTTTCCCTGCCTTTCCTTTTCAGCAAACTGAGGAGAAGTTAGGGAGATGAATTATGGTGAGTACCAGAAATGTGAGTCTTTAAAAAGCTATAGTGGTTACATGTAAACAGGACAGTAAGGAATTTGGGTTATAGGGTTCTCTTGGAGTAATATCCTACAACTGGGATAGGAAGCTCAGGACTGTGATTTTTTTTTTTTTTTTAACTAGTCATTTAAAAAGTACACTGTATTTTTTTTTTGAATGACTACAGTATGGACAATTTCAAAAAACCAAAAACTCCTTTGGAATAGTGGAAATGAAAACTGGTAACTCACTGAAGTGGTTGAATAGTCTTGCATATTAAAAGCTTATGGAAAACTCAATTTAAAATGATTCAAAAATGTCAAGTATTATAAGCTGGTATTTAAGATGCTTGTAAATATTATTTATGTTTTTAATTTTGTAAAATAAAGATTTCTTTTTAACCACTGGAAAAAAAAATCTTGTATTAACCCTTTAGCTAGATACTTTGCCAGGCTCACTCCCATCTCTGAGACTTCTCTGGCACAGTGTTCCAACTGGGAGTTGCTACCAGGTCATTCTATCTTTCAGGGCCTTGTTTGCTGCCACCATCTCCATGAAGCCCTCCTGACCATGCCAGCCCACACACTTCACAAGCAAGTCTCACACACAGCTTTTATAGGTAGTGTTGCCATCCAACACTTTCATCTTCTGTCCTCTTTCTCTCCCTACTTGAAGCAACTTCTACTCCGAGGCACATACTGCTGGCCAGAACCTAGGCATTTTGACTATGATGGTTTTCTCCCAGTACATCTGAGAGCTGCCCTTTTGTAGTTTGTCTGTAAACTTGTAACTGTTCATTGACATTCGAGAACTGTTACTTGTCCTTGTTTAGGAAGCCTCCCCACAGCCCTTGGGCACCTGGCTCACAATCTTCTCCAGCTAAACCCATAGGCCTCCCTGTGGGACTTCAGTCTTCTGTGGAGGTGCTGTCCAGATACCTCAGCGTCCTCAGCTCCAGCGACCGCCACCTCCTATATAACCCTGTGGCCTCACCTTGGAGTTTATCATTGGAAGCTCTTCGACCACTGTAGGTCTTAAGTTCCGAATCCCACTCTTGGTGCACAGTGGCCATTGCTTCCTTTATTCTCATTCCCTGACAGATAGAAATCTACCCTTCTACTTCCTCAAAACCTCGATGCCTTTGCTTCCTCCACTACCTGTGAGTCCTTAGCTTCCTTCTGATCACATTTCCTCCCCCTTTCCCCAGCCTGGACTCCTCACAAACTTCTGTCTCACCAGCACCTCAGTTACCTGGCTCTCTTGTCCTCCCATCAAGCCCCCATCCCCACTTCAATCTGGAGATCCCACCCGACTGCCGAGTGAGGCTGTGTCAACATGACTGTGCAGACTGGTGCCTTACGAGCCTGTGGCTTCCATTCTTACTTGGGCCCTTAATTTCGCTCTACAACCTTTTAGGGGTCTTGGTCAGCTTCCTCTCTCATTCTGCTCAACAGCTCCTGGAATCCTTCATCACTTTTCCGCAGCTTTCTACCAAATTCCCACTCTGCTTACCTAGCAGGTGATCTGACCTTCCCTTCAGAGCAAACCAGCCATCACAGCACCCTGCCTCACTTTACTGGCTCACTCTGCAAGCTAAATCCACCCTCATCCTCACTTCCTTCCAGTGTCAAGAAAAAGCTGTCCCTCTCTTCAAAGTTAAGCCAACCATCTGATCACCTGATCCCATCCTGTCTAACCCCGAACCCTAGGAAAATAGTTCCATCAAGCATTCTCTTTCTTATATTTTTGAACTTTCATTATCATTCCCTAACCCAATAGATATATTCAGATTCCTCAGAAATACACTCAACTTCACCTCTCTGTCCTTCGCCTCTTCATTGTCAAGCTTCTTGAAAATTAATTTACATAGGTATGCCATGCTTGTATCCTCCTTATTTTTTTATTTTTTTGCCGAGCCGCGCAGCATGTGGGATCTTAGTTCCCCAACCATGGTTCGAACCTGCCCCCCCTGCATTGGAAGTGCAGGGTTAACCACTGCACCACCAGGGAAGCCCTCCTCCTTATTCTTAAACACACCTCTGTGTAAGGTCTGTTCCCATCACTCAATGAAAAGGCCTTGGCAAAGGTCAACGATGACCTCTGTATGAAGTGGTCTCTTCATTCCCATCCTCCCCAGCCTTTCTGTAATATTTGAGGTTGCTCTCCCACACTCTGCTGCTTCTTCTCCATCTCTCATCAGTCCTTCTTTGTCCACACCACTGGCTTCTCTTGCTTTGATATTCTCACAAATAGCAGTTCACTAGAAGTGTATCCTGAGTCCTCTTCTTACCTTCCCTGGGCAACTGCTTCCACTGCCATGGATTTTACTAAATTGAACTACCACTAAGTTACTCTCTCCAGCCTAGACCTTTGCTGGGCTCCAGGCCTATATGTACATTTAACAAATGTTGAATATACTGAATATTTCTTCAGTCCCTTCTCAAAAATGATGATCCATGTGGTGATGATCATATGACTAATATTTATGGATTCCTTACTACAGGCCAGACACTGTTCTAAACTTTAGTCACCATAGAAATACCGCATGGGAGGTATTATTATCCCCATTTCACAAAAATGGTAATAAACACAGTACGATTTAGTATCTCAGTAAGTGACATTGTTTTCCACCTGAATATCCAACCCAGAGACCCAAAAAGAATCCTGTACTTTTCATTTCTCCTCCTTCATTTTCAGTCAAGCATCAAATCCTGTTGGTTCTTCTATTTGAGTTCCTCTGGTTTTATCTTCTCCTCTCTAACACATTTTTTCCAGCATCTGTACCTTTGTCTTACTTCAGACCCTCCTCATCAATCAACCAGACTCTTAAAATGGTGCCCTGACTGCTCTTCTTGCCTTCAGTCTTACCTCTGTCTACCTGCAGTCCAATCATTCTGCACACCTCTTCTAGAGTGGTCCTTGTGAAATGCAAACTTGATCATATTATTACACTGCATAAAGCCAGTCAGTGACTCCCCTCACTGGCTACTTCTGCTGGGCATGAAAGGCACCCACCTACCTTCATGGGCTGCCCACTGCATGACATTTCATCTTCATCTCCCACCATTTATTTCTCTACTTTCACTTCAGATATTCCAGACATCTCTCTAAGTGACAAATGCAAAAGCTTTTGCTCACACTATTTTCTCTGCCTGGGATGCTCTCCTCCATCTCTTTGTCTAGTAAACAACTCATCCTTCAAAACTGTGCTCTGTAATATGTAGCCAGTAGCCACATGAGGCTAACCTGAATTAAGATGTGCTGTGCTGTAAGTATAAACACCGGATTTTGAAGACAGTGTGTGAAAAAAAGTATAAATGTCCCAGTAATTTTACATTGATTACCTACTGAAAAGATAATATTTTGGATATATTGGGTTAAGTAAAATATTATTAAAATTTATTGTTTCTTTCTATGTGGCTATTAGAAAATTTAAATTTACACAAATGGCTTGAATTCGTGGCATGCATTATATTTCTATTAGACAGTACTTCTTCAAAATCCTTACCCTGTAAACTTAACTGAAGAGGCAAAAGACTTGTATACTGAAAACTACAAAATGATGCTAAGAGAAATTAAAGAAGACACAAATAAATGGAAAAACATTCCATGTTCATGGACTGGAGAATTAATACTGTAAAGATGTCAATACTAACCAAAGTGATCTCCAGATTTAATGCAATCCTTATAAAAATCTCAATGACATTTTTTGTAGAAACAGAAAAAAACCCATCCTAAAATTCACACGGAATCTCACTGGACCCTAAATAACTATAATAATCTTGACAAAGAAGAACAAAGTTGGAGGTCTCATACTTCTTGATTTCAAAACTTATTACAAGGCAACAGTAACCAAAATAATGTAGCACTGGCAAAAAGACAGACATATAGACCAATGGAATAAAATAGAAAGTCCAGAAATAAACGCTCAAGTATATGGTCAAATGATCTTCAGCGAGGATGCCAAAACCATTCAATGGGGAAAGGAGAGTCTTTTCAACAAATAGTGTTTAAAAAACTGGTATCCACATGCAAAAGGATGACATGGACCCTTACCATACACCATATACAAAAGTTAACTCAAAATGGATCAAAGACCTAAACATAAAAGATAAAAACTATAAAACTCTTAGAAGAAAACACAGGGAGAGAGCTTCATTGGATTTGGCAATGATTTCTTGAATATGACACCAAAAGCACAGGGAACAAAAGTAAAAATAGATAAATTGGATTACATCAATATTTAAAACTTCTAAGCATCAAAAACACAACACTAAAAAGGCAAACTATGGAATTGGAGAAAGTATTTGCAAACCATTTATCTAACAAGGGGTTAAGATCCAGAATATATAAAGAACTACTGCAACTCAACAACAGAAAACCAAACAGCATCTAATTTAAAAATGGGCAAAGACTAGAATAGACATTTCTCCAAAGATGACATGAAAAGCTGCTCAACATCGCTAATCATTAGGGAACTACAAATCAAAACTACAATGAGATATCACCTCACACCCATTAGGATGGCTGTAATCAAAAAAAATTAAAAAACAGAATATAACAAGTGTTAGTGAAGATGTGGAGAAATTGGAACTCTTGTGCACCATTGGTGGGAATGTAAAATGGTTCAGCTGCTATGGGAAACAGTATAGAAGTTCCACAAAAAAATTAAATATAGAATTACCATAAAATCCAGCAATCCTGCTTCTAGGTATATATCCAAAACAATTGAAAGCAGATATAACAGTACATCCATGTTCATAGCAGCATTATTCACAATAGCCAAAAGGTGGAAGTAACCCGAGTGTCCATTGATGGATGAGTGGATAAGCAAAATGTAGTGTGTGTGTGTGTGTGTGTGTGTGTGTGTGTGTGTGTGTGTGTGTGTGTGTGTGTGTATAGAGAGAGAGGTATATTATTTGGCCTTAAAAAGGAAGGAAATTTTGGGGCCTCCCTGGTGGCGCAGTGGTTGAGAGTCCGCCTGCCGATGCAGGGGATACGGGTTCGTGCCCCGGTCTGGGAGGATCCCATATGCCGCGGAGCGGCTGGGCCCGTGAGCCATGGCTGCTGAGCCTGCGCATCCGGAGCCTGTGCTCCGCAACGGGAGAGGCCACAACAGTGAGAGGCCCGCGTACCACAAAAAAAAAAAAAAAAAAAAAAAAAAAAGGAAGGAAATTTTGACGCATGCTACAATATAGATGAAACTTGAAGACATTATGCTAAGTGATGTAATCCAGTCAGAAAAAGGCAAATACTATATTATGAGATATCCAGAGTAGTCAAATGCATAGAAACAATAAGTACAACATGGCAGATACCAGGGAGTAGGGAGACAGAGAAATGGAGAGTTGTTTGATGTGTATAGATTTTCAGCTTTGCAGGGTGAAAAAGTTCTGGAGATTGGTTACATATCCATGTGAATATATTTAACACTTTTGAAGTGAACACTTAAAAATGATTAAGATGGTAACTGTTATGTGTATTTTACCACAATTTAAAATTTTTAAAAATCAAGTCCCAGGGGCTTCCCTTGTGGCGCAGTGGTTGAGAGTCCGCCTGCCGATGCAGGGGACACGGGTTCGTGCCCCGGTCCGGGAAGATCCCACATGCCGCGGAGCGGCTGGACCCATGAGCCATGGCCGCTGAGCCTGTGCGTCCGGAGCCTGTGCTCCGCAACGGGAGAGGCCACAGCAGTGAGAGGCCCGAGTACCGCAAAAAAAAAAAAAAAAAAAAAAAGTCAAGTTCCAAAAAAAAGAAAGAAAAAAAACCCCTTACCCAGATATCACCTGCCTCCTCCCCTCTAGTGTGAATTAACTACTCTTTTCTTCATGCCTCCACTTAATTACTGCACATACCTCTAATAGGGTCTTATCACATTTTTGGTAATTCTTTGTTTGACAGGATAAGGGTTACTGTCCCATGAGTTAGATGAATACCCATCCACTTCTAGGGTCTTGACCAGAAGCTAAGAAAATATACTAGGGTCTTTAGTAAGATGGAGAAAAGAGACAGTAGCCCTGACGGCATAATATGCTACAGGGGATATTCAAGAGTATACCTTGTATGTGTAGAGGTGTCACCCTGAGGCTAGATCTGGAGGGGCTAATGTCCTTCAGCCATCCTTCTGGAAGCAGCATCTGAAAGGCCTGAAGAGCACGTCCTCCCACCTCCAACAGATGAAAACATCCCCTTCTCTATCATGAGTCCAACCAACTGAAATGATTGGCCACACCCAGTCTGACCTGTTGGCAGGAAGAGAGGAAGATATTCATTTAAGATAGAGCCAAGATAAAGTAGCTTATGTAACAGATAAGATACTCTGGGGCCACATAAAAAACTGTTTTGCTGCCTCCCCGGAACGCTTTGTACGTACACTTGATGCCTAACAAGAAAAAAAATTTTTTTTCTGATAACGGGACTGGACCTTCCTGTCCTTCCCAGTTCATAGCCAAGAGGTAACACTTGTTTGATCTTTCTTCCCTCCTAGATGAGGAGCTCCTTTAGGGCAAGGACCACACCTTATTCGTCCTCGTATCCCCAGTGTGCACCAGTGCTGGCACATAGCAGGACTGGTGCACACTGTCTGCCCAACAAATGACTGAATGGTTAGAGTGAGGGTGCGGTGAGTCATTACAATAACCCAGAGAGAGGCTTTTACAGAACAACTACTCCACCCCTAGAGAAAGGACAGTCTGAATAGAGAACCACAGGGAATATGTGGGTCTGGTGGCTGTGGGGAGCGGAGGGAACATGAGAAGAAAAATTGGTTCATTCTAAAGCCAAGGTTGAGCCGGCTGATGAAGTTTATGCCCTCAAGTCTCATGTTCTGTTGTCTCACTGGTCTAATGACAGGGCCAACGTTTATCTGGTCCCTGGGCAAGTGTCCCTTCATTCTATAATTTCAGCTCCAGCTGAAGCAACACCATAACACTGGCTCAGTGGCCACCATTCCACAAGCCACATACGTTGCTTCAGTTTTAACTTAGGTATTGTTTTTTCTGGCTGATTGGGCTGATTCTGGTCTGCTAACAATGAGATGCTCATGTATGGCCCTTTCAAGTAGTCAATTCTTGGTAATTTTTTCCCCTCTCCTGTAATGCTGGAAAGGATTCCTAACAACAGTTGATCCAAAAATCAGCTTTCTTTGTCAACATAATGGTATCCTTTCAAACTCACATTTATAGACTTTGCAAGCTGGAAAGAAGAATAAAGCTTAGTTCCTGGTAAGGAAATTTGTCCCCAGAGGATTGAGTTGGGTCACAGTGAATTAGAAGTAGAATGCAGAGCCCCTAGCTTCCATTCCTGTCCCCTTTGCTTCTGCTATCCGCCGCAGGTGCAGCCACAGCTGCTTGGGTCACGGCCAGCTCGCCCTCCTCTGCGCCTCTGTGTGATCAGGGCTCCCTCTAGATAGTTCTAAATTATCCGCGTTGGGAGGGGAGGAATGAGCAGACAAGATTCTTCTGAGGTTAAGTTTCCTTGGAACGTTCCGGGTGATGTTTTTCTAAAGCTCCATCTCAACGGTGCTGACTTGGAGGCTTAGGAGACAGTGCAGAAACGCACTGGTTAGCAGAGAATTTGCCACAAACAGTTGCGTGGCTGATGGGCCGCACAGTGGCGGCGCACGACTGTATACTAACAGCCCCCAAATCATTTATTCATCATCTAATAGGCATTATTTGAGCACCTACTTTGTGTCTGGCTGCAAGCTGTCCAATAAGGAGTTGAGCGGCTCAGGGTTTTGTGACCACCTAGAGGGGTGGGTTAGGGAGGGTAGGAGGGAGAGGCAAGAGGGAGGGGATATGGGGGTATATGTATACGTATAGCTGATTCACTCTGTTATACAGCAGAAACTGAAACACCACATTGTAAAGCAATTATACTCCAATAAAGGTGTTTTATAAAAAAAAAAAAAAGTTGAGCGGCTGCCTGCAACCCCCCACAGGCCCAAGGAGCCATAGGAACCGGGAGACACAGGGACTTGTGATTCTCAACTCAGATCTGGCCTTAACTTGTGTTGCGACCTGGGGCAAGTATTGTAAATCCTCCAGCCCGTAGCTTCAAAGCAAAAAGAAGTCTTTTCTAAAGGGAAGGGTATTTCTGGGAACCGTAGAAACACACAACAGCTGCAGAAGTGCTGTGAGCCCCTCTGCAGGCTCCCTGACCCGGGAGCCACAGCTCACCCACCCGCGGGCGGAGGCTGCCCACTGCCCGCCGAGCAGTATGCCCCGTCCGGCCCCGGGGAGCCCGGGCAGCGGAGGCCCAGGGGGCGCCTTTCTCTTTAAGAGCCCCACAAGCGATCCTGATTGGCTGTAGCTATGCAGGTCTTTCTTCCCAGCTCCCTCGGAGCGCTCCCTCCCCCGCCGCTTTCTCGGCTCTTTCCACCACCACCCCACCCCCCCCTGCGTCCCCTCCAGCCCCTGGCGCTCGCCTCCTGTTCCTCGCCGCAGAGTTCAGCCCCGGCAGCGGTAAGGGTGACTCGCCAGCAACAGATGCCGGGCGCCAAGATTTGCATCCTTAAGCCACGCTGAACGCCAGAAGAAGAGAGAAGGAAGCAGAGAAGCGTCGGGAAGGCGGGGACGGGAGGTGCGGAAATCCTCTCCTAAAAGGCAGAAGCCGTCGCCCGCACCGGAGAGCTCCGCGCCGGCTGATCGCCAGCTTGCTGCCACTGCCACGAGCGCCCGCCTCTCCCCAGCCATGCCAGGCTCGGCCGCCGGCGAGGCGAAAGTCCCCTTCCGCAACGCCAAGGAGGAAATCCGTGTGGGCTTCGGGGTCGAGGGCTCGGAGGGCGGCGGCGGCGGCCGGGAGAAGCCCGGCGCGCGCGGGCAGCGGCAGGACATCGTCTGGAGGAACGTCTTCCTGATGAGCCTGCTCCACTTGGGGGCCGTGTACTCCCTGGTGCTCATCCCCAAAGCCCAGCCGCTCACTCTGCTCTGGGGTAAGTCCCGCCGGCGCCCCCTGCGCCCCGGGCACCGGGGCGAGGCGGCGCCGGGGCGCGCGGGTTCGCGGGTCGCCGCTGGCTTCGGGCGGTGCGGAGCCCCCCTCCGCTCTCCGCTCGCCTCCCCACCACGAGCCCCGGTCCCCCGGCCTGCAGTCGTCCGGCCTTTGGGACAGGCAGGTATTTCTGTGCTGATATTTTCAACTTCTGCCTCCCCCGCTGTCTGCTTGAGCAGGCGCCTTTGGCGGCGCCTGGATGGACTCGGGGTCCTTCGGCGCCACCGCTGTGCGCAGAGGCACACCGGCTGAACCCGGGTTCCAGGGCGGGGAGACCGATGGGATGATTGTGTCGCCCAGGCGGGTCCCAGGGGCGCTCATTTCTGCCGCCCTTCGGCTTCTCAGTCTCCTCTGTGGGCCACGGACCTTGGGGCCGAGTTGAGGACAAGAAAGGGAGTTGGAGCGGGGGTGGGAGAGACCCGGCACCGGATCAGTCTAGATGTTCGCGCAGGAGATGGAAGACACCAGTTCCCTTCCTGCCCCTGCAAGGCCCCCATCCCTGCCCCCTCCGTGATCTTTTGTGCCCAGTTGCACTTCTACGGTCCCAGAAGTTTCTCGGCGAGCACACCAACCCCGCGGCGAGAGCGCTCTGCCCCCGGCACAAAGCTCAGACCGTGGCCGAGCAGATCCCCTCCGGGACCTATCCCTTCTGACCAGTGCCTGTCTGTCACCGCACCTGTAGCTCTCCCTCTCGCCACCCTCTTTCCTAGCACCCCCAACCCTGCCGGCATGGGAGGGAGCCCAGGACCACCCCCCTCCCCAATCCCCCCCACCTCCCGGGGCCCGGGGGCTAAGTGCCTGCCCTACGTGACTCCAGTGGCTGACCTCAGAACCACTTCCAACACCCCCTGCCCCAGCAACTGGTTTTGGCCTCAGTCCCTGCAGTGGCCACGTTAGCCGAGACAAAAGGCGCTGGCCTTGATATCCTGGGCTGAGAATTGGACGAGGTGATCCAAGAAGCCCTTTCAGCTCTCCTTTCCGAGATCGCCGAGGAATGGGGGCAGGAGAAACACAACCTACTTTTATTCCCAGAGGGGAAGAGGAAGGAAGAAAATAAGAAAACCTCTTTCTGCAAGGTGTCTTATTTAGCATAGTGCCAGCTCCAAATGCCTGGGTTCATAATGGGGCCACTGGGTTCCAAGCCTTCCCCTGAAACTCTGCAGTCCCTGCTCTCAGAAGCAAACTCTTCCAGAAGATGGGTGCCTCTTAGGGGAGTGTGGCTGAGCAGAGCTGAGGAATGATGAGAGGGGCGGGGTGTCTTTGGGAATCTGTGAAGCCTCCCAGAGCCCCCTAAGCTTTGGGTAATCTCCCTGCTCAGCCCTCCCCTGCTCAGTACACCTCCTCAATTCAGTGTCCTTTTCACCATCTTCTTTGCTGTTATGTGTTGGTTTCATTCTCCCTGTCTTCTTTCTTCCTTTACCTCCAGATGACTAGATTGTGATTTGCTCAGTCATTGCTTCATGGACACACTCCCCCCACCTGCCAACCAAAACCCTTATTGCCCTGGATCCTCCAGGGAGCTTCTCCCTCTCCACCCCACTCCTTCTCCCTGCAGGGGCAGGACTGTGCCTTTGGACTTCAGAGCTCACCTGCCTCCAGGGGATTGGGGCTTAGCTTTAATAGCTGCAGTGTCAGAGAGAGCTCAGGGAGAAGTGAGCACTTAAAATATTGTCTTACATGCCTGGAGCTCCACAGACCCACAGGCTCCATCCCTTACAGCCACCCACCCACCGGTTCTGGCATCCCACCAGGAGCCACAAGGACAAGGCCTTCTCTCCAGGTTTGCCACTCACCTCTGCCCTTTCCAGGCCACTCACTGTGGTGGAGACAGAATCTTTCTTCTGAAAGACCTTGGCCAGAAGACACCGTCCTCGGCCTCAAACTCCTCCAGCTTCCCCGGAGAAGTCAACACACTGCAGGAATCTGGGTTCCCCTTTGTGGGTGATGTTGCCAAGCCCATCCTTGTGCCTTCCTGCATAGTCTTCTGCCTTAGCTACTTTTCATCAGCTCCATTCCCTGAATCTTGATTCACCCCCTACCAGGGTTTCATTGCTCCCCTCTCCAAAAAAAACCAAACAAACAGAAAAAGAGCCGACAGTGGTGGATATTGTAGTTTCAAGATTCAAACTTGTGACTTAGAAACATTCCAAGTAAGTGAATGTTATCTGATGGATATCTTGTGAGAGAAGAAGTGAGGGAGAGAGACAGCTAAGATCAGTGTGCTGATGGCTAGAATCTATAGGGAGACTGTTGATCAGGGTTATTTTCGTTGAAAGCCCTGGTGCCTTGAGCTACAGGTTTCTCCCCGCTGGATGCCCTTTTCATCATCTCTCCCACTGGCTCTGTCTAGTGTTAGGACGGAGTTCATGCACCAGTGGGCTGTTCATCCACTTCAGGGACCTGAGTTGTCAAGGCAGTAGGCTTAACTAGCCCATCTATTATTGCTTGCCACCCTCCACCCCAGGTATGGTTGCCCTGGAAACAGGAGGCATCCATGCAGAGCACCCAGCAGAGGATGTTTTAGATGTTCAGTTGTGTGAAGAGTAATTTGCGTGGCAGTAAAATGTCATCCATGAAAGATCCCATCAAGTCGTTCAGTCCAGACCTCCTCCACTGCCTCACTCCCCACCTTTTTATGACTCTCCTTGGGCCCAGAGCAAGTTGTTTTCTCTTCTTATCCTTGCAGTTTTCTGAGTGGGCAGGCTGTCAGAACGGAATGCTCTTGGTGCCCACAGGTCCTGAGGGATGAGTTTATGACTTTTGAGGACAGAACACGACCTCCAGCTGGAGGAAAAATCTTCGCCTGAAGCCCTGAGCTCACAAAAGTGCCTGCTTTGAGGGCTTTGGGCCAAAGGGGCAGTTGTTCATGCCCTGAATCCCAAGATGAGCGGAATAGGGGAGTGAGGGGCGACAGTTGTGGCGTCGAGGTCAAGGTCCTGGTGCTCCTTCCCAGCAGCTTTGCCCTGTCTCCAGGCATTCTGGCCATTGGTTTCCAAAAACATGAGGGACTTTTCTGGTTTCCCTTGAAATGTCATCCGAATCCCCTAAATATGCCTTGGTGACATCATGACAATTTCAGTGACAGTATCAGGCACGCAAAACAGTAATATGCCCTGCTCCGTTCCATCTTGCCCCGGGGCAACTGTGACCGTTGCTAAGGTAGATACAGGATTCTCTGGTGCCCTTCAGGTTGCTGGAACACAGCTTATGGTGAGGAATCTGAGCGCTGGCAGGAATTGACAAGGCAGTCTAGCAGGAGGGAGGGTCAGGAGAGGCTGGGGTTTGGAAGGTACCGGTCCATCAGTCAAATTCTGTCCAATTCTGAGAGTTGCCCAAAGATGAGCTGTCTTCGGTCAGGCCTTGGATAACCTGAATCCACACCTTTGATGGTCCTGATGTCTTTGCTGTGCTTCTTTTTCCATCAAATACCTAACATTGTTGAGGCGCTCCAAGAATGCCTGTCCATGGACTTCTGTTTTACCTCCGGGTTTTCTAGGGTGAGCACAGCTCAGAAGAGAAACAACTGAGAATGTGAATCCTTGCTCTCTTACTTACTTACCAGCTGCATGGCCTTGGGCAAATGAACATCTCCAGACCTCAGCTTTCTCACCTGTAAAATGGGTATATCAATACTTCTTGCTCATGAGGTTGTGAGAAGTCAATTCGATAATAGGTGTAAACTACTTAGCACAGTGCCTGGACCTTGGCTGATGTCCAGTAATTGTTAGCTGCTCTTATTATTATTGGTCCTGATACTGGCTTTTTTTCTTTACTAGAAGGAAAAAAGGCCCTCTTGCAGCACAATCAATTCTACAAAGCTGGCACACAACATGGCTTCGTTGCCCCTCTTGCATGGAAAAGATTGCTTTGGCTTGGGAAACAAGGGTTCTTTCTCAAAGTCTCCAAAGAGAAATGAACACAGATCCCCCTGTTCCTCCTCCCTCCCCCATTCCCTTCTCTTTCATAGTCTCTTCCCCCTATTTTCCTCCAGAAGGCCACTATTTTGTAAATAAGAATCTTTTTGTTCAGCTGATAACTCACCTGGTCTTCAGTGTTTTCTTTGGGGCTTTTTGAGCAGAGCCAGTTACAATTGCTGTAAAACCAGGGCCAAATCATTTCTCCTAAATGTCTTAGGGTCTCAGTTTTGACTTTTTTCCCTGTGTCTGTCTCCTTGAATCATCTTTTTTTTTTTTTTAAATCTTTAATGCTCAAACTACTAAAAAACTGAAAAACATAAATGAATCTTCCTTTTAAACCTTGTAATTCCCAGCCCATTGTTGCAACTCTTGCATTTTTAATAACCAGGCAAGCACTAAGAACCCTACCCAAGGCTGGGTGGAGTGCAGCGAAACCTGAGAGAATGGGGTGTGCTTTTGCTGGCTTAATAGTCTAAACAAATATAAATATAGGTTGAGGTTAACATTATTAACTCGGTTTTTTTCTAACACTGGTCAAGGTCACTGCCAACTGCACTGTCATCCTGAAATGTGAAGTCGCTCTGCAGAGTAGAAACCAGAGCTGGAATCCCAGCATTGCCACTTAGTTCAACTTCAGGCAGGTTCCTTTCCAGTGTGTGAGCCTCGGTTTCCTGGTCTCTGAAATAGGGATGATAATACTGAGCTGAAAGTTGTTTTAAGAATCAGGGCAAATGTCAAACTGGTGCCAGAGGATAGACACGCAATGCTCTCTATTACTACCAGCCCCACCGTGGGCCAGGCGTCAGGGAACCCGCAGGGCTTCCGTGTCTGTTTGTCTGGAACTTGGAGTTCTTGTGGCTCAAATATAAGGCATAGCCTTTACATCCAAATAAATGATCCTGACCTCGTGTAACATTTAGTTCACATCTTGTCCCGATTTGTGTATTCTATAAAATCATAATAATTGCTTGGAAAAGTCACTGAGGGATTTACAAAAGGGTGACACGGTCATGGTGGTTTCTCTAAATTTTTATAAAAGGCAACATCGTCTTTGGTTGGCATTGTTCTTGTTGAGCATTTATTTCGACTTTCTGTAGTCTCTGGTGTGCAGTCTCGCCTCGCCATCCCTCTGCTGTGACATGTCCTGCTTCTGTGGAAGTGCCACCCTGAGGTTAAGAGTATGGACGTTAGAGTCAGAGGATGTGGGTTCAAGGCCCAGCTCCCCAGCTATCGCCTTGGGCAGATCGCTCACCCTCCCTAGCCTCAGCGTCCCCAGCTGCACAGTGAGAACTGCAGTACAACCAGCGGCATTTCGCAGCTGGAGTGAAAGGAAGGAGAGTGAGGAACTTGGCCCTTGGCGCTTCCCTTTGCTCCTTCCCTTCCTTTAGCTCCCCCTGTGGTGGCTGGGACTTGTTCCGGCTGCCCCCTGGTTGTCAGAAAGCCCTGGTCAGGGGTAAAGCCGTTGGTTTTCTGACTTTGTTTTCCCTGGCAATGGGCTGGTGGCCACCCCAACAGGGACCCGCTATCCCCCCTCATACATGTCTGCCGTTTGTTCACTCTGAGTGTGAACGGCCACAAGAGAGAGCCTCACAGTTGCACGTGCAGTCACATATACATTTGTCCACTAATTCATTCATTTTTTTCCTTTTCAACTATTGTCAAAACATATCAGAATCACTTGGGGATCTTTTGAAATATTCAGAAGCCTGGGCCCCCCTGCTGAACCTACTGCACTGGAATCTCTAGGAGTGAGGTCCTGGCTTTTTAATTTTTTTGAAAAAGGCATTAAGGTGTTTCTGATGCACAGCGGGGCTGAGAACCATTATTTAATTCCCTTATCCACATTCAGTTATACTTATTACTCACCCATTACTTGCCAGGCACCGACACCATCCCTGACTTCGCGGCACTTAAGGCCAGTTGGAGAGACAGACGGGTGCATAGGTGAGAACCGCCAAGGCAGCATTAGCTGCAGGTGCCAGCCTGGGGGAGTTGGGGCAGCTTCCCAGAGGAGGAGGTGGCTGGACTGAGCCTCCAGTAGGCCCGAGGCTGGCTGGCCTAGGGGTTTGGGTGAGATGGCATTGTAGCCACAGGCTACAGAGCTCCCGAGGCGAGAGAGGAGAGCCAGTCAAGGACCTGATGGATCAGGGAGGCTGAAGGTGATCAGGGCCCAGATCCAGGGCAGGAAGATTCAGCAGGACCACGAAGACTGGGAGGACATCAGGCTTTCGGAGAGGCTGCCCTTTAGCCTCTCCCTGCCTCACACCTCCTCTCACCCCCATCACACACCAGTGGCTCTTGGTGTATAACTTCGAGACCAGACACATGGCAGTGGGCTGAGTGAGTCTGAAGATTTTCAGGAAAGACCCTGAGGCAGACACCTCGGAGCAGGTGTGCAGCAGGACCGGGCACCTCCCTCAGGCTGGCCAGAGCTGAGGGAGAGCTAGAAATAATGTCTCAGCTGGGCCTTTGATCTCATAGATTCAGGGGTATTGTCCCAGGACGAAATTACTAAAATGCCCCAAGGGTATCATAGCACAGGCACACCAGACCCAGGGCTCTCTCCTCCTCCTGTGTTCCTCTTTCCTCTGTTTCTCAAAGGTACAGGTGTGTAGGGGAGTTCTTCTCACCTCACTTCCTCCCTTGAACCTGAGCTTAAACAGCTGGTTCTCACTACCCTCCTTCTTTTTTTTTTTTTTTTTTTTTTGCGGTACGCGGGCCTTTCACCGCTGTGGCCTCTCCCGTTGCGGAGCACAGGCTCCGGACGCGCAGGCTCAGTGGCCATGGCTCACGGGCCCAGCCGCTCCACGGCATGTGGGATCTTCCTGGACCGGGGAACGAACCCGTGTCCCCCGCATCGGCAGGCGGACTCCCAACCACTGCGCCACCAGGGAAGCCCCACTACCCTCCTTCTTAATGTCCTGCTTCCCATTTCTGCAGCTTATTACGGAGGGCTCTGTGCGTCGCTGCAGGCTGTGGTCCAGCAACATCACCTGGGAGCTTGTTAAAAAGAAAGACTCTCAGACCCCACCCTGGACCTATTGAATCACTACCTGTACTGATAAGGTCTCCAGGTGACCCATCTGAGCTGAACTTAGAGAAGCACTCCCTCAAGTCAGGCCACAGGCCGACGGTTCAGAGAAGCTGCACACGGGTGGGATTTGGCAACTCTTTTCTTTTCCCGTTTAATGGCCTCCTCCCCTCCTGCCTCCTTGTAGCTTATTTTAGAACATGTCGGGATCCTGCTTCTCTTGCCAACAAAAGGCTGTTGCTAAAATCTTTCAGCTGGCAGCAGTGATGTTTAATTCATGGGCTAGAAAATTAATTTTATTTTCATGAGTAGAGCTGGAGAAAAACAGCAGGAAGTCTCTGTGCATGGCCCTTGGGAATTCAGCTTGTCTATTTAACAGATGAACTGGTAAAGGTGAGTAGGCCTCAGGAAAGGGCCACCCTCCACAAAGGATGCTTTTGGTTGCAAGTAGCACAAAACTCAACTTAGGATGGCATAAAAGATAAAGAAAATTTCTAATTTCACTGGTAAGTAATCCTAAGGTAGGGCACTTGTGGGATGACTCAGTAATAACACCAAAGAGCAGGTTTCATTTCTGCCATGGTGGCCTTGTGGAGTTTAGTTTTCCTTGTGGTTACAAGATGGCTGTCAGAGTTCCAGGAGTTACAACCATGTCCTACAGAAGAAGAGAGAGGCTGCCTCTTCCTGAAGTCTCATCAGAGAGAAGCTCTCTCCTGGTCATCTCACAGCTGATGTCTCCTCAAGTCTCACTTGCAGGATTGTGTCCCAAGTCCCTTGTTAAACCATCGTTGGCAAGGGATTCAGGCTAATCAGGGTTAGCCACTGAGCCACATGCCACATGAGGCGGGGGTTAAGAGCCAAACAAAACCCAGGCTCTGGGGGAAGGGAGAAGAGGGCATGGCTGCTGGGACAGCCAACACCTCTGTTCCAGGGCCCGCCTTTACTCCCTCTCATGACCTTCCCTCTTTGGTGTCACCTCCATTCCCTGGAAAGGCTCTGATTTCATATTTTAGCACGCTCTTCCCCTGTACTCCCTACCCGCTCAGCTTGTCTCCAGTCCTGCTGTCATTTCAGTGAGTTGTAAATGTCTGCCTTTTCCATGAGGCTCTGAGCTCTCCCATGGCACATCTGCCTCCCCAGAACCTGACAGTGGCCTCTGCTCAACATACACTGTGCTGGGGCAATGGATGAAGGAAGAGACGAATGACTGAGTTTAATCTTTGTGTGGCCTTCCTTTCTAAGGAAAGTTTTCATGTTGTTTCTTAAATTTAAAGATGTTTCCGCCCCTGTAAGAGAACTTTCCATGTGATTTTGGGGAAAAGACTGGGGAGAGAGAAGCCTTTCTCAGTGCCCCAGGAACCTGCATGCCCCTCTGCACCCGTGTCCACCTGGGAGACACCCTGACCTCAGTGGGGAGCTTGCAGAATTCTTTATTGCTCTTCCGGGTTTTTATGGGGTGAGGCGGGGCTGGGGAAGTTTGCTCTGGGTACAAGGAAGTGTTAAATGCCTTGTGGGAGAATGGAATTAAAAAGAAGAGGATGGACAATGAGTGACTTAGAATGTGCTCTTTACCAAGGTTTTCCATGGTGACACACTTTCCTCAGACTGATGAATGGTTTTCTTGGCTGGTCATTGTCTTCATCGTTCAGGCGACACAGAACGTCAGTGATGACGTCATGGTCAGATTTCTGTTCTCTTGCCTCAAATTTTACTTAAAAGGGCATTTAAAAGTCCACTTAAAAAAGTCCACTTAACCTCACCCAGCAGGTACTTTTTTTTTAATTTTAATAATTGTATTTATTCATTTTTGGCTGCGTTGGGTTTTCGCTGCTGCGTGCGGGCTTTCTCTAGTTGCGGCGAGCCGGGGCTACTCTTCATTGCGGTGCACGGGCTTCTCATTGCAGTGGCTTCTCTTGTCGCGGAGCATGGGCTCTAGGCGCGCCAACCTCAGTAGTTGTGGCACACGGGCTTGGTTGCTCTGCGGCATGTGGGATCTTCCTGGACCAGGGCTCAAACCCGTGTCCCCTGCACTGGCAGGTGGATTCCCAACCATTGCACTACCAGGGAAGCCCTGCCCTTGAAATGGAAAAAAAAAAAAAAATCAAATACCAGTGGACTTGGAAATGAAGAGGTACAAGAATAGAGTTTAGAACTCAGGTTTAAATTTGTTTTCTTCCTGTATCACTGTCTGTTGTATGAATACCATCATGCACTCACAATTTGACTGTATTGGTTTTAGCTTGGTTCCCTAAAGAGACAATGATTGTAAATGCAACCTGTGACCTAAGTGAGCAAGGCCATCTCCCAAAGCATCCTCCACCTCATCATCAAAAAACATTTATCAAGCAAGCAATTAATTTCCTATGGTCTTGAGCCAGGCACTGTGTAAAGAAGCAGAGACCTGGTCTCCACCCTCCTACCTTTTTTTTTTTTTTTTTTTTTCTTTTGCGGTACGCGGGCCTCTCACTGTTGTGGCCTCTCCCGGTGCGGAGCACAGGCTCCGGACACGCAGGCTCAGTGGCCATGGCTCACGGGCCCAGCCACTCCGCGGCATGTGGGATCTTCCCGGACCGGGGCGCGAACCCACGTCCCCTGCATCGGCAGGCGGACTCTCAACCACTGCGCCACCAGGGAAGCCCCCTCCTACCTTTTATAACTCAGAGAACAGCTGTGATTTTCCCCAAGTAGTCTGTCCAACTTAATGTTCTCTTGGCATGAGTAGTAGTGAAAAATACTCTTACTTCTTTAAAAGTTCTATGCATGAAATTAGAAATGAATTTCTAAAATGTAACTGTTTCCTGGAGTAGTTTCTCGATTCCCTTCTCCAATAAATACATTCATAAGAAGCTTTTGCAGATGGTTACGATGAAGATCGTCTCTGTTCTCAGCCTGTGAGTCACTGGAGTGTCCGTGAAAGCATTTGTTTTGCCCTGGAGCCTCTATAAGCCAACGAAGGTTCTTACTAGCAAGTGTGAAAACTGCCCACAGATCTCCCCCTCCCATCCCCCACCCCCAAATCCGTTGCGTTCGGCTCCCTGGCTCCTGACCAGTGGGTGAGTCATTAACAGTTTTGAGCTCCGCTTGGATTACTCCAGGGTCTTGACTCCATCTGGAGCTCTGTGGAGACTTGTCGCTACCCTCTGAGCATACACTGGCTATGAACCTAAACTTGGCAGAGCTCCCAGGAGGGTTGGAATAAACCACAGTTATTAGTGCTAATATTCCTTCATGCACAGAGCTGGTAGTCAGTCAGTGTTCACCCAGTGGTTAAAATCATTGGATAACTGTGCCTTCCCTGGTACTCCTGGAATTCCCAACAATCCAAGAGCTAAAGGGTCAATATCTGGCTCAGCTGCAGGGCTTAAATCTAAAAATAAATCTGTTCTGATTGCTTTTGATTGGTTGGTGCCCTTGTGGGTTGTCAGTTTTTTTTAAATTGAAGTATAGTTGATTTACAATATTGTGTTACTTTCACATGTACAGCAAAGTAATTTGGATATATATATATATATATATATATATACATATATATATTCTTTTTTTGATTCTTCTCCATTATAGGGTATTATAAGATATTGAATATAGTTCCCTATGGTGTACTCAAATTTTTTTTTTTTTTTTTTTTTTTTTTTTTTTTTGCGGTACGCGGGCCTCTCACTGTTGTGGCCTCTCCCGTTGCGGAGCACAGGCTCTAGACGCACAGGCTCATCGGCCATGGCTCACAGGCCCAGCCGCTCCACGGCATGTGGGATCCTCCCGGACCGGGGCACGAACCCGTGTCCCCTGAATCGGCAGGCGGACTCTCAACCACTGCGCCACCAGGGAAGCCCTCAAATATTTTTAATATCATCTCTGCATATGCGTTTTCTTGTTATCATATGATTTATATAATCTTCAGCTTCTATCCTTTTCTATTTTAACTGAATGAGAACTTTGAAAAAATCAGTCAGTCATTCTGGCTTAAATTTATATCCTAAGTCATGTAAGGAAAGGTATTAGGGCCCAATCTAAGTTCTGGGGTTGAAAGTAAATCACCTGTCCTAATAAAAACTCCTTTTGTGATAGAGGCAATGTGTGTCTAAAAGGTGATTTTTATTTTCTAGTTTATAATTGCCTTTATGTAAGATTCCCCCCAAAAGATTTGATATTAATCATCAGAAAAAAATAACATTGGAAAAGTCAGATTGTGAAGGTGTATCGCTAAGTGCTGGAAGTTGGGAGGACAGAACATGGAAGACCTCACCACTAATCCACGTGGTGCTCCTAGCTCACAGGCCGTTGCCCGTGATGTTGTGGATGGTGTCTAGGCTCCCAGCAGCCCAGGGTCGGTGCCACTCAAACCATACCTGAGGCTTGGTACAGGGAATTGTTTTAATGATAGAAAATTTCAAACTTACATAAAAGTAAAGACAATGGAGTCTCTATCCCCACACCCACCCCTCACCTGGGGATTTTTTTTCGTAACTTTTTACTTTGATATATGATTTCAGGTACTTAGAACAGTTGTAAGAACAGTACAGGGACCTCCCATATACTCTATGCAGACTGAGCAATTTCCATCATATTCTCTATGTGTATATGTATACATATGTGTGGCTACTATTTTTTCTGAGCCATTTGAGAATAAGTCAGAGATATTGTGTCCTTTTATCTCTAAATGCTTCAGTATGTATTTCCTAACAGTAAGAATACAACCACAGGGCTTCCCTGGTGGCGCAGTGGTTGAGAGTCCGCCTGCTGATGCAGGGGACACGGGTTCGTGCCCCGGTCTGGGAAGATCCCACATGACACGGAGCGGCTGGGCCCGTGAGCCATGGCTGCTGGGCCTGCGCGTCCGGAGCCTGTGCTCCGCAACGGGAGAGGCCACAACGGTGAGAGGTCCGCGTACCGCAAAAAAAAAAAAAAAAAGAATACAACCACAGTACAATGTTCAAAACCAGGAATTTAACCTTGATATTATCTTTTTTTTTTTTTGGCCATGCCCAGCAGCATATGGGATCTTAATTCACCCACCAGGAATGGAACAGGCTCCTGCTGCTTTGGAAGCACAGGGTCTTAACCATTGGACCACCATGGAAGTCCCAATCTTGATATTATCTAATCCACAGTGGATAGCCAAATGTCATCAGGTACCCTAGCAATATCATTTATAGCTCTTTTTTTTTTTTCCCCTTTCGGATTAGGTTGAAGCAAATTCAAGACAATTGCATCTGTAAATACTTAAGTATCCAGTATCAGTCGGGGTAATTCTGGCTACATCATCCACATGGAAAACCTCGGGGGCCACCTTTCCCCTACCAACTGCCCCCAGCTCTTAGCGGGAAAACATTTGTGAGGGGCAGTTTTCAGAAGCAGAAAGGGGTAGAAACTGAGAAGCAGACATAGGTAATGAGCGAGGCAGTAGTTCTCAGGCTGGTCTGCGGACTGTGTATTGGGGTCATCTGAGTTGCTCGTGCAATGTGCAGATCAGGCGGCTCTACCCAGACGGGAGCTCTACCCAGGCCCTACAGGATGAGAACCTCTGAGAACGACCCGGACTCTGCATTTTAACAGGTGCCACGGGTAGCTCTTATACCCTGTGGGCTGGAGGTGCTCTGACCTGGAGGCAGGTGGCCTGGGAGTGATGCTGTGTCCCTAGCAGTTTAACGTCACATCCCCACACACCTGCCCCGTCTCAGAACAGGTGCAAGGCTTTTACATTGCCTCCAATTCCACTAGCCCGAGACTCCTCAGGGTTGATAAGAGGCGGCATTTGGGGAATGGGAATAGATGCAGGGGCTCCTTCTCAGCACACAGCTTCTTACACAGGGCTGATCCCGAGGGCGTGGGAGTTTCACTGGAGAGAGGAGAGTTAAAGCGGAAGGAGAACCTGTGATCGGACCCGGAATGCTCTGTGGCGTGGAGTGAGCTTGTTTCCCCGGGGCATGGTGGGGGTAGGTGCTTGGATCATCCCTGGGGTGGAAAGCTGTTCAGAAGAGGTGAAAAAAACTCAGGAGAAAGCCTCAAACAAATAGCCTTAGGCAGAAACCTCCACCTGCTTGGAGGAGGGCCCTGAAACCTTTCTTAGGACTGCGGAGGGGACTCAGGTGCGGCAGCCAACTGCACAGCCTCAGCGCCACCCCCTGCCCCATCTTTCCCTCCAGGAAGGCAGCCCCAGTACGAGTAGCGAGTAGCGGTGGCATCATTATTATCGCTCCCAGGACCAGACAGCGAGTTGGTGCCGGAAATCCGCTATACAGGTGTGACCGCGTTCAGGAAACGTGTCCATTTCAAAAAATGGAGGTCGGTGGAGCCCTTCTCTCGGGCCCCTTTCATCTCTGAGGGTCGGGGCTTTCCAGTCATCTTCATTTGCTGAGGAGCAGATACTTCTTAGACCAGGCAGGCGGGGACGCAGTGCAGCTCTGCCTGGGACAAGGCACACTTTAGGGGCATCCTGGACCCAGGCTCCTCTGCTACCTGAGATACATACAAGGACCCTTGTAAATGATTCTGACCCACCAAGAGATGACAACCACTGGGGAGACGCTCTAGATGTTTACTGTGCATCCGATGGGCGGCAGTGGGCTTAATTCTAACCTGCATCCTTTCAATGTGGCCATGTGACAAAGGTGGCCACGTGACACAGGTGACCACCCTCACCTAGGACAGTAATCCAAGTGGCTGTTTCAGTTCCTCCCGCTGTTGAGTCTTCCTCCCCGTTCTCCTGAAAAGGCGCTGCGCTCTCCAAGTCCTTTTCCATTTTAGCACGAGTGGTTCTCAAGCTGTAGCTCGTGCCAGTTTAGATCTCGGGGCTCATTCAGCCTTGCTCAGGGCAGCCGGGCTGGGTTTCTCTCATTCAGAGATAAGTGTGAAGAGGCAGCAGAGAGCCTTCCAAACCCAGGCAGGCTTGGAGTCTTCACAGAGAAAGAGAGATGCAAAGTCCTGAAAGCAGAGCTCGCACTGGCGCTGTGCCCAGATTGCGCGACGTGTGGGAGCAGCTCCCAGAGAAGCAAACAGACAAGTGGGCCTCCTTGGCTCCCTGGGACTGCCAGGTACTTCTTCAGTCTAAAGGCTGGAGGCAAGAGTCTGGACTCAGATACAGCTTTGCTGATTAGCAAAAGTTCTAATCTCCCAAGTCTCTCCCTGGTCAGGGCCATTCCTAGTGGACATGAATTGGGTTTATGAAAAAAGTATTTGAAAGTGCCAAAGAGGTTCCTGCACCATCGTGATGATGCTGAATAGGCTGATTGATGTTCTGATGTCTACCCGGGCTCAGGAGCAAGTGAGGGAGCACTTCTGGGGTGCGCTTTTCCACCTGCTTGGAGACAGGCAGGTGGAGAGATTTAGATGACTCATTAACTTGTGTTTTGCACACATTTATGGACATGTGCCCAGCATGGGCCAGATGCTGGGAATACACAGGGGAGCAAGCTATCATTCCTGCCCACAAGATGCTCACGATCTAGAAGAGCAGACAGACCTAGGAAATTGTAACTCAGTGTGATGAATGCCAGGACCAGAGTGGGCCTGAGGTGCAGGGATGGCTAGAGGAGGTGGGCGTTGTAACTGTTTTAATCCACACAACAATAATCCTACAGGGCCTCAGTGTCTTCACGGCTGTTCTGAACAACAGCAAAACTTTGCAGACAAAATTATTTCGGAACTAATGTAGAGGGGAAGCTTAACCCAATGAATACATTTGGTGGCAAAATCTGACCTAAACTGTTTATCCTTTTTAGTCTGAATGTTCGTATTGATGTGTTTGATGACAGACCCACCATGGGTATTACCATAATGCATAGGCACTCTATTACCTTTATCAAGTCTGAAAAATTCTGAACCTTGAAGCACATCTGACCCTTGGGTTTTGATGAGGGACTGTGGACTTGTCCTGGTATCGTCTGCATTTTGCATCTGAGGAGGCAGAATGCAGGGCAGACTCATTTGCCCAAGATCCAGAGCTGGTAAGGGGCAGTCAGGGCTTGCGGGAATGTCCTTCTGATGCCTGAGCCCTGCTGGGCACCCTCAGGTGACACTTCCTTGAAAGGCACCAACTTACACAGCAGTGGTTTGGGCACCGGACTCGTGGGTGGCTCTGGAGTGGGGATGGATCGGATAGCATTGCCCAGGGATGTACCCACGTGGCCATGATGGGGATGTGGGTGTCAGTCTCCCCCTTGGCCTGGGCTCATCCACCTCACGCTGGTGGTAGTCAGATCCTATTTAACAGGAAATGGGAATTTTGTGCCTCTCTGCCCACAAGATATGCTGTTGCCGTGTCAAAATCTGTCCACCGCCATCCCCCGCCCAGGTTATCTCTCACTGCTTCTTGTCTCCATTCCTTGAACATTTTGTTCCCATCAC
Organism: Hyperoodon ampullatus; assembly: GCF_949752795.1. Classification (NCBI taxonomy): domain Eukaryota; kingdom Metazoa; phylum Chordata; class Mammalia; order Artiodactyla; family Ziphiidae; genus Hyperoodon; species Hyperoodon ampullatus. Next base: position 46,740,952 of record NC_136914.1, on the reverse strand, counting down.
TGGCTTCTGATCTGTTACCCCTAAGGTCTCTTCAACCAGTGGGAAAGAGGTACTTGTTAATAATTCTGGCATTTTGTAGGTTGGCTCCGGGATCAGCTTTGTGTACAGGCAGGAAGTAGCCAACAGGGAGAAGTGATTTTAGGGACACAGGCCTTAAACAGCCTTCGAATTACCTTCCTTAGCTGTCTTAGCAATTGGAGCAGGGGTTCTGGGCTGAGGCTGGATGCTTCAGCAGTTTCATGAGCCCCTGAAATAGGTTTTGTGTGTGTTGGCGTTTTTCTTTCATTGGTTCTCAGCAGAGCCTGTGACTTTAAAAAGGTTAAGTGCTGCTGGGTTGGAGTGAGGCTCATTAAATATGTCAGCATTTCCCAGAAGGATAAACAGTAAATGAGTGTTCATTTATATACTCTCTTCCATTACCCTGTCGTGTATCTATATGATCACTTTCATGCTTTAGTTAATAGCTAGGATAATTAAGCCTTGATAGGCTGAAGGGAAAACTTGGGAGCTTCTGGATTCAATAGGCCTTTATGGGGTAGGTCTACCTGGAGTCCCCCAAATGAGGGATCCCCTTGGATTGTGGCACAACCCAAGGACAAAAAACAAAGGGTGTTTTTCATCACTTTGCTTACTTCATAATTTTGCCTGGTCTTCTCATCACGAGGGAAGCAGTGATGGTTCCTCTAAGGGCCTTTCCCTGCCTCAGCTTAGCTCTGCCTGTTAAACACACCCTTGTGATAAGAATCTAAGGAGGTAGTGCATGATGTTCCTCTTGCTGCTGTAACAAATTATCACAAAGTTAGTGACTTACAGCAAAACAAATTTATAAACTTACAGTTCCATAGGTTAGAAGTCTGACACAGTTCTCACTGGGTTAAAATCAAGGTGTCAACAGGGCGACATTCCTTTCTGGAGGCTCTAGGGGAGAATCTGTTCCCTTGCCTTTTCCAGCCTCTGGAGGCTGCCTGCATTTCTTGGCTCATGGCCCCTTGTTCTGTCTTCAAAGCCAGGCTCTATCTTCGACCTAGAGGGTCAAGTCCCTCTCACATAGCATCACTCTGACCTCCTCTTCTGATTCTCTTCCACTTTTAAGGACCCTTGTGGTTACATTGGTCCCACTTGGACAATTCGGGATAATCTCGTCTTTGAAGTCAGCTGATTAGCAACCTTAATTCCATCTGTAACCTTACTTCCCCTTTGACATGTAATGTAACATATTCACAGGTACCAGGGATGAGGATGTGGACATCTTTGGAACGTCATTATGCCTACCACACCCAGACACCAAAGAAAACTAATCTGCATTAATTCCTTTGGCTATTATAGGTACCACCTGGACAGAAATGCTCAGTTATGTATAACCTTCCTTCGAGGAGAGCTTGTCCTTGTGAGAGGCATATCAGAGGGTCACAACATTGCAAATTCTCTGACCTCATCCTCCTCTTCCTGGGACTGGGGAGAATGCCTGGCCATCCCACAGGTTGTGACCTACTTTCCAGCAACATCCCTGGAGCATGTAGCCCTCTTAGGGACCTTCTAAAGGATGTGCTGATGCTAATGTTTGATTGCCCACCTCTGGCTAGTCCTAGGGGTGACGTATGTTAGCAAAAATTGTCTGGAGGCAGCTTAGGGTCTTGAAACCATCAGATAAATATTTTATTAGGGATGTGTGTGAGGAGAGATTCCTGGCCTGCCTGGAATATAATTTATGATTGTGTGTGCAGTGTGTGAGCAGGGATGAGAGGACAGAGATGGGAAAACAGAAACCCAACAGTAACATTAGCGACAGAAACAGGTGCAAGTCTATGCAGGAAAATGCAGAGGGGAAAAAAGCCCCTGGTCATTTGACTTGTGTCACACAAAAATGGCAGCAAGACCTTAGAGGGTAGGATGTTCACAGGGGAAAAGGAGTCTCAAGCTGGTAACAGCAGCTTTCCGGGCAGAGGGGCTTTGTCTTGGTGAGGAGATATTGGCTAATTGCATGGATCTGGGGCTTTTGTTGGTTTTGTTTTGGTTCCAAACGGTGGTCGGAAAAGCATCTCTTACAGTGACTGTGTGCAGCCCTGGCCCTGCACAAAGTCCTGAGACTGGGGACAGGGAAGGTAGGGAGAAGGTGACCAAGAAACTTTCCCAGAAGCAGGACCAGCTACATCATTTACAGGGCTGAGTGTGAAATGAAAATACAGGGCCCTTGTTCAATAATTATCAAGAATTTCAAGATGGAGGTGGCAGAGTATTTAGCCAAGCATGGGGCCCTCCTACGGCCTTGCGTTCTCACACTGGTCACACACCATGAAGCATGAAGTGGCCACTGCCCAGGGCAACATTCCCTGTGTGTGTCCTTGGCTCTCTCTGATATCACGAGTGATGTTCGAGGCCTCTTTCCCAGGGAGTTAGCAGGACCGTGGGCCTCGGCCCCGAGGACTTGCTTTCGTATCATAGAACTTGTCTTGACTGCACTGGATATTTGATGCTGCTTGACAGGTACTTTGCTCCATCTGGGGGGCGCCCACATTCCAGGGGCAGGAAGCAAGAGGGGCGAGGAAGAGAAACTTGGGGCTCTCAGAGCCTTCTCTTCTGGCGGTGTGACCTCAGACAAGCAACTTAGATCGTCCCCATCCCGTTTCTTCATCTGTAATGTTACTGACTCCAAAGTGACTTCATGAGGCCCATTGCTTAAGGTGCTCTGAGAGGGGCCTCCAGCCCCCCATCCATCTAACAGGTCTCTGGCCAGAACTAACGGCCACAAAGTCTGCAGAAGAGCGTGGGCACAGCCGCTGAGGACCAACCACATTCAGTGTGGCTGACCCGATGTACTTGCCCCCCTGCTTCCCTTTATCTGCCCTCAACACGTGCACACCCACACCTACACCTGTGGAGGTGCTTTCCTCTGCAGGACCCGGGAGCCGCTGAGCCGCTGGCCTGAGCTTCCGCAGCCCCAGCCTGCCCAGAGTCCATCCCTCCCAGCCTGAACAAGATGCCCGAGGGGGACTTGGGGTGGACAGGGGAGGGAAGCTGCGTGGGAAGAAAGAGACAGCTGTGGCCCAGTGAGCTGGGGGATGGCGCAGACGCGTCCCGACCGGTGCTCGCCCCCTCTTTCCCAGCAGTTGGTTCACTGGCCCTGCTGGCGAGAAGCAACAGCAATGGCTGGTCGTGTCGTCTCTGCGGCGCACCCAGCCCTGGCCGAGCCCGGGCGCTAATCAGCGGTGAGGATGTGGGAGGAAGGGGGGAGCCCAGAGTCTGAACTCCGTGGCCTAGAGAATTTGGAATGTGCCAGAGGAAATATCCACTGCTGCAGAGAGAGCCGACCGTGGAGAGCCCAGGGCAGCCAGGGCCCGGCCAGGGGTGGTTGGGGCACCTCTGGAGCTTTGCTGGTGGTTGAATGGGCAATTCCTCTTTTCTCCAAGCTGATAGCCCCACTTTTAATTGGCATCCTGGGAGGACAGGGTGGGTGGAGAAGTGAACAGGGCGGGAGAGACGCAGAATAGGAAGACTTTGCGTCTGGTTAACAGCTTTCCTCAAGCAGCATGGTCCTTTCACGGAATAGGAGAAACATAGGAGAAACAAAGAGTTGGGGCGTGGGGCGAGACCTGAGGCTGCTCTCTTTCTTTCTGAAGACTTTTATTTTACATCTCGTAAATACTTATTCATCGTAGACAGCCTAGAAAACACAAGCATGCAAAAGAAAAAAAACACTTGTAACTCCCCATTTTAGAGATGCCTGTTGTTAACATTTTGGGCTATGTCCTTCTAGACTTTTTTCTCTGTGCATGACTGTAGTCTTACTCTCTGCAGTTATACTACAATCCTGTTTTGTTATTAGCTTTTGTCACTCGTTGACACATCAGAAACGTATTTCATGCCTACAGATGTGGATCTTGGGTTTTATTTTTTGTTTTTTTTTTTTAATGGCAGTGGAGTTTTGCAAAGTTTGGATGGACTTAACCCCTGATTGTTGGAAATTTAGGTGGTTCTTTTCTTGCTATTGTTGCTCTTATTAACATCACTCCATCCTAGTAGCTTCATCTTCATGCACATCTTTGTTCCTCAAGAGACATTTCTGGATGATTTCCATAGGATATGTTTCTTTTTAAATTATTTATTTATTTTTAAAATTGAAGTATAATTGATTTACAGTATTGTGTTAGTTTCAGGTATACAGCAAAGTGATTCCATTATATATATATATATATATATATATATATATATATATATATTCAGATTCTTTCTATTATACATTATTACAAGTTATTGACTACAGTTCCCTGTGCTGTACAGTAAATCCTTGTTGTTTATTTTATGTAGAGTAGTGTGTACCTGTTCATCCTGTACTCCTAATTTATCCCTCCCCCCTCCATAGAATACATTTCTATATTCATTTTTAAGGCTTTAGACCATTGGTTCTCAACGAGGGTTGACCCCTCCCTGGCAAGGGGCATTTGGCAATGTCTGGAGACATTTTTGGATGTCACACCTGGAGTGGAGGTTGCTACTAGTATCTATTGGCTAGAAACCACAGTACTACTAAACATCCTACAGTTAGAGAACAACTCCCACATCAAATAATTATCAAGTCCAAAATGTGAATTAGCATTTCTCAACCGAGGTCAAGAAACTCTGCTTTGGACACATGGCTTTCCGTCCGCCACCACCCCCTCCCCCCACCCCGCCAACTTTACAGAGGTATAGTTGACACATAAATTGTATAAGTTTAAGGTGTATAATGTGTTGATTTGATCCATCTATATCTTGCAAAATGACCACTGCCATAGCATTAGCTGACACTTCCATCCTGTCACATATTTACCATTTCTTTTTTGTGGTGATGACATTTAAGATCTACTTTCTTGGGACAATGAGTTGCCGACTGGAGCGATGAGCAGCCTTGCTGAGCATCAGAAGAGTGACCTAATAGAGCCAATCTGCAAGGACTGGAAAGAAAGGGCCAGATACAGCAACTTATTCATGGCTATAAAAGGAGAGCTTGACATGCCCACACCACTGGACCTCTAGAAACTCTCCTGAGTGAATTACAACAGGAGAAAATCAGACTTCTATGCAGTGGATGCTTGATGCATTTTTAGAAGCCTGAGGTTGCCACCCAGAATTTAACAAGAAACCAGCAATTAATGGAAGGGCCAGCTGTAATGCAAAATAGCTGAACCTGAATCTTTTACCAAGATAAAAGATGTACTTCAAAGCCTACAACAAATGCTTCATTGTGGAGAAGACTATGCTGTATCACTTCCTCTGAAGCAAGCCCAAACACTGAGTTCTTGTCTATCAACACATCCCAGGGAGAGGGAAATTTCATAAGAATCAAAAAATCTATTCAGAACATCAGCGAGTCCAGGACTCTACATGACCTGGTAGGACCCCTTGCCCAGGATCTCCCTTGCCTTGCTTATGCTTGAAGCCATGTTGCTCACAGGGTCTTGGTGCTCTGGCCGGGTGGCAGGCCTGAGCCTTTCAGGTGGGAGAGACGAATTCAGGACATTGGACCACCAGAGACCTCCTGGTCCCACATAATATCAATCAGTGAGAGCTCTCCCAGAGATCTCTGTCTCAATGCTAAGACCCAGCTCCACTCAACGACCAGCAAGCCCCAGTGCTGGACACCCTATGCCAAACAACTAGCAAGACAGGAACACAACCCCACCCATTAGCAGAGAGGCTGCCTAAAATCATACTAAGTTCACAGACACCCCAAAAACACACCACCAGACATGGTCCTGCTCACCAGAAAGAAAAGATCCAGCCTCATCCACCAGAACACAGGCACCAATCCCCTCCACCAGGAAGCCTACACAACACACGGAACCAACCTTACCCACTGGGGGCAGATACCAAAAACAACGGGAAACATGAACCTGCAGGCTGCGAAAAGGAGACTCCAAACACAGTAAGTTAAACAAAATGAGAAGACAGAGAAAAACACAGCAGATGAAGGAGCAAGGTAAAAACCCACCAGATCAAACAAATGAAGAGGAAATAGGCAGCCTACCTGAAAAGGAATTCAGAGTAATGATAGTAAAGATGATCCAAAATCTTGGAAATAGTAGGGAGAAAATACAAAAAACATTTAACAAGGACCTAGAAGAACTAAAGAGCAAACAAACAATGATGAACAACAAAATAAATGAAATTAAAAATTCTCTACAAGGAATCAATAGCAGAATAACTGAGGCAGAAGAACGGATAAGTGACATGGAAGATAAAATAGTGGAAATAACTACCGCAGAGCAGAATAAAGAAAAAAGAATGAAAAGAATTGAGGACAATCTGAGACACCTCTGGAACAACATTAAACACAACAGCATTCAAATTATAGGGGTCCCAGAAGAAGAAGAGAAAAAGAAAGGGACAGAAAATATTTGAAGAGATTATAGTTGAAAACTTCCCTAATATGGGAAAGGAAATAGTCCATCACATCCAGGAAGTGCAGAGAGTCCCATACAGGATAAATCCAAGGAGAAACACACCAAGACACATATTAATCAAACTATCAAAATTTAAATACAAAGAAAAAATATTAAAAGCAGCAAGGGGAAAGCAACAGATAACATACAAGAGAATCCCCATAAGGTTAACAGCTGATCTTTCAACAGAAACTCTGCAAACCAGAAGGGAGTGGCAGGACACATTTAAAGTGATGAAAGGGAAAAACCTACAAGCAAGATTACTCTACCCAGCAAGGATCTCATTCAGATTTGACCGAGAAATCAAAACCTTTACAGACAAGCAAAAGCTAAGAGAATTCAGCACCACCAAATCAGCTTTACAACAAATGCGAAAGGAACTTCTCGAGGCAGGAAACACAAAAGAAGGAAAATATCTACAATAACCAGGAAAATGGTAATAGGAACATACATATCAATAATTACCTTAAATGTAATTGAATTAAATGCTCTAACCAAAAGACTGGCTGAATGGAAAGACAGACTGGCTGAATGGATAGAAAAGCAAGACCTGTATATATGCTGTCTACAAGAGATCCACTTCAGACCTAGGGACACATAGACTGAAAGTGAGGGGATGGAAAAAGATATTCCCTGTAAATGGAAATCAAAGGAAAGATGGAGTAACAATTCTCATAAAAGACAAAATACACTTTAAAATAAAGACTGTTACAAGAGACACAGAAGGACACTACATAATGATCAAGGGATCAATCCAAGAAGAAGATATAACAATTGTAAATATTTATGCACCCAACATAGGAGCACTTTAATACGTAAGGCAAATGCTAACAGCCATAAAAGGGGAAATTGACAGTAACACAATAATAGTAGGGGATTTTAACACTCCACTTTCACCAATGTACAGCTGATCCAAAATGAAAATAAATAAACACAAGCTTTAAATGATACATTAAACAAGATGGACTTAATTGATATTTATAGGACATTCCATCCAAAAACAACAGAATACACTTTCTTCTCAAGTGCTCATGGAACATTCTCCAGGATAGATCATATCTTGGATCACTGATCAAGCCTTGGTAAATTTAAGAAAATTGAAATTGTATAAAGTATCTTTTCTGACCACAATGCTATGAGACTAGATATCAATTACAGGACAAAAACTGAAAAAAATACAAACACATGGAGGCTAAACAATATGCTACTAAATAACCAGGATATCACAGAAGAAATCAAAGAAGAAATAAAAAAATACCTAGAAACAAATGAAAATGAAAACACAACAGCCCAAAACCTATGGGATGCAGCAAAAGAAGTTCTAAGAGGGAAGTTTATAGCAATACAATCCTACCTCAAGAAACAAGAGAAATCTCAAATAAACAACCTAGCCTTACACCTAAAGCAATTAGGCAAAGAAGCACAAAAAACCCGCAAAGTTAGCAGAAGGAAAGAAATCATAAAGATCAGATCAGAAATAAATGAAAAAGAAATGAAGGAAATGATAGCAAAGATCAATAAAACTAAAAGCTGGTTCTTTGAGAAGATAAACAAAATTAATAAACCATTAACCAGACTCATCAAGAAAAAAAGGGAAAAGACTCAAATCAATAGAATTAGAAATGAAAAAGGAGAAGTAATAAGTGACACTGCAGAAATACAAAGGATCATGAGAGATTACTACAAGCAACTCGATGCCAGTAAAATGGGCAACCTGGAAGAAATGGACAAATTCTTAGAAAAGCACAACCTTCCGAGACTGAACCAGGAAGAAATAGAAGATATAAATAGACCAATCACAAGCACTGAAATTGAAGCTGTGATTAAAAATCTTCCAACAAACAAAAGCCCAGGACCAGATGGCTTCACAGGAGAATTCTATCAAACATTTAGAGAAGAGCTAACACTGATCCTTCTCAAACTCTTCCAAAATATAGCAGAGGGAGGAACACTCCCAAACTCATTCTATGAGGCTGCAATCACCCTGATATCAAAACCAGGCAAAGATGTCACAAAGAAAGAAAACTACAGGCCAATATCACTGATGAACATAGATGCAAAAATCCTCAACAAAATACTAGCAAACAGAATCCAACAGCATATTAAAAGGATTATATACCATGATCAAGTGGGCTTTATCTCAGGAAAGCAAGGATTCTTCAATATATGCAAATCAATCAATGTGATACACCATATTAATAAATTGAAGGATAAAAACCATATGATATTCTCAATAGATGCAGAAAAAGCTTTCAACAAAATTCAACACCCATTTATGATAAAAAAGTCTCTCCAGAAAGTAGGCATGGAGGGAACTTACCTCAACATAAGAAAGGCCATATATGACAAACCCACAGCCAACATCATTCTCAATGGTGAAAAACTGAAACCATTTCCACTAAGATCAGGAACAAGACAAGGTTGCCCACTCTCACCACTGTTATTCAACATAGTTTTGGAAGTTTTAGCCACAGCAATCAGAGATGAAAAAAATAAAAGGAATACAAATCAGAAAAGAAGTAAAACTGTCATTGTTGGCAGATGACATGATACTATACATAGAGAATCCTAAAGACACTACCAGAAAACTACTAGAGCTAATCTACTAATTTGGTAGAGTAGCAGGATACAAAATTAATGCACAGAAATCTCTTGCATTCCTATATACTAATGATGAAAAATCTGAAAGAGAAATTAAGGAAACACTCCCATTTACCACTGCGACAAAAAGAATAAAATACCTAGGAATATACCTACTTAAGGAGACAAAAGACCTGTATGCAGAAAACTATAAGACACTGATGAAAGAAATTAAAGATGATACAAACAAATGGAGGGATATACCATATTCTTGGATTGGAAGAATCAATATTGTGAAAATGAGTATACTACCCAAAGCAATCTACAGATTCAATGCAATCCCTATCAAATTGCCAATGGCATTTTTCACAGAACTAGAACAAAAAATTTCAAAGTTTGTATGGAAACACAAAAGACCACGAATAGGCAAAGCAAGCTTGAGAAAGAAAAACGGAGCTGGAGGAATCAGGCTCCCTGACATCAGACTATACTACAAAGCTACAGTAATCAAGACAGTATGGTACTGGCACAAAAACAGAAATATAGATTAATGGAACAGGATAGAAAGCCCAGAGATAAACCCACACACATATGGTCACCTTACTTTTGATAAAGGAGGGAAGAATATACAATGGAGAAAAGACAGCCTCTTCAATAAGTAGTGCTGGGAAAACTGGACATCTACATGTAAAAGAATGAAATTAGAACACTCCCTCACACCATACACAAAAATAAACTCAAAATGGATTGAAGACCTAAATATAAGGCCAGACACTATAAAACTCTTAGAGGAAAACATAGAACACTCTATGACATAAATCACAGCAAGATCCTTTTTGATCCGCCTCCTAGAGAAATGGAAATAAAAACAAAAATAAAGAAATGGGACCTAATGAAAGTTAAAAGCTTTTGCACAGCAAAGGAAACCATAAACAAGACAAAAAGACAACCCTAAGAATTGGAGAAAGTATTTGCAAACAAAGCAACTGACAAAGGTTTAATACAATCTGGTCATGCAGCTCAATATCAAAAAAACAAACAACCTAATCCAAAAGTGGGCAGAAGGTACTTCCCTTGTGGCGCAGTGGTTAAGAATCTGCCTGCCAATGCAGGGAACACGGGTTTGAGCCCTGGTCTCGGAAGATCCTGCATGCCATGGAGCAACGAAAGTTGTGCACCACAACTACTGAGCCTGTGCTCTAGAGCCTGCAAGCCACAACTACTGAAGCCTGTGGGCCTAGAGCCCATGCTCCGCAACAAGTGAAGCCACAGCAGTGAGAAACCCACACACTGCAATGAAGAACCAACCCAGCCAAAATAAATAAATAAATTTTAAAAAACCATAAAAACAAAAATGGGCAGAAGACCTAAATAGACCTTTCTCCAAAGAAGATATACAGATTGCCAACAAACACATGAAAGGATCCTCAACATCACTAATCATTAGATAAATGCAAATCAAAACTACAATGAGGTATCACCTCACACCAGTCAGAATGGCCATCATCAAAAAATCTACAAACAATAAATGCTGGAGAGGATGTGGAGAAAAGAGAACCCTCTTGCACTGTTGGTGGGAATGTAAATTGATACAGCTACTATGGAGTTCCCTAAAAGACTAAAAATAGAGCTACCATATGACCCAGGAATCCCACTACTGGGCATATACCCTGAGAAAACATAATTCAAAAAGAGTCATGTACCCCAGTGTTCATTACAGCACTATTTACAATAGCCAGGACATGGAAGCAACCTAAGTGTCCATCTACAGATGAATGGATAAAGAAGATGTGGCACATATATACAATGGAATATTAGCCATAAAAAGAAATGAAATTGAGTTATTTGTAGTGAGGTGGATGGACCTAGAGTCTGTCATTCAGAGTGCAGGAAGTTAGAAAGAGAAAAAACAAATACCGTATGCTAACACATATATATGGAATCTAAAAAAAAAAAAGTTCTGAATAACCTAGAGGCAAGACAGGAATAAAGATTCAGATGTAGAGAATGGACTTGAGGACACGGGGAGGGGGAAGGGTAAGCTGGGAGAAAGTGATAGAGTGGCATGGACATATATACACTACCAAATGTAAAATAGATAGCTAGTGGGAAGCAGCTGCATAGCACAGGGTGATCAGCTCGGTGTTTTGTGACCACCTAGAGGGGTGGGATAGGGATGGTGGGAGGAAGACGCAAGAGGGAGGGGATATATGTATATGTATAGCTGATTCACTTTGTCATACAGCAGAAACTAACACAATATTCTAAAGCAATTATACTCCAATAAAGATGTTAAAAAAAGAAGATCTACTCTCTTTACAACTTTCAAGTTTACATTAGATTCCCCAGAACTTATTAATCTTATAACTGGAAGTTTGTACGCTTTGACCAACATCTTCCCATCTACCCCAATCCCTGGTAACCAACACTCCACTCTATGTTTCTCTGAGTTTGACCTTTTTAGCTTCCACATGTACATGAGATCATCCAGTGTTTGTTTTTCTCTGTCCTACTTCACTTAGCACAATGCCCTAAGTGTTCATCCAAGTTGTCGCAAACAGCAGGATTTCCTTCTTTCTCATGGCTGGATAATATTCCCTCACACACACATGGATATATATATATTTTTTTTTTTTTTTTTTTGCGGTACGCGGGCTTCTCACTGTTGTGGCCTCTCCCATTGCGGAGCACAGGCTCCGACGCGCAGGCTCAGCGGCCATGGCTCGCAGACCCAGCTGCTCTGCGGCATGTGGGATCTTCCCGGACTGGAGCACGAACCCGTGTCCCCTGCATCGGCAGGCGGACTCTCAACCACTGTGCCACCAGGGAAGCCCCACACATGGATATTTTTATTCTTGGTAATATGTGTCGTGCTGGAGCTTCCAAGCCTCCGAGGAAAACAAAGTCCAGGTATTCAACTTAATTGGCTCTCAACCCAAACCAACCCAATCCCATCCTGTCTCCCACTTGCAGAAGGACCTGAGTGCCCATGCCGTTTTGGAGCAGGGAAATGACTAACGTGAGCCACGTGGAGCCTGTCCTTGTATCCAGGAGAGAAAGAGGGGCAGGATGCCCTGGGTGGAGGTGCACAAGAGAGAGAGGCAGAGAGAAGAAATGGGGAAGCGGGGAGGCGCAGTGTAGACAATGCCATCCTTGTTGTAATGAAAAGAGGATATGTATGTATTCTTTAGGGGCCTGAAGGCCAGTTCCTAGCACTGAGGACCCAAGCAGGGAGAACACGTGGCATTGCAGAGTGCAGGAGCAGGGAGCAGATCAGAAAGTCTCTACTGTCTCTCTGAAGCTGTCATGGGGGGAAGTGTGATGTCCTGTGTCCTGGGGCGGTGGCCAGGGCCCACCCATCGGGAATGGAAAATACCAGTACTCTCCATACCGTATATTACGAGGCTGTGAGACCCGAAATGTCATCCTATCATATCCTTTTCAGGCAAACCTATGACACTGATTGAAACTGGCTACTTCATTTATTCATCTTTGGAATGTGTTACAGTCATCCGTTCATAACACAGATATTTCCTGAGCACCTTTAGATGCCAGGCACCATGAGACCCAGTGAACAAAATAGATACAGTCTCTGTCCTCATGGAGCACAGAACCTCTAACAATGTGTCAGGCAGTGTAAGTGTTATGAGCGGGACATACAGGATGGAGCCCTGGGTGGGAGCACCCCACCTAATGGGGACATGGAGGTGGATGAAGGGGGGCTGGTGTTAGGAAAACTTCTCGTAAGAAGTGGTGTCTTGGTAGATACAGGGAACAGAGTAGTGGTTACCAGAGGGGCAGGGGTTGAGGGTGAGGGTGATTTACTGTATGGTGATGGATGGAAACTAAACTTTTGGTGGTAAGCACGCTGTAATGTAGCTGTAACACATGAAACATATAATGTTATAAACCAATGTTTACTCAATAAAAAATAAATTAAAAAAATTAAAAAGTAGTGATGTCTAAGTCAAGAACAGAAGGACCGAATGGAGTTCACCATAAGCAGAGGAATATAGACTTTTCTCTGGAAGGCTTTGAAAATACAGCAGGTTCTGGTCTCCCCAAGGCCATTTCAGTGTGGTCCTCCATGAAGGAATGCAATTGGACTAAATATGCCTTCAAAAATCAAGCTTCTTTTTAGTCATCTTTTAAAACTATGAATATTTCCATCATATAGAAAAGTGAGTGGGATAATATAGCAAACAGCTTTACTGCTACCATCCTGGTCCAAGTTACCCTGAATGAGTCTCCTCCCACAGAGTCTCCCAGCTGCTGCTCTTGCCCCCTAGTCCATTCTCAACACAGCATCCAGAGTGGTCCTGTTAACATGCAGCTATGATCATGCCTCTTCTCTGTTCAAAACCCTCCTATGGCTGCCATCTCACTCAGTGTATGTGCTGGTCCTGCATGATGCCCCTCCCTGCCCCCATTACCTCCCTGAGCTCATTTCTGCTCCATTCCACTGTCCTCCTTTCCCTTCCACAGGCACGGTCCCATGCGAGGCTGTTCTGCCTACCCTATGATCACTTTGGATGGGGGAGATCTCTAGAAATTCAATAGTTTTCTTACTATACTCTGGAAGTATAGTAAGAGCAGCTGAAGAGCTTTGAACATTGGTTAAGCAGACTCTCAGCCACACCTCTTCAACCTTTAGTTGTTTCAGGCACTAAAGACAAACACAATTAGGGAGGAGAAAGGGGATACTCAAGAGAAAATGATGTGGAGAAAAATGCCACAAATATTCTCTTTTATATTGGGATATGACAGAAAGTTTACAGGAAGATTATAGGAGGTAAATAAACAAATACACTTTAGTTAGGTATTTTTCTGAGCATTTTTTTGTTTTTGTAACTATTTTGATATAATTTCAAATTTATAGAAAATTGCAAAAGTAGTACAAGGAACTCCTGTGCACCCTTTACCCATATTACTCATATGTTTACATTTTACCTCCCTCCCTCATGTCCCCCATAATACATATGTATAAATATGTATTATTAAAAACCATTCAAGGGTAAGCTGGAGACGTTGGGTGCCTTTACCATTAAATACTTCCATGTTTATTTCCTAAGAACAAGGATGTTATCTTATACAAACATTGTCAATTATTTCTGGGCATTTTAAATCACTTTTGCAGTATTTTCAAGTGACTTCCTACTACAGGATACCCTTTACTAAAAAACATGCACCAAAATGGGTTGAATTGATGCCCTTGTTTTACACAGTGGGATACTGAAATGCAGGTTAAGGCTCACAGACCTTCCAAATTCTACTGATTTTATTTCAATCTGGAAAAAAAAATCTAATCCTCAGTAAAGTGGTGAAACATTTATTGGCCTTGGAAAACACTGCCTACTTGGCTAACATCCTTTTCCCTTAATAGTCTGCTTCAATGCAATGGTATTTTATTAATTTATTAGCCATCAGAATCCTATTAAGAGACAATGTTGGAGCTGGAAGGGATTTTAGAGATTCTTCCAGCCCTACTTTACAGTTAAGCAGACTGGGGACCAGAAAGACACAGCCCACTGTCTCAGGGCAGTGCTTGGGACTGGAGCCCAGAGATCTAAGTTTTGAAGGCCCTTCAGAGAGGACCAGTCTAGTGTGTGTGAGGGGGAGCCCATGGGGCTCTAGAGGTGGTATGGTGAATGAGGGGAGCCAGACCCCAGCCTCCAGCCCCTGTCCAAGAACCCTGCTTTCTCCTTTGTTTCATATATTGAGCTTCTGCATAAGATTTTCTGTGAAGAAAGGCCTTACTACTTAAAAAATAGGACTTAGTGAGGTTTAAAGATGGGCTCGATATTACCCAGCAAGTGGATGTCAGAGCCAGGGTGAGGACCTGAGCCTCCCCTCTCCATCCAGTGGGTGTCCTGTTCCACCCTCACACCACAGAGCTGCCTCTCAGCCATCTTGCTTCGCCTCTTCTTTTCAATTATTGCCCTGGGGAAGCAAGGAGCAAAACATTTTAGAAAAGGATTCATCTTATCAAAGGATGACTTCACTTCTCCAAAGCCCTCTTGCTACCATTCATTCCTCTCCCACATGTGTCTTTACTCTGACACTGATCAAGAGTCCCAGAACATGCTTCTTACTCCCCCAGATTATCACAGTGTTTTCATGATAATACATTTCATTGCAGATCACTCACATAACTACTACTCTGATTTTTTTATATATAAATTTATTTATTTATTTTTGGCTGCGTTGGGTCTTCATTGCTCTGCACAGGCTTTCTCTAGTTGCGGTAAGCAGGGGCTACTCTTCATTGTGGTGTGTGGGCTTCTCATTGCAGTGGCTTCTCTCATTGAGGAGCATAGGCTCTAAGCGTGTGGGCTTCAGTAGTTGTGGTACTCGCACGTCAGTAGTTGTGGCTCGCGGGCTCTAGAGCTCAGGCTTATTAGTTGTGGCACACGGAGATTGGTAGCACAACAATGTGAATGTACGTCATGCTACTGAACTTTTACTAAGATGGTAAATTTTATGTGTATTTCACCACAATTAAAAATAAAATAGCCCCCACAAAAAAGGAAGCCTCAAAAGGACTAAACTATTTCCAAGTAATGTAACTGCATCCTAGAACAAAGCTCAAGACTATAATTATAGAGTGTAATTTTAGAATTATAGGATATAATTTATAGAATAATAATAATTTCTATGAAGAAACACAAAAATATCTAGCACTGAACAAGGAAATATTCACAATGTCTGACATCCAATAAAAAATTACAAGGCATGTAAGAAGAAGGAAAAATACAACCTATAATGAGGAGAAAAATCAATCAAAAGAAACAGATCCCCAAATGACACTTATGATGGAATTAGTAGACAGGAACACTAAAACTATATCCCATATGTTCAAGAATTTAGAGGAAAGAGTGAACATGAAAAGTAAAGACATGGAAGACATTTTAAAGACCCAACTCAAACTTTTGGAGATGGAAAATACAATATCTGAGGTAAAAAAAATACACTAGGTGGGAGTTATGGCAGACTAGATGCTGCAGAAAAAAAGATTAACAAATTGGAAGACACCACAATAGAAATTATCCAAAATGAAGTACACAGAGTGAAAAAAAAAAAAAAAACTGAAAGAAAAGTAAATAATAGCATCAGTGAGCTGTGAGACAACTTCAAGCGACCAAATATAATTAGAGTGTAATTAAAGTCCAAAAAGTGGGGATGAGAAAGGAAATATATTTGAAGAAATACTGACCAAATTTTTTCAAATTTGATCAGAATGAAAAATCCACTGGTTCAAGAAGTTCAACAAAGCCCAAGCACAAGAAATATGGAAAAAAAAAAACCCCAAAACTACATAAACATCACAATGAAATTGCTTAAAACCAGTGATAATGAGAAAATCTTAAAAGCATCCAGAAGGGAAAAAAAGCACATATTACATACAGAAGAACAAAAACAAGGATGAGAGCATATGTTTTGTTGGGAACAATGCAAGACAGCAGATGGTGGAGCATCTTTAAAGCACTGAAAGAAACAAAACAAAACTGTCCATTGAGAATTCTGTATCCAGCAAAAATATCTTTCAAAAATGAGAATAAAATGAAGGCTTTTTCAGACATACAAAAACTAAGAGAATTCATTGCCAGCAGACCTGCATTAAGAAATGTTAAAAGAACTCCTTCAGTTAGATGGAAAATCTTCCAGTCTGAAATATTGATAGCATAAAGGAATAAATAGCATCAGAAATGTAAATATGTTGACAAATCTAAAAGATTTTTCTAATTCTAAAAAATCTTTAAAAGATAATGACTATTTAAAGCAAATATAATAACAATGTATTTTGGGGTTTAAAACATATGTAGAAGTAAAATATATTAAAAGAATCACACAAAGGCCAAGAAATAGACTGTTGTAAGATTCTTATATGATATGTGAAGTGGTATAATAGTACTTGAAGGTAGATGATGTTAAAGATGTATACATACTATTAACCCTAAAACAACCACTAAACAAAACAAAACAATTATCACTAGTAAGCCAGCAATGGAGATAAAATGGAATCACGAAAAATGCTCAAGTGATTCAAAGAAGACAGAAAAAGATGAAAAAATGAACAAAGGGCAGTTGGACAAATAGAAAATAAATGGCAAAATGGTAGATTTAACCAGCTATAATAGCACCAAATGTAAATGATCTAAAGCAGGCTGCCCAGTAGAACTATCTGTGATGATGGAAATGTTCTTTATCTGTATTCACTAATACTCAGTCACATGTGATTATGAAGCACTTGAAATGTGGCTTGTGAAGTGAGTTTTAACTTATATTAAATTTTAGTTAATTTAAGTTAAAATAGCCACATATGTCTAGTGGCCTATTGGACAGAATAGGTTTTTTTTGTTTTTTGTTTTTTGTTTTTTTTTTGCGGTACACTGGCCTCTGACTGTTGTGGCCTCTCCTGTTGCGGAGTACAGGCTCAGCGGCCATGGCTCACGGGCCCAGCTGCTCTGTGGCACGTGGGATCTTCCTGGACTGGGGCACGGACCCGTGTCCCCTGCATTGGCAGGTGGACTCTCAACCACTGCGCCACCAGGGAAGCCCCAGCATAGTTTTAAATACCCCAATGAAAAGGCAAAGATTACTAGTTTGGTAAAAGAACAAGGCCCAACTATATGTTGGCAAAAGAAACTCTTTACATATAAAGAAACAAATAGATTAAAAATAAGAAGATGGAAAATATATATCATGCAAACATTAATCAATAAAGGCTGATATATTTATATCAAAGTAGTCATCAAGAGGACATAACAAGTCCTCTGAAGACAAAAAATTTTTTTTGTATTACATTGTTGCTGGTGGGAGCAGCTGAGGAAAGAAGGATAGTATATTAGTTTGCTAGGGCTGTTATAACAAAATACCACAGACTGGGTGGCTTAAATCAGTGGTCCCCAACCTTTTTGGCACTGGGGACCCATTTCGTGGAAGACAGTTTTTCCACGAACCAGGGAGAGAGGATGTTTTCGGGATGATTCAAGTGCATTACACTTATTGTGCACTTTATTTCTATTATTAATAATAGAAATATAATAACATTTATAATGTAATATATTATAAGTATACAACTCACCATAATGCAGAATCAGTGGGAGCCCTGAGCTTGTTTTCACTTGCCACTCACTGATAGGGTTTTGATATGAGTCTGCAAGCAGTTGATTTATTATGGTCTCTGTGCAGTCAAACCTCTCGGCTAATGATAATCTGTATTTGTAGCTGCTCCCCAGCACTGGCATCACTGCCTCAACTCCACCTCAGATCATCAGGCATTAGATTCTCATAAGGAGCACACAACCTAGATCCCTTGCATGCACAGTTCGCAGTAGGGTTTGCGCTCCTATGTAAACCTAATGCCGCTGCTGCTCTGACAGAAGGCGGCACTCAGGTGGTAGTGCAAGCGATGGGGAGCGGCTGTAAATATGGAGGAAGCTTTGCTTGCTTGCCTGCTGCTCACCTCCTGCTGTGCAGCCCAGCTCCTAACAGGGGGTTGGGGGCCCCTGACTTAAATGACAGAAATTTATTTTCTCACAGTTCTGGATGTGGAAGTCCACAATCCAGCAGGGTTGGTTTCTCCTGAGGCCTCTCTCCTTGACCTGCAGCTGGCCTCCCTCTTGCTGCCTCTTCACCTGGTCGTCCCTCTGCACACACAACCCTGGTGTTGCTTCTTTCACAAGGACACCTGTCATATTGGATTAGAGCCCACTGTAATGGCCTCATTTTAACTTAATCACCCCTTAAAGGTCCTGTCTCCAAAAATAGCCATATTCGGAGGTAATGTGGATTAGGGTTCAACATGTGAATGAATATTGGGATGGTAAGGAGCACAATTCAGCCCATAACAGGCAGGGACATTATTTATCACAGCTGTCCTCCCAAAGACAGTGTCTCCAGGCTTCCATGGTGTGGTATAATTGTCTGGGAACAGACAGTGCCCTCCCCCTTATGATGACCATGAATCAGGGACAAACCCAGGAGAGAGGAGGGCCCAAGGTTGGGGGGCTGTGGCTCACCTCTTAAGAGAGTCATGGAGGAAGATAGACTGGGGAGGAAGAGAACCCTTGTCCACCCAGACTCTTGTGTGACCTCTATTGTTGTTGTTTTTTTAAAGGACTGGGAGTGGGGGTTTTTTAAATAAATTTATTTATTTTTGGCTGTGTTGGGTCTTCGTTGATGTGCACGGGCTTTCTCTAGTTGTGGCGAGCAGGGGCTGCTCTTTGTTGTGGTGGCTCCTCTTGTTGCGGAACACGGGCTCTAGGCATGCAGGCTCAGTAGTTGTGGCTCGAGGGCTCTAGAGCGCAGGCTCAGTAGTTATGGCGCATGGGCTTTGTTGCTCCACGGCATGTGGGCTCTTCCTGGACTTGGGAATCGAACCCGTGTCCCCCGCATTGGCAGGTGGATTCTTAACCACTGCACCACCAGGGAAGGCCCATGACCTCTATTCTCTATGACCTTCTGACAACAAATTATGCCTCTCAGATATATCTTTTTTGTTATCTGAAATGTTACTCTCTATTTTTTCCTTTTGAATTAATGAAAGGAAAACTTCAGTTAAACAACGTTGTTGCTTCTGACGTCGAGGAGAAGAACCAACTGAAAATGCTGACCCTACCTTAAGCCCACCAACTCTCCTCACCCACAACAAGCACCTTTGGTTGCCATGGCAACATTCACGTGGAGGTGCTAGTTCTGGCTTCACTTTGTTAATGTTAGGAGACTGGAGCTAGTTCATCAATTTAGCCCCTAAGGTGCAAGTTTTCTAGGTAAGGCTTGAAATTTAGAAGAGAGGAAAGGGAAGGAGGCTGCAGGTAGGTCCTGTGGGAGTGAAGGCTTCAGGGGCTCTGAGCTACATTATCTGTGAAAGAAGTTAGAGCAGGTCTATAGAGCCATTTGAAAACAGATGGATTTCCTGAGATCACCACTGTGTTTCCATGGCAACATCTCAGCTGACTCTGTCAGTTACTATAAAGTGTTCTCCCTCTGTGTGGATAGAATCTGGGTGTCAGTTGGAGGGAGGGGCCCCAGGACAGGATAAATTGGAGTAAGCTTAGAAGGGTTAGAAATTTGGGTTAGCCATTAGGGCCTTGGGGAAATTCTCCTGAGAGTCCGGCCTCACGTCACCAGGGGAGATGAGAGAAGTCTCCTGCCCTAATGATCTTTATGGGAATGGTGGCAGCAATTCTTGGGCGGAATGGTTGTGGCTCCTTCCTGCCTGCCTCTAGGCTTTGTTAACCAGAGGATCCTCATCAACCTGTAATTTGTTCATTTGGTAAGATATTTATAGAGTGTTTCTCATTGAATTCTGCCAAAAGGATCCATCACACTGGTGAAATGCACGCCCATCATGATGAGTGTTTGTTGCCTATATCCCCCTATGATAGATCTGCAACAAATAAAGGCTAATATTTTAAATCCTCCGAACAGTCAGTTGCTTCTTTACACCCACACTTGTGTGTGTGTGTTATGCTTAGGGCACCATGTTAGGTGTTAAAGTTATAGAAAGGAATGAAACCAGGCACAGGCCCTGCCCACGGGAGGCTTACAATCTAGGTGGGATGACAAATATTTTCATGACAAGACAGGGTGGCATGTGCTCCATATTAATGGTGCAGACAGTAGACTCCATAGGAATTTGAAAGAGGAGCCTTTCTTCCAGGGCTGAGGTGATCAGGGAGAAGTTTACAGAGGGGATGGGACTTGAACAGTGTTTGAATAAAGGGCAATACTTGGGTAACAGGAAAGATCTTGAAAACAAATAAGCAAGGGGAATGGCAGGAAAAGAAATACTGAGACAGGAGTCAGTGTGGGTGGTTGTTCAGGGGAAGGGAGCAGACTTATTTGAGAAGAAGGGTTCATGGCACGGAGGGTGGAAAATAAGATTGGCAAGGGGAAGTCAAGGGCTCCAGTTGTCAAGATTCTGAAGGGCATGACAGTGTGTTTAGACTTTCTTCTATAGGCAGTGAAGGGTTTTCAAAGGTTTTGGAGCAAAACAAACAAACAAAAAACTGTAATAATGTAGTAGGATGCTTAACCTGGTAGCTGTGTATAGGATTAAGTAAGGAAGAAAGAGCTAGAAAGATTGAATGGAAAACTGATTGAAGGGTTAGGATGGCGGTTGAAGAAATGGAAAGAGAGGGATGCTTGGATGCATGGGTGGACTGGATGGATGGAATAGAGGGACCCCAGAGATACTGAAAAGGAATAGACTGTAACTGATTGGCTCTAGCAGAGCAGGCGAGAGAGACTGTAAGGTTTGGGCTGTAAGGTTTGGGTCAGTGGAAAAGCAGTTTATACCTTTAAAAGAAACGATGCTTATGAAGCCCTGTGTTAATCAAAAACATGAGAGGAAAATTCTTGCCTAAGTAACTCACAATCAAGTAGAAGAAGACAAGTGTGATTAGATGTGCTAGGACGGCAGCATGTACAGAGTACACGGAGGGGCTCACAGGAAGGAGTGGCCCTCGATTCTGGGGAGGGGGAGGGGGTTGTCAGGAAAAGGTTTATAAGAGATGCCCTTGAGCTGAGGGTTGAGGGGGAGTTTGTTTGAGGAAGAAATATGGTGCGTTAAGGGTTATATTGGACTTCAGAGTTAATTTTGAGGTGAAGGAGAACATCTAAGTGGGAAGCGTTCGTTCATTCTATTCATTGTTACAGAGGGACCTCTGTATGAGGCTGCCCTTGGGCAGGAATAAAGAGATGCGTAAGACTTGCTCCCCACCTTCGAGGAACTGCCCAGCCAGTGGGGGGAAGGAGCATCCACTGTATCATTCAAAGGTATGTGTGAAGACCCGCAACCAAGCGGGTGCTACCAGGCTGCTGGGAACGCAGGAGTGAACAGAATGGACTAGATTCCACCTCTCACAGAGGCCACGTGCTAGTTAAGAACTTTCTCATAAAAAGGCAGAATTAGGCTAAGTAGGAAAGGACAGGCTGAAGGGAAGTGCTGGGGGTGCAGAGAAAAGGAGTAGTGAGTTCTGCCTGGACCATCGCCATCGCGCGGAGGCTGGGGCATCAGGACGTGAGGGCCAACTGATGGGTGCTCTCATTCACAGCAGCCAGAGCTGTCAGGCTGTCAGTCGGGGCTGAGGTTGGGGTGGGAGGGACCCCAACGTTGTGTGAGCCTCCTGGTTGCGAGGATGGGCTTGTTTCCCCACGGAGGCAGCTTTGTAGCTGTGACAGCTGAGCTAGGCATGCGCTCCCTGTGTGTTTTGTGCCAGCTGGGACGACCCACCACCACCCAGTGAGCAGTGCATTCACCTGCTCCAGGCCCACGTCCACGGAGCCCTGGCACCAACACCCACAACTGTCACACGATCCAAGGCTCACTTCCTAGTTACAGAGTGGTCTCTGGAGAGAGAGTGGGTGATATGGGTTCAATTGTGTTCTCCCCCCCATTCACATGTTGGAGTCCTAACCCCCAGGGTCTCAGGAGGTGACTGCGTTTGAGATAGGTCTTTACAAGTTAAGTTAAAATGAAGTCATTAGGGTGGACCCTATTCGAGTAGAATTGCTGTCCTTATAAAAAGAGGAAATTTGGGCATAGAGGTGTGCACAGGGAGACGCCAGGTGAAGAAGAAGTCAGGGGTAGGGAGTGATGCGTCTATACACTGAAGAGCACCAGAGGTGGCCAGCAAACCAGCGGCAAGGGGAGAGCCCTGGAACTGATTCTGCCTCAGAGTTCTCAGCTGGGACCTACCCTCCCACACCTTGATTTCGGGCTTCTAGCCTCCAGAACTGTGAGAATAAATGTCCGTTGTTGAAGCCACCCAGACTGTGGGACTTGCTACGGCCACCCTTGCAGACTCATACAGAGGGTCAGTCACTCTGAGCTCTGTCAGATCAGGAGCCTGTGGGACCCGGTCCCCTGGGGACCGAGGCCACGCTGTCACAGTCCCTGAGGTCCCTTCCCCACCCGATGCTCTTGAAATCCGTGTATTCCTTACGTGCTCTGAGAGTCTCTGTCAGAAGTTCTGTTGTGACTGACTGGCCTTCAGCTCCTTCAGAGAAGCAGTCAACATATGTGCATGCCCATCTTTCCTGACTCGTTTATTTTTCTGAGGATTCTTATTACTAAAAGCGGCTAAGCCTCTGGGTGTGCTCTGTGGGACAAGTGTTAGATTTGTGAGGAGGTCAGTTAACAAAGAAAAAAAATTAATACGTGTTTGTGGTGGTGTTTGGCAGGATTTACAAGGCTATATAGCATTTTACTGAGCTGAGAGGGTTTCCACTCCCAATTCCTGGCATGAAGCGCAGGGAATCATTTCTGATCACCTTCACCAGCCGGTGACTCTGCTGGAGCTGAGGCACAAGGAAGTCATGGAAACAGAGATTGGTTAAGCAGGTCCTCTGGGCAGCGTGGATCAAGAACCTGTTGTTAGGAAGAGTTTTGGCAAAGCTTAGCTCTGGGGAGTTTATCTTCTCCTGCGGAGACTGGCAGGAGGGTCCGAAGTTCTGTTGGTCTCCCCTCCCCTCCACTCCCTGGCTTCTCCTGCAGGGGGTGAGCGGCTTGCTCTGGATTCACCATCATCCTCCAGAATTCTCCAGAATCCTCCAGAATTCTCCAGGATGTCTCTACTGATTCCTCACAGTGCCGCTCTCACTAACCCAGTCTCTCAGGAATGGGGCATAATCACTCCACCTGCTGATTCAACTCTTTTCTCTCACTTACTTTTTTGAAGTCTCAGAAGCAGCCAGATGAACATCATATCCAAGATTATCTTGACATAGCCATTAGTGAGTTCTGCCTAGAAAAGTGTTTGAAGCTAGTGGCCATACTTTTTTTTTAAACTTGCATTCTATTGCTGTTTTTCATTTGTCAGGACTTTCCTCTCCTGAAGTTTATACATGTCTTTAGGATGTGCCAGTCACCAAGCTAAAGGCTGTATGTTAATTTTGCTCTTTTTTCACAATACCTCTGTGAAGGAGGTACTGCAGTCATCCCCGTTGTACAGAGCGGGCTTCACAAGGTAAGTGACATGATCAAGGTCGTATAGCCAGTAAATGCTGGAGCTGGGATTCATGCCTGGCACTCGGATTCTAGAGTCCCTGCCCTTAACCGTTGCATCACACAGTAATCTATTTGGGTCTGAATGGCTGTGTTGGGGGTATAAAGGTGCTTGGGATGAGTCCCACTCTCAAGATCTGGAGAGTTTCAGTACGATTTGGTGGCTGCGGAGCAGGAGAAATGCACAGGACTTTGGGAACCCAGAAGGAGGAGTTTGCCTAGGCTCGGGGTCCTGGAAGACTGTCTGAAGGAAATGATGACTAAATTGGAAGCTAAAGAACTTTTCCGTAGATGAATCACGCAAACAAAGGCATGGAGGCTTGAGTCAGCAAGATGGGGGATGAACAGCAGCTCAGTGTAATGGGGGTGAAAGGAAAGGAGATGGGAGAGGAGTGGCTGAAATGGAGTTGGAGAGAACGGAGAGGGGCAGGCTGGAGGAGGCGCCTTCTGACACACCAAGAAGTCTGGATATCCCCCTGTGGAGGGCGAGGTGCCACTGAAGGGTTTTGAGAATGAGTGAAATGTTTAGTTTTGTGTTTTAGATAGATCAGTGCTATGGTTCTGTGGAAGATGGATTTGAGGGAACAACAGTACAGACAAGGAGACCAAGGAAGGCTACGTAGGATAGGAAAGGGGATGGGGACGGAGAGGATTTTGAAATTGACACGTCCTGACAATTGAGTCCACGTGGGCTTGAGGACCAGGAATTCTTAGCCAACACTGAGCGCTGAATATATGCCAGGTCTGGTTCTAAGTGTCGGACATATTTTAACTGAGGGGTCCCCAACTCCCCGGCCACAGACTGGTTCTGGTCCATGGCCTGTTAGGAACCTGGCCGCACAGCAGGAGGTGAGCTGCAGGCAGCAAGTGAAGCTTCATCTGTATTTACAGCCGCTCCCCATCGCTTTCATTACCACCTGAGCTCTGCCTGTTGTCAGCATTAGGGTGAGTTGTATAACTATTTCATTATATATTACAATGTAATAATAATAGAAATAAAATGCACAATAAATGTAATGCACTTGAATCATCCCAAAACCATCCCCACCCACACCCTGGTCCGTGGAAAAATTGTCTTCCACGTAACTGGTCCCTGGTGCCCAAAAGGTTGAGGACCGCTGTTTTTACTCATTTATGCCCACCACAACCTTCCGAGGTTTTACGGATGAGGACACTGAGGCACAGAGAGGCTGGGTGACTTGGCCCAAGGGCACTCTCATGACCAGTAAGTGACAACGTGGGATTCACATCAGGTGGTCTGCCCTGTCACCTCCTCTCTTCATGACCATGCTGCACCTCTCCTGAGGGAGCTCGGGGGCAGAGGAGGCATCTAGCTGACCCCCCTTCCCCTCACCATTGCCTCCCCTGCCGACGACCAAGTGCACAGAGGTGCCATTGACCAAGGGCTCTGGAAGGGAGAGAGGACGATATGGGGTTCCGTATTACATGTTTTTAGGGGGCGGTGCTTGGGGAACACTGAGTGGAAGCATCCAGCTTAGTCCCTTCCTCCTGGAGCCTCTTGTCACTGAACCCTGGGGCTCCTACACCTACACTAAATCCTGACACGGCTTTACATTTAGATGACAGATAGATAAGAAAAAAAAAATTGGTGGTGCAGGGTCTAAAGTCTCATACTCTGAAGTGATTCTTCTCCGTTTCCAGTTCACTGACTGGATGGCAGATTAAAATGTGAAGGCTGACAAAAACATAACGTAGCTGTGCCAACCTTCAGTGTCTGAGGCATAAAATTAAATTTAACGTTGTATTCCCGTTTGAAGACTTGTCATCATACGGCTGGCCAGACGAATATGATTTAGAGGGTTAGGTTTTGAGAAATGAGTAGGAGAAATAAAATATGGAATAAAGGGATAGTGGAGATAACACGTTAAAAAAAAAAGCATATCCGATGGTAGTAAGCAGTCCTGTCTGATGGCATTGTTTAATATTGCTTCCTCTTTTGCCTGTTTGACCAAGGGATTCTGCTATGTTGCACAGGTTCTCCTACTGAAGTCTGGAAATTCAGACACCCCTTTACCTCATCCTGACCACCTTTTTCATCTCCGTCTCCTCTCCTAATTCTCTGTACATCTCCTGCTAATTCTCTCCTTTCCTGGGCTTTTGGTCCCTGCCCCCATATTTTTCTTGCCAGCTGCATGGTTCTGTCTGGCTGTGGACTAATTTCCAAGCTCCGAAGGTAAAGCTAAGTTCCGATCTCTCCCTCCAATCGACCTGAGTACACCCCCTACCCAGACACCCCAGCCCCTTCTGTTTTAGCCCTGGTCTCTGTCCACGGTGGGGTCTGGTGTCTTACTGCCGCCGCTCCTCTGTGAGAAGTCTTCAAAGGGCATCTGCTGGGTCTGTGTCTTGGCCTTCGAGGCTTGTCATTTCTGTCATATTAGAAGTGAAATATAGGTCAGCCCCACAGCTCCCAGTGTTAAAAATAAAAGCTTTCTCCCCAGGCTCTGCGCGTTTGTAGATGGCACGGGTGCCCCCTTCCCAGCAACCCCACTTCTCAGTTGCTTCTTGGAGCTTGGTGGATGCTGTCCTCCATATAAGAGGGAACATGAGAATAGAAGAGGAGCTGAAATGATCTCCCTCGCAGACTCCATTCCACAACGTGAAGATTGCCTGATCGGAAGTTGTGAATAGAAGTACTGAGCAGGCTTCCTCCCAGTTGTGGGGTGAGGCATGCTGGCTGCTGGTAATCGAGGAGAGAGGCTTCCGTCCCATTTTCTGTAAAAGTAGGTCTTGGGGTGGAGCCTGGCAGGCGTCCCTCTCCCTCCAGGGCCGCCTAACACAGCTCTCCTGCCGCAGCCAAGTGACCAGGCAGTGGGATGCCTCAAGATGTTGCTGCCAGGACTTCCCATCTCACCTTGCTCATTCCTAGTGCCTGCATTTGCACCGTCTCAGAGGACTCAGCCCTTTTTCTGTGATAATCTGAAAATTCAGGAGGTGAACGCAGAGCCTTTTAATTTATTGTTAATGACTGCACACTTCTCTCCTCCTGCACTCTTGTTTTCTTCTTCTTCTCTCTCTCCTTCTAGTCTGATTTGCCCCCTGATGTCCTTTCATCTTCATTCCATTTTGCCCTTCAACTCCTGCAAAACTCGGAGATAAGTTTTCATCCACATAAAAAGCCACGGGACTCTGAGACTCCAACTCTTTGAATAGATCCTCAGCCCCCACCCCGCCGCACCGCTGTTCTCCGCTCTCATTTCTCAGGCTAGTCTGTGCTTGATGAGGGACTACGGTATCTGCAAGGGGACTCTAAAGAGAAGGATGCTCTGACTTGTGGGCTTTTCCTAAACTATCTCTGCAATGTCCCAGCAAATCTTGAAACTCACTCTTGCCTTCCTGCCACAGCTGGTAGCAATGTTGCTTTTCTGGTGGAAGCTGGAAGGCCTGCATCAGCCTCGGATGTAAGCATTTTCCAGGGCTTCAGGGAAGTGGCACATATCCTGACTTGTCTTTTAACCCTTCTGAGTTGGATTTTCTCAGAGATTTCTGTTGGGGTGCTGTGTGTGTTGGCTGCTTTCCCTAGAAATGGGAGTGGGGGGAGGGGGAGAGGAAAACAGCTAGGAGCGGGGACAGGCAACTATGAATGCATTTAACGCACATACGGTGGGTCAAGCAGAAATGTTATGGTTACATAACATCTCTGAAGCTGTACTCCAGGCCAGATTGAATGATTCCTTACGGAGTAGAAGAGCACTTCAAAAAGAGTGATTTGGGGCTTCCCTGGTGGCTCAGTGGTTGAGAGTCCGCCTGCCGATGCAGGGGACATGGGTTCGTGCCCCGGTCTGGGAGGATCCCACATGCCGCGGAGCGGCTGGGCCCGTGAGCCGTGGCCGCTGAGCCTGAGCGTCCGGAGCCTGTGCTCTGCAACGGGAGAGGCCACAACAGTGAGAGGCCCTCGTACCGCAAAAAAGAAAAAAACAAAAGAGTGATTTGGAAGACCCTCTGTGACCATAGCCTTCTTGCTCAGCCCAAGAAGGGCCAGACTCCTGAGGGCACAGGGAACAGACACTCCCACTGTTGGAGTCCACCCTCTGGAGGAACCCCAGGGCACATCACTTTGTGGGTTCAGCCCAACCACTGATTTACTTTGTGACCTTGGCAAGTCACTAGGCCTTTCTGCAATTCCATTTCTTCATCTGTGAAACTGGAGGTCTGGATGGGAGCAGTGCTACTCAACTCTGGCTGCAGAACAGAATCCCTGGGGAGCCTTTAACCACCACAGCATCCACAGATGCCTGATTAATTTGCTCTCAGGTGAGGGAGGTCTGGCTTGGCTAGCTTTTAAAGCTCCCTAGGTGATGCTCCTGAGTAGCCAGGCTGAGAAGCGCTGCCTAGCTCAGTGTCTCTCAGATTGGATCATGCATGTGAATTACGTGGGTCTCGCTAAAATTCAGACTCCACTTCTGCAAGTTATGGTGGGGCCGGAGGTCCTGTCCTTCCAGCAGGCTCCTGGCAGGGCTGGTCCTCAGGCCATGTTCTGAGCAGCAAAGGCAGGGATGGTCTTCAAGGTCTTTGCCTCTCTGATATTATAGAGTTCCTTAATTATTTTTTGTGCAGGGAGAGGGCTGGCAGTAAGTGAGACATATATTGATGGTGTAGCGGGGGTAAGTTCCCTTTCGTCACTGGGGCAAAGTGATGTCTTTGGGAAAATGTGACAGTATTTGGTGGGTAGGGTTCAATTTGTATCTGTTTTCAACACTGAAGTTGGCTTAATTAGGGAGAAAAAGGAAAGCAGATGTACCTGTATGTGTGTGTATGTGTGTGTGTGTGTGTGTGTGTGAAAGAGAGAGAGAGAGAGAGAGAGAGAGACAGAGAGGGAATGAAGGGGAATGAGTGAATGCATGAGTGCTCATAAGGTGAATATTCTAAATAAATGAATTTTAGGGAGGATCAAAGGACAACACGTGTGTAGCTTCTCCAGGTCCAGTTATGGTGAGGAGACTAGAATGTGGTACGTGGGCCTCTCACTGCTGTGGCCTCTCCCATTGCGGAGCATAGGCTCCAGATGCGCAGGCTCAGCGGCCATGGCTCACGGGCCCAGCCGCTCCGCAGCATGTGGGATCTTCCCGGACCGGGGCACGAACCTGCGTCCCCTGCATCGGCAGGCGGACTCTCAACCACTGCGCCACCAGGGAAGCCCGGGGGGCAGATTTTATTCAGCTGGGATCTAAGGTGAAGCTCTTGCTCCCAGAGCAATTCAAATGCTGGGAGGCTCCATCTTCTCAGCCCTATCTTTTCCCTGTGCTAAGCAGCCCTTTGCCCCAGTTATTCTTGAATTATAATGACAGCTTTGGGTTTATGCAGAGCTTCAACTCATCTGAACCTAGCAGTAGAAGTAAAATGATGTCTTTCTCGGTCAGGACATTTCAGCTGGCTGCTTTTAAAAGGCTCTCTCCTTGCACATCCCCAGCCTTCCAACCTTGCTGTGAGCCACGGACACCATCATGGCGTGTCAAGATTCAGCCTGATTTCTGCACAATTACGTATATATATTTAAAGTCAAGGTCAGCCTTAGAGATGTTGCCTGCATTTTTGCCTTCTGCTTTTTCTAATCTTTATAGAACTACAAATTCCTATACATGAACGAATTCCCCCAGTTTAAAATTATATTTAATTAAGATTAAACACTTCAGACCTTGTGGTAGTGATTCTCCTGCCCACATAATTATGGGGATTTGTTTTGCTTTAGAACAGGTCTCTCACAGAGCAGTATTTCTTGCTAAAATTCACAATCCAGGATTTTGTCCCTGTCCTATTTTCAGAGATCCCTCCAACTTCTGGTTAAAAGGAAAAGAATGTTTTTGTAATAAAGAGAGTTTCCAATCTAGAGAAAGGCAGTTTCTCTCTCTCCGTGGCATCATTTTAATCCCCTCCCCTCCATAAGAAGGATTCCTCATAGCCTCAATTTACACACCTGTCTAATGGGCGTACTAATTCTTCCTCACCTGTTGTGAGGATCAGGCGAGGTAAAAGTTCTGAAACCGATGCTGAGGCGTCAAGTATTATTCACGCCTTCTCCTCCTTCCCTTCCTCTAATTCTTGTTTCTTTCTCTGCCTCAAATACATTAGCTCCTGGCCTCCTTGGCACTTGGATCAGTCATTAGGTCATTCAAGAAACATCTTCCAAGCACTTATGAGAGCGGCCTTGTGCGAGGCACCGAGAATGGAGCTGAAAGACCATCTTTGTCCTCCAGGAAGACATTTGGGGAGGTGACCAGGATATTAAGTACAGGATAGCAGGTTGGATTATAAAGGAGGGGTGCCCAACTAAGCCTGGCCGAGGATGGGAGGAGGTGGGTGTGGCGGGCTGGGCAGTCAGAGAAGGCGTACAAAGAAGAACAATAAGCAGGAGTTAGCCAGACAGAGTGAACATGGGAGCGAGAGGACATGTGGCCTCAGCAAACTGAAAATAGTTTGGATGGTTCTCGTGGGAACCAAACAATCAATAATGCGATTTCTTGCAGGTAGGATTGAATTTGTCTTTCATGTGGTATGAGTGATTTTCTGACCCACTGTGGCAGGATGAGTATTTTGAATTATTCTTTTTGCAAGAATAAGGGATTTTCTCATTCCCATGGATGTACCTCTGTGAGAGGGCTGCCAAGAGTTAGCCATTCACTCATGGCTCAGAACATCAGAGCTAATGGACCTCGGTGGAGAGCGAACCCCTGACTGTGGTTCCATTAGCCCGATGCTCTGTCCAACTGAGAAAGCTCATGCAGGCTTCTCATGTTGTTTTCCATGACCTTGGAATTTGGTATTTGCAAAAGGTAATCCTTTATAGCAAGATCTTTCAAATTGCAGGTCACAACCCATATTTCATATTATGTAGGTTAGAAAATCAGTAGGTTGCAAACAGCATTTTAAACAATGAAATAGAAGGGGAATAGAATATCAGGATATATCTCACAAATAAGGGCTAGCATTGTTTAGTGAAACCTTGTGCACGTACTCGATGCAAAAGGCCTTTTTTTTTTTTTTTTTTTTTTTTTTTTTACTGTGGATCATGGAAAGGAGAATTTGAAATACTTTAGAGTGTATACTCATAGGCCAAGGAGGCAAAGATATTTCATCTTGTATTCCAACTTCAGTTGATTTGTAGTGGCTGGCTGGGGTACTGTATTGAAAACAGTTCAGAGGTGGTGCCTAGACTCAGAGAAAGTGTCATTATGGATCAGCAGTGTTTAATGTGGGCTTACAGCAGGGGCCGGGGGCCATGTTGTCTGTGCATTGGCCATCCCTGTGGAAGGCTCTATATAGACATTAAAAGTAGCTGCCAGTAGGTGAATTTTAGTGTCTGGTTGTAACTAAATGGCCAGAAGGCATGGCTTTCCTGGGTGTGACTAAATCTCCTCCAAGAGATGGGAGATACACATATGGGTGTGTTTATGCATGTATGTGTGTATGTGTGTATGTGTATATATATATACACATATACATATATATGTAGGTACATATACATGTATACATACACAGATATATGCATATACTTTATTATGTTTTCCTTTAACAAGAAATCTCATTATAATAAACAGTGTCAATAATTATTTACTAATGACATAGCTTAAAACATTTTAGCCTATTAAATGGTTTGGAAATGGTTTTGGACTACTGTAGTTGATTTCCTCTTAGAAAGTAAAATATTCAAAAGTTTGATTTGGTTAACCCATGTGCCCTGAGGCAGATGTTTGTAACTTGACAGTTGAATATATAGGGAAGCTACCTCCCTGACTGGTGTTCATAGGGTCTGGCTTTTCTCAGTCCTATGAAACCCAAAGGCTTAGTGAAATATAAGGAAATGTTTAAAGCCGTACCACCAATGGCCCATGAAACGCAGAACCAAGCATTTGGTCCTCCAGCTCCTGCTCTGCACTTGTTCATAGGCTCATTCATTTAGTCCACAAATATGTATGGTGGGTCTGCTGTACGCTTTGTGCTGCGCTCACAGAGCTCTCTGCTAAGCACTCGAGATACAGAGGAAGCTGAAAACAGACTTGGCCCCAGTTCTTGTGAAGTTTGCAGGTGGTGAGGGAGACAAGCAGAGACAGAGGTGAATGCCTGCATGCAGGAGGAAGGGACCCAGATCTCCGAGCTTGGAGCAGGCACACCGACCTAGACTGCTTCTCTCCAGCTGGGTGCCTCTAGGGAAGACGCAGGCTTTGGTATTTGCTGCAGAACTTGAGAGGATCTTTGTGCCACAGAGCCCTTGGCAGACAGGTTTCACTTGAGCCTTCAACACGGACTTAGCACAGCATGTGAAATGGGCTTCCGAACCCTCCCTACCTCGTCAGCCCTCAGACCTTTTGATCAGAGCTTCCTCTTCTTCCCCTCAATACTTTCTCTTAAAGCAGACGTAATTACCTGCCTTTTGAATCCCACAACTTTTTTTTGCTACTGGCAGACCTCTGGGGGCAGGCAGAAACAAAGCTGTATTTTCTGAGATTCAAAAGGCTCTTCACAACTTCCCTGGATCTTTACAAACATTTTTCTGGAATTGATTTTATTAGCCTTGAAGAACACTCTCATCCATTGTCCCCATCAGTCTTAATCTTTTCGAAGTGGGCTTATTTGCTTCTAACTTCAAATTTCTTTCTATCACCTCTTGCATATGTGGACCAATAATTCTTTTTTTTTTTTTTTTTTTTTTTTTTTTTTGCGGTAGGCGGGCCTCTCACTGTTGTGGCCTCTCCCGTTGCGGAGCACAGGCTCCGGACGCGCAGGCTCAGCGGCCATGGCTCACGGGCCCAGCCGCTCCGCGGCATGTGGGATCCTCCCGGACCGGGGCACGAACCCGTGTCCTCTGCATCGGCAGGCAGACTCTCAACCACTGCACCACCAGGGAAGCCCAATAATTCTTTTTTTAATCAATATTTTTTTATTGAAGTACAGTTGATTTACAATGTTGTGTTAATTTCTGATGTACAACAAAGTGATTCAGTTATACATGTATATATATATATATACATTCTTTTTTTAATATTCTTTTCCATTATGGTTTATCATAGGATATTGAATACAGTTCTCTGTGCTGTACAGTAGGACTTTGTTTTTTATCCATTCTATCTATGAAAGCTTACATCTGCTAACCCCATCCTCCAATCCCTCCCTCCCCCAACCCCCTCCCCCTTGGCAAACACCAATCTGTTCTCCATTGGACCAGTAATTCTTTTAAAAAATTTTTTTATTGGAATGTGGTTGATTTACAATGTTGTGCTAGTTTCGGGTGCACAGAAAAGTGAATCAGTTATACATATACATATATCCACTCTTTTTTAGATTCTTTCCCCATATAGGCCGTGACAGAGTATTGAGTAGCGTTCCCTGTGCTATGCAGTATTGACCAGTAATTCTGACGTATTGGATGTGATATTTCCCCATGCGTTGCTCCTTCGGACTGTTAGGTGCCTCTTCCCTGTCTCTAGTCTGTGTACTCACCTGCCTTTAAACACTGAGAATGGGGAGGTGGGTCTCAGAGTTATCAGTGGGGGAGACCCTGGCTGTGCAGTGCCCCGGCCCCTTCCAATGGCAATCTCACACCAACTCTGGCTGTCAGCCACCTTGGTGATAATAGTCATGAAAGCAAACATTTTTGTGGGCTGACTATGTGCCATCCATTGAGCTATAGTACTTTAGGTACTATTTTATGTAATCCTCACTGTGACAAATATTATTCATTCCCACTTACAGATGAGGAGACCAAGGCTTAGAGGCATTAGGTAACTTGCCACAGTTAACGCAGCTGAAAAAGGTAGAACTGGGATTTGAACCCAGGAAGTCTGTTCCGGAGTCCTTACTCCTAGCTGCTGTACTTATATTGTCTTCCTAAGTAAATATAAAATATGCTTAGGGGTATAAAGCCTAAAGTCATTTCAGATGAATAACTCCCAAGTCAGCATGAGGCTAAAATTGACAATTTTAAACAGCACATAAGGGCAGTGATTCTTCTTGTCTTAATATCACAGCTCTCCTTGAAACGTGAGTCTGTGGTATGGTTGGATGACTTAGAGTGAAACTGTATTATGTTCGCACTTGGGGCTCTTTCTCTGAGTCTAGTATCATGGTGTGGCGTCTGCAAGATGGATGTATTTTTGTAATATGAAGACGCTCAGCAGTTTCCAAGAATGAAACATTACCCATTTGACCCAGTTTGTGTCATTATTTATTTTTCTGTTTATATACATGCTTTGTTTCCTTAAGTAAGACCATAAGCTTCTTGAGAACAGTGTCCTTCAATGACTCACACATTGTAGTGAATAATGCTTATCGATGGTGGTGGTAACAACAGAAGCTACTGCTCTCTTCTCCTTCTGGCCTTTTCCAGTGAAGAGTGTTGTTCTCTGAGTACATGACCGGCTGCCCACTAACTCACCCCAGTTCTGCAGTATCTGATGATAAACTGAGCACACTGAATACTCTTTGTTTCTTCCCATTTTGTTTTCTTCTTCCACCAACCTCTGTAAATTCACTTGTATTGTTTCTTGGGTCTCAGAGTTGTTTGGAACCCGCTACAGAATAGGGGCCAGACTACATGCTATACCCAGCCATCTGCAGACTTAATAACATATTTTAAAATTCCACTTTGCTGGAATAATAAAGATGCTTTGCAACTTTCTTGCCTAGGTACCTCAGGAATTGCAGCAGATGTGTTAATTCTCAGATAGGCAGGTGTTAAAAATAAATGTCACTGCCTATGGATTATTTAAACTTAAATTTAAAATCCTGGCATCTTTAGCCTGGCAATTAGAAGTACCCACAGCTGAATTTGATGTCCTCATCTAGTTAATCCCCCCAAAAGACAGTGTGTGTGGAAATAACTGTTCATTTTTGTGTCCTGCGACCCTGACTCCCTCTGCTGTGCCCTGTGCTTACTGAGTTAAATTAGCTCTTAGACCTGAGCCTGGTAATTTCTTCCTTCTGGTTTCTGGACGGTGGATGGACCCTGCTTATCTTTTCCCTTCCCCTAGTCTGACTTGCTCTAAATTCGAGTTCCTATTTAAGACTTTGGAAGTTAAATCCTTCTCTTTTAGGTTAAAATGGGGCTCAAAAACTGATTAAATTCTTCCCAACCCTAAATCCTTTGCTCTTCTGTGGGGTTACTTCTTTGTGCAGAAAAATGAGCCAAAGCTTCCACTCAAATCTCCAAATGATTCTTCTTGCCTTCTACGATTTATTGACTTCATCCTTTTTGAGACCGATTCAACTGTGGTCTCAAACATCAGCTCTTCCTTTCTTTCTTCCCAGTTCCATAGGCCTGAGCTAAAACCTTTCAGCGGTGCTGGTTTCCTTATTTTACCCTGCTTCTCCACGCTTTTGCCCTCAGTGGTGTCTTGTTTTCTCCTTGTGCCAGGGGCAGGAATGCAGTCCCATGGGAAATGCCCTTACAGACAGGGGTCCAAAGACAGTTGGCCAAATGGCACATTGCTGGCTGTCCTGGTCCAGTGATTATCCATCCATATGTAAAGTTGACAATTGTAGGCCAGCCTTGCAAGGGCTGGCAAAACAATAGTGAGAGTTGAGAGTTACTATATGCCAGCCATGATGTTAGGTACTTGAATAAACATTTCATTTAATTTTCACAAAATCTGGTAAGGAAGCTACTATTATCATCCCCATTTTATGTATGAGGAAATTAAGTGAGGTTTGGAGAAGTTAAATAGCTTGTTAGTGGTACAGCTGGAATTTAGACCCAGTGGGTCTAGCTCTAAAACCCTTGCAGGGTGCTAAGTGAAAGGCATGAGCTTTGGAGTCAAGGAGTCTCAGTTTGAATACTGGCTCTCACATTTACTAGCAGTGAGACTCAGGCAGTCCCTTACCTTCTAAGTGCCAGTTTCCTTACTTGTCATTTTAATTAATGTCATCTATCTGTCAGAGTCATTGTGAAAATTCATGAAGTGCTTAGCGCTATGCCTGGCGCATAGTAAGTACTCAGTCTATGGTCAGTATTATAATTATGCTTACTTCTGCTTGAATATTATTACATCTCTCCCATTTACTCTATCATATCTTTGGAGAAGATGTTTTAGTCTCTTGCCTTTCCCTTATCAGTCACCTTCTATTTGTCCAGATTTTTGTGGAACGTGGAAAAATATATGAAAGATGGACCTGTGGTATCGGGTGTAATAATCAATCAATACAGCTGGTACTCTTAAAAATTGAGATGAGAACCTAACTGATCTGAACAGAGGAAATTCAACTTTAAACTTGATGCGCCATTCTAGTGCATCAAAATATGTCATCATTGTCTCAGAAGAAAGCCAAAAAGAAAGAAAAAAGGCAAAGCGTACATCAGAGAATGAGAATTCTCTCCAAGAAAGAGAGATTTGCAGCACCTCATCTCAACAAAACCACTTTCATCTTCCTCCACTGAAAAGCACTCCTCAGCTTCCGAGTGCCTTAGCCCGGTCACCTGGGATGTCCTTTTGGATAACTTCCTCTGGTTCTCATTTTCCTTCAGTCTGGTCTTACTTCCATAATTCTCTAATTCCAGTACAATGGAGACCACTCAGTCGGCCAATTTCTCTCGTTTCCCGCTCGGCACATCTGGCTCCATTAGTCCTATAGGAGCTCGATGCTGGTATCTCCAGTGTGGGCAATAGTTTCACAGAGCAATTCTTCCTAATAATGAAAACTCATACAGCACCTATTGCGAGCCAAGCATGGTTCTCTGCCCTTGATAGGTATTAAGGCATTTAATTTTCACAGCAACCTTAGGAGGTAGGAACTACTATCATTCCATTTTTGCAAACAAAGAAACTGAGGCATAGATTCAGTAACTTGCCCAGGGTTGTATGCCTGGTATGTGGCCAAGCCAAGGTTTGATCCTATGTAGCCTGCATTGAGTGTGTCTGTCCTCTTAACCGCTGCTCTTTACTGCCTTTTACCTCCCTCAGTTACATGCAGTACTCTTCGATATTTTCTACTCTATATTCTATTATTATTTTTTTAATGGTGTCTGGATGTGACTTGCAAAATGATTTCACAGCTCTACTGGGTACTGACATGAAGCTTGAAAACCATTGGCTAGACCCTCTCTACTGGGAACGGACACATCAGGCTGCCTTAGACTGGCGCCCAAAACATTCCATTCACGTTTCTCCTTGTTCAGCTATCACTCTCACCCAGCAGCCCGGTGCTTAGGATTTAGCCTCCCATAAAGGTCTACCTGCAGGGAAAGAATTCATTGGTTATGTGGACTTTGAGTATCCCCGCGAATTAGTAAACTGTCTCTCTGATTTAGGCTGTGAGGCTGAATGATGTGATTCTGCCCCCAGGAAATGGATTTTTGAGAAATGGAGTCATCAGATCAGACTTCAGTGCCAGGGAGGCTGAGGGTTGTGCCCTGGACCTTGACAAAATCTTCACGGTCCACCCTGTGATGTCTTTTGTAGGACAGCCTGCGAGATTTCTTCCTGGGGTGGTGATTCCCAGCATTGAGGAGGGACTGCGGGAGCATGATTTAAATTTCCACGGCTCTGAGCATCATTTGTTCTGCAGTCAGAAATAGAGCTGTGCACCTTTGTTCCTTGTCTAATATATGTCCTCACTGACTCACGTAGTTTTCCACAGAAAAGAATGGATGCTCCTTTCCCACCTCACTTTATCATGCGGCATGAATAAATGCAACACAGAACCTGCAAATACTTGATTGAAATGCGATCCCCCGTCCCTCTCGCTCCAGCCCGTCTCTCTCGGAAGATGGTCTCCAGTGGGGTCAGGTCTGCATGCATTATTCATCTCTGTGATTATGCATTGAATTCTGTAGAACTAGCAAGCAATACCTAAATTCTTCAAGCATGTTTGGTTATGCTAAATAACTGATTGCATCTTTTATTTATAAAAATTTACTTGCTGGAAATTCAGGCATAGGTTCTGCCAACCCATCTCCACTATTAGATTGCAGCTTCCCGGCATGAAATCCAAAAACTCACCTACAGATTTCAATCTTTGAAAGCTCTTAGGCAGGTTGCCAGGATGAAGCTTACATTCCAGACAAGTGGGACTGGCCTGAAGCCAACAGACACCTGTCCTGACCTCTTCCCACGGTCGGTTGTGGGGATAAAGCTTGCCAAGGCTTTCAGTGCTTGGGGAAACCTATTTCCAAGTTTATAGCCTCAGTAGCTCCCAGGTCTTAAATGTCGAGCAGCTAGGGACTTTCTGGATCTGGACAAATATAATCATGTAATGAGATAAGTTATAAGCCCACCTAGGTTGTCTGAGTGGAAAGGTAATGTGAGCAAAAAGAACTATGGGTAACTGTCTGGGGGAAAAGAGAATTGCACAAAGAGGATGTTTTTTGTCTTGAAAAGTATATTCTGGAGGAATGGGGAATAGAATAAATGTAATTAGCATTTCCAACAAACACAATTAGTGATGTCTCCCTGTTGCCCTTTTAAATTTTATTGAATAGAGGAAGATGGATGTGAAAAGTCAGCAGGCCTGTGACTTTTCAACTCGTTCTTAGGAAATAGTCCTCATATCATTCTAAGTTGCACTCTGTCTCAATTCAGAAATTAGAATATGAGAATCAAACCTTTGAACTTGATTTAATGTCAACTCTCCTTCAATTCCCAATCTCAAGCCTGCATCAGGCTGGGAGTCGGCCGTGGGAGGGGTTAGTGGGTAAATGACAGCATCTGTGGTCTCTGCATTATGCTTTCTCCCCTCCCTACAATTTTCAGTTTGCTAGCTAGTTTCTGAATCCCCCAGGATTGGGTGGGCAGGTTAGGGACAAGGGACTCATAAAGGTTGGTTTCCCACTGTCTGAGCCAGGCCAGTGTTTGATGGACTCTTTCCCTTGTTGGGCATTGTGGTAGGATCTTCAGAAACCTCCATTATTGGCCATCCCTCTCCTTCAGTTCTCCGGGCATAGGGAGGTGCATCTTTATTCCGGGAGACCCGCTGGGATTTCTTTCTAACATCCTATCAATCCAGTGCACACCTCCACTTTCTTGCTGATGCGGTCTTTCTGCCCCTGTAGGTAGTCCTACGCAACAGGATCCAAGCTGACCCTACCCCAGCTCCCTCTTCAGAGTGACCACATGTGGGACACAAGACACACTTTACCCCGGAAACCCCACAAGAGCATACCAGCCCCCCCCAGTTCCCCTGTCTCTTACTGTCACAGCCCTCTCTGGGTGTAGAAGGTGCGACTCTGGGACCCACTATGTGTGCTGTTTCCCAGCTGTATTTCAAAATTCTCCATGTGGTCCACATAAGCCCACTTCACTGGGCTTGAGATGAAGGAGATACAGCTCTGTCCACTCTTTCCCTGGGGACATTCAGGGGGATGCTCACAGCTCATTAACAATTCTTTCTAAAAAAGCTCTTCACCTATCTCTCCTGCCCTCCCCTTTTATATTCTCGATTTGAATGAGGCATCCAAGAATGGTGGAGCCAGGTCTTGATAATTTCCTTTGTGAATTCTGTATAAGGGGATTTGTTTCAAATTCTTGTGGGTGTCTGATATCTGTCCTATTGGTGCCTCAGGCAAAAGAGAGGCAGAAAGAATCCTCTGTTTATTACATAAACAATAGAGAAAAAGGTAAAAGTATACATTTCAGTTATCGCTTGTTGACTAACACCCTGCCCTGCAACTGAGTGGCTTAAAACAAGAGTGATACGTCCTTTCTCCTGGTTCTGGGGGTGGCTGGGCTGCTTCTCTGCTGGTCTCACCTGGGCTGGCTCCTGCCTAGCTCAGCTGGAGGGGCAGCCATCACTCACACTCACACGGCTGGCACTGGGCGCTGACTGTTGGCTGGGCGCCTCAGTTCTTTCTCAGGGCTTCTCACTCTCTGGTAGGCTAAACCGGCTTCCTTTCTTGGTGATCCGGGCAGCGTTTCAAGAGACCAAAGCAGAAACTATAAGGCTTAGGCTCTGGAAATCACACAGCATCACTATCCTACATTCTGTTGGCCAAAGCCAAATCACAAGACCAGCCTAGATTCAAGAGGTGGGAAAAAAGACTCCACCTTTAGCATTTCTAGCTTTTGGCTCTCCTCAGTTCACTACAGAGAATTCCGCCTCTGCCAGCTCTGGTTCTAGTCTTTTTCTGAGCAGATTTGGAGTAAAGGATTAGGGGAAGAATGAAAAATGAGTTTATATTGGTTTTATTCAGCTTACACTTGGAAGGGTGGAAAGGAAGAGAAAAGATCCAGAAGGTGGGAGAAGTGGGGAGAAAAAGCAGAGGCACTGTGGCTGGCTTTGGGCAAGCATTCGGGGAGGGGGGTGGGTGGGGAATGGACCACAGGCTGGGAACCGGGAACCCTGCGTTTAGAGAACAGGCCAGACTGGTTTTTCTGTTCATGAAGGTATGAGCAGGTCACTATCTCTGTGTGAATTGGAGCCTATTGTGAAATAGACTTCATCACTGATTGGTTTCCTCTTGCGGCCTGGCATAAGTGGATACCATGGGATGCTATCCTGATACTGACTCCTTAAATGCCCAGACCCAGCACTGATGGCCTCTCCTTCCACCTGCCCCCTGGACACACACCTCCCACTCAATCCTTTCTCTTCTCTGACCTTGTGCTCACAGGGAAGTTTAGCATCAACAAAGAGGGGTGCAGGGTGCTGGCAAAACAGCCCCAACTTGAGGTGGGGTTTCAGGACCAGGTGAGTGGGAGAAGCAAGGGGTGATTAGCTGAGGGATGATTAGCTCCATCGCTCTGCTCTGCTGTGGGCTGCAGATTCAAGACTCAGCGTCTGTCATTAAAAAACAAACAAACAAAATTTCTAAAGCCTCTAGAAGTGGTTTGAAATGGTCTTTTAGAAAATAGTGAATGCTTTATGTGTGCTTATCTGGAGTCTAAGTTGAAAGGGCCCGCGTTCCCCATCAGATGTCCGCAGAAGCAAAGGTTGGAGACCTGCGTTGCTGAGCAATGAAGCGCTCGGGGCTTGTTTTCAGCCTGCAAAGGTGAGCGGGCTCAGATGGCAGATTGTTGAAGCTGACAAGCACCCTTAGGGGGAAGCTCAGAACCTTTACTTGCCTTATATTTTAAATGAACACACAAAATCTATAGAATAATTTATTTTTCACGCTCAGAGAATAGATGTACACCTGCCTTGAAGAGAATATTTCACGCTTGAAGAAAAAAAAAAGCATTAAAAAAAAATTGTGGCTTTTCGTTAACAAGGCTGAGCACAAGCCTTTCCAGCAGCCTCTGACCTCCACCATCTGACTCCCACCTAAATTATTCTATAATCCGTTTGTCCCCTTTGAAACCTTTGCCCATCTGAATCCTAAGCACGTTTCTTTCAGCACGCACAGGGCTGTATACACTTTAGAGCGGGGCGGGTGAGTTGGGAGCGCCCCCAAATCACTTTCCCCTTTGCTACCCTTTCGCACGGTCTCCACAGCCGGGCCACCTCCGCAGCGGGACCAGCAGGCTGAGCGGGTGACCACGGTCTCACTGCCCGGAGGCTGCCGGTAGGGGGAGCTGTGTCTGCACCTCCGGGCACCAGTGCAATGACACTCCCAGGCGTCATAAATTGTTAAGACGTTTGAAACTGGAGGGGATGCTTTCTCTTGCCCATGCAGACAGAACCTGTGGTCCAGACAGAGGGGTTAGTGGTGGAAAAAGGGCTGAAATACAGGCCTTTTGACTTCCGCCCTGGGATCCCCACCCTCCCATCTTCCTCTTTCTCACACTGTCACCCCAGACCCCTTGTGTGATGTCAGGTATCTTGCCGGCGTTGAGGAGAAGATGACTTGCATGTGGAGCTGTTAGAAAAGAACAGAAGATGGTAAGGTGCTTCCTGGGATTTGCCTGGGAAATCACAGTCTCGGACTTTTGCATTTGACCTCACAGAAACAGTCAGTTGGGAACTAGTAGGGATAAGATTAAAGTGTATTTTCTTTTGGTAGTCCAAAATAACACACTTGTGGAAAAAAAAAATTGATTACAAATCATCAAAAAGAGGTAATACTATGAGGGGCAATATGTTATGGTGTCCATCCCCAATTCTGTTACTACTAAGTGGGCAATCTTGGCTAAGTTTCTAAAATTCACTTTGTCTCATCCATAAAATGGGATAATAGTGTTG
Organism: Hyperoodon ampullatus; assembly: GCF_949752795.1. Taxonomy (NCBI): domain Eukaryota; kingdom Metazoa; phylum Chordata; class Mammalia; order Artiodactyla; family Ziphiidae; genus Hyperoodon; species Hyperoodon ampullatus. The sequence goes on along the minus strand of NC_136914.1, from coordinate 46,698,880 downwards.
GTGAAGATTCAATGAGATAGGCCTATAAAGTGCTCATCTGAGCTCATGGCTCATTCTAAGCACTCAGTAAGTGCCAACAACAACAGCAATAATAATAACAATAGCAGCTAATTGGCATCTATAACTTGGACCTGCAATGTAGTTGTGTCTAGTCCAATGGAGAAATGCCCCTTGTCCTCACCAGTTGGGTATATAGCTTTTCAGAGTAGCTTCTCTGCCATCTCCCTACTGTAGCCTTTCCAGAGACCAAAGTTGTGGCCGGGAGTTAGCGAGGGTGAGGGAGTGGGGAGTGGGTGTGGAGGGGCGGAAGGGGTGAATGTGTGGTTCTACAGTCGATGTTTGTAAGTCAGAAAGAACTGAGTGAGGGAGGAAGCATGCTGGGGTGCATGCTTCCCCAACTGGGGATCCTTCATCTAGGCAAGGGAAAAAAAGGCCAAGAAATGTCTTTTTTAAAAAGTCATTTAAACATTTTTAAAAAGTCAACAGTGACTTTTTTAAAAAAGAGAAATCTTTTGGCCATTTTTTGTCAAGTAGTTTGATAAATGTTTAGCATTTTTTGTACAGTTCTTAGTTTTTGTTTTTGTTGTTTTACCATCTCAGGGGATGCCTGCAAAAGGGAGATGCATTTCTAGATAGTGGGTATTCTTTGAGCTAATTAAATTGACCTTATGTCCATTCTATAACATGTTTCAAATGCTTAAATTAAAAAATTTAAAATTGAGATATAATTGACATATAACATTGTATTCGTTTTAGATGTACAACATAATGATTTGATATACATGCATATTGCTAAATAATCACCACTGGAAGTCTAGTTAACATCCATCACCTCACATAGTTACAATTTTGTTTTCTTGTGATGAGAGCTTCTAAGATCTACTCTCTCAGCAACTTTCAAATATTCAATGTTACTAACTATAACTACTCTTACTCTCAAATACTTAAGTTTTGTTTCAGTTTGTTTAATTTAATCTTATCTTGTCCATGACATTGTTTTCCTCCCCAGCCCTCCTATTCCATTATGCCATTGATAACATCTTGACTGGTTCCTTCTTCTCTTTTCAGAGTCTGACCCGGTCAGACCCAGTCTGACTGTGTAGAATGCATGGAGACCACAGTGTGTAAATGCTACCTTAGCCAAAAAGCATACTATAAATCAGAAAGGCAAGCGTGAAAATACCTCCCCCGATTGTTTTCCAGTAGCATGTGATGCAACATTGAATAATTGCTGGGTATATTTGACAAATCAGGAATACAGTTCATTAGGGAGCTGGGGGACTCAAAAAGCAGGCTGCCTTCAGGAAAATTTATGAGGGGATTATTGTGTGCAGCCACCAGTAAATAGGGCACCAGGAATCTGAGCTGAATTGATGATCTTCCGCCTGAGTGGGACCTGTGTCCACTGAGCAAAACTTTCTTGAGTCCAAGTGACTTAGGGGAGAAATTGTTTGTGATAAAAAGAACGGATGAAAAAAAGGAACATCCAGAATCTCTAGGGAATGGAACCAAATCCTTAAGAGCAATATTATGTCTACTTCATGGTCAAAACAAAACAAAACAAAACAAAAAACCAAAACATGTCATTCACACAAGAAAACGAACCCTTGGAAAAGGATTCAGCCTCACTAGTAATCGTGGAAACTTAAAGCACAAAATCATGCAATGCCAGCGAAACTGGTAAAAGTACATTATAATTATAAAATCAAAATCTGGCAGGCTTTTGAGAAAGCTGTATTGTCTACTGACATAAATTAGTACAATATTTCTGGAGAGTGACATGGCAAAGTGGAGTGAGCCATGCGGACTGTCACATCCTTTGGCCCGATAAACATGTGTTTGAGACCATATCCTGGAGAAATAACTCAAAAAAAGAAAAATAAGGGGAAAAAAACAGAAGAGAAACCCCCAAATACCCAAAAGTCATAAAGTAAAAAACTATGGTATAAAAATGAAATATAATATTACTATTAAGAATGATAAATTTGTATATTCTGAAAACAAATAGAAAAGTTGATATAAAATAATGCTAAGTGAAAAATAGTTTGAGCTCAAATTTTATGAACGTTGACTCTAGGTATATTTAAAAAATGCCCACGCAACAATAAAGCTAAGAAGAGATGATTCAGTTTTGCTACATGGCAGGGTGAGAAGTGAATTTGAGTCTTCTGTTGCTTTGGTGTTTGTGTTTAATCCTTCATTACAAAATTGGTTAAAAACACAGTTTTATAGGCTGCACTGTATGTTGATACTTTATCGAGGACAGAAAAGAGGTAAATCCTTCCTCTCCATCTTGTGGTTTCTGACAGCTGCACAGATCGTAAACATGAGCTGGAATCACACAGAAACCGCATCCTGGGGCTGCACAAATTCCCTGCTGATTATACAGAGAGAGAATGTGTGATTACCAAGAGCCTTGAATGGCGGTAGGAGAAAATCATATCGGGTTAACTATCCGGTTGGCTCATCTGATGCCAGAGCTTTACCTCCCTCAGATCTGGTGCTTGCATTACTTGGGGTTTTTCTGAAGTGAGGGAGGCAAAGTGTTGGCTCCTTTCTCCCCTTGTAAGAATTTCCCCCTTCATTAAGCCAATCCCACATTTCCCCATCATAGGCCTCCTTTTCCTTCTGGTCTGATCCTTCTTGCCCCACGAGCTCGGCATCCTCTGATGGTTATTTTTCCTCCTATCCACCTCTAACAGCAACAGTAATCCTAATAAAATATGGTCACACATTTCCTCGAAGTAGCTAGATGTTCTTAATTAAGGGTTGAGACACAGACGTCATTTTATTTAATAGTGGCCGCTTTTCTTTTCGTCCTTACACACGTGTAAGCAGGCACTAAATTTCGTCGGTCTCTCCCACATTTGCTTCTTTGCAGCAGCAGAGATACCTGAATCTCTGTCCTTTGACACAGAATTCTGCTTACATCAGGCAGTTCTCAAAGTCAGAGGGTGGCGGGCCTGTTCAACCCCATCTGCTTTCACAGGAAGATTAAATATGCGCATGAGACCCAGAATGGAGAAATTCACGTTTCCATCCGCATGTGCACAAGATGCTTCATTAGCGTGTGATTCCCAAGCAGACGAGAGAACGGACAGAGACCTTCATGACTTTTTACCTGAGAAGTCGTTACAGAGTTCTCAGGCTGTTGTTTCCAAATTCTTTCTTCCCTCTCTTCCCTTTCTCGTATTTTCCTTCCTTTTTATTTCCTCCACAAATGAGAGGCCTTTGAGATAATAAGGTAACACTTATTAAGCATGTGCTCTGAATCAGGCATGCTTACATATATTAAACTATTTAATCTTCACAACCACCCTATGAGGTAGTTGGGGACAGTTATTCTCACCATTTTATTTATTGATTTACTTATATTTTAATTGACACATAGTTAATTTACAATGTTGTGTTACTTTCTGGTGTACAGCAAAGTGATTCATATATATATATATATATATATATATATATATATATATATATACACATATTCTTTTTAAATTATTTTCCATTATAGATTTACAAGATATTGAATACAGTTCCCTGTGCTATATGGTAGGACCTTGCTGTTTATTTTACATATAGTAGTGTGTATCTGCTAACTCCAGACTCCTTACTCCAGGTCCCCACCCCCTCCCCCTCCCCTTTGGTAACCCTGTTTGTTTTCTATGCCTGTGAGCCTGCTTCTGTTTTGTAAATAAGTTCATTTGTATCATATTTTTAGATTCCACATGTAAGTGATATCATATGATATTTGTCTTTCTCTGACTGACTTCACTTAATATGATAATCTTCGGGTCCATTCATGCTGCTGCAAATTTCATTCTTTTTTATGGCTGAGAAGTATTCTGTTGTGTATCTATACCACATCTTCTTTTTCCATTCCTCTGTCTATGGACACTTAGGTTGCTCCATGTCTTGGCTGTTGTAAACAGTGCTGCTATGAATATTGGGATGCATATGTGTTTTCCAATTAAAGTTTTCTCTGGATATATGCCCAGTAGTGGGATTGCTGGATCATATGGCAACTCTATTTTTGGTGTTTTAAGGAACCTCCATACTGTTTTCCATAGTGGCTGCACCAATTTACATTCCTACCAAGAACATTTCTCCACACCCCCTCCAGCATTTGTTATTTGTAGACTTTTTAATGATGGCCATTCTGACTGGTGTGAGGTGATACCTTGTTGCAGGTTTGATTTGCCTTTCTCTAATAATTAGCGATGTTGAGCATATTTTCATGTGCCTATTGGCCATCTGTGTGTCTTCTTTGGAGAAATGTTTACTTAGGCATTCTGCCCATTTTTTGATTGGGTTGTTTGTTGTATGAGCTGTTTGTATATTTTGGAAATTAAGCCCTTGTCGGTTGCACTGTTTGCAAATATTTTCTCTCAGTCTGTAGCTTGTCTTTTCATTTTGTTTATGGTTTCCTTTGCTGTGCAAAAGTTTATAAGTTTGACAAAGGTCCCATTTGTTTATCTTTGCATTTATTTCTGTTGCCTTAGGAGACTGACCTAAGAAAACATTGCTATGATTTATGTCAGACAATGTTTTGCCTATGCTCTCTTCTAGGAGTTTTATGGTGTCATGTCTTATATTTAAGTCTTTAAGTCATTTTGAGTTTATTTTTGTGTATGGTGTAAGGGTGTGATCTAACTTAATTGCTTTACATGTAGCTGTCCAGCTTTCCCAACACCACTTGCTGAAGAGACTGTCTTTTCTCCATTGCATATTCTTGCTTCCTTTGTCGAAGATTAATTGACTGTAGATGTGCGGGTTTATTTCTGGGCTCTCTTTTCTGTTCCATTGATCCATATGTCTGTACCAATATGATGTTGTTTTGATTATTATAGCTTTGTAGTATTGTCTGAAGTCTGGGAGGGTTATGCTTCCAGGTTTGTTCTTTTTCCTCCAGATTGCTTTGACAATTCTGGGTCTTTTATGGTTCCATATACATTTAGGATTATTTGTTCTAGTTCTGTGAAAAGTGTTGTAATTTGATAAGGATTGCATTAAATCCCCTATCCCCGTTATATGGCTGAGGAAACAGTCACCAAAAACCTAAGTAACTTGTCCGAGTTCATGACATGGTAGAAACAAGCTTCAAACCCAAGCAGTTGGCCCAAAGTGCAGGCTTGGGACCACTGAACTTCACTGCCTCGTGACAGTGAACCAGGCCTAGCTTACGCATGCTCTGGGAAGAGAAGACCAAAGTCAGAAAGAGGAGTGAGGTAAAGGGGTGTGTGTATGTGTGTGTGTGTGTGTGTGTGTGTGTGTGGTGTTCTCTCATTTACTCTGTGATTACACCGAGTTGCTTAACCTCTCCATTTCTTAGTTACCTCATTTGTAAAATTGCAGGATTTATTAATAGTACTTAACCCCTCAGAGGGTCGTTGTGATGACTGAATGTGTCATAAAGTTCTTAGAATCGGGGCTAGTGCAGAGTGACTGTGATTAATCAATGCTAGCCATTATCATCCCCATCATCATTCATGCCAGCGTTTGGGGGCCACTGCTCCACCCCTTTCTCCTAGACTGATAGTGATGCAAATAGCATTTCTAACAAATTCCGGTGCCACTGCTGCTTCTAGAACCACACTTTGAAAACCACTGAGGAAGAGGATCCACAGCTCTCCTATCCAAGCCACATAAGTTCTATTTCTTTCTGTGAGCTCTGTTGGAATATTTTCATTTTCTAGAGTGAGGGGACCCAGGGACTGTGCCCCAACCTGCAGGGCTGTCAAAAACCCATGAAAAATGCCATCTCAGAACCTAGCCAGGGCCTGAATTTCAGCAGGATCTGACAAGTGGTGAAGTTTCAGCCACAGGGAGACACAAGCCAGTGAGAAGACTGGGGGTAGCAAATGTTGAACACAAAATAGGCAGAGAAACACATCTGGATGGGTGGCTCCATGTTTAAAGACAGCAGATGATTTTGGAAGTAATGGGAGAGGAGAGAAAAGAATCTTCCTCCCCTAAAAAAAAGTGGCCTTTGAGCAAAGATGGAGGTGATAAAGGAAAGTGAGGAGAGGAGGGGAGGGACCCTAATGACAACATTCATGGTTGGAATTGTGGGGCTTGTAAGAGGCAAAAGCTGGAGGCACCTGGGTCTGGCCCAGGCAGACGACGACTTGCCTTTTCCAACATAAAAGGTGAGATTATGTGAATGAGAAAAAAGTGGGAACTGCAGTCATTTTCCTACCTCTGGGGAGGAAGGGGAGTGAGGAATAAGTCAGCCTGTTTGGGGTCTTGACAGTTTTGTGGCTGCCAGTTTCAGTGGTCTGGATTCTCTCTAGCTCACTCTCTGTCTTAGCAGGTGGAGTGTGATGGGGCTCCTTGTCCAGGGCTCCAAACCCTAGAATCCACACTCGTCAGAACTGTGCTACATCCCAGCACCTGGAGAGGCTCTGTGAGGGATGCAAATAAGTTCTGAAAATAAGGTTCCACTTCCAGGCTGCAAGCGCAGAGCTGGGATGTGACTCTAAGTCCCCAGCTCTGGGCCCCCAAATGTCTATACTGTAGTCACTGCGGTGGTGATGGTGGCTGTTTCCAGGGCTCTCACAGCACCAAGCCCTGTCCTGGAGTGGCTCATAGCAAAGGCTGTCAGGAAGCTACTCTGCGTTGTGGGGAGGGAGAAGGAGGGAGTTGGTGGCCCGCTCTGCCCTCACCCACTCTGCAAGCTCCTCAGAGCTGTCCTAGCCAGGCTGGGCACGTGCCAGGCCTCAGCCCAGCAGCGGCATTCTGCACCTTGGATTCCTGATGAAGACAAAATAATTGCTGCTTCCAGCTACATCCAGCTGACTACCAGGACTAAGCACGGGGAAGAACTCTGCTGGTACCCTCCACACCCCGCATCCCCGGCTTTCTGCTGTCAAGAATGGCAGACTTGGCTGGTCCTCTGCATATCAGTCATCAAGTTGAGAATGAAAATGAAATGAAAGGAGTTGAAAAGCACTAAAACATCTAAATGTCCATCAACAGATGAATGGATAAAGGAGATGTATATATATATATATATATATATACACACACATACATACAATGGAATATTACTCAGCCATAAAGAAGAATAAAATAATGCCATTTGCAGCAACATGGATGGACCTAGAGATTATCATACTAAGTGAAATAAGCCAGACAGAAAAGGACAAATATCATATGATATCGCTTATATGTGGAATCTAAAAGAAAAAAAATGACACAAATGAACTTATTTGCAAAACAGAAAGAGACTCACAGACACAGAAAACGAACTTACGGTCACCAAAGGGGAAGTGGGGGGCTGAGGGGAGGGATAAATTAGGAGGCTGGGAGTAATATGCACACATATATACACTACTATGTACGGAATCGATAACCAACAAGGACCTACTGTATAGCACAGGGAACTATATTCAAGATTATATAATAACCTATAAGGGAAATCTATGTATCTATCTATCTATCTATATACATATATATATCTGAATCACTGTGCTGTACACCTGAAACTTACATGATATTGTAAATCAACTATACTTCAATAAAAAGTTTTTTTAAAAAAGAAAAGCACTAAAACACCCTGATGGGGTGGAGCAGGCCGGTTTGGTCTTTGATGGGTCTTGTGGTGGGAGTCGGGGTTTGGAGGAGTGAGGAGATGGAACGGGGGCTTCTGTATAGACAGAAACGTTGACTTGCTTGGAGGCTGTCAGCTCTTGACTGGAACCTTCCCTAGAAGAAGCAATTTTTCAAGAACGTATGCTCTTTGTGTTCAAGAAGATGACGGTATGTTTAAAATGCTTTCTCCTAAACATATCCCTTCCACCCCTCCCCCCCCACTTCCATGAATTCCAAGAATGTTTACTATCCCACTGACAAACTCTTCTTTATTCAGACTTGTGGGATTCAGAGCTGTGTGCTGGTGCTCTTGGTGTTGGGGTGAAAGCCAGAGCTGATGGCTGCTCTCAGAGAGCTTACAGATGAGCCTATCAGGCGAGGCATAAATACAAGAAAAGGTAACACCCTCTGCAGAACCCTCAGTAATCCCAACCTGGTGTTCAACAGCCATCTGCCCAATCTCCACCTCTGGCCCAGCCTCCGTGCTCCCCCGATGGCCCCCTTGGCTCTGTCACCACCTGCGGTACAGCTTCTCTTCTCTACTGGCAAATGCTGCTTTCCACTTCCAGCCCAATCGCATCCCTCTGCCGTCCGAACAGGAACCAACTTGCCTCCACAGACTTGGCAATCTACCCCAAGCCTTTGGGATGGAAACCTCTTGGTAACTTGGATTCTTTAATTTCAGGGTTGCCGCTTCAGCTTTTGAAGACTCAAAGGTAGTTCCCTCACGTATGAGGTAGGTGGGTGAGGTATAGATGAAAAAACTGTGGCCTTGGCCACACAGAATTTCTGGCACTTCTTGAAGCACTTCCATGCCTTTCTCCCCGCCTCTGCCTGGGAAATCCCCATTCCTTCTCAAAAACCCAGGTCAGAAACCACATCCTCTTTGCAGCTCTCTGGACAGACGCAGCCACAACTTCTGTAGCCCTTCATCTCCCTCTTGGTTTACTAGCTTCCTCCTGGGCCCTGAGGTCTCACCATCAGAGATGAAATCTCCTTCAGTATTTCCTCCTGGGGCTGCAGCTTCCAGCACTGGTGCACTAGTTAGGTCCCCTTTGAGATCCTCATATTTGTGTTGTGCTGGGAATAACTGGCTTGATTTTGATTTAAAAGATGATTTCTTGGCTTGCAATGTAACCTTTGCAAGTGACCTTCCTGGACAATGAGGAAGGAATGGTCTTGAATCTGGAAGTTGGAGCATCTGCTCTCCTACTGGTTGAAGAAGTGTCTTAAACATGAAACCTGCTGTAAATGGGAATAATAAGCAGTGGTTCTCAACCTTGCCTACACTTTGGAATCACCTGCAGAGCTTTAAAAATACCAGTGCCGGGCCCCACCCCCAGAGGTCTGATTTAATTTGTCTGGGTGCATCTGTGGCTCCAGAGACTTCTGAAAGCACCCTGGGTGACCCTGGTGTGCTGCCCAGGTTGGGAACAGCTGTGCGGACAGCCACCTGATGACTCTCTTCAGGAAGGAGGAGACCCTTAACTGGTAACTCGGGGGACACGCAATGCCAGGGAAGAATTGTGAGAACTAAAATATGTTAAAGGAAAAAAAAAAGGACAGGTAGACAAAAACAGGACCTACACAGATAAATTCAGAATGATGATTCTTAAATGGCTTAACCTACTGGACTAGCGCAAGGTGGGAAAAAGATGCAGAGGAGATAAGAGAGTCTTGCTCACGGAAAAGCTCAAGGCCAAAGAGGAGAAGCTGAGAGCAGCTGCGCTTTCCCAGACCCAGGGAAATGCCACTTGGTGAGGGATTTACCTATGAAGTCAGAACAGTTTTGACTGGCTGTTGGGGGTGTCTAAGGGGCAGGCAAGAAAGACCATTAGTTCTCAAAAACACAAAAAGGGAACCAAAGTCTAGAACAGCCGCTGTCCCTGGGAGATGAAAGAACACTCACAGAGGCTGAGGGTACGTGTGAGCCATGACTCCTGATTTGGGGAGGCCGGGGGTGAGGCCTGGATGCTCAAAGAGGGTGAGGATGAGTGCCTGTCTGAGCACTCGGCTGCTGGGCCAGTGTGCACGCTGCAACTGGCATCCCTTCATGGACTATTCCAGAGACAATGCAGGTGGTACCCTTTGCAGGTGGGCAGCACTGTGGCATGCCCACTGCATGTTGTTGTTGCACAAAAATCCCCACGTCCTATAGTCAACTTTGGGGTTTCCCTTGAATCCAAGGATAAGGAGACATGAGTTGAGAATCTGATTGGTCTTGCTGGTGGGGAAAGCTCTCCGCCCTTGGCTGGGAACCCAGGAGCCTCAGACATGAGATAGGGTGGCCCCTACTATAACACACCCCTCATTTATCCTGTGATGACTGTAACAAAAAATAGATCCCACTCCATTAGAGATGGGTCAGCCTCCACCCTATAGGACAAGCCTGGGCAACAGTGATGGGTGCCCTTGAGAACTTTGGAAGTGCGGAGGAAAAAGAAAAGCTGTCTTGTTTTTCTTGACCAATCAAGATTGATTCGTGGCAGCTCCTAGGGAAAGGCACCAGATGAGGAGGGTTATAGATGTGACGGGAATGTGCCACAAAGCATAGGCTTCATCCAGCCTAGTATATTTCAGACTGCACATTGTAACCTAGTAGTGGGTGTGAAACACTTTAGTTTGCATTGTGACCATTATTTTAAAAATAATCAAATAAACAGACAATATCAGTGCACTGCATATAGTAAGGATTAAGGATTGTTTAATGAAAATTTTATTCAGTTATACTTGTGTGTGTGTTCAACATTGCAGTGGGTAATATATTTCACTGCATGTCTCCATTAAATAAATAAATAAACAGCTGCCTCCATAACAAGCAGAATAAAAATAACCAGTTTTTTCCATCTCAGCGTGTGGGTAATTCAACTGTGCCTGGTTGGGAAAGTTCTATTAGCCTTGCTGTGAAAATTCAGGGTTATTTTTTTAGTAACAGACATGGTGGTAGCAGAAAGTACTTGCCTGTGCCTCTAAGAGCCTTTGGGAAGGATGCTGTCCCCACTCCACTACAGGCCCTTGAGGGCCTCAGAAGCTTGTCAACCCTCCAGGTGGCTTTTCCTCTCTTCGTTTCTGTGACTCATCTTGTCACTTGCATGCTACTCCCCTTAGGTTTGGGCCAAAATCAAATGCTTCTTTTTAGGGCTTTATCTTCACAAGGCATCATGTCTTAGAATTTTCATGGATGAGCTAAAGCTGTCACAATAACAAATGGGAAAAAACACAAATACCAGTGCCACACAAAGCTGTCATTTTTGTTTGCTTGATGAGACTAAAAGGTGCCACTGAGGTACTGTGAGTAGTTGATGGAGAAATGAAAAGAAAACTCAGGTTTGGGTGTTACCCTGGGAAAGTTAGCGTTGGCTGATGGGGAGTGACAGTTCTCTTGGGGTTTGAATTGAATTCGCCTTCAAGGTTTTATTCGAAACACGAAAAAGCCTTTGCCCTTCAGTTCCTTCAACACCGAGAATAGCCTAACATCATCTACATTGCATGTGAAGTGGAAAGATTTATTTCTTTCTAAAGCTCAGGGAAGTTATTTTTCTAAAGCAATCAAACATTCCAAGGTCTTGACATAGATCACAGGAGAACTTTGGCCTCCTTCTTGTGGAACTATTCTGACTAGGTTTTTCTTTTTTTGTTAAAATAGGCCTTCAAGAAACCTCTCTTGAATTCTTCCTGATTATTATCCTAAATACAAGTGCACCATCTGATATGTAAACAAAATGTGTCCCCAGTTTTCTCTGCACGGGAGAGGTTACCTTTATTGTGCTCATTAGAAGAAAATGCCATGTATAGTTTCTCTCAGAGGCAGTACAGCCCAGTACCACCTGGAGCAGCGGTGCCCAACATTTTTGGTACCAGGGACCGGTTTCATGGAAGACGGTTTTGCCGTGGACTGGGGGTGGAGGAGGATGGTTTCACGATGATTCAAGTGCATTACATTTATTGTGCACTTTATTTCTGTTATTATTACATTGTAATGTATATTGAAATAATTATACAACTCACCATAAGGCTAACAGGGGCGGAGCTCAGGAGGCAATGTGAACAATGGGGAGCGGCTGTAAATACACATGAAGCTTCGCTCACTCGCCCACCGCTCACCTCCTGCTGTGCGGCCCGGTTCCTAACAGGCCACGGACCAGTATTGATCTGTGGCCCAGGGGTTGGGGACCCCTGAGCTGGAGGACAGGCTCTGGGGCCAGAATGTCTGGGTTCTTACCTTCCTGCTGTCACCACTCACAGTCACAATAATACCAGCAGTTCTGAGGATATTTATCACCTATCTACTGTGGGTCAGGCACTGGACTTTCCTCATCTTTAATCCTAACAACAGGCCTTCCAGATATGTTTTATTCTTCCCACTTACAGATGTGGAAACTGAGACTCAGAAAGGACCAGAGAAGACAGAAACATAGCCACGTGTATATCTTTTTACATTATTTCTTTTTTAATCTGACTTTGTCTTTCCAGCTTATTTTAGGGCCTACTTAATTGTGGGCAGGAAGAAGTATGCATATATTTAATCCCTTGAGTATCATAAAGCCAGCACAAAGCAAGGTTTAACCCATATTCTCACGTGCTGGTCCTCTGTCTTCCACTGGTTGGTGTTTTTAATGTGTGAAGCAAAAGAAGAAAGGTGAAATTTAGTATCTGTGTATTGACTCTCAGTGACATTTGTTTCCTGCAGACTTTTAATCTGAACATTTTCAAACACAGAGAATTCTAAAGAATAATACAGTAAACACCAGCACATCTACTACCAGATTCAACAATTATTAACATTTTGCCACATTTGCTTTATCTACAATTTTTTCTCAGTCATTTAAAAGTAAGTTGCAGATGTTATGGCCCTTTATTCCTAAATAATTCCACATGTATCCTCTGAAAATAAGGACATTATCATAACTTAGTAACAATCTGTCTAGTTTAAATTCAAATTTCTCCAGTTGTTCTCAAAATATCTTTTATAATTGATTTTTTTGAACCCATATTCTGTCAAGCTTATTGCATTGTATTTGATTGTTATTTGTTCTCTGTCTTTAGAACAGACTCTCACCTTTGACATTGATATTTTGAAGAGACCAGGCCAGTTTTCTGTAGAACGTCCCACATTTTGAATTGTCTGATTGTTTCCTTTTCTCCCTTATTTTCTGTATACTGGGAGCTGGTATAAAAGCATATTGAGATTAAAGTTGAGCATTTTTGGCAATAATTCCTCAAGGGTGATGTGATGTGCTTCATATTTATCACATCAAAGGGCACCCAATGTCAAGTTCTTCCACTATTCCTGATGCTAAATTTCATCTCTTGGTTAAGTGCCAGATTCCTCCTTTGTAAAATTTTTTTTTTTTTTTTTTTTTTTGCGGTACGCGGGCCTGTCACTGTTGTGGCCTCTCCGGTTGCAGAGCACAGGCTCCGGACGCGCAGGCTCAGCGGCCATGGCTCACGGGACCAGCCGCTGCGCGGCATGTGGGATCTTCCCGGACCGGCGTTACGAACCCGTGTCCCCTGCATCGGCAGGCGGACTCTCAACCACTGCGCCACCAGGGAAGCCCCGTTCCTTTGTAAAATTTTATTTTCCCCTTTATAATTAGTAAGCAATCTGGGGGATGATGCTTTGACATCTTGGGGACATCCTGCTTCCCAACAATTCTTTAACCTAATGAGTTTAGCATCTATTAGTTTGCTAGGGCTGCCATAACAAAGTACCACAGACTGGGTGGCTTAAGCAACAGAAATTTATTGTCTCACAGTTCGGGAGGCTAGAAGACTGGAATCAAGATGTTGGCAGGGTTGGCTCCTCCTGAGGGTTCTGAGGGAAGGATCTGTTCCAGGCTTCTCTCCTTGGCTTGCAGGTGGTTGTCTCCTGGTGTCCCTTTACATCACCTTCCCTCTTTGTGTGCCTGTGTGTCCAAATTTCCTCTTCTTCTAAGGACCCAGTCATATGGGTTCAGGGCACACCCTGTCCTACAGAGTCCATCTGTAAAGACCCCATCTCCATAAAAGGTCACATTCTGGGGGCACTTGGGGGTTAGGACTTCAACACATGAATTTCTGGGGGACACAGTTCAACCCATAACAGCACCCACTGATGGTCTTGCCAGAATCCATTATTCATGTATTGGGGTCTTAGGTTGGTTCTTTGGGAAACAGATTCTGAGAGGCAGATTCGTGTACTAGTTTATCAGCAACTGTGCTTGGTAACATCTGGAAGAAAAGGAGAGAAGCTATGCTGCAATGCTGGGGCCTCGGCCTATGCTTCAGGCAGCTCCGGAACTAGATGGTCCTTCAGAGATGTTGCAAATGGTGGCAAAGGGCCAGGCCTTTGTACCCCTTTATCAGCTAAGCATTGGTTGCAGGCTGCCCCCGGCGGTGGGGCGGGCAGTTATAACCATGGGCTGGGCAGCTTCGTTCCTTGGGAGAAGGAAGACTCAGCTGAGAGCTGTTAGGTACCAACAGTTCCAGCAGTTGGAGAAATGAGTGCCTGGGTCCTAGAGGGAGGGTTAGGGGTGTTGTTCCCACCACATAGCACATGGGGTAACCGGGGGTTGCAGAAGGCTGGTTTCCTCCCCAAATCTACATTTATTAGCTGGAACTCTTTTGAAAAGAAGCGCTTTCCCTCATCAACTGGGAATGAATTTTAGTTCTTTCTAAAAAGACAGGGTAAATGCTTAAACCTCTCCCTTTTAATCACCAGTTTTCCAAGTCAGGAGTTGATATAACTCAACTATACTTAGCGAGTTATGATTTTTGCCATTGTGGGCCCCTTCCGCCACCAAAAAAATTAGAAATTATATCTTACACCTGTGTAGGTGCAAAGACAAATATAACCTAGGCTGGATTCATTATTATACATTTACTATTATATTTGTTTTCCTTCCAAAGAAAATGTATTGTGAGCTTATCAGTGCTGTGTCTTCAGTGCCTAATGGACAAGGCCCTGGTTCTGCTCCAGCTCAGGGGCTGGGCGGGTGATAAACAAAGAGGGTTGATCCTAGTGTGTACCTGGGTACGGGGTGAGTGAGGCGAGGTCTCAAGGGAAGGGCATTTAGCTCCGGTAAAACGTTACCACTCAGGAAAATGAGGTGGCCTGGTGTTGCCAGGTCTTTCCATCTTTCAGGAGAAGCTAGAAATAGAGATTTTAAATCTAGGGAGATCAGCTCGGTGCTTTGTGACCACCTAGAGGGGTGGGATAGGGAGGGTGAGAGGGAGGGAGACGCAAGAGGGAAGAGAGATGGGAACATATGTACATGTATAACTAATTCACTTTGTGGTAAAGAAGAAACTAACACACCATTGCAAAGCATTTATACTCCAATAAAGATGTAAAAAAATATAAATAAATAATAAAAATTTTTAAAAAATAAAATAAATCTTGGAATCCTCTATTTTTAACTGTTGGATCAGTCTTTCAAAATATCTGTGGGCTGATGGTGGCCTGAGGGCTGCCAGTTTGTCTGTGAGGCTCCTGGGGAAGGGATGCTGACCGTTTCCATACTGGGTACCTTACAGACAGCCGGGCACACCGAAGGTGCTGCTACATGCTTTTCGAGGAAGGAAGGAAGGAAAGAAGGAATGGTGATATTTTGTTAAGGCAACTCCTAAAATTAGGTTGGATTTTTTGCTTCAAAACCTGTGAGGATCAGAAAATCAGGCCCTGGATTTTGCTGCAAAGAAAAAAAAATCTGCCTTGGGCTATTCACAGCAACTTACAGAGACTTGGCAGGAATAAAAACGTGTGAAGGAAGCCCTTGAAACCGGAGTTCGTGAACTAGGTCAGGCTGCCCCGATGATGTGGTCCCCAAACAGAGACTCGAAGGGGATTTCTTGGTATCTTGATAGAATGCTGTCTTATTAAAATTGTAACTCTTTTCTTCTATTTAAGGCAGAAACATTAGTGTGGTAAAAACAACGTTGGAAGGACTGTGTTTTGTCAATTTTCCCTTTGGGGGCACAAAGTCACCTCACTGCCAAACATGTTTCGTCTCTGTCCTTGGCCTGCTGTACTCCATGGGGGACGTTTGTTCCGAGCCCAGTGTGTTCACACGGAGCCCCCCCGGGAGGATCCTTCTCTGGTCAGAAGAGAGGGGGAGGAGGGGGAGGAGATCCTCGAGGAGGAAGAAGACAGAGAGAAAGCTGTGCCTCCCGGGACGTTCCCCCTCCACTTCACTTTAATTCCCAGCCCTTTAAAGGGCTCGGACATCAAAGCAATATTGGTGCCTTGGGCTTCTCCTGTCAAACCTTCCTCCAAGACACCCCTCCAGGGCTCAGCGCTCAGCCCTCTGAGGGCCTGGGTGACACATCTTCATGCTTCACTGCTGCTAACAGGCCTGCTGACTCCTGCCTAAACCTCTGGGCCGGGCTTCAACCACTGGCTGTCCTAATTCTATTAGGGAAATTGCTTGTTAGAAGAGAGAGAGAGAATGTTGACTCATAAGTACCCAGATAATTCAGATGATAAGGGCAGAAATCCTTCTTTTTTCCACTTCCCCCAAAATGACCAGTTTGGGTGCTGTTTCTAAATTTTAGTCTTTTAGTCTTCCTTCAGTGAGACTGTCATTTTTGATATTGCAGTTTCCCTTTTATGGTCAGAGATGTTAATGAGCATACACAATATGAAGTATATGAATTCCTCTCCCTCTCCTCTCTCTCTCCCTCTCTCTCTCTCTCTCTCTCTCACACACACACACATTTATTTCCCAAGAGAAAAATCACAACTGAATAATTAATGGAAAAGGAAATTTTTCCATTAATTAAAGTGCATTTTCCATAATGCACTGCACAGTGCATTATTCTCTTTGTATTCAATTATCTCTAATTCTGATTTTGATAATTGTGTCTTGATCTTGATTGTGAGAAAGGGAGACAGAGAGGATGATGGGAGTTATCCTGTCGCAAATTCACCTCCAAGAAGCTGGGAGGGCTGAAGATCAGGGTAAGGAAAAGAGTTGCTCTTGAGACCTGGGGCATCCTTTCCTCTGAAGACCCTGCTTCCTGGTCTCCCAGCCTCAGTCTGAAAATCTTTGCCTGGTGATAAGAATAATGGTGTTTTCAGTCATGTTTATTAAGATATTACTCTTTGCTAAAACCTTATATATATTTTTTTCATTTGTCTCATGATAACCTTTTGAGATAGTCTTCTGTTTGTTTGTGTGTTTCATAGATAAGAAACCTAACTCTAAGAAAGAGTAAGATGGTATTCCCCCGCCACCAGCTAGGAAAAGATAGGCAGGCAACTCACCTGTGAATTCACTGATTTACCTGTGCACCTCCTCACTCCTCTGTGTAAGAAGCCAGTGTTCTCCGTGAGCTGTTCCAGCGAGCTCTGACTCCCACGCCTAATAAATGATCACCCCCCGACCCCCCAGAAGCTTTGTGTCATTTGAGGGAGAGAAAGAGGTTTTGAACAAGGAAGTAAGAAGGCATCGAGGGAACTGGAAGCCACACTGGAAAGATTCCAGTCTGAACTAGTTTATGCTCTGGAATAGTTATCTCTCAGGGGCTTGCTTTGGTGTAGTACTGAAGAAATATTGATAGATCATAAAATAATAAAATAACTTTGATTTTTGTTTGTTTGTTGCATTTTTAGTAAAATGTTAAATGATCGACAGCTCCAAATATAGCTCTTCCCATACGTGTGGCCACTTTCATTAGATGCCAAATATTTTTAGAAGTGAACTGGAAGCAGAACAGTGTTAGTCGTTGACAATTTCTTAAGAACAAAAAGAATAAACTCTTCCACTCCCTTCCCCTAACCATTCAGTTGTCAACACCATTATGTAATGATTACGAACTCTTAAGGTTCTGTTTAACAAATTCTTATTCCTCTCCAGGGAACTTTTTTTCTTTAATCAGACCTCTTCTCTCACCAAGGTGTGAAGGTGCCGCAATGCACAGATGGTCTTCAGCCATAGCTCTTTTATTTATTTATTTATTTTTATTTTTTAACGCCTTTATTGGAGTATAATTGCTTTACAATGGTGTGTTAGTTTCTGCTATATAACAAAGTAAATCAGCTATACATATACATATATCCCCATATCCCCTCCCTCTTGTGTCTCCCTCCCACCCTCCCTATCCCACCCCTCTAGGTGGTCACAAAGCACCGAGGTGATCTCCCTGTGCTATGCGGCTGCTTCCCACTAGCTATCTATTTTACATTTGGTAGTGTATATATGTCCATGCCACCCTCTCACTTCGTCCCAGCTTACCCTTCCCCCTCCACGTGTCCTCAAGTCCATTCTCTATGTCTGTGTCTTTATTCCTGTCCTGCCCCTATGTTCTTCAGAACCACTTTTTTTCTTTAGATTCCATATATATGTGTTAGCATATGGTATTCGTTTTTCTCTTACTGACTTACTTCACTCTGTATGACAGTCTCTAGGTCCATCCACCTCACTACAAATAACTCAGTTTTGTTTCTTTTTATGGCTGAGTAATATTCAATTGTATATATGTGCCACGTCTTCTTTATCCATTCAGTCTGTCGATGGACATTTAGGTTGCTTCCAAGTCCTGGCTATTGTAAATAGAGCTGCAATGAATATTAGCCATAGTTCTTTTAGCAGCTCAGTTCTTGTGTTTTGATATTATGGAATTGTTTTTGTGATGTTTTGAAGGCAGCCCTTTTCTCATCTTCTAAATTTTAAAATCTACCTGAAATAAACTTTTTCACTCTGTGCCTGAGAAAAGAAAGAAAGCAGGAAGGGAATGTAGGAAGAGCAAGCATAGGCTATGGGTAGGGAGATGAGACTTCCATCCTGGGCTTCTGTCACTAAAAATCCTTTTGCTTGCATCACAAGCCAAGAGGAGAAGCTAGGTTTCCTTGGTCCTAAATGAGTCTCTGCAGGAATTAGCCAGTGTCTTGCAACTCAAAGTGTGGTCCCTGGGATAGCAGCAGTGGCATTACCTGGGAGATTGTAGGACAGGTAGAATCTGTGGCCCTACCCAGACCTACTGGATAGTATCTGCAATTTAATAAAATCCCTAGGTGATTTATAGGCACATTAGTTTGAGAAGCACTGTCCTTGTCCATCACTCCCATACTTGGCTATATAACTGAATCACCTGGGGTTACAAACCCCTGCCTCATCAGTATAAGGTTCTAGAAGATGTGTATAGATTTTAAAGCTCCTCAAGCAATTCTGATGCAGCTAGCCCAGCCCCAGAAGGAGCCCATTGGTACAGCCTATAGAGGCCAGCCTCCTAGGGCACAGAGCAGCATGAGAAGGGAGAGTATGTATCTGCAGGGTCTCATGGAGACTATTTAGCACTAGTGATCATTTCTGCCCACTAGAATCCATCTTCCACAGCACTTTCTGTCATTCTAAATTTGATCCTGTAACATTCTTTAGTGGTACCCTCTTGTCCTCAAGATCAAATATCTCTTTTTAGCATCACATATATGCCTTTCTGGTCAGGCCTCTGCCTGGTTTTTGCATTTCATTTCACCCCACACCCCCTCCCAAGAGTCAGACCCAAACACTTGGCAGTGCCCCTCCCAGGAACCTTCACACCTCCATGCCTTTGCTCACACTGTCACCTCTACCTGGAATGCCAGTCCCTCCTTCAGGGACTCCTGTAGCACCTCTGCCTCTCCTTCATTGTGTTGATCACCCACATAATGATTTGCTTAATATCCATCTAGAGACTGCCCACAAGGAAAGGGACCACATCTGTCTTGTCTGGACCTGGATAGGAGCAGTTTTGATTGGGGTGGGGATGAAAGACGAAGGACAAAATCCTAATTGAATGGGCTTAAGAGAAAATGGGAAGTGAAGAACTGTAATCCACAATTAAGAGATAATCCATTCAATGAATTATGTGTAAAGGGGAGCAGAGAAACGGAATAGGATCTAGATGGGGAAAGGGCGTCAAGAGAGGTTTTTTAATTTTGTTTTTTGAAATGAGAAAAATAACAGCTTGGCTATAGGCAACAGGAATAATGTGGAGGGAGGATATTGATGATGCAGAGAGAAGGGAAATGGCAGAGCAATTGAGTAGGATGGAGGGGATGCGATGCACAAGGAAGGGCCAGCCTTAAAGGGCATGTGGACTGGCCACCTGGAGGAATGGAGGAATGGTAGGGTGCACAGGCTCAGATGCTGGAAGGTGGCTAGAGGTGGTAGGGCCTGAGGAGGTTCTGCTATTCTCAAACAGAAGCAACGTTATCAGATGGGGAAGGAGAAGGAGATTTTGGGAGGTGAGGTGACTGGAGCAGGTATAAAATAGACATCTAGGAGAGAGGGAGAACATATGGACCAGGGGAAAGTAATATGATTTCTGGGTAATACTAAAGCCCAGTTGAGGTTAAAGGTTCATGAATTTTAAAGTGAAACCAATCAGCATGGTTGCATATTTTTCTCTAGCTAAGTTAGTTGCACAGGTACCAGCTGACAATACATGGAAGGACATACATGATCCCTGCCCTCCTGGAGATTATGTTTTAGATGGGAAGATGGCATTAGATGAACAATTCCTTATTTCATTACAAAGTGATGATTGCCATGTTGGAAAACACAGAGGGCCAGAGAGCATCTCACAGGGATTCCTGGTCTAGCCTGAGTGCCTGAAGTGAGACATGTGGATACAGAATCAGGTCGTGGAAAAGACCCGAATTCTTCCCGGCTTTTTTGTTTGAATTATAGATACTATGGTGCAACAGCAGAGTGGTAACATGCTATGCTATAATTTTGTGGTTGTTAGTGATCTGCTGTGACTTTCATTCTAATTGTCATATATGCTGTAAATCAACCCGGAAAAGTAGGATTTGCCCAGGACTTCAGAACAGTCTAACTGGACCTGACTGAAGGCAGGAAGGATGCTTGAGGAAAACAGGCAGTACCTATAAAATGCAGGAAATATATCTTCGGTCTCCTGTTCCATTCCCTTTCCGTTGAATCTTCCTAGAAGATGCAGGCACTTCTGGAACGGAGCACCTATCTTCCTGCAGCCCATGTGCAGCACAGGAGAAGGGGGCAGAGTGGAAGGGGGTGGGGATTGCAAAGAGGGGCTGTTGGTTATTGCTACGTATGATAGAATTACTAAGACAACATTGTAAGTCAACTCTACTTCAATTTAAAAAAAAAGATAGAATTTAGAAGGTTTTAATAGTAAAAAGAAACCCTTTGCTTCTAAGCCCACAGTTTTCAAGACCCTGAAAATGTTCTGATTTCGAGTAAAGTGTTGAAATAGCACCTAGGAGGAAATGGCCTCAGAATCTCGAAATTTGTAAACCCAAACCTTTAAGGGGAAGACATAAGGTCTAATTGCAATCCTTTGTAACACCATCTCATGAGAGGGCCTTGCCCTGTCGCTGCAGTCCCTTGTCAGTCCTTCTTTCTCACATCTGGTGGGTCAGCTAAACACTCAGACCCTGGACCAACAGCATCAGCAAACCTGCAAACTTGTTAGAAACAAAACTCGTGGGTCTCTCCCCAGACCTACTGAATCTCTGGGGGTAGGACCCAGCATCTGCATTTTAACAAGGTCCCCTGGCACTTTAAAGTTCAGGAATCAATGACTTAAAATATTATTGCTCTTTCATCCAGGTTCTTTGTTTTCAGCTTGTTTATGATATGATACGTTATGCTTTGCTAAGCTATGATATATATGATATATGAGATGTGAGTTACTCCTACAACTCCCCCATGAAACCAGAGAGATGTGAGGAAGCAAGGCCAGTGAAGTCACACCAGATTTCAAGAAGAACGTTCCCAAGAAATCACAGCAGGATTCTCTACCTCGGCACCATTGACTTTTTGGTAGTGGTACCTTTTTGTTGTAGGCAGCATCTGGGCATTGCAGGGTGCTTAGCAGCATCCCTGGCCTCCACACACTAGATGCCAGTAGCACCCTTCATGTTTTGCATTGTGATAACTAATAATGTCTTGGAGACTTTGCTAAATGTCCCAGGAAGGGGAGCAGGCAAAATTGCCCACCCACTTGAGAACCTCCAGCTTAGAGTAATGAAAAGCGTGGGAGTCTTCACAGGGGGTTAGGTGGGAAAGGGATAGTTTACCCTTGGGCCTAACCAGGCATAACCAGGGCAAGAACATATGCTAGGGCTGCTTGTCAGGCCTGGCTAACATTTTATGTGCATTTCTTCTTTCTATCCTTACAACAAGCCCATAGGGCAGGTACTATTTTCCCCACTTTATGGATGAAAAAAACAAGGTTTAGAGATTAAGTCACACTGATAAGTGATATACCAGGGATTCAACCCCAGGTTCATCTTAACCATTATGACATATGGCCCATCATTTACTTACATGTATCTCTGTATCTCTACGTGTATCTGTCTATCCATCTATGGCTCTGTCTTTCTCCATTTATCTGCCAAATCTCAGAAGGACTGGAGAAGAGAAACAGTCATTTGCTGGCCAGAGCCCAAGTGTGACTTTCAAAACACTGAAGCTGGCCAGAAAGGCAGATATCTAAGTGCGTTGTCTCCTCCCACACAGGCTCCACCCCACCCCCCATGTGGCCCTGTCCCCAGGAGCCTTGGCCCTCTGCGTTCTTCCTCCGCCTCGCCTCGCCTCTTCCCTTCCCTTGGTGGAAGGTCCGCGCATGCTTTGTGTTTCATGTCCTCCTGTCGGAGACCCCCTGCACACCTGCCCGCCAGCCCGGGGCTTGGATATCAAAGACTCCTCTGTGGAGGGCCTGGCGAGCAGCTCGCACCATCAGAGGGAGCCGCCAGGAGAAGAGTGCAAACGGCCCGAGTTCACACAGAAGGGCAAGCCGGTCTCTCCTGGTCTGGAGCTGCTTAGCATTTTTGAAGCCCCGTGGGGGTCAGCTCGGGGGCGGGGCGGGGGCGGGGGGTGCTGTTGGAGGGAGCACAATACACTCTGGATCTGGGTTTCTCCATCTGTAAATTCACGGGGTGGGACCAGATGGTTTCTAAGGGAGGATGTACCTTATAGGGCAGCGGTTTCTCAGGCCAGGTAGAGCATCAGAATCACCTGTGGAGAGAGGGGCCCGCTCTGCCAGCCCTCATCTCTGATTCACTGGGCCCCATGGGCCTCGCGTCTGTTAAAGATGCCAGATGACTGCGATGCGCAGCCAGGGCTGAGGACCACTGCACCAGAGGAGAGGGCTTGGGGCTGCACTGAGCTGGCCTTTGGGCCCCAGCTCTGTCGTTGTGAGATCCAGAGGCATTTACTTAATGGCTCTGGGCTTCAGTTTTGCCCATCTGTAAAATGGGGATTAGGATATCTACCTCATAGGAATAAAACAATAAAATTAGATATATTGGTAAAGTGATGGTCCGTGGCAGGCATGCAGTGAGAGTAGGCTGCCTTCTCCAGCCTCCCTTCTGACACTGTTATGCAGTGTGGTGCATTTTTCTTTCTTTTTTTTTTTTTTTTTGCGGTACGCGGGTCTCTCACTGTTGTGGCCTCTCCCGTTGCAGAGCACAGGCTCCCGACGCGCAGGCTCAGCGGCCGTGGCTCACGGGCCCAGGCGCTCCGTGGCATGTGGGATCTTCCCGGACCGGGGCACGAACCTGTGTCCCCTGCATTGGCAGGCGGACTCTCAACCACTGCGCCACCAGGGAAGCCCCATTTTTCTTTTTTTAATTGGACTTTTACTGTGCACTGGTTTAAGAAATCATGGGAACCAGCTTCTTTTTGCACTCTGTTCCCAAATACTGATCTTTTCATTTATCACTCCCGTAATAGGGATTGCAATGATCTTATGTGTGCAAAATATTTGAAGGTGAATGAAAGGAGGTTATTTTAAGAAGTATTATACACACTACTATATATAAAATAGAGAAAGAGCAAAGACCTACTGTATAGCACAGCAAACTATATTCAGTAGCTTGTAATAATCTATAATGAAAAATAATCTGAAAAAGAATATGTATATATATTCATATATATATATATATATATGAATCACTTTGCTGTACACCAGAAAGTAACACAATATTGTAAATTAACTATATGTCAATTAAAATATAAATAAATAAATAAAATGGTGATAATAACTGACCCCATCTACCTCATAGGGTAGTTGTGAAGATTAAATAGGTTAATATATGTAAGCATGCCTGACGCAGAGCACATGCTTAATAAGTGTTACCTTATTATCTCAAAGGCCTCTAATTTGTGGAGGGGAAAAAAAGGAGGAAGAAAAATATGAGAAAGGGAAAGAGGGAAGAAAGAATTTAGAAACAACTCACCTATTTAAAGTGTGCAATTCATTGGTTTTTAGTATATTCACAGGATTGTGCAAATATCACCAAAATCAATTCCCAAACTTTTTTTTTTTTTTTTTTTGCGGTACGCGGGCCTCTCACTGTTGTGGCCTCTCCCGTTGAGGAGCACAGGCTTCAGGCGCGCAGGCTCAGTGGCCATGGCTCACGGGCCCAGCCGCTCTGCAGCATGTGGGATCTTCCCGGACCGGGGCACGAACCTGTGTCCCCTGCATTGGTAGGTGGACTCTCAACCACTGCGCCACCAGGGAAGCCCAATTCCCAAACATTTTTATCACTCATTATCCCCAAACCCTGTACCTGTTAGCAGTCATTCCCCACTTCTCCTCCTTGTCCCCAGCCCCATGCAATGTGAATCTACTTTCTGTTCCTGTAGATGGCAAACTGTTCTTAAACTGGGATTTAAACTGTGCCTTCCTTCCCTCGAGGCAAGTTTCCTACTTAAGTCTTGCATTAGTTACTTACAGCTGCAGAACAAATTACCCTGATATTTAGCAGTTTAGAATAACATGCATTCACTTTCTCATAGTTTTTGTGGAGCAGGGGTCCAGGTACAGCTAGGCTGGGTCTTCTGCTTCAGGATCTCTCATAAGGTAGCAATGTGATGGCCAGGGCTGTGGTCTTAACTGAAGGCTCAGCTGGGGAAGGAACTACTCCAAGCTCACTTACACCATTGCTGGCAGGACTCGGTTCCTTGAGGACTGTTGAACTGAGAGCCTCATTTCCTCACCGGCTGGTGGCTGTAGGAAAGCCTGAGTTCCTTGCCATCTGGGCCTTCCCAACATGGCAGCTTACTTCACCAAGCCCAAGGGAAGAGAGAATCTGCTAGCAAAACAGAAATCATATCTTTTGTAACCTAATCATGGAACGGATATTCCCTCAATGTTACTATGTTCTTTTGGTTAGAAGCAAGTTACTCAAGGGTAGGAGACTACACAAGGCTGTGAATGCCAGGAGGTAGAGAGTGTTGGGACCATCTTTGAGGCTGTGAACAAAAGCCCTATCCTGCAACCTTCCTATGAGTTCTGTAAGCTACTGAATATCTTTTTTTTTTTAATATTTGTTTATTTATTTATTTATTTGGCTGCACTGGGTCTTAGTTGCAGCATGTGGGATCTTCATTGCGGCATGCAAACTCTTAGTTGCAGCATGTGGGATCTAGTTCCCTGACCAGGGATCAAACCTGGGCCCCCTGCATTGGAAGTGTGGAGTCTTAGCCACTGGACCACAAGGGAAGTCCCTACTCAATATCTTTTTAATACATTTCTTTTTGGCTTCAGGTAACTAGAATTGGTGACACTTATTTGCGTACAGACCAACATGTTTGTCACTTACTGTTCTGTAATTTTGTGATTCTGGTTTCTATTGCTTTAGCACCTTTCTCTATGAGGTGTAAGTCACTTGGTAAAGTTATTGGCCCTGCTTATTACTCTTTTTTTTTTTTTTTCTGAAATCATCACTTCTGTGTCTGAGCACTTTAATACCTTAGAGCCAGGTAGCCAGCATTCATCAGAACTTGTTTGGATATTAATTTCCACAAACATCAGAGAAGACAGGTTAAGAACCTCTCAAATTAGCCCTGTCAAAATAGGAAAACTGAGTCCTTTTAATGGAACAGCCCATAAAGCCTCACATCCAGCCCAGGGTTTTTGCAGTTTATCCTCATTTGGACTATGACCAGAATGTTGCTTTCTTTCCTAGAGATTCTGCAGAATTTTAGTATCAGAAATCCAGTGCAAACTGTCTTAAGCAAGAAAAAGGAATTTGTTGGCTCACATCACTAGGAGAAATACTGGGGAGGCCCACAGGATCAAAAGAAGAGCTATAGAACTCCAGGGCCTGCAACCAGTGACTCAATGCAGGCAGTTATCCTTCTAGCTCTTGTGGAGCTAGCTCTGTCCATCATCTTCATGACTCACTTTCTGGGCCTCATTCTTTACTATTACAATCTTGCATTGGTTTGTGACCTTTAGTCTTTAAGCCAGAAGAGAGAAAAGTTGGGTCAGGTGTTTATTCCCAGGACAAGGAAGATGGGGTATAATGCTAGGCCAGCCCTGGGTCACACAGCCACATTCCTGTTGCCAAAAGAAAGACCATGAAAAACCAATAGCCACTACTGCCCAGTACAGGCTCTGACTCGAGCCCATTGTCAGTGGCCCAGACATGCACAGACCAACCATGTAAATGACCCCTGAAATATTGGAGATCCTAAAAAGGACAAGACAATGCCGTAGTCCATGGTAAGACCCTGTCTGGGAACCATGGATTGGAGGGATTCCATTTGGCCAATATATTTCATGGAGTCTGGGAATTCATCTTATTATACCCAAGGTCCAGTGTCTTAGTCCACTGGCAAAAAAAGGGTCACATTGAATTTTTCCATTATAGATTTCACTTGTTCCCTAACTATTTGACAGTTGGAAAAATGTTATTAGCAGAGCCATGAAGGCCAGGGATGACATGGAAAATAGCTGTCCATCTCATGGACTCATGACCAAGGTTAAATTACAATAACAAAAGAGGTCAGAGCTTTTTATTTACTGCTACTTTCTGTGATTTATGGGCAGATTGTTGGTTTTTGTTTTTAACCTTTCAAAGAAGGAATGATTTGTCAAGTTCATGAAAACCACATGTACTCAGACTCATTAATCTTAGTGCCAAGGGTGAGTCTAGTTTTTAGACCATATAAATATGGATTGGGATCAAGATGAGTCAGACTTGACTTTTGGAAGGTGTAACAGTGTGCTCCCTTTAAATCTGTATATTGACACTGACGTTACCCTAGTAATTCTCCCAAAGAAGTCCTACGGAGGGTTCCCTAAGAACTTGGCCTGGGTACCATTCACAACTGCTCAGGGATGTACTCACAGCTGGTCACTTGGTCTTTGGCACTTCTTTATTGAGGGCCTTGTATGTGTTAAGTGCCAGAAGAAATTGTGTAGGATTGTGTGCAAGCCTGATCCTGTCTACATATAGCCTGGTTTAGGGCTCTCCCCTCAAGTAAGGAAGCAGCTCACATTTAAATTTAGATTGAGATCCAATATTAAAGGTGTAGGGTGTAGAGAAGTGAAGATAAAACTAACCATTTACCTGGTTGGTGTCTCCCTGAAACCAAGGACAGTATAGAGGGCAGGTACTCTGCTCTTGGTTCAGACAGGCTTGGGTTTGGCTCTTAGCAAAGACACTCCCTAACCTTGTGACACTGGGAAATTAGTTAACTTCTTTAAACCTTTGTTTTCTCAACTGTAAAATGGTCCTAATAATAATACAAACCCTATAAGGGTTGTTTGATGTGTTTTAATAAGATAATCCAAGTAAGACATTTAGCGTTGTGTGGGAACATTGCTTTAAAACCACTAGAGTAGTTGTAATAATCTTAGGAGTCGTGATTTCTTGGTCCCTTGGGGTCTCCTTCCTACCACACGCTCACCCTTTCCCAAGTGTCGTACAAAGAGCAAATCACCACCACCACCTATTAGGGGCAACATGGGCAGAGGCTTTAGAACTAGGCTGACCTGGGTTTATATGCAAGATTTAACTCTCATAGAGCCAATTCCTCAACTGTAAAATGAGAAGATAACTCTTTTTATGAGGATTAGAGATAATATATTTAAATGTGTGACAGATAATAAGCTCCACTGTAGGTTGGCTCTAAAACAATTCCCCCCCGTCCATCTTTACCAGCTCAGTCATAGTGATGGTATAAGTGAGGAGCTCTAGAAGACAAATCTCAGCTGTCCTTGATGTCAGTTTTAGCCTCATTCTTACTGGCTCTGAGCCGGACTTCATTGCTTTAAGTCTGCCTGAGTTCCTTCAAACCAAGGAAGCCCTGAAAATGGGCACTGAAAATGGGCACTGACGTTTAGAAGTACACTCTTCATAGATCTCATCTTGCCATGGGTGCCAGTTAAGAAGTAAGATAGAGAGCTATCTCAGCTCCACCGAGAGTGGATGCGTAAGAATTACAAAGGCACACTAATATGGTTGTGATTTTGTATCCAGACTGGCAAGAAACATTTGCAAATAGAAGATTCCTTTGATATAGAAAAAATGATGTTCCAAGGTCAAAGTTTCTTGAGGAAAGTTTTCTCCACTTCCGCCTGTACTGGAAAGCTACAAATCAATAAAAAGCCTGCATTTCCCCAAGTTACTGATTCTTCACATTGCAGATTCTTCCCCTGATACCATTTCACACAGGTTCCTATTCAGGAGAGAAAAAAGTTGGGGGAAGTTTAAAAGCACTGACATCTGCTGACATTCTCCCTGCTTGTGTCTTGCAGCCTACTTCTGCTTCCTCCTGACTGCTCTGGGTGTGACAGCTGGTGCCCATCGCTTGTGGAGCCACAGGTCCTACAAGGCCAAGCTGCCTCTGAGGATATTTCTGGCCGCTGCCAACTCCATGGCTTTCCAGGTGGGGATGGAGGGTCCTTGCTGCTGTAGGGACCTAGAGCAGATGGCAGTGTGGGAGGAGGCACACTGGGGTCCCAGTGGGGTGGACATCCTCCATGCCTACTCTAGGCCCAAGCACTCCCTGACTGTGTCAACTTTTTATCCTTGTAGCTTTAGATACTATAAAATGTTCCTGGGGGGCTTAGAGCACCAAGGCATGCTAAACTACAGAGGAGGAAAGGAAATTCCTCCCTCCAGAGTCCATGCCCTAAACATGACCCGAAACCCTCAACATCTGTCTAGCTCTGATGAGGGCCAAGTTCTGTGCTGAGCATGCTATATGCATATCACCTTTGATCCTCACAGTAACCCCACGAGCTAGGTGTTATGCATGCCCCCATTTTACAGATGAGGAAACTAAGGCTTAATGAAGTTAAAGAACTTACCTAATTATCTGGCTAAAAAATGGTACATCCAGATAGGCAAACGCAGTTCTGACTCCAAAGCCACTGCTTCTACAACATGTATTCCTGAGGTCACCCTTTAAGACTGTGGTGAAAAGTCTATTATTCAATGTGGATTTGGAAGACTCAAGATTTAAGTCTTACTCTGATGGTTGCTAGCTGTGACTCACTCATCTCCAGTTTCTTCATCTGTAAAAATAAGAATATGACTTTATTTTCAGAGTTGTTATGAAATCATGATAAAAATGTAAATGGGGTCACAACTGTACTAGGATTGGGCCATATCCTTGAGGAGTGTGTCAGTCCTAGGCCATTTCCCACCACCTTGGGCACTTTCTGAGCTGCTGGAATTTTGGTTTGATCATGAATCTCTGTCTTCCCAATTCCTCATCTGATCTAGGGAGGGTGGGTGGGATCAATTTGTTTTCAAAATTTCTGCCAGTGTTATGAGGGTAGATGATTCAAGTCCTGTGTATTTTCACCCATTAGGAAGAAATGGCAATTCCCAAAACTGCTTTAGGGTCCAGGGAAACAGGCGACTCAAGAGCCTCTCTGTGACCCTCAGACGTGCAGGTCAGGTGGTCACCTCTGCAACAGGCCTCCCATCCCTACAAGACAGCCTGACCCTGAGCATTTGTCTAAGTTACCCTGTGTCTAAGAATTCATTTCCCAATTTTAGGCTTCCCTCCTGTCTGAGCATTCATAAAGCAAAAAGGATCTAGCACACTACATCACTCGGGGATCACAGTTCATATTATGAATATCTACCGGATAATTCAAGCACAGTTGGGAATAGGCACCAGGGTCCTAGGAAGAAGCTGTTTGCACGAAGGAGCAGCTGGCAGCTTCTCGTTTTCATGTTCTTTTGTTGGCAATGGGAACTATGCTGCACTTTATTTTGGCTTCAACAATCTTAGTTCAGTGTTGTGCTTTATTTATCATAACAATGGATTATGATAATGATAAGGTAGACACATTAATTTAGGTCTTAGATGCTATTTAGGACTTAACTCAGTAATTTTCATTTATTTTGTTCAAGCAATTTATTATTTTTAGCCTTCAAGTACACGCTCATGTAGTTATAAAGCACCTCTATTACCAGAATTTTTTCCAACATATATAACTTGAACTTGAGAACCTAAACCTCTTTTCCAAATGAAACTGTTTGTTTATAACTCAACTTTTGAGAACCTAAGTTTCCTTTACAAAACATCACATAACAGAACATCACACTGTGATTTTAAATTTATTTTGGGGGGAAAGTATATTGTGGAGGAAAGTATCCAGGTCATTGAATAAATTCAGGCCATTTGCTGGATGTAGGCTTTTGTGCACATCTTTGTTCCTTCATCTGAAAAAATTGGGAGGGCCTGATAATATTTACCTCACATGGTTACTGGGAGGATGAACTAATGAATAATACATGCCTAGCTTATAGTAGCACTCAGTGAATATCGTTCCCCTCTTCTTTGAGATTTAGCACACCATCTCATTCCTTTCTGTATTTTTGTGCCTATCATATAGAAAATACTCAGTGATTGTTAAATGAATGAATAGTTTTATAAAGTATTTTCATAAATCATCAAATTTGAACCAAGCATGCTTCCTCCAGGCCCACATTTGTAGTGGACTTTTTTTCATTAATTCAGCAAATATTTATTGAGCACCTACGATGTGGCAGGCACTGAACTAGGCATAGTGCGTACAATGATTTGCAAACACAGTCACAATCCTTGCCTTCATGGAGGCTTCCATCTAATGGGATATTAGATTTTCCACAGTTTCCCAGTGGAAATAGTGCTTTATGGGTCTGCAGTTTTATAACAATGTCACTTAGACCTAGATGAGAGGTATCTGTTAAGATCAGCAAGGGGCCAGCTTCCATACAATGCCTGTGTCAGAGGGAAAGAATTCAGTCGATTCAGATCATTTAACCCTAGGAAGAGAACCACCTGGGAAAGTAAAAAATGTGCTGTGATCTGCCAGTCTAGGGTATTGACCTACAACCCTGACTTAATGCAGAGTCATTGATTCAGGTTACCTTTGATATCCCCTTGGGTTTTTAAAGATAGTTTCAAAGGTTCTCTTCTGCCTGGTCATCCTTTGGCCAAAATGGACCAAGTCATGCCATGGTTATCTCTGAGGATCAGCAGGGCTTTTGCTAGCTGCTGCAAACAAGATCTTGATCATTAAGAGCAGTGGTCTTGGGCTTCCCTGGTGGCGCAGTGGTTGAGAGTCCGCCTGCCGATGCAGGGGACACGAGTTCGTGCCCCGGTCCGGGAAGATCCCACATGCCACGGAGTGGCTGGGCCCGTGGGCCATGGCTGCTGAGCCTGCACGTTCGGAGCCTGTGCTCCGCAACGGGAGAGGCCACAACAGTGAGATGCCCACGTATCACCAAAAAAAAAAAAAGAGCAGTGGTCTTTTTGGCACCAGGGACTGGTTTGTGGAAGACAATTTTTCCACAGATGAGGGGGAGCATGGATGGTTCAGGTGGTAAGGCCAGCAATGGGGAGCCATGGGGAGCGGCAAATGAAGCTTCGCTCACTCGCCCCCTGCTCACCTCCTGCTGTGCGGCCTCGTTCCTAACGGGCTGGGGACAGGTAGCAGTGGTTGGGACCCCTGATTAAGAGCAGTTTTAAAATTGTGACTGAAACATTTGAACTTCCCTTTTCTCTTTGTTCTGTAGAGGACGTATATATGGCTCAGAGGGCAATAGTGGGAAAGGTGAGGTACTTTTAGTCTGAAAAGATGATGATGGGGCAGGAATGCCAGACAAGGAGCTGTAATAATCCTCTGTCCCCTCCACACCCTTGCATTCAGCAAAGACCTCCTGAATTCCTCTCTCACCTGTTCTCCTTCCTTACCAGTAGGTTGCAAGTCAACCCGAAAGCTGCTTGCAGACTTCTTGTAATTTTCTCCTAGTCAAATATGGACCCAGGTAAGGGATTCCTGCCATACAGTGGTCTCCAAGAGTTCAGTTTTCACAAAGTAGCCAGGACTTTGGATTTGTGTTGTCATGTTCATGCACACACTCCTGCTGGCTGCAGCTGGGTCTCTTGTGAAGTCAGTCCAACCAAAAGCACCTGTAGATGCTTCAGTCCCCTTCCTTACTGTCCACATTTACTCATCAGATCCTAGTAAAGAGGCATTGGATTTCAAGCTGTAAGGGAGATAAAGAAATTTAGTCTAAGTCCCCTTTGTTTTACAGAAGGATAAAGAGAGGCCCAAAGCATGTCAGTGACTTGTCAAAAGTCACACAGCTAGTTAGTGGATAGACCAGACTGAAACCTAAGTCTCCTGACCACAGCCCCCCGCCCCCGCCCCACGCATCTTTTGGCTTACCCATGGATGTTCTTATGTGATGCCCAACCGTGTGATTTGTAGACAACTTTTAATTTGGTCTTGTTCTTTATCCACCCCGGCAGTCCCTGTCTTTATCCACCCCGGCAGTCCCTGTCTTTAACTGGTATATTTAGACCATTCACATTTAAAGTGATTATTGATATAGGTGAATTAATATCTACCATGTTTCTGTTTACTGTTCATTACCCTTGTTCTTTGTTTCTTTTTATTTTTGTCTTTCACTCTTTTTCTGTCTTCCCTGGTTTTATTTGAGCATTTTATATGATTCTATTTTCCTTCCTCTCTTGATATGTCAATCATACTTCTTTTCAAATTCTTTTTAGTGGTTGCTCTAGAGTTTGCAAAATACATTTAGAACTAGTCCAAGTCCGCTCTCAAATAACGCTGTACCACTTCAGGTACTGCACTAGTATTCCCACTTCCTCTTTCTTGTCCCTTATGACATTGCTGACATTCATTTCACATATCCATAAGCTATAATCACCAAATTCATATTTGCTATTATTACCTCAAGCCAACTGTTATCTGTTAGATCAATTAAGAATAAGAAACTTGATTTTATTTTACCTTCATTTATTCATTCTCTAACACTCTTCTTTCTTTATGTGAATCTAAGTTTCCAACCTATGCTATTTTCCTTCTCTCTAAAGAATTTCTATCATTTCTTACCAGGCAGGTCTACTGGTGACAAATTTCCTCAATTTTTGTTTGTCTAAGAAAGTCTTTATTTCTTCTTCACTTTTGAAGAATAACTTTGCTGAGTACAGAGTTCAAGGATGTGCGTTTTTCTTTCAACATTTAAAATAACTTACTCCATTTTCTTCTTGCTTATATGTTTCTTAAGAGAAATCTGGTGTAATTCTTATCCTCACTCCTGTATAGGTAAGGTGTTTTTTTCTCCCTTTGGTTTCTTTCAAGATTTTCTTTTTGTCTTCAGGTTGAATATGATATGCCTAAGTATAGATTTTTTGCTATTTATCCTGCTTGGTACTCTCTGACCTTCCTGGATCTGTGGTTTGGTGTCTGTCATTAATTTTAGAAACATTTCTTTCAGCCATTATTACTTCAAATATTTCTACTGTTTGTTTGTTCCTCCTTCCCTCTTGCCCACTCTCCTTTTCTCTCTCTCTCTCCCTCCCTCCTTCTTTCTTTCCTTCCTTCCATACTTCTTTCCTTCTCCTTTTGGTATTCCCATTACACACAACTTACACCTTTTATAATTGTCCTACAGTTCCTAGATATTCTATTCCATCTTTTCTCTTCACATTTCCGTTTGGGAAGTTGCTATTGACAGCAACTTAGTCTTCAATTCAGTGATTCTTTCCTTAGCCATGTCCAGTCTAGTGATGAGCCCATCAAAAACATTTTTCATTTGTTACAGTTTTTCTGACTTCTAGCAGTTTCTTCTCATTCTTTTTTAGAGTTTCCATCACTCTGCTTATATTACCCATCTGTTCTGGCAAGTTGTCCACTTTTTCTATTACAGCCCTTAGCATATCAATCATAATTGTTTTATTTATTTATTTTTAAAATTTATTTATTTTTGGCTGCGTTGGGTCTTCATTGCTGTGCACAGGCTTTCTCTAGTTGCAGCAGGCGGGGGCTACTCTTCATTGTGGTGCATGGGCTTCTCACTGCGGTGGCTTCTTTTGTTGCGGAGCATGGGCTCTAGGTGCGTGGGCTTCGGTAGTTTTGGCACGTGGGCTCTGTGGTTGTGGCCTGCAGGCTCTAGAGCACAGGCTCAGTAGTTGTGGTGCATGGGCTTAGTTGCTCCATGGCATGTGGGATCTTCCAGAACCAGGGCTTGAACCCATGTCCCCTGCATTGGCAGGCAGATTCTTAACCACTGCACCACCAGGGAAGTCCACCATAATTGTTTTTTTTTTTTTGCTGTACACGGGCCTCTCACTGTTGTGGCCTCTCCCGTTGTGGAGCACAGGCTCCGGACACGCAGGCTCAGCGGCCATGGCTCACGGGCCCAGCCGCTCCATGGCATGCGGGATCTTCCCAGACTGGGGCACGAACCCGTGTCCCCTGCATCAGCAGGCAGACTCTCAACCACTGCGCCACCAGGGAAGCCCACCATAATTGTTTTAAATTACCAGTCTGATAACTCCAACATCTCTCTCATATCTGAGTCTGGTTCTGATGCTTGCTTTTTCTTTTAAGATGGTATTTTTTTGCCTTTTGGCATACTTTGTAATTTATTGTTCAAAGCTGAACATGATGTACTGGGTAACAGGAGCTGAGGAAATAGGGCTTTAGTGTGAGGTTTTATGCTTATCTGACTAGAAATTAGGCTGTGTTACCTTGTGCTATAGCTCTGGTGGTTTCCTCTAGTGGCCTTGTTTTTGTCCTTCCTTCGCTGTCTCTGGGCTTTCCTAGAGACTTCTTCTTAAACAGGAGTTAAGGCTTTTAGTTCTTTCAGTCAAATCCGCTGTTATTGTACAGGAGCCCTATCGACATGGAGGTTAGGGGGAGCATCCTCAGTCCTGTGACTAGGTCTCAGTCTTTTGTTGAGCTGGAGCTGAGTATTTCCCTCCCCCCAGGTTAGTCAGGCTTTGGTAAAACCCCAGTTGATTAAGCTCTGGTAAAATCATTTCTCTTGAGGACAGACCTTGCTAAGGGGAACAGAGAGATTCTGCCTTGAATTTCAAAATGGTTACTTTTCTCCCCCTCCTGCTGGAAGAGCAAGGGGATTTTTGTCAGTTGATCATAGTGAGAACCTGGTAGGGATCCTGGAGGTAAAATTCATGAAAGTGTCGGGGCGCCTGGACTGCTCCCTAGGAGCTTTTAACTCTCAAGCTCATCCACACTAAACCTCCAGCAATTCATCAATTACACCTTAAAGTATTCCTACCCATCCTGGCACCAGGACCTCTGCTCCTGCTAGACTTTGATTCTCCATAACTGCCTGTCCATCTCTCTAGTTTTTGGTGCAGCAGTTTGCCCCGTGACCTCAATTCTCTGATAGATCTAAGAAGACTTGTTGATTTTCAGTGTACTTGGCTTTTTTTTCTTGTTGCAAGGATGGAAGTAAATACTTCCAAGCTCATTACGTGTCAGACTGGAAAGTGGAAGTTACCGTGTGATTCATAAATACGTCAAGTGAAACACAGGGTCATGGGCCATGAACGTTGGCAGGTATATAACAACAAAACAGCAACAATTATTGAGCCCTAACTATATACCAGCACTTCATTATGTATTTCAGTGATCTGACAATACCCGTACAAAGTAGATACTGTCATTTTCCTCATTTGATAGATGAAAGAAAGAGGCTATGTAACCTGTCCAAGGACATACAGATTCAAGACTAAGACATATAGAAGGGGGATGCACGTGCAGGCAGCTTGACTCCAGAGGACACACTCTCACTGCAATGCCCTAATGCCTGTCCCAGGATCAACGTGTCTATTTGTCTTTTCATTTGGTAAATACGTGCATTAAGCATCATTCCCAGCACTGGAGAAAAAGACAGACAAGGTCCTTATCCTCATTAATGTGTATATTCCAGTGGGAGAGAGAGCAAATAAATAAGCAAATGAATAAACAAGTTTATTCAGAGAGAGAGAAGAAGATGAAGATTTTTTTTTTTTTTTTTTGCGGTACGTGGGCCTCTCACTGTTGTGGCCTCTCCCATTGCGGAGCACAGGCTCCGGACGCGCAGGCTCAGCGGCCATGGCTCACGGGCCCAGCCGCTCCCCGGCATGTGGGATCTTTCTGGACTGGGGCACAAACCCATGTCCCCTGCATCGGCAGGTGGACTCTCAACCACTGCGCTACCAGGGAAGCCTGAAGATGAAGAATTTAAACACAGTGGTAAAGAATGCCAGGGAGGGCGGCTTCTTTAGGGAGGATGATCAGGGAAGATGTCGTCGCTGAGGAGGTGACATTAGAGCTGAGACCTAAGGGAGGGAACAGGTATGGGAAGAGCAGTCCAGACAGAAGGAAGAGCCAGAAGTGGGAACAAGTATGGTGCGTTCAAGGAGGAGCAAGATGGCCCGTGTGGCTGGTCCAAGGGAGTGAGGGGGAAGATGGTCACAGGAGAGGCCCGAGAGGGGAGCAGGGCCACACCAGTGCAGCCCTGGAAAGGAACTGCAAGATTTTAGGCAGGGGAGCGACATGCCTCATACATTTCTATGGCAAAAGTGAGCCTCAGACCACCATCATGAGACCTGGGAGATGTTGTACCAGATTCAGGATGGTGGACCCACCCCCAAGGCTGGGTCTCCATGGGGAGAGCCTGTCGAGGAGGGAGACTGCATATTGAGGCAGTGCCCTCGAGGATGGCTCAGGGTGTTAGCAGCAGTGTGGAGTGGCAGTTGGTTAGAAGGAGAAAAAAACATGCCGCGGACTCAAGAACCCTGAAGCTTGCATGGCATCCCGTGCAGGTCTGACTCTCAGGGCAGAGATCCCGTTTCAGGGTGTGCCGTCTTCCCTAAAAACCACCCTAAGCTTCAGATGTACAGCCCTTCTTCCGCATGGCAGAAACAGGTTCACCTTCCTCTGGCAAGATGGGTGGATGTGGTTGGTTTCCTCCTGCTGTGTCAACAGGCAGCGGCAGACGTGGTCCTGACCCCGATGCCTGGAGAAGCCTTCCTGGTGTGGTTTTGGAAGATGACTTGCACACCTGCCTCACATCATCTCCTTCCACAGCATCTTGCCCTCCTGGGCACCTTTGGAGTCAAGTAGAAAGGACAAATAGCTTGGCTGTCTCTGAGCTCTGGTGATATACGGATTCACCAAAGCTTTGTTGTATACATGCTGCTTTGTGACTCCATCAGTACTGCGGGATACTCTGACAGATGACGGGGTGGAGGTGGGAAACAAGAGAGAGAAGAAACTCTCCCGGGGCTGCTGCATGAGGCCCAGCATTTTCCCTCTGTGCCTGCCTGGTAGGATTAACCACACTTCCTACCAATAAAAATGTCCCTTTTAAAGTAGAGACTAAGATGGCTCCACCCCCCTAAGATGCTTCACCTCCTTCTTTGCTGTGGGTCTAGGTCAGTGGAAGCAGGTGACATGAGTGAAACCACTTCAAGGGAATGAAAAGGTGATAGCCTGAGGTGTCCTGAGAAGAGAGAGCAATTCTGTAGATGGACATGCCAACCAGTAGGGCTAGTCCATCTCTCATGTTGCCCTCCCCAAATATAAGAGACTCTTTATACAAATCTTACCCTCTTTGTAGTACAACGTATGAATTCCTTGATTAAATTTAATCAAGGTGATTACATTTTGTAAATAAAA
The DNA here is from genome assembly GCF_949752795.1 of Hyperoodon ampullatus. NCBI lineage: Eukaryota > Metazoa > Chordata > Mammalia > Artiodactyla > Ziphiidae > Hyperoodon > Hyperoodon ampullatus. The sequence goes on along the minus strand of NC_136914.1, from coordinate 46,661,599 downwards.
AATGATATACTTTAAAGGCATACAGAGAGTTTTTATTGAAAGAAATACTTGGTAAATAAAGTCGAGGGTATTTTTGCAAACAAATAGCTACCAGATTTTTACATGTTAATTTGGTTCCACACCTATATTGGATGAAAGTTACTCTTACTTAAGATGAATTCCACCTGCAGTCCTGTCAATTTGGAATCTATTCTGAAACATATTTTCAAGCTAAATGTTTCATTCTGCCTTCGTTTCACACAGAAGATGTTTAGTAGCGCACAGGCAGGGCATCCCCTTATCCGTGTTCTTCCCCGACTCCCCCCAGCCCCCTAAATCCCTACTCCCCCACCAGTCTCTCCTGGAACCACAAAAGTTTGGAGCTGAGGGACCTTAGAAACTAAGTCTAATCCCTTTTCTAACAACTAAAAAAACTAAGGGCCAAATATCTGTGAACATTTTTGTTTGTTTATTTTTCCACACTGTCTCCAGAAATGCTTATGGGAGTTGAAGGAGACTGTGTCACAATGCAATTCCTTGACAAGCTACTTCTTCCTGTACCTGCCACCAAGTATTTGGGCTGAGCTAGCATGTTGTCACTGCTTATTCTTCATTCCACTGCTATCCCGCCAGACACTCTTATGTTGCTGCTTTCTAGGTTTCCCAACCCACTGATTATTTTGCATTTTGGATGATTTCTCTCCCAGCTGCCTTCATTTGCATTTTTCCTAAATCAGATCTCATTGTGATCATTTCTATTCATATTTCTAACCTCTTTAGATCCATTTGTGTTATTTCTCTGTCCTCAATGATGTCTGCAGCACCTCCTAACTTAGCACCAACCAAAAATGTTATTAAATATATACACCTTGTTCCCAGTCATTAATGAAGGTGCTAAATAAAGCTAGATCTAACATCCTTTGGGGTCTTCCATTAGCTGCCTCCCCCCACCCCATCCCCATAGATATTGAGCTTTTTTTCATCTTTTGTTCTTGTTTATTAAGGTTCAAGCTTTTCAATCATCCTGTCCTAGTTCCTACTAGCAACAACCAGAGCTCTTGTCACACAAATATTTCAAGGATGCTGTTTTACATGCTTTATTAAACTCCAAAGGTACGATAGCTATAGAAGTCATTGAATCAACAATTTTAATTAACAGTAAAATTTATAATTTCATATGCCAGAGGAAATTTTTAGCCTTGCTTTTAAAAACTCTTCTAGAAGGCAGACACATTTGATCATCTTTATCTCTCCTATTTATTCTTCTATAGCTTTTTGTGTAAATCTGCTGGTTAATTTTCTTTGAATTTAAAGGTGCATAAACCATTATGCGCTTGTGAGGAACACAAGTGATATATATGAAATGGCCCTTGTCATGAGGAGCTTATGATCGGATAGAGCAGGCTAGACCTAAGTATAATAAGGAGGGATTCTAACCAGACAATGTGGAGTTAAATTGCTTGAAAGCTTCATACTGACTCTTAGGGCTGCAAAAATAGGAATATGAATTAAGATATTAAGATAAAGCCTAATGCAGAAGGGAAGTTTTGAGCTGAAAACTCAAAAGGTAAAAAGGATTTGCATAGGCAAGGAAGAAGTGGGGGAACATAAGGAAACATCTGAGCTAAGGTAGAGAGAGAGGAATGATCGTGACATACTGTGTGGGGTCTCGGAGCAGTAGAAAATCGGTCTGATTGAAGAAAGAATCTGACTGGTGTAACGTCAGTTTGCAAATCCAGTTGACTGTATGGCATCTCTCACTGGATGTCTCTTAGGCATCTCAAAATCAATGTGCCCAAAATTAAAGTTGTGACTCTATCCTGTCTCCCCAAACTACTTCTCTCCTAGTTTTCCCCACCAGAAATCTGGGTGTCATCCATGATTTCTCTAGTCCCCTAATCATCCCTCATCCAATATTTTAGCCAATCTCTTTAAGTTCTACTGCTCAGTTATATCTTGAAATGGAATAATTCTCATTTCTGCCACTCTCTAGTCCAAGCCATGACTGTTTCTTGCCTGGACTACTACAAAAACCCCAGCACTTGCCCCTCTCCGTATTGCAGCCAGAGAGAACTTACTGAAAATTAAACCACTCTCTAGCAAGAAAAGAAAATCTTTCAGTGGCAGAGCATTGCCTTTGGAATGAAATCCAACCTTGTTATCATGGCATAGAAGCCCTGGTGTGATCAGGCTTTACACACCAGTGCTCTGTTTCCACTCCACGTGGGTGTACTTCAGTACAATTGTAATACTAACCATTTGAGTTGGCTTCAGATCCACAAAGAAAAGCCCCAGTCCTCCACATGGATGTCCGTGCTTCAGATCCAGCCACGAGCAGGGGTCTCCAGGCCCCCCGTATCTACAGACTCAGGGTTTCCCACAATTCCCTCATGTTCAGTAATTCGCTAGAACAACTCACAGAACTGAAGAAAGTGCTATACTTACTATTACAGTTTTATTATAAAGGATACAAATCAGGACCAACCAAATGGAAGAGACACACAGTGGGAGGTCTGGGAGGATCCCTCATCCAGAGTTTTCTCGCCTCTCCCTGTGGAGTCAGCTCGCCTCACCTTCCCTGCACATCAGTGGGTTCATCAGCTAGGGAGCTCCTCTGAGCCTCAGTGTCCAGAGCTTTTACTAGAGTTTTATTAGAAAAGTGTGATTGATTAAATCACTGGCCATGTGACTGAGCTCAATCTCTAGTCCCCTTCCCCTACCAAAGGGCCAACCCTCTAATCACATGCTTGGTCTTTCTGGTGACCAGCCCCAATCCTGAAGCTATCCAGGGGTCCCTACTGAGTCACCTCATTAGCATAATGATGTCATTCCTATCGCTCAGGAAATTCCAACAGTTTTTAAATCTCTGTACCAGGAACCACTGGGGACAAAGACCAGGTATATCTTTATTTCACCGCAAAACCTCCCAGACCTCATCTTGCACCACTCTTGCCCTCCATGCACAGACATGCTGGTCTTCTCTTAGCCCCTGGACTGTGCCACGTCCTTCCCTCTCCCTGAGACAATTCCCTTCTCCCTCTCTCACTCCCACCCAACTCCCACAGCCTAAGATTACCTGATCAGAAAGTCCTTGCCTATCTCAATGTCACCCTTGTATCTCCCCATACTTATTTGCTGCATAGCACCTGATTTTATCTATGTTTGTCCCCTCCATAAAATATAAACTGTTTGAGGACATAACCTTGATTGTCTTGTTCCTTCTTTATCTTCTAGCACATACCAACATTCAGTACATATTTGTCAAATTAAAGAATAAATAAAGTGGGAAAGATAAGAATATTCAGGCCAGTTGAAGCTATTTGATTGCTAAGAAGAAGAAATGTTTAGGCTTGATGAGAAAAGTAATACAGAGAGGTTGTCAAATCAGAAGCAAGAGAATGATAGGTTTGGGGGTCATATGAATATGGGGAGTATGATTGCAGTGTACCAAATGTACTGTGGAGGGGAAAGGACTAGAGGCAGGAGGCTTTAGAAGGCATTACAGGAGTCCAGGTAAACTGATGAAAGTCTGAACAAGGGTGGTGGTGTAGGAATGGAGTGAAAGGGGAAAATCTGAGATTTTTAAAGAAAGATGCCCTTGACAGTTTTTTTTAGCTTTAACTTTTTATTTTGAAATAGTTTCACCCAGATTCATTAATTGTTAACACATTGCCTCATTTGCTTTATTATTCTCTTTCTCCGTCTATGTGTAGTATATGCAGTCTTCTTGTTATTTTTTTCCTGAATCATCTGCAAGTAAGTTATAAACTTCATGCCTCTTCATCCCTAAATACTTCAGTGTGCATTTCCTAGTGGGAAAGACATTTCACAGGAACATGGTACATGTGCCAACACCAGGGAACTTAATGTTGATACAATACTATATTCAGGATCCTAGCCCAGGAACCAGTTCAGGATCCTGCATACCAATGAGTTGACCTGTCTCTTTAGTTCCCCTTCATCTGGAATAGTTCCTTTGTCTTTCTTTGACATTATGACATTGACTTTTTTTTTTTTTTTTTTGTGGTACGCAGGCCTCTCACTGCTGTGGCCTCTCCCATTGTGGAGCACAGGCTCCGGACACGCAGGCTCAGCAGCCATGGCTCACGGGCCCAGCCGCCCCACGGCATGTGGGATCCTCCCGTACGGGGGCATGAACCCGTGTCCCCTGCATCAGCAGGCGGACTCTCAATCACTGCGCCACCAGGAAAGCCCGACATTGACATTTTTGAAATGTGCAGACCAGTCATTTTGCAGAATGCTCCTCATTTTGGTTTGCTCATGTTTCCTCATAACTACACACAAGATTGTGCATTTGGGGCAGGAATGCTACATTAATGATCTTGTGTCCTGAGCATCAAACAAGAGGCACATGGTATCACTTTGTCATATTATTGGTTGTATGAACTTCAGTCACTTAGTTAAGGTGGTGTCTACCCGGTTTCTCCACTGTAAGATTATTATTTTTCCATTGGTAATTAATGAGTAATTTATGCTGAGATCCTATGAACCTATGTAATATGTTTTTTTTCATCAACGTTTTACCCAATAATTTTAGCACACCTTGGTGAGTCTTGCCTGAATTGGTTATTGCCATGACACCTGCAAAATGGTTATTTTCTAGCTCCATTATTTCTTCTGCATTTGTTGGTTGGCATTTTACTTCTTGTTTATTTATTTATTATGGGCTCGTGGGTTCTTATTTTATTGTGGATTTTAATACATTCCTGCTATTATTTGTCTTAATGCCCCAAATTATTCATCAAATTACCCCAGTTTGTTCAGTGGGAGGCACTACAGATGGACTCCTGTGTCCTTTTGACATGTCCCCATCAGTTTTTGAGCAATTTCTTACTTTCTGGCATAACAAAATATACCAAGTTCCTCATGTGCTTTTCCTACCTTTGTCCCAGCACCAGCCATTTCACCAAAGAGTCCTTATTCCTTTTTAGTGGGGAATGGTATTTAAAAACCAAAATCTGGGAGTGAGATGTGTCCATGGCTACAGGGCTGTCATTGTTTTCCAGGCCCTTTCTTCCCCAAAATTTTGACTCATGGAGTAAAGGAGATCTAGGTTAGGAAACTAAACAATGGTCACATCATGGACCAAAATCCTCCAAAACCCAAACTGGAAAGATTCACAGAAGGCAAACTAGTCTACCAAGAGGATCACCCAAGCAATCTTTAAAATGTGTGTTAAAAATGTGCTTTAAAAATATGTGTTGAGGCTTCCCTGGTGGCGCAGTGGTTAGGAGTCCGCCTTCCGATGCAGGGGACGTGGGTTCATGCCCTGGTCCGGGAAGATCCCACATGCCGCGGAGCAGCTGGGCCCGTGAGCCATGGCCACTGAGCCTGCGCATCCGGAGCCTGTGCTCCGCAACGGGAGAGGCCACAACAGTGAGAGGCCCGTGTACAGCAAAAAAAAAAAAAAAAAAAAAAAATGTGTTGGACTTCCCTGGTGGTGCAGTGGTTAAGAATCCACCTGCCAATTCAGGGGACACAGGTTCGAGCCCTGGTCCAGGAAGATCCCACATGCTATGGAGCAACAAAGGCCATGTGCCATAACTACTGAGTCCATGTGCCACAACTACTGGAGCCTGCACTGTTAGAGCCCATGCTCCGCAACAAGAGAAGCCACTGCAATGAGAAGCCCTCACACCTCAATGAAGAGTGGCCCCCGCTCACCACAACTAGAGAAAGCCCACGCGCAGCAACGAAGAGCCAACGCAGCCAAAAATAAAATTAATTAATTAATTAAAAATATAAAATAAAAAATATGTCTTACTCAAATACATTCTCGTTGTAAGAGATAAATACTGGAGTAACAAAAGAAAATATGAGACCCCCTTTCTTACTTTGCAATCTTTAAGTTTTGTCAACAAACACTTTTTTAAACCGCTAAAGTTGGCTTTTCAACATTTGCCTGGCTCCTAAAACCTCCCCAGGCTGAGTGGCACAGGAGGACTAGGCAGCAAGTGGGGACTTGTTCTCTCGAAGCTGCAGTTTGCCAGGTGGTGAAGACTGCTGCCAGGCTTTTCTTGGGGACTTTCTGGGCTCTTCTTACAGATTGCTAGTATTATCTGGAGGGAAATCAATACTGACCCAGTATCAACAGTGGGGAAAGCACCGAATGTTCTTCACTGTTTGAATAGTACAGTGTTGGCATCTGAACTGGGGGAGATTAAATTCAGACCCCAGAGACTGAGATAAAGTCTATTTCAAATGAGCCTTAGGGTCGCTAAAGAGTGGAGGCTACAGCATCTTTCCCTCTTTGACTCCCTTGATAAAACGACTCTTTTTCTCAGACAGAACATCATTACTCACAAGACACAAAAACACACACACACAAACATGCACACACACACGCATATACACACATTCTACTCTAAAACTTGCCTATTGAAGCTAACATGTTGGTCCTAGTTTCTTTTTCACTACTGACTGAAAACAAAGATGTATTATGAATACAAGTGGAATTCCCTTGGCTATGTTTTGAAGCCACCTGGTAAACTTTCCCTTTTGGAATTTTAAGCAGCCACACAATTGAATTAGGGGACAGAACAACCACACTAGTGTCTGGTCAGAAGCAAGCATCTGTTTGCAGCTATGCTAGGGGAAAGCCAGTCACTGGTTCTGGTTTCAGATCTGTTGACTGGGACAAGCTAAATGCTGTTTAACTTGGCCTTCATCTTGCTACCCAGAGCAAATTACGTGGGCCTTAAAAGACAGTTTCCCCTACTGCCATTTAAAGGACTTGATTCAAGAATTTTTTCTGAACATAAAAGGAAGTGGGGGAGGAGTAGTTTTGACAGAGTGGGTTGCTTCAAAATCTGCTTCAGTGGAGCTTTTGAGATTGATTATCTTTGCTCAAGTCCCAGAGAATACACAAAGGCTGCGCTTATGGAGAAAAATCACCACATGATCAATTTCAATTTCTACCGTCTCAGCAGGGATCCCATTTAGGGATATTATCTATGATGGAGAGTGAAGTAATAGAGGTACAACACAAAGGATGGGTTTAAGTGAGGGCATTGTCACCCTGGTTGCGGTGTGATTGGTTGGTTAGTGCTAATAAGAATGAAGATAGGAGAAGGGTGACATAAATACACTATCATGTGTAAAACAGATAGCTAGTGGGAACCTGTGGTATAGCCCAGGGAGCTCAGCTTGGTGCTCTGTGCTGACCTAGATGGGCGGGATGGGGTGGGGGATGGGAGGGAGGCCCAAGAGGGAGGGGATATATGTATACATACGGCTGATTCACTTCATTGTACAGCAGAAACCAACACAACATTGTAAAGCAATTATACTCCAATTAAAAAAAAAAAGGGCAGAAAAGGTAACAGAAAAAAAAAAAAGATATATCACTGACTGGATTACTAGATGAGTATTACTGCTTCATAGTTTTTCCTAACCTGGGGCTGATGGCAGAAGCCGGGTTATTTTGATTCCGGAGTATAGAAATTTAAAAATAATGTTTCCCTCATATTACAAAAGAAAAACTTGATCATTCTAACAACGTAGAAAATACAGACAAACTGAAAGAAAAAATTAAAAACCACCCACTGCCCCACTCCCTACGGAGAACAACTGTAAACATGTTGACTTATACTTTAAAATTTTTCTGTGCTTAAATACATATTTTAATTAAGAATGCATTCATTACTGCATCTTTTATTTTGAAAACTGTCTTTCACTTAACTACCTTCTATCTCATCTCTCCATGTCAATACTACAATATCCCTTTTTGTGAGTTTTTAAATACAAAACCAACAGATGCTCTTGTTAAAAATTTCTGAGTATAGAATAAAATGTAAAAGTATTTCTCCTACCTCCCAGTCTTACCTCCCCTAAGGTAACCCGAAGACTTTTTCTTAATATTTCTCTTTGGAAACTTTCTATGTACACACATGCATGTGTGTGTGTGCACACACACACACACACACAGAGTATTCAATTAACTAATGTATCACAAGGTACAAAGTCAAATCCTGTTATGTGGAAATTCAGGGTTTTTCCAAGTTTTCACTTCAAGGAGCATCCTTGTGATTAAATATTTGCACACAGCCATGATTATTTCCTTAAGGTAAACTCCAGAAAACGAATTGCACAATTTTAGCACTTTTAATACTTGCAGCACATTTGCCCTTCACATGGTTTGTGCCAATTTCTCACTCTCACCCATAATCAACATTGAATTTTAAAAAATCTTTAAAAGTATAACACATATAGAAAAGTGTCCAAACCATGGGTTAGCCCTGTCCAATATGGTAGCCACTAGCCACACGTGGCTACTGAGTGAGTACTTGACATGTGGTTGGCCCAAGTTGAGGTGTGACGGAAGTGTAAAATACAAGCCCAGTTTTGAAATATGGGTACAGAAAAATATCATATAAAATATATCATTAATGATTTTATGCTAATAATATATTGAGTGATATTTTGGATGTAGTACGTTAAGGAAAAATATATGATTAAAATTGATTTTTTACTTGTTTATTTTCACTTTTTTAGTGTAGCTACTAGGAAAATTTAAATCACATATGTGGCTCACAATTGTATTTCTCTTGGACAGCACAAAGTAGGACGTGGTATGGCTTCTTGGGTAATGAAACCTGCCACTGAAGGGTATACTCCCGATTGGCTCTCTTCCTCTTCCTCTCCTGTGCCCCCGACCCCACCCCTGCCTGTGCCTCAGTTACAGCTAGCGCTCTTAGAACTAATGTAGCTCCCTTCACCACAACAATTCTTTGTCAGGAGTGATCAATAAACACAGGGTGAGTGTCCACTATTGAAGGTAATGGGGTATTAAGACCGTGATCTACCAGAACCGACCGTTACGTACAAACTCGAAGTTGCAAGTTGAATCATCTGTTAATTGATTTGTTAGAAAGTGTACGTACTTAGGCTTCAGGAATTGCTGCTGAGTCCAGCATCATGCCCCTATTAAAATGTGCATGCAGAGCATGGACAGACGGAATACGCACACTTGACAAGTCAGTTCATTGATGGAAGGTCACCATCTCTTGTCGGCCCTCAGCTTTCCCTTCCTCACATATCGACTGTACTAAACACACCCTCAGTACACACACCTTTTCATCAAACACAAATGCTATTCCCAGTCTGGCTTCCACACCCAGTCACTTCAGGGTAGAAGCAAAATGCAGATAAGTAGGAAGAAAAAGGCCCAGAGAAGAGCATGTGAATCTTACTTCCTTTCTGCCCTATTGTTGTCTTACATCTTGTTCTCTGAGCCACTTTTTCGCTGGACTCAGCTTTAGAGTTTAAAAAAAAAAAAGATTTTTTAAAGTTCATCTTAAAGTATTTTTGGCTCGATTGTATGCTCGATTATTTGGAATGTGGCCCAAATCCTTGCTTCATTCCACTGCTTCAGTCAAAGTAGCTTCTGTCTGGAAGGTATTCAGGTAAGAGGGATTAAAATAAAGAAATATCTCTGTTCCATCTTGTCCTCATCATCCTTCTTTTGTTGTTCTATCATGCTTAATTTTATGAGAATAATGTTTCTAGCCCTTTGAAACTCTCCACTTAAAGTTTTTATAAAATTGCATTGCAATAAATTCAAGAACCAACATGACCTTTTAACAAGGAAAATGAGACTTCTCTTTAAAAGACTCTCCCTCCCCTAAACTTGAAGAATAAGGGAAATATCTTGTGGAAATGAGTGTGAGCTAAGAACTGAAGGAGCATCATCTTTGTTCCGTTATTGGTTTAACTTACTAGAAGAACTTGAATACATGTCTTCTAAACCTTAATTTTGCCATCTGTGGACTAGGGACAGAGTGTTCCCCCTCCTTCCTATGTTTAGTTGGGTTTGCAATAAAAGCAATAAACTGGATGCAAAAGTAATAAATTATTCCTTGGGCTGCAGTGGTCTTGACATTTGAAATTCCTTCCAGACTCCAGATTCTGTGATTATAAATAATAAATGTTTCCACTCTTTCCAACCACTGTGTTTCAACACACTGGTAAAATTTAAAGACCTCTTTCTTATCGCAGTAAGCCAGGCTACAATTTTTACCTTACACAGATTGCTAAGCACTTTTTTCCCTCTTTATATTCAAAGCTGAGCATATACTTCTTAAGGTCTTTCTACCTTCCCTCTTTCTGTCCCATTACCCAAGGGTTAAACAAATTTTAAAAGTTTTCAATGGTGCTATAAAATGAACAAGGTTGAGTTGCCTTCCAGTAGCACTGGGTGAGCCAGAGAGACAAAAAACTCCATGAAATATTTTTTGGTTAAAAGAACTGTTAAAACTCTGAGGATAAAACAGTTCTCTCTCTTCTCATCAGCAGGAAGCCAATATCTGTGAAATGGCAGATTCCTAATGAAAGCATGACTAAGTACTGAATAGTATGGTATAAAACATTATTACCTTTTTTTTTAAAAAAAAGAGCTTATACACTATATATATTTATTTTTATTTTCAGATTATAGTTGGCCCTTGAACAACTTGGGGGTTAATCCATCTATAATTTATCATTGACCTTTCCTATCTGCAGTTCCTTTACATCCTCAGATTCAACCAACCTCAGACCGTGAAGTACTATAGCATTTACTATTGAAAAATATCCGTGTATAAGTGGACCTGCACAGTTCAAACCCGTGCTGTCCAAGGATCAACTGTAATCTTCCTATCAAAAGCACTACTTCAAAACCTAATTTGTCATCTCAAAGCTTTGAAAGCATTGTCAGATAAAAACAAATCTGAGTATACATCGAAAGTTTATAGGTCTCATTGGCCCATGGCTATAGCTAAGATTTCATTAACAGTGTCAGCTGAAATGCTGCCCTGATATCTCACCCAGCACCTCCAGCTCCTGTCACTCTCTCCCGTCACCAGAGGGTCAACAGACTGGTCCCCCATGTGTGCCTGAGCCCCACCCTGTCTGTGGGTTTGGCAGAGTCTGCTGGACTCTGATGCTTCTCCTTCCTTGGGCACCAGAGTCTCTCTTGGGATTCCAGTGAATGCCGCCTGCCCTTCAGGCATTGCTGCTTCTCCACGTTGTAGATTCGGCCAAGTACACCAGATTCCTCAAGGAGCCTAAGTCCCCTCCTCTCCTTTCTGTGACACAGTGTTAGAGCAGTCCTCAAACAATATTATTTGTGCCTCGGTATTTTGCATAGATTTGGTGAAGTACCTCTTTGTGTTTTTACTTACTGACTTCCTCTTTGCTGTGTGTTGGACATGAACTCCATCAAAGCAGGGGAGGGAGGGCAGAGAGAGCCAGACCAAGAACTAACCCCCTTCCATACTCAAGGTTACACCTCTCCTCTGACCACCAAAGCTTGAGGACGGATGTCTCTCTTCTTGACATGAACGATCTCCCAGGAGACTTCGGTAACCAGAACTTTCTTCAGGTTTTCCCACTAGTTCACTCAACAAGCCTGAACTTCCTGCAGTGGGCACATTCCAAAGACAAGCTAAGATCCCTACTAAGTGAGGATGTACTCTTATTTGGATGAAAACCACCCCAGACCAACCCCCAGGGATTGATCTTGAGGTTGAGAGATTGCGGTTGAGGGTGGGAGCAAGTCTAAGTCAGTGATGAGGAGACGGGGTGGGGCGGGGGGAGGGGAGGCTGAGGAACTTTGGGGAAGGCGCCAGGGTGTTTTAGCCCTTCACTCAGGTCCGCATTCTCTCTGCAGAACGACATCTTCGAGTGGTCCAGGGACCACCGTGTCCACCACAAGTACTCGGAGACTGACGCTGATCCCCACAACGCCCGCCGGGGCTTCTTCTTCTCCCATATCGGGTGGCTGTTTGTCCGCAAGCATCGGGATGTTATCGAGAAGGGGAGGAAGCTTGACGTCACCGATCTGCTGGCTGATCCTGTGGTCCGGTTCCAGAGAAAGTAAGTGAACGGACACCATCGATCGTCCCTGAGGGACAGGACCTGGAGACAAGGCACAATGGGGTGCAATAATATCCCCAAGCAATCCCCTGCACAGCACTTACCCTGACGATTGGGTCTTCTTGTTAGGATTGCAGTCTGTTTATTCATTCCTTTTTATTTATTTTTATTTTTTAAAATATTTTTTATTATATATATGTATATTTTAAAACTCATTCCTTTTTGATCATTACGTTTTTCCCTGTTCACACATTTGTTTTGAATTTGAACTTGATTTTTGAAATGGATTTCCTTTAAGCCCACTTGTCATTTCCTTCAGACCCACCTGAACTACTGATTTCATGGAATATTTCCGTAGGTGTCCTCGCTCGCTCATTCATGTTTCCCTGGGGTAGCGAGGAGGAGAGGACTTGCTTATGTTAGTGACACACTTGACTTCAACAGGACTGGACTCCTGCCAGGTCCCCTGCTCTGTTCTCCCTGAATTCTCTTGTAGTGAGGCCTCCTCTCCCCCCACCCCTGGAAATGGTAACACCAGTAGGTTTCTGTGCAGAGAAAATGTGACCATGTAACAAAGAGCCTCAAAATGCTTGTGTGCACTAAGGGTGTCAGCTGAGCATATTCAGTCCGTCAGCATTTGCAGGGTGGATCTACGTTCAACAAGCACATGGTGAAAGCTTGCCTGTTATCGTGCTGGCAAGTGGAGGGCGACCATGGTTCACGTTTTAACTAGGGAGCTGGCCTGGACTCTATCCATGTTGGTCTGGATCTGTAAAGTTGGCCTCAATGAGAGCATTTATAAATGGGCTCATTGCCCCAAAGCAATGGATTTATGTGCAAAGAGGGACAATTTTAGGATCACACTCTGGTGAGAGCCTTGAGATAATATGGTGAACACGTGGTCACTGGACACCATCTCCACTGACAGGCAGGAGTCATTTGAGGACTCATTCCAAACAGAATCTCACAATAATGGAAATGGAGGCTGTGCCTTTGACACAAGAGATCCTTGCACGAGAGGAAGTATGGTGGAGAAATATGCTCATTTTCCCCTCAGCGGATGGTGGGACAGGTTGCGAAGGCTCACACTCGCTCTAAGGCTCAGTTTCAGCTGTAAAGTGGGAATAACAGTAGTACCTATCTCTTACAGCTTTTATGAGGACATAATGAAAAAAAAATGTATGAGAAATGCCTGGCATTTATATAGTAGGAGCTTAGATCCGTGATGTCTCTTATTCCACAGACAGCGGCAACTCCAGAGGATTCCCTGTCTTTCCACCCCCTGCTTCTGTTGGCTTCACCATAGGGTCTTCTGTGTGCTCCTCCATACAGCTCTTTCAGGTGGATGCAACCAGTATCAATAGCCAAAATTTTATAGTAGATGTTTTCAATTTACAATTAAATGATTTGTTGATTTTGATTTTTCACCATGAGAGTAAAAGAGGAAAATCTGCAAAATTCAGAAAAGTAGAAAGAAACTCATGTGCAGTCTTAACACACAAACACAGCCACAGTTCAGATTCTGTAGTACCTCCATCTATATTTTATGTGTATATTTCACATATTTTACATGATGGCAGTCATACTGCTTATGTAATTTTATGTCTTGCCTTTTAACTTCAGATTATCTTGTAAGCACCATTATCAAAGGCTGCATGGGTTCACCGTTTGAGTGTCATAGTTTATTTAACCATCACTCTGTGATGGGATATGTATGTCATTTCCAATTGTGTGATATAAATGATATTGCTATACAATTAGTAATGCTTTGGGACAATCAGACCTTAGATTACTTTGAAGAGCTCAGCTGAGGAGGCAGAGGATCTTCTGTTTTATTCCTGAGAACCAAGCTGAGAATAATAGTCTGGGTTTCTCTGACCATAAAAATGGAAGGTTTTTTTCATCTTTTCCCTTTAAAAAATATGTAATCTGATTCATTAGGTGTATACTCATGGTACCTACATCCAAAGACTATCACTAAATGCAGGCAGAAGAACAAAGGCTATTTTGGCATGTTCCTTGAATAGTTATCTGAGAACATCTTTCATCGCCAGTCCAGTGACCAAAGGAGATTGTAGCTATCAGAAACCACTCACTCATATTATCATCTCTTATATATCATGGAACTCCTGCTAGAAATCAGTGCTGAGGATACGACCTTAAAGATTGGTCTCAGTTCCCCCAGAATTTGCAGTCTAGCAGGGGACCCACAAATTAACTTACAGACAATTATGCTTTAGAGAGAGGAGTGCTATAATAGGGTAGAATAAGGCACCATGGGAACACAGGAAGTGGTCTCATAGCCCACCCTACTGTCTGGAACTAGCTTCTAAGGCAAGACCTTAAAGATGAGAAGATGGTAGAGGACGATGGGGACAAGGATATTTATCATGTCCGCCATTTCATAGAACTATATAGAGCCATTGAACTTTGGAGCTAGGAGGGACCTTACAAATGAGATAACCCATGCCTTCCATCTTTCCTATGAAAAAACTAATAAGCGAAATTTAAATAGAAAGTTGGGGATAGAAGTTCTGTCAGTCTGTTTGGGCTGCTATAACAAAAATACTATAGCCTAGGTGGCTTACACAACAAACATTTATTTCTCACAGTTTTGGAAGCTGGGAAGCCCAAGATCAAGGCACCAGCAGATTCAGTGTCTGGTGAGAGCTCTCTACCTAGTTCATAGATAACCGCCTTCTTGCTCTGTCCTCACACGGCAGAAGGGGCGAGGGAACTCTCTGGGGTCTCTTTCATAAGGGCCCTAATCCTATTCATGAGGGCTCCACCCTCATGACCTGATCACCTCTCAAAGGCCCTCACTGCATTGAGGATTAGGTTTCAACATGCAAATTTGGGGGGGGACACAAACATCAGTCTATAGCAAGTACCTACATCTCAGATTATTTGCTCAATGTCCTTTGGATTATGCCTTGTTGTCTGAAAGGAGCTACAACAGTTCTCTGCAGTGTGGGTGGACACTCATGTCCTTTGGTAATTATCCAGCCTAGAGAACGTGGAGATCCGTAATCCAAAATGAGGCTTAGAATCACTGAACTAAAGGAAGAGAGCTTCCAAGATATACAACGATACTGTGGCTATTTGGGCATTTTTCATGTTCATGAAGCCAGGTTACCAGTCCTGACAGTCAGGCCATGTGGAGGAGATAAATTCCTTAAGGAATAAATCCTTGCACATAGGGGTGGGAGCTGGAGTGGTCGATCCCATCAGCAGTGGCACTGTCATATCAGGTCTCAGTCTCTGCTACCCTAGGCTGAGTGGGGGGCTTCCTGAGAAACAGAGAAAGGTGCCCAGCTCATTTGGGACCCAGTCCTGGGCCATTTCAGTGGCACCCCTTAGAGAGTCCCTCTCCTGGTCACAATTCCCATCCGTTTCTCTGTAGTCCTCCTAGGGCAAAAGTCCCTGTTCCAGTTTTGGTGGCCGGGGTTTGTTGCTGATTCCACTCCCTCCTAGGGAGCAATGTTTGTACAAAGAGACCCAGGTAAACACTTGGAGAGTTTCCTCAAACAGGCAGATGTGTAAATGAGAGGGACCCAGGATCTGGAGACTCCGCCTTCAGTCAGAACACCAGCACCAGTATTGCAGTTGCTTGATCCACAGTGCGTGGCCATCCTAATGACAGCTCACCAAAGACAAGCTTGCCTGAGAGCCAGGCTTGATCAGCTTGCCATTATACAGTCTCATAAAAGAGAGAAGATAGCAGCATTAAGGGTAACAGGGAAACAGCACAGTTCAAGCTATAGTTCCAGGCTTTTCCTCTAAAAGATAACTTTACCAAGGCTGTTACAAATAGTTAACTGGACTACTTCAGGTTTCTCTCTACTGTCAAGTTGTGAATGATGAAAAGGCAAGCATTAGGAGGTGAGAGGGAGAGGAGCCAGTGGTATCACATTTAGACGGTGGCAGTTCGGGTCCCTGCCCTGGCCCTTGTGCCTTCAAGGGCCATGCTTCTCCCCGCAGGGCGAAGAGATCACAGGGCAAAGGTGCATGCCACCTGGAACCTCCTCCCACTTCTAGAGTGTGCCTCAGGGTCCTAGGATCCCAAAATTCCCTGCCCAAACGGCTCTGAGCTCACTTTCAGAACCTACAGCAGCCTTTCCCAGGCTCTGTCCTCCTGGAGGGAAGTGTGTGCCCCATAGACCCTAAGAGTGGCCAAGGGGCAGTGTTGGCCTGGAGATGAGCTTAGAAGCATGGGCTTGGATGTCCACACAAAGCAGACAGAGCTGGGTTGGAAAGAGAAGGGGTTGGGCCACAAGCTAGGGGCTCCCACCTCTGCTCTTGGCCTAGGCCCTGCAAACGTTGGGGGTGAGCCTAGAAGGGCCTACTTATAAGGTTGACAGTGGGTCTATCAGTTGGGAATTGTGTTTGGCTTAAACAAGATAGAAGTTAGTTTCTCTCACATGTAAAAAAATCATGGAGGTCCAGGTTATGGCAGCAGCACAGGGCCAGTAGAGAACTGGATTCTGTTACTTTCTTGTTTCTTGAGGTAGGCTTGCATAGCTATAAACTTCCCTCTTAGAATTGCTTTTGCTGCATCCCATAGGTTTTGGATAGTTGTGTTTTCATTGTCATTTGTCTCTAGGTATTTTTTGATTTCCCTTTGATTTCTTCAGTGATCTCTTGGTTATTTAGTAACGTATTGTTCAGCCTCCATATGTTTGTGTTTTTTACGTTTTTTTCCCTGTAATTCATTTCTAATCTCATAGCATTGTGGTCAGAAAAGATGCTTGATATGATTTCAATTTTCTTAAGTTTACTGAGGCTTGATTTGTGACCCAAGGTGTGATCTATCCTGGAGAATGTTCCATGCACACTTGAGAAGAAAGTGCAATCTGCTGTTTTTGCATGGAATGTCCTATAAATATCAATTAAATCTACCTGGTCTATTGTGTCATTTAAAGCTTCTGTTTCCTTATTTATTTTCATTTTGGATGATCTGTGTATTGGTGTAAGTGAGGTGCTAAAGTCCTTCACTATTATTGTGTTACTGTTGATTTCCCCTTTTATAGCTGTTAGCAGTTGCCTTATGTATTGAGGTGCTCCTATGTTGGGAGCATATATATTTATAATTGTTATATCTTCTTCTTGGATTGATCCCTTGATCATTATGTAAGGTCCTTCCTTGTCTGTTGTAACATTCTTTATTTTAAAGTCTATTTTATCTCATATGAGTATTTCTATTCCAGATTTCTTTTGATTTCCATTTGCATGGGATATCTTTTTCCATCCCTTCACTTTCAGTCTGTATGTGTCCCTAGGTCTGAAGTGGGTCTCTTGTAGACAGCACATATATGGGTCTTGTTTTTGTATCCATTCAGCAAGACTGTGTCTTTTGGTTGGAGCATTTAATCCATTTACTTTTAAGGTAATTATTGATGTGTATGTTCCTATGACCATTTTCTTAATTGTCTTGGGTTGTTTTTGTAGGTGGTTTTCTTCTCTTGTGTTTCCCACTTAGAGAAGTTCCTTTAGCATTTGTTGTAGAGCTGGTTTGGTGGTGCTGAATTCTCTTAGCTTTTGCTTGTCTGTAAAGCTTTTGATTTCTCCATCAAATCTGAATGAGATCCTTGCCAGGGAGAGGAATCTTGGTTGTAGGTTCTTCCCTTTCGTCACTTTAAGTATATCATGCCTCTCCCTTCTGGCTTGTAGAGTTTCTGCTGAGAAATCAGCTGTTAACCTTATGGGAGTTCCCTTGTATGTTATTTGTCGTTTTTCCCTTGCTGCTTTCAATAATTTTTCTTTGTCTTTAATTTTTGTCCGTTTGATTACTATGTGTCTCAGCGTGTTTCTCCTTTGGTTTATCCTGCCTGGGAGTCTCTGCACTTCCTGGATCTTGGGTGGCTATTTTCTTTCCCATGTTAGGGAGGTTTTCAACTATAATCTCTTCAAATATTTTCTCGGGTCCCTTCTCTCTCTCTTCTCCTTCTGGGACCCCTATAATGCGAATGTTGTTGCATTTAATGTTGTCCCAGAGGTCTCTTAGGCTGTCTTCATTTCTTTTCATTCTTTTTTCTTTATTCTGTTTCAAAGCAGTGAATTCCACCATTCTGTCCTCCAGGTCACTTATCCGTTCTTCTGCCTCAGTTATTGTGCTATTGATTCCTTCTAGTGTAGTTTTCATTTCAGTTATTGTATTGTTCATCTCTGTTTGTTTGTTCTTTAATTCTTCTAGGTCTTTGTTAAACATTTCTTGCATCTTCTCGATCTTTGCCTCCATTCTTTTTCCGAGGTCCTGGATCATCTTCACTATCATTATTCTGAATTCTTTTTCTGGAACGTTGCCTATCTCCACCTCATTTAGTTGTTTTTCTGGGGTTTTATCTTGTTCCTTTATCTGGTACATAGCCCTCTGCCTTTTCATCTTGTCTGTCTTTCTGTGAATGTGGTTTTTATTCCACAGGCTGCAGGACTATAGTTCTTGCTTCTGCTGTCTGCCCTCTGGTGGATGAGGCTATCCTCTTTTATCTTTCTGCTCCACCATCCTTAGCATGTGACTTTTAGTCTTTCATTCTGAGGTCCAAGGTTACCCCTAGAGCTCCACCCATAAGGAAGGTGGGGGGTGGGGTGAGGTTAACACTGCTCAATTGAGTCAGTTTCCTATCAGGAGCTTTCCCAGAAGACACTCACAGCTGATCCACCTAACTGTATTTGCACTCAAGGGAAATTGGGAAATGTAGTCTCTTGGATGACGTATTGCACCCCTGAATAAAATCCTGGTTTTGTTTCTATGGAAAAAAGGGTGAGTTGATCTGGAGTAAGCAGTTAGTAGTTTCTGCCATAGTTATTTAATTGTTCTGCCTTAAGCAAAATGATTGGCTGTCACAAATTACTCAGTCTTATAACATTTTGTTATTAAGCAAGTGAGTAGCCTTCCTGTCTCAATTTAGTGAGCAGAAACTGGAATCTCAAATAATTTTTCTGAGGTGGCTGAATGTGGATAGAGTCCAGAGGCTGTTTCTCCTAATGCTTTGTTCATCTCATTGATTCCCATCTTAGATGAGAAATTCCTCTAGAAGTAACATGCAGACACGTGCATTTTTGAAGTAACTGACAAGGATGCTGGTGTAGTCCAGACACAGGAAAATAAAGTCCTTGCCTCATCACCATGGTGATGGGATAAGCTAAGAGAAAATGGATGGAATGATACAGAAGAGTGAAGCACTTGTTTTGGTGCCCTTGGAAGAGATGAAAATGTGTAAATCTTGTCATTTCAGGAAGAAAGGCACTTGAATGGCTAGAATCTTTTTGAGGCCGATTTCACTTCAATTTGTCACCTGATCTGTTATCATTTGTCTTTTTTTTTTTCCGTTTTCAAGGACAAGCACCAAATCTCTCAGTGATACCTTCCTCCTTATGACTTTGTGTCAGTCCTGTCTGTGTAAACCCTAAGTGTATTTCTCTGTTGGGGACAATCACATAGCCAAGATAGAGCAGCCAGACAAATCTACAACTGACTCATCTTAACTTCCCTACCCTCGCAGCTTCATCTCCCACTTGGGGGATCCCCTAGGGGGATGGGATGAGTCATCTGGGGACTTACAACCAACTTGACTCCATCTCTGTGGACCAACTCCATTGCTCTTTGATCCAGGTTCCATGTTGGGTCTTGGGGAGTCTCTCCCTACTCTGAGTTCATTTGCCTTGGGGCCCTACCCTAACTGTTGCTAGGTTAATACAACAATTCTTGTCTAGAATTTAGTGACTTTGAATGGCTGAACACATTGGTTGGCTAACTGTATTTTGTGGAAAACTCTATAGAAATAACCCCCAAAGGAGAGGTTCTGGAGAATGAGACGTTCAAACATCTAAACATGTGGAGGAGATTTGGGGACAGACATGGAGGTGGGGCCTTTCAAGCACAAACACCCTCTGCCACTACCTTGCTCATCAGTTACTCTTGGTTTGACCACTTCCTGTTTCACTTGGGTCCTTGATGGTCCTGCAGCAGCTGAACCAAACTGTCCTCAGGGTGAGCATCACTCAGCCATGCTGTATGTAGATCCCAGCTCTTTGGCATCCTCTCTGCCCACTCACACCTCAGTAATGGAAGCCATGAGGTGCATGGCATTTCTCAGGGCATCCAGCTTTCTTTTCTTTTCTGCATGTATCACTTTTAATTCAACAACTGTGTTTTGAACATCCACTACATACCAGGCTCTAGGTGCTGAGGATGGAACAATGAACAAGAGAACCAGATTCTGGATGGTACTTTCTCTTTCTCTCTAGGGCCCCCATTTGGGTTTGGGAATGTGAGAGAGGAAGCCTCGCCATGCATCTGCCCCCAGCCTGACTTGACTGGTTCTCTCTCTCCTGGATGGCTTTCCTGCTCCCTGTTCCATCTCTCCTGTTATTCAGTCCCTGTCCCATGAAGCTGTTTTTGGTTCACTTCCTTTTGTCGGTTTGCCTCTTATCTCTGCTGTCTTTGTCTCTTTACCTGCCAGAGTGCTTTGTTCCTCCCTGTACCCTTCTCTGCATGAGGACATTTTCCCTCTTCTGTCATACAGTATTCTCCATGCCTTGATGTTCTCCATGTCTTCCTCTCCCTCAGCTTCTTGAGAGAACAAAAGCCATTCAGCCTATTGCTTAGGTGTTTTCTTGATGGGGAGATGAGTGTTCTTTTTCCTCTTGTATTCTCCCTCACTCTATCATCTTGCTCTGTTTTATTCTTTTCATACATTCATTGTATATGTATACATTTCTTCTCCTTGAATCTTCTCTTTTATTTGTGAGGGACAGCCTACACTTGGTTAACAGCTTGAGCACTGGAATCTTCTGTCCTCACCTTAAAACTGTCACATCTTATCCTGATTCTAAAAATTTTGAGAATTAAATAATTTTTTTCTTTGAATAATTTTCTCTGCATCCAGCTGTAGTTGACAGGAGTTAAACTCTAAATTTCTGATGTCCAAGGACTTGATAAAAATCAACGGAATAGGTGTGAGCTGTGTTCAATTAGATCCTTTTTGTTAAAAGTCAACGGAAGAGGCAAAATATTCCAAGCTAAAATTTGGCCTTTCCAAGGAGACTGCTGTAACCAAACAGCTGAATGATACTCTGGGATATAGGACAGAGATGATTCAATATTGAGGTGGCAGCACCAACACCAAAATTTCCCTATTTTAGTGGCTAAAAACTTGGGCAAGGGAGAAACCAGTGTGGCACATAATTCAAGAGCTCATCTTGACTTTTTAAAAATTTCCAAGTCAAAATGTCATTTGTTTGCCTCTGTAAGAGGTACTTTTCCTACTAGGACTTTGGGAGAAGTTGCCTCTATGTGTGTGTGTGTGTGTGTGTGTGTGTGTGTGTGTGTGAGAGAGAGAGAGAGAGAGAGAGAGAGAGAGAGAGAGAAAATACATCAACTTCATTAGTATCTTTGTTCTTTCCCCACATTGGCCATCCATTTCTATGTGTGAAATTCCCCTGGCAAGATGAGGAGACAGTTTCTCAAATGTCTGGAATCTGAATACTTCAAACACGAGCATGTTAGACATATTAATCAATAGGTGTCAATGAATTCTTGAACTGCTGTTTGTAAAGTGTTATCTTGGCTTCATTGT
The DNA here is from genome assembly GCF_949752795.1 of Hyperoodon ampullatus. Lineage (NCBI taxonomy): Eukaryota > Metazoa > Chordata > Mammalia > Artiodactyla > Ziphiidae > Hyperoodon > Hyperoodon ampullatus. The sequence goes on along the minus strand of NC_136914.1, from coordinate 46,640,168 downwards.
TGATGGCAATAAAGGCATCTTCATGTATCTTCGAGTCACTTCAGTAGCCAATAATAGCTGCCATTTATTAACTGTCCACTATGTACTTACATTATGTCTTTACACACATTCTCTCTGATCCTTTCAATAACTCTGTCATGTCGATGATGGTACCTGGATTCTGGACTTGAATTCTAAAGATTCTGGCTCCGCATGGCCTTGATTAACCAAGTCAAAAAAAATTGTATATGTTTGCACTAAATTATTCTTTCCTTAGTAAAATATTACTTTACTACCAACACTGAGAAGAAATCTTAGCTAGTTTTCATATAAATTTTAAATAATTACATAGAAGTCAAAGCAAGATTCGAATGACATTTGAAAGATTAGATTGACAAAATGAAAGACATTTTGGTGCAAGTAGATATCAGTCTCACTAATATTTAGACATTATCAATTCCTGGCTCTCTTTCTAGACCATGTAGAGAATAGTATTTTAATATTTTTCTTGGAATAAACAGTCCTTCAAGTCATGTATAAGGTTCCAGCCCCAAAGCTTCAGCCAGTAGACAACAACCCTTATAAGAAACTTCTATTTAATCCTTATCTATTCTCTAAAAAGTTAGATCTATTACAATTGGCTTATGCATCAGAGAAAAAGACTCCGTTTGCCTTTTCTTTGTCTCTTCTTTAACATATAGTAGAGCAAAAAAAGTGGAAAAAGGTTTTCATAACAGAAAATTCATTTTCTAGTTATTATTTCTTCTAACAATTACCTTGTAAAATTTCTCTAATCTCTGAGCTCTTGAAAATTAGTTAAAATTTTGATGTATAACTTTCTAAACTTTTTAAAATGAATCATGCTGTGTTTTCTTTCTACAAAAATATATTCATACTCTATATACTATTAAAATAAGAAAAAACACATTTAATATTTTACCTTAATTATTTCCTTTCCAGCCTCTTTATTGTGTGTGTGTGTGTGTGTATCCTAATTTCCATTTGATATCATCCTGCCTGAAGAATTTCCTTTACCATTTCTTGTAGCACAGGTTTATTGGCAATAAATTCTCAACTTTTGTTTGTCTAAAGGTCTTTATTTTATCTTCATCTTTGAAAGGTATTTTTACTGGACATAAAATTCTGGATTAGCAGGGTTTTTCTTTCAGAATGATAAGATGTCAGTCTTGCCTTGCATAGGATCCGAGGAGTCTGCTGGGATTCTTAGCATTATTCCTCTGCATGTATTGTTTCTTCTCGCTACGTTCAAGATTTTTTTCTTTATCTTTGGTTTTCAGCACTTTGACTCTGAGGTTTGTTTTTGTTTATTTTTTGTTTTTTTAATTGTAGAATTTTATTTTATTTATTTTTTTATACAGCAGGTTCTTATTAGTTATCCATTTTATACATATTAACATATATATGTCAATCCCAATCCCCCACTCATCACACCACCACCACCCACACTGGCCACTTTCCCTCACTGGTGTCCATAAGTTTGTTCTCTACATCTGCGTCTCTATTTCTGCCCTGAAAACTGGTTCATTGGTACCATTTTTCTAGGTTCCACATAAATGCATTAATATATGATATTCGTTTTTCTCTTTCTGACTTACTTCACTCTGTACGACAGTCTCTAGATCCACCCAAGTCTCTACAAATGACCCAATTTCATTCTTTTTTTATGACTGAGTAATATTCCATTGTATATATGTACCACATCTTCTTTATCTATTATCTGTTGATGGGCATTTAGGTTGCTTCCATGTCCTGGCAATTGTAAATAGTGCTGCAATGAACATTGGGGTGCATGTGTCTTTTTGAATTATGGTTTTCTCCAGGTACATGCCCAGTAGTGGGATTGCTGGATCATACGGTAATTCTACTTTTAGCTTTTTAAGGAACTTCCATACTGTTCTCCATAGTGGCTGTATCAATTTATATTCCCAGCAACAGTGCAAGAGGGTTCCCTTTTCTCCACACCCTCTCCAGCATTTGTTGTTTGCAGATTTTCTGATGATGCCCATTCTAACTAGTGTGAGGTGATACCTCACTGTAGTTTTGATTTGCATTTCTTTAATAATTAATGATGTTGAGCAGCTTTTCATGTGCTTCTTGTCCATCTGTATGTCCTCTTTGGAGAAATTTCTATTTAGGTCTTCTGCCCATTTTTGGATTGGGTTGTTTATTTTTTTAATACTGCAGTGCATGAGCTGTTTATATATTTTGGAGATTAACCCCTTGTCTGTTGATTCATTTGCAAATATTTTCTCCCATTCTGAGGGTTGTCTTTTTGTCTTCTTTATGGTTTCCTTTGCTGGGCAAAAGTTTTGAAGTTTCATTAGGTCCCATTTGTTTATTTTTGTTTTTATTTCCATTACTCTAGGAGGTGGATCAAAAAATATCTTTCTGTGATTTATGTCAAAGAGGGTTCTTCCTATGTTTTCCTCTAAGAGTTTTATAGTGTCCCGGTTTACATTTAGGTCTCTAATCCATTTTGAATTTATTTTTGTGTATGGTGTTAGGCAGTGTTCTAATTTCATTCTTTTGCATGTAGCTGTCCAGTTTTCCCAGCACCACTTATTGAAGAGACTGTCTTTTCTCCATTGTATATCTTTGCCTCCTTTGTCATAGATTATAGTTGCCCACAGGTGTGTGGGTTTATCTCTGGGCTTTCTATCCTGGTCCATTGATCTATAATTCTGTTTTTGTGCCAGTACCATATTGTCTTGATTACTGTAGCTTTGTAGTATAGTCTGAAGTCAGGGAGTCTGATTCCTCCAGCTCTGTATTTTTCCCTCAAGACTGCCTTGGCTATTCAGGGTGTTTTGTGTCTCCATACAAATTTTAAGATTTTTGTCCTAGTTATGTAAAAAATGCCATTGGTAATTTGATGGGGATTGCATTGAATCTGTAGATTGCTTTAGGTAGTATAGTCATTTTCACAATGTTGATTCTTCCAATCCAAGAACATGGTATATCTCTCCATCTGTTTGTATCATCTTTAATTTCTTTCATCAGTGTCTTATAGTTTTCTGCATACAGGTCTTTTGTCTCCCTAGGTAGGTTTTTTCCTAGGTATTTTATTCTTTTTGTTGCAATGGTAGATGGGAATGTTTCCTTAATTTCTCTTTCAGATTTTTCATCATTAGTGTATAGGAATGCAAGAGATTTCTATGCATTAATTTTGTATCCTGCAACCTTATCAAATTCATTGATTAGCTCTAGTAGTTTTCTGGTGGCATCTTTAGGAGTCTCTATGTATAGTATCATGTCATCTGCAAACAGTGACAGTTTTACTTCTTTGTTTCCAATTTGTATTCTTTTATTTCTTTTTCTTCACTGATTGCCGTGGCTAGGACTTCCAAAACTATGTTGAATAATAGTGTCAAGAGTCGACATCCTTGTCTTTTTCCTGATCTTAGAGTAAATGCTTTCAGTTTTTCACCATTGAGAATGATATTTGCTGTGGGTCTGTCGTACATGGCCTTTATTATGCTGAGGTAGGTTCCCTCTATTCCCACTTTCTGGAGAGTTTTTATCATAAATGGGTGTTGAATTTTGTCAAAAGGTTTTTCTGCATCTATTGAGATGATCATATGGTCTTTATCCTTCAATTTGTTAATATGGTGTATCACATTGATTGATTTGCTCATATTGAAGAATCCTCGCATCCCTGTGATAAATCCCACTTGATCATGGTGTATGATACTTTTAATGTGTTGCTGGATTCTGTTGCTAGTATTTAGCTGAGGATTTTGCATCTATATTCATCAGTGATATTGGTCTGTAATTTTCTTTTTTTGTAGTACCTTTGTCTGGTTTTGGTATCAGGGTGATGGTGGCCTCATAAAATGAGTTTGGGAGTGTTCCTTCCTCTGAAATTTTTTGGAAGAGTTTGAGAAGGATGAGTGTTAGCTAGTCTCTAAATGTTTGATAGAATCCACCTGTGAAACCATCTGGTCCTGGACTTTTGTTTGTTGGATGATTTTTAATCACAGTTTCAATTTCATTACTTGTGATTCTTCTGTTCATATTTTCTATTTCTTCCTGGTTCAATCTTGAAAGGTTATACCTTTATAAGAATTTGTCCATTTCTTCCAGGTTGTCCATTTTACTGGCATAGAGTTGCTTGTAGTAGTCTCTTAGGATGCTTTGTATTTCCACGGCATCTGCTGTAACTTCTCCTTTTTCATTTCCAATTTTATTGATTTGAGTCCTCTCCCTCTTTTTCGTGATGAGTCTGGCTAATGGTTTATCAATTTTGTTTATCTTCTCAACGAACCAGCTTTTAGTTTTATTGACCTTTGTTATTGTTTTCTTTGTGTCTATTTCATTTATTTCTGCTCTGATCATTATGATTTCTTTCCTTCTACTAACTTTGGGTTTTGTTTGTTCTTCTTTCCCTAGTTCCTTTAGGTGTAAGTTTAGATTGTTTATTTGAGATGTTTGTTGTTTCTTGAGGTAGGATTGTATTGCTATAAACTTCTCTCTTAGAACTGCTTTTGCTGCATCCCATACGTTTTGGATCATCGTGTTTTCATTGTCATTTGTCTCTAAGTATTTTTTGATTTCCTCTTTGATTTCTTCAGTGATCTCTTGGTTATTTAGAAACGTATTGTTTAGCCTCCATGTGTTTGTATTTTTTACACTTTTTCCCCTGTAATTGTTTACTAATCTCAGAGCGTTGTGGTCAGAAAAGATGCTTGATATGATTTCAACTTTCTTAAATTTACTGAGGCTCGATTTGTGACCCAGGATGTGATCTATCCTGGAGAATGCTCCATGCGCACTTGAGAAGAAAGTGTAATCTGCTGTTTTTGAATGGAATGTCCTATAAATATCAATTGAATCTTTCTGGTGCATTGTGTCATTTAAAGCTTGTGTTTCCTTATAAATTTTCTGTTTGGATGATCCATCCATTGGTGTAAGTGAGGTGTTAAAGTCCCCCACTATTACTGTGTTACTGTCGATTTCCTTTTTTATAGCTGTTAGCAGTTGCCTTATGTATTGAGGTGCTCCTCTGTTGGGTGCATATATATTTATAATTGTTATATCTTCTTCTTGGATTGATCCTTTGATCATTATGTAGGGTCCTTCTTTGTCTGTTGTAACATTCTTTATTTTAAAGTCTATTTTATCTGATAAAATTTTATCTGAGTATTGCTATTCCAGCTTTCTTTTGATTTCCATTTGCATGGGATATCTTTTTCCATCCCCTCACTTTCAGTCTGTATGTGTCACTAGATCTGTAGTGGGTCTCTTGTAGACATCATATATATGGGTCTTGTTTTTGTATCCATTTAGCGAGCCTGTGTCTTTTGGTTGGAGCATTTAATGCATTCACATTTAAGGTAATTATCGATATGTATTTTCCTATTACCATATTCTCAATTGTTTTGGGTTTGTTTTTGTAAGTCTTTTTCTTCTCTTGTGTTTCCCACTTAGAGAAGTTCCTTTAGCATTTGTTGTAGAGCTGGTTTGGTGGTGCTGAATTCTCTTAGCTTTTGCTTGTCTGTAAAGCTTTTGATTTCTCCATCAAATCTGAATGAGATCCTTGCCGGGTAGAGTAATCTTGGTTGTAGGTTCTTCCCTTTCATTACTTTAAATATGTCATGCCTCTCCCTTCTGGCTTGTAGAGTTTCTGCTGAGAAATCAGCTGTTAACTTTATGGGAGTTCCCTTGTATGTTATTTGTCACTTTTCCCTTGCTGCTTTCAATAACTTTTCTTTGTCTTTAATTTTTGTCAGTTTGATTATTATGTGTCTCAGCGTGTTTCTCCTTTGGTTTATCCTGCCTGGGAGTCTCTGCACTTCCTGGATCTTGGGTGGCTATTTTCTTTCCCATGTTAGGGAGGTTTTCAACTATAATCTCTTCAAATATTTTCTCAGGTCCTTTCTCTCTCTCTTCTCCTTCTGGGACCCCTATAATGTGAATGTTGTTGCATTTAATGTTGTCCCAGAGGTCTCTTAGGCTGTCTTCATTTCTTTTCATTCTTTTTTCTTTATTCTGTTCCAAAGCAGTGAATTCCACCATTCTGTCCTCCAGGTCACTTATCCGTTCTTCTGCCTCAGTTATTGTGCTATTGATTCCTTCTAGTGTAGTTTTCATTTCAGTTATTGTATTGTTCATCTCTGTTTGTTTGTTCTTTAATTCTTCTAGGTCTTTGTTAAACATTTCTTGCATCTTCTCGATCTTTGCCTCCATTCTTTTTCCGAGGTCCTGGATCATCTTCACTATCATTATTCTCAATTCTTTTTTCTGGAAGGTTGCCTGTCTCCACTTCATTTAGTTATTTTTCTGGGGTTTTATCTTACTCCTTCATCTAGAACTCTGCCTTTTCATCTTGTCTATCTTTCTGTGAATGTGGTTTTTGTTCCACAGCTGCAGGATTGTAGTTCTTCTTGCTTTTGCTGTCTGTCCCCTGGTGGATGAGGCTATCTAAGAGGCTTGTACAAGTTTCCTGTTGGGAGGGACTGGTGGTGGGTAGAGCTGGCTGTTTCTCTGCTCGGTACAGCTCAACAAAACTTTAATCTGCTTGTCTGCTGATGGGTGGGGCTGAGTTCCCTCCCTGTTGTTTGTTTGGCCTGAGGTGACTGAACACTGGAGCCTACCTGTCTCTTTGGTGGGGTAATGGTGGACTCTGGGAGGGCTGAAGCCAACGAGTACTTCCCAGAACTTCCGCTGCCAGAGTCTTTGTCCTCACGGTGAGCCATATCCACTCCCAACCTCTGCAGGAGACCCTCCAACAGTAGCAGGTATGTCTGGTTCAGTCTCCTTTGGGGTCACTGCTCCTTCCCCTGGGTCCCGATGCACACACTACCTTGTGTGTGCCCTCCATGAGTGGAGTCTCTGTTTTCCCCAGTCCTGTCGAAGTCCTGCAGTTCAATCCCACTAGCTTTCAACGTCTGATTCTCTATGATTTCCTCCTCCCATTGCTGGACCCCCAGGTTGGGAAGCCTGATGTGGGGCTCAGAACCTTCACTCCAGTGGGTGGACTTCTGTGGTATAAGTGTTCTCCAGTTTGTGAGTCACTCCCCCCACCCAGCATTTATGGGATTTGATTTTGTTGTGATTGTGCCCCTCCTACTGTCTCATTGTGGCATCTCCTTTGTCTTTGGATGTGGGGTATCTTCTTTGGTGAGTTCCACTGTCTTCCTGTCAATGATTGTTCAGCAGTTAGTTGTGATTCCGGTGCTCTCTCAAGAGGGAATTTGAGCATGTCCTTCTACTCCACCACCTTGAACCAATCTCCTCGAGGTTTGGTTTTTTTCATTTGGAGTGGAGCAGGGACAGTGCTATCTTTCTTGAGATTCTTTGGGTTTCTTGGAACTGTGACTTATCTTTCATTAATTTTTGAAAATTCTTGGTTGTTATCTCTTCAAATTATTTTTGACCTTTCTTTCTCACTCTCTTCTTCTTCTGGGACTCTAATTACAAAGATGTTATACTATTTGATGTTCCACAACTCTTGAAGGTGCTCTTCAGTTTAATTCACTACTTTTTATCTTTATATTTCAATTTGAATAATTTCTCTTGACATATCTTCAAGTTCATGAATTCTTCAGCTATGTCTGCTCTACCAATAAGCCCATCAAGGAAATTCATCTCTGATACTTTTTTTTTATGTGCAACATTTGCATTTGACACTTTTATAACTTTTATCTCTTTGCTGAAATTTCCCATCTGTTCATTCATATTGTCCATCTTTTCCATTAGATCCCTTTAATATGTTAATTATAGTTATCTTAAAATCCCTATCTGATAGTTCCAACATCTGTGTCATCTTTGAGTCTGCTTCTGTTAATTACTTTATGCCTTGATAATGATTTTTTTCCTTGTGCTTTTGTGTGATTCATAAGGGTTTTTTTTTGGGTTTTTTTGTTTTTTTTTTTGCGGTACGCGGGCCTCTCACTGTTGTGGCCTCTCCCGTTGCGGAGCACAGGCTCCGGATGCATAGGCTCAGCGGCCATGGCTCATGGGCCCAGCCGCTCTGCGGCATGTGGGATCTTCCTGGACCGGGGCACGAACCCGTGTCCCCTGCATCAGCAGGCAGACTCTCAACCACTGCGCCACCAGGGAAGCCCCTCATAAGTTTTAATTATATATCATGCCTAGAAAAACAGACAGATTAAGGTAAATATCTATTATTCTTGAGAATCGGCACACCTATTCTTCTTTCAGGCTAACAGTGTTTGTGGTGGGGTGGCAGAGGGTGGAGGTAGAGTCAGTGAATAAGATGGTGAGCTGGGTTTGGGTTTTGTTGTTGCTATGATTACCTTCAGTGCATCACAGACTTCAGTGGATGGCACCTGTTACTGCATGTGTGGAGTGCCTGGGGTGCCAGAGGAATTTTCTAAGCATTATGCTTTACCCTCAGCTTTCAGCTGTCTCTGCACACCTGCACACATAGTAGGTCTCTCTCTGCACTCTGTCCCCAAGGCGTGGGGGAGGGGGGACAGCACTTCTGTTGTTTGTTTCTCTGGGTTTGGCTTATTGTACGAGTATGGGGTTTCTTTGTTGTTCTGGCCTTGTATCAGTCTTAGGCAAGCCCTGAGTGCCTGAACCTTGGGCTTAAGGCTTTCTGAGCATTCCTGCCTCTCCCCAGAGTAGGAGACCTGTTTTGGAGCAGTGCAGGATCCTGGGCATAAGCCAGTGGGCAGAAGTTTTTTGCTTCCACCTTTCCCTCAGCAACAATGAGTCTTTGCTTATGTCTGGGGTCAGAGAGTTTCCTACTCCTCCCTCAGAGATAAGCAAGTTTTGCTTCTATTCTTTTCCCAGAAGCAATGGACTTTTGTGTGGTCCTAGAGGCCAGAGGGTTTTCTGCCCTTCCCCAGCAGCTTAAGATTTTTCTTTTCAAAAGAAGGCTCTGGGGAAGAAGGCGAGGCTGGCTTGTCTCCCAGCAGCGGCTGCATGTCTGTGTCACCTCCTGCATGTCTGTGCAGTGGATGGGGCCTCTCTCCAGTCTGTTACTTTGCTTCTAACCTTTTTTTGTGAACACCCAGTAGACGTCTATAGAAAAGAGCTTGAGAGTGGGTGCAAACTCTCTGTGTCTGAGGCTCTAAGCTATTCCACATTGACACACTAACCCACACTTGGCCTTTACGGATGTGTTAAATGTTTAGCTCCTTATATGGTGATCACCTCTTTGGCTTGTGTTCTGCCAAAAGTGAGGCAGCTCATGGATGGACATATCACTCCTTGGAATTCAAGTTACCTGGTTGCCTTGTGACCTCACTCTCTGATGGGCTCAAGAAAATTTATTTTGTAAATACTCAGCTTTCTCTCATCATTCAGATGGAAACAACATTCTCTTAGGACTTTCTACAGCCTAAATAGAAGCAGAACTCTGCCTCTTATGTTATAGTCTGCAGTTTCCACTTAAGAGAATACTGTGAAGTCTTTCCACTTTTAATGCCTGCTTAGTATCTCATTGTGAAGATGTATCATAGTTATTTCTGATGAACAATGAAGGATTTCCACCTCTTTAAAAATTATTATAACAAAGCTGTGAATAAACAACTTAGTGCATAAATCTTTGACCATAGCTATGATACTTTCCTTTGACTAAAGTCAGAATTACTGAGTCAAAAAATATGTAAAACTCATAGCTTTTGATACTCATTTTCATAATGAATTTGCAAATCTTTGATTACTAGTGAGGCTATACATGTGTTCATTTGTTTTTGGCCAGTTGCCCTTTAAGAGAGACATACAATTATTTTCCCCATAACTCTAAATCTACCATTGGCCAAATAACAAAGATACCATCTCTTCATCTCTCTTCCTTTTTTTGTTGCTGAAGAGAGATATCTGACAAAGTGAGGTGACAAAGCCTACTTTTCTTTCCAGAACCCTCCTGCCTCTCATGGAACAAGAAGGTAGTACAATCACAAATGAATCTGATGTCTAGACAGGCAAATTAATACATGAGGCATGTTACATATGTCTTGTTCTTACTCTCCTCAATGGTCTGAGCTGGGATATATTATGACATAGATAATAATAGTCATTTTAGTGCTGTTTTGCTTCATGCACGATTCTCTAGCTATTACTCCAGCTACTTTCCATATTTATTTGGAGAGTAATATTAAGCTAGAAAGAGAGTAACAAAGGAGAAGTTGCTTAAACAAGAGGCATCTGAAGCCACCAGTGCATATATTGATAGTGCTCCACCACAAGAGAAGCCACTGCAATGAGAAGCCTGCGCACTGCAATGAAGAGTAGCCCCAGCTCGGCGCAACTAGAGAAAGCCCGTGCACAGCAACAAGACCCAACGCAGCCAAAAATAAATAAATTAAATAAATACATTTATGAGGTAAGAAATAGACTAGTTAACTGGAAACAGATCCATTACTTACTGTCCAACTGGTAATTCTTGCCATGAAATGATTTGCAAAGTTTATGTTCTTGTGACAGCTATTTTGTAAAAATTTTGAATGAGGATGACTCCCTTTTTAAGATTGAAAGAATGTGATGCATACATATTTGTGAAATTCAAATACATTTTCTCTCTTACTGATGCAAACTGCTGATGGTAATGGATTATGGAGACCCCTTATCCGTTGACAGTTGAAGTGAAAATATTGCCTTAAGTAATGAATTTGTTGGTAGCTGTTCCATTACCCAAAATGAATATTTAGATTAGTCATTATAGAGTCTGTCATGTTAGAGCTACCAGGGGGCTTTTCCTTTGACATAATTTATTCTAATTCCTAAATCCCCATCTCACCATGTTATATCCTATTAAATGTGTTATAGAATGATTAGGTAGAGAGATATGAGGTTATGCTATTGACACAATTTACACAGGAGCACTGGAGAAATTAAACCCCTGCTGAACAAACCTGAGTTGAACTCTCAGCCATTTTCTCTATTCCTTATTGGTACAAAGGATGTCCAGAGACAAGGAAGGGCTCTCAACCACGGCTCTGCACTACAGGGTGAGTTGCATCAAGGATGCATATTGAAAAATAACCCTCACGTGGTGTGCTGTTTGGCTTTGTTATCTACTCATTGAAACCACTCCAAACAGTACTTCCTGATGCCCCATGCCCCTCCTATGCCCCTGGAGGTATTTTGAAGGTCAGAAGAGAGACACACAACAGTGGGACTTGTGATATTACATAAAGTAACAATGGTGATATCATATGTATTGACAACATTATATAAAACAACAGGCATGCATTGAGAAACCAAGCCATTTTTAACTGTGTGAAACATAGGCAGAATTATGATCTATGTTAGCACTGGGTTATTCATTCATTCAGTCAGTCAACACAAGGAGGCAGGAATAGAGAGGTAAAATATAGTCTTGGAATCAAAAGATCCCACCTTTGCCATTCTCTGAGATTCCATTTCCACACCCATAAACTGGTGATAATGGTGATATCTACCTGACAAAGTTATTGGGCGAATAAATTAGTTAATTTATGTGAAAGTGTTCATCACAGAGGAGATGTGCAATAAATATTTGTGTAATTAACCACACATACAGCACTCTATGAAGCCATTCCATTTATGAAGACCTTAAGTTCTAGAAGCCTATTCGTATGTCCCATTTTCTCATAAGTCCAAAGTGACTAAGTGAGGTTTGAGCTGCCAGTCTCTAGCTACATCTCCAGAAATAAAAACATAAGTGGGCCCCTCAAAGCTTTAAAACCAGAATACTTCTCTTCCTTACATTCTATTCAACATTCTCCCCCAAATGTGGAGCTCCTATGTCTATAGTACCTTTGTTTGCCACACCTGTCCAGCCATTTGATGTTTTGCTGATTTGGATGGGCCCTGACCAATGGAGCCACCCTTGCCTTCCAGCAAACTCATCAACAGCTTTCAGCATGTTTAAGCTCAAGTTCACTCAAACTCCTGGCCTTCACCAGAATTAACGAAGCTTAGGCCAAAGGACACTGTTTATTGCTGCTAACATTTAGCCCAACCTCTAATAGTTGCCTTTTTCCATTTCACCAATCCTTTTTCTTTCCTTTTTGATCACTGTTCAGTCTTGGGCTTCAAGAATTCTTCTTGCTCTGCCACAAGCCCTCTGCAACATTTGGCCTCCTCTCACCACTTTCAGTTTTGAAAGATCATTTCTACTTTTGTTTCCACCATAATTGTGTATCTCTTTTTTGAAGCATTTTAAAGATACTCACTCCTTTTACACTTTTCAAACTGAGGGTGTTACTGATGTTCACAGAATATCACAGGACGGAGCACGAGCCCAGCTAACAACATACCCCCAACTAATGAACAATGTGTGGCAGAGTGATTGCTCTGGCCGCTGATACAGCTGCTGGTGGTGGACAGTCGATACCCTTCCCGCCCTGCTTTGTTCATACCCGCAAACTTCCTTAAATGGAAAAGTTGTAAATAGAGATAGTCCTTGCTTTAATTTATCTTATCATTTAATTGGGAAGATACATACTCATAAAATAGCCAGAGACCTCCAAGTCCATATATGAAAGTAACACTGTGGTAGATGATTATATTAAGAGATGAGGGAATTCACGATAAAGGAGAGCAGAAAGAACGAGATCCTTGAAGTCTGCATGGAAGTGTTGGTTCTTTATAACTGGCAGGGTGAGGGCCTTCTGCTGATGCTCCCATTCTCCAGGAACAGAGTCTATCCCTTTGTCACCACCTACTTCAGTGAGTGTTTATAGTTTTCTACATATAGGTCTTGTGTGTTTCTTGTTCAGTTCATTCCTAGACATTCTGTAATTTTTGTTGTTATTGTTAACATCATCACTGAATTTGTATCCCAGGGACAGGGAGTGGATGCCCAGACCTTAACTTACCTCCCTATAGACCTCCCAGGTCAACAGCCAGAACTGTCAATTTGCCTGGCCTTTTTTGCAAAACTCCTCTGGGGCCCACACCTGGAGAGGATGTCAAGGTTGTTGCCCAAAGGCGTGCTGGCCGGAGACAGAGGGCTCCAGCCCAGAGCCACCGTCGGGATGGCTGGCTTCCTCAGCCTTAGAAATCAAAAATTCACCCTCCTTTCCTCCTTGCTTTTCTTAAAGAAAGGCTTTCATGGATTCAGAACATTTTAAAATGAATGAATGAGTTGAATGAACGAATGAGAACACAGGCTAATCCTCCCTGCCTGGGAAGTATACCTCATGGCAAAGGGCGTCTTGTGGGATCTGACCACCAGGATGGAACCCAGGCCCCCAGCAGTGGAAGCACAGAGTCCTAACCACTGGACAGCCAGGCAAGTCCCTAAGAGCTAAATTCTTCATGTAAAATACTGAAATCACAAAGATCAAAAAGCATGAATTCCCAGGGGAAGAAAGACCAAAGAAATCACTGTCAGCCCACCCACCAGCCGAGGAAACCCTTGTCAGGGATCGGCTTTGAACTGTCTCCCTGTCCAAGTCACTTATTTCTCCTCACACTGCTTATTTTCATATAAAACAATAACAAATCTGTCACACAGTTACAGACTCTTACCTGAGATAATGTGATTTGTCCAAACATGCTCATTGACTCTGCTGAAGTGTGCTATCTCTTCTGACATTTGGTCTTCTCTCATAAACCTACTCTTATCTTGTCTTTCATTTCAAAGTAGAGAAAAACAATTACTCAGATGTCCCAACTATCGGGAGATTTAGACACACCCTGCATATGTATTTTTTTCAAGGTAAGTAAATAGGCTTTCAAATTCTGTCCAACTAAGAATCTGTGTTTTTAGGATGATGAAAAGTGTCATTTGCAATCAGAGAGCCAATACTTGCTCTAATGGGGTGAGAAAGCAGCACATCGTATGTGACTGCAGTAACTAACACTTCAAGACCAGAAGGAGACATTAAGAGTCTCAGAATCCCAGGCGGTGGGGAGGGAATTTCTGGATCCTGCAGGCCAAGTGTCTACAGAGAAAAAGGACTAGAAAGACCTTCTAGTCTGGGTGCTCAGGCAGAGAGAGACTTTTAGAACTGTGATGGCTGTATTTAATATGCATAATTTTTTTCCCTCTGTGCCCTTTGTGTTTTGCTCATTATTATCTGCGTAACTACCAGGAAACGACAAGGGGGAAAAATCTAAGATTTAAACCCTTTAAATTTTGTATTGAAAGCTTGGGTGCCAAGTTGTATTGAATAATTAACATGGGGCCTGAGGTCCTTTTCTTCCAACTGTCATCAGCATCTAACGTGTCCCTCCTCCTCCATTATTGAGGATAACCATGGGCTGACACTCACTGCTTGGCATGTAAGTAGAAAAAACTTTTAGGTGATTCCCCTCTGGTCTTCATTCTGAATCATTTTGCTCTTGAAAAAACAAAATTCTTAGGCTCAATTGTCTTGTTTCAAGCTTACATCTAATCTGAGAATAACAACAATAGCTTCCAGTTGTTATTTTAAAAATCATCTCTATAACATTCTTTTTTTTTTTTTTAATTTATTTGGCTGTGCCGGGTCTTAGTTGCAGCACATGGGATCTTTAATTGTAGCATGTGGGATCTAGTTCCCTACCAGGGATTGAACCCGGGCCCCCTGCATTGGGAGCGTGGAGTCTTAACTACTGGACCACCAGGGAAGTCCCTCTATAACATTCTTTAACATATTGATTTCAGTGTATTGAGTACCTACTGTGCTCCAGACTTGTTATCTGTGCATGTAATTCATATCTCTTTACACGTGGTGGGATCTGAAGCTCTGAGAAGTTGACTCAGTAACATTTTGAAAATGGCAAAGCTAGAATTTAGACAGACTCAGTCCTAATCCAAAGCACATGCTCTTTCCTCTAAACTCTGTTGTAATGATATTCACAGAGAATATTATCTTTCTTCCTCCTCCACTTCATCCTATTGCCTGCTTACTCTGCTCGTATGTTTCTATTTATTGCAGTTCTGAGTTATTCACAATAAGAAATTGTGTCCATGTGAGCCAGACTTGTCTCTTGGTTAAAACCTTTTCATGGCTTCCCCGAGGGAAAAGTTACAACTGTCATCTCCGTAACCGAGCCTGCTTTCCGTAGCTCTTGGAACTTCCTGCCTTGTACCAGGCTCTCCAATCATGCTGTTCCCTCACACTTCAGGCTGTTCCCTGACACTGTGCCTTTTTTTTTTTTTAATGTCACTATATATTTTTTTTTGAATTTTATTTATTTTTTTATACAACAGGCTCTTATTAGTTATCCATCTTATACACATCAATGCATACATGTCAATCCCAATCTCCCAATTCATCACACCACCCCCCGCCACTTTCCCCCCTTGGTGTCCATATGTTTGTTCTCTATATCTGTGTCTCAATTTCTGCCCTGCAAACTGGTTCATCCGTACCATTTTTCTAAGTTCCACATATATGCATTAATATACGATATTTGTTTTTCTCTTTCTGACTTACTTCACTCTGTATGACAGTATCTAGATCTATCCACATCTCTACAAATGACTAAATTTTGTTCCTTTTTGTGGCTAATATCCCATTGTATATATGTACCACATCTTCTTTATCCATTCATCTGTTGATGGGCATTTAGATTGCTTCCATGACCTGGCTGTTGTAAATAGTGCTGCAGTGAACATTGGGGTGCGTGTGTCTTTTTGAATTATGGTTTTCTCCAGGTATATGCCCAGTAGTGGGATTGCAGGGTCATATGGTAATTCTATTTTTAGTTTTTTAAGGAACCTCCACACTGTTCTCCATAGAGGCTGTATCAATTTACATTCCCACCAACAATGCAAGAGGGTTCCCTTTTCTCCACACTCTCTCCAGCATTTGTTGTTTGTAGATTTTCTGATGATACCCATTCTAACTGGTGTGAGGTGATACCTCACTGTAGTTTTTGATTTGCATTTATCTAATAATTAGTGATGTTGAGCAGCTTTTCATGTGCTTCTTGGCCATCTGTATATCTTCTTTGGAGAAATGTCTATTTAGGTCTTCTGCCCATTTTTGGATTGGGTTGTTTGTTTTTTTAATATTGAGCTGCATGAGCTGTTTATATATTTTGGAGATTAATCCTTTGTCTGTTGATTCATTGGCAAATATTTTCTCCCATTCTGAGGGCTGTCTTTTTTGTAGTTTCCTTTGTTTTGCAAAAATTTTTAAGTTTCATTAGGTCCCATTTGTTTATTATTATTTTTTATTTCTATTACTCTAGGAGGTGGATCAAAAAAGATCTTGCTGTGATTTATGTCATAGGGTGTTCTTCCTATGTTTTCCTCTAAGACTTTTATAGTGTCCCGTCTTACATTTAGGTCTCTAATCCATTTTATTTTTGCCTATGGTGTTAGGGAGTGTTCTAATTTCATTCTTTTACATGTCCCTGTCCAGTTTTCCCAGCACCACTTATTGAAGAGACTGTCTTTTCTCCATTTTATATCCTTGCCTCCTTTGTCATAGATTAGTTGACTGTAGGTGTGTGGGTTTATCTCTAGGCTTTCTATCTTATTCCATTGATCTATGTTTCTGTTTTTGTGCTAGTACCATATTGTCTTGATTACTGTAGCTTTGTAGTATAGTCTGAAGTCCAGGAGCCTGATTCCTCCAGCTCCGTTTTTTTCCCTCAAGACTGCTTTGGCTATTCAGGGTGTTTTGTGTCTCCATACAAATTTTAAGATTTTTGTCCTAGTTATGTAAAAAATGCCATTGGTAATTTGATGGGGATTGCATTGAATCTGTAGATTGCTTTGGGTGGTATAGTCATTTTCACAATATTGATTCTTCCAATCCAAGAACATGGTGTATCTCTCTATCTGTTGGTATCATCTTTAATTTCCTTTATCAGTGTCTTATAGTTTTCTGCATACAGGTCTCCGTAGGTAGGTTTTTTCCTAGGTGTTTAATTCTTTTTGTTGCAATGGTAGATGGGAGTGTTTCCTTAATTTCTCTTTCAGATTTTTCATCATTAGTGTATAGGAATGCAAGAGATTTCTGTGCATTAATTTTGTATCCTGCAACCTCATCAGATTCATTGATTAGCTCTAGTAGTTTTCTGGTGGCATCTTTAGGAGTCTCTATGTATAGTATCATGTCATCTGCAAACAGTGACAGTTTTACTTCTTCTTTTCCAATTTGTATTTTTTATTTCTTTTTCTTCTCTGATTGCCGTGGCTAGGACTTCCAAAACCATGTTGAATAATAGTGTCAAGAGTCGACATCCTGGTCTTGTTCCTGATCTTAGAGTAAAAGCTTTCAGTTTTTCACCATTGAGAATGATGTTTGCTGCGGGTTTGTCGTATATAGCTTTTATTATGTTGAGGTAGGTTCCCTCTATTCCCACTTTCTGGAGAGTTTCTATCATAAATGGGTGTTGAATTTTGTCAAAAGGTTTTTCTGCATCTATTGAGATGATCATATGGTCTTTATTCTTCAATTTGTTAATATGGTGTATCACATTGATTGATTTGCATATGTTGAAGAATCCTTGCATCCCTGGGATAAATCCCACTTGATCATGGTGTATGATACTTTTAATGTGTTGCTGGATTCTGTTTGCTAGTATTTAGCTGAGGATTTTGCATCTATATTCATCAGTGATATTGGTCTGTAATTTTCTTTTTTTGTAGTACCTTTGTCTGGTTTTGGTATCAGGGTGATGGTGGCCTCATAAAATGAGTTTGGGAGTGTTGCTTCCTCTGAAATTTTTTGGAAGAGTTTGAGAAGGATGAGTGTTAGCTTGTCTCTAAATGTTTGATAGAATTCACCTGTGAAGCCATCTGGTCCTGGACTTTTGTTTGTTGGAAGATTTTTAAACACAGTTTCAATTTCACTACTTGTGATTCTTCTGTTCATATTTTCTATTTCTTCCTGATTCACTCTTGGAAGGTTATACCTTTATAAGAATTTGTCCATTTCTTCCAGGTTGTCCATTTTATTGGCATAGTGCTGCTTGTAGTAGTCCCTCAGGATGCTTTGTATTTCTGCAGCGTCTCTTGTAACTTCTCCTTTTTCATTCTAATTTTATTGATTTGAGTCCTCTCCCTCTTTTTCCTGATTAGTCTGGCTAATGGTTTATCAATTTTGTTTATCCCCTCAAAGAACCAGCTTTTAGTTTTATTGATCTTTGCTATTTTTTTCTTTGTTTCTATTTCATTTATTCCTGCTCTGATCTTTATGATTTCTTTCCTTCTACTAACTTTGGGTTTTGTTCCTTTAGGTGTAAGGTTAGATTGTTTATTTGAGATTTTTCTTGTTTCTTCAGGTAGGCTTGTATAGCTATAAACTTCCCTCAGTGAACTGCTTTGCAGCCTTCCATAGGTTTTGGATTGCCGTGTTTTCATTGTAATTCCTCTCTAGGTATTTTTTGATTTCCTCTTTGATTTCTTCAGTGATCTCTTGGTTATTTAGTTACATATTGTTTAACCTCCATGTGTTTGTATTTTTTACATTTTTTTCCCCTGTAATTTATTACTAATCTCATAGCATTGTGGTCAGAAAAGATGCTTGATATGATTTCAATTTTCTTAAGTTTACTGAGGCTTGATTTGTGACCCAAGGTGTGATCTATCCTGGAGAATGTTCCGTGCGCACTTGAGAAGAAAGTGTAATCTGCTCTTTTTGAATGGAATGTCCTATAAATATCAATTAAATCTACCTGGTCTATTGTGTCATTTAAAGCTTCTGTTTCCTTATTTATTTTCATTTTGGATGATCTGTCCATTGCTGTAAGTGAGGTGTTAAAGTTCCCCACTATTATTGTGTTACTGTTGATTTCCCCTTTTATAGCTGTTAGCAGTTGCCTTATGTATTGAGGTGCTCCTATGTTGGGTACATATATATTTGTAATTGTTATATCTTCTTCTTGGATTGATCCCTTGATCATTAGGTAGTGTCCTTCCTTGTCTCTTTTAACATTCTTTATTTTAAAGTCAATTTTATCTGATATGAGTAGTGCTACTCCAGCTTTCTTTTGATTTCCATTTGCATGGAATATCTTTTTCCATCCCCTTACTTTCAGTCTGTATGTGTCCCTAGGTCTGAAGTGGGTCTCTTGTATACAGCATATATATGGGTCTTGTTTTTGTATGTACTCAGCAAACCTGTGTCTTTTGGTTGGAGCACTTAATCCATTCATGTTTAAGGTAATTATCGATATGTATGTTCCTATGACCATTTTCTTAATTGTTTGGGGTTTGTTTTTGTGGATCCTTTTCTTCTCTTGTATTTCCCACTTAGAGAAGTTCCTTTAGCATTTGTTGTAGAGCTGGTTTGGTGGTGCTGAATTGTTTTTTAGCTTTTTCTTGTCTGTAAAGCTTTTGATTTCTCCCTTGAATCTGAATGAGATCCTTGCTGGGTAGAGTAATCTTGGTTGTAGGCTCTTCCCTTTCATCACTCTAAATATATCATGCCACTCACTTCTGGCCTGTAGAGTTTCTGCTGAGAAACCAGCTGTTAACCTTATTGGAGTTCCCTTGTACGTTGTCATTTTTCCCTTGTTGCTTTCAATGATTTTTCTTTGTCTTTAATTTTTGTCAGCTTGATTACTATGTGTCTCAGCATGTTTCTCCTTTGGTTTATCCTGCCTGGGAGTCTCTGCACTTCCTGGACTTGGGTGGCTATTTTCTTTCCCATGTTAGGGAAGTTTTCAACTATAATCTCTTCAAATATATTGTCGGGTCCTCTCTCTCTCTTCTCCTTCTGGGACCCCTATAATGTGAGTGTTGTTGTGTTCAGTGTTGTTCCAGAGGTCTCTTAGGCTGTTTCACCTCTTTTCATTCTTTTCTCTTTATTCTGTTCTGCGGCAGTGAATTCCACCATTCTGTATTCCAGGTCACTTATCAGTTCTTCTGCCTCAGTTTTTCTACTATTGATTCCTTCTAGTGTATTTTTCATTTCAGTTATTGTATTGTTCATCTCTGTTTGTTCTTTAATTTTTTAGGTGTTTTTTCTTTAATTCTTCTGGGTCTTTGTTAAACATTTCTTGCATCTTCTTGATCTTTGCCTCCATTCTTTTTCCATGGTCCTGGATCATCTTCACTATCATTATTCTGAATTCTTTTTCTAGAATGTTGTCTATCTCCACTTCATTTAGTTGTTTTTCTTGAGTTTTATCTTGCTCCTTTATCTGGTACATAGCTCTCTGCCTTTTCATCTTGTCTATCTTTTTGTGAATGTGGTTTTTGTTCCACAGGCTGCAGGATTGTAGTTCTTCTTGCTTCTGCTGTCTGTCCTCTGGTGGATGAGGCTATCTAAGAGGTTTGTGCAAGTTTCCTGAAGGGAGGCAATGGTGGTGGGTAGAGCTGGCTGTTCCTCTCCTGAGCAGATCTCAGTAAAACTTTAATCCTCTTGTCTGCTGATGGGTGGGGCTGGGTTCCCTCCCTGTTGCTTCTTTGGCCTGAGGTGACTGAACACTGGAGCCTACTTGGCTCTTTGGTGGGGCTAATGGTGGACTCTGTGAGGGCTCATGCCTAGTACTTCCCAGAACTTCTGCTGCCAGTGTCCTTGTCCTCATGGTGAGCCACAGCCACCCCTGCCTCTGTGTAGGAGACCCTCCAACACTAGCAGGTAGGTTTGGTTCAGTCTCCTATGGGGTCACTGCTCCTTCCCCTGGGTCCTGATGAGCACACTGCTTTGTGTGTGCCCTCCAAGAGTGGAGTCTCTGTTTCCCCAGTCCTGTCGAAGTCCTGCAATCAAGTCCCACTAGACCTTCAAAGTGTGATTCTCTACGATTTCCTCCTCCCATTGCCGGACCCCCAGGTTGGGAAGCCTGATGGGGGCTCAGAACCTTCACTCCAGTGGGTGGACTTCTGTGGTATAAGTGTTCTCCAGTTTGTGAGACACCCACCCAGCAGTTATGGGATTTGATTTTATTGTGATTCTGCCCCTCCTACTGTCACATTGTGGCTTATCCTTTGTCTTTGGATGTGGGGTATATTTTTTGGTGAATTCCAGTGTCTTGCTGTCGATGACTGTTCAGCAGTTAGTTGTGATTCCGGTGCTCTCTCAAGAGGGAGTGAACGCACGTCCTTCTACTCCACCCTCTTGAACCAATCTTGACACTGTGCCTTTGCTCCTGCTTTTTCTCTGGCTTAGATCTTTGCTACTCAAACTGTGGTTTCTGGGACCAACAGCATCAATATCACTGGGGAGCTTGTTAGAAATGCAGGATTAGAAATGCCCCATCCCCAGATCCCAAGTGATTTGGATGCACAGTGTTTGTTTGAGAAGCACAGACCTAGAATGTCCTTGTCTTGTCATGTTTTTCACCTTAACAACTCTTACTCATTCTTCACAACTTACCTCCAGGGAGCTGAGGTCAGCAGTTCAAGGTTCCTCTGCGTGGGAGGTCCCTGAGCATGTAAGTTTTATACGTAACATCTAAGCTCTTACCTTTTAGGAGGTCTGTGAGGTTCCCCCCTTTCCAAGTGCACAGGTGTATGAGGCAGATTTTCTTCTGAGATGTCAACCAAAGCAATATATTGCAGCAGACCGTGTGCAGAAGCAGATGTGTCAATCCAGCTGCCTCTGTTAAGCCAGACATTAAAGAGATTTACGATTATGTAAAATGAGGACATTCTTCACACCAAAACTTTTTTTCTGTTTTGGAAAATATTTACTTTTCATCAAAATATATTATTTATGTTAGCATGTAATAGGCTTATTATTATTATTTTAATGAACTGATCAATTGAATATTTATTTTATGACATTAACAAATACATTTATATATTTTATATGTAATATTTTATATGTAATTTTACATTATCAACATATATTAATATTTAATATTTACTGAAGTAAGAAGACATTTCTCAGTTTTAATTTCCCTTATAGTAAATGTTAATAGATACAAATCACATAAACAAAAGCTCTTTGGAGTTCTCAATAATATTTTTAAAATGTAATAGGGTCCTAAGGCCAAAGTGTTGTCCCAGGGTGAGCTAAGTGCCCCTGCTCAGCGAGTCTTTAGAATCATGGGTTTATTTCCCTTTTTTGCTTATCATGTTATATTAAAATGACCCACTTGTATAGCTCATTTGACCATAAGCTCCTTGAGGACTGTGACTATGTCCTATTCATCTCTCTATTTATTGAGACTAAAGAAACATCTAACATCCTCCCTAAATACTTTTGGAACTGAGGATTGTGTTTGCTCTCTGGTTTATAGAGAGTCCTGGACAACCTACAGCTGAGAACCAGCTTCAGGGGTGATGATTTCTGTATGATGCTCTAACGCTCAGTTGCTGAAGTAAGTGATACATGGACACCACCAACAGCCCTGGTGGCACTCCACTCCCTCAAAGTATGATTCAGCAGCCTGGAGTCCCACCTCCCAGGGGGAGGTAGGGAAGTGCCATGAGCAGCACTGCCCATTCGCGCACAGCCTCATCACACCAGCAGTAATCTTCTCCAGTGCCCGTGGTGCCTCTGACCCTCAAAGGTACAGTGAGAGGAATACAAAAACATAGATGGTGCAACAGGAGACCCATTTGGCCGTGTCTGCTGGGAACTGACTTTGGCCAACTCCAGTGTGAGAAGAGGAGGAAAGCGATGGGTCTTCCCTACAACAGAATCCCACATCAGACCAAATTCTACCACAATTAGGGACAAAAATAGCCATGCACTACATATGTAAGCTTGATTAAACCTTGACTCCTGCCCTTTTGGATACCCCAACAAGCCCCTTGGGTGGAAGGCATGATGCAGTAGTATCACCTTCCTGTCAGAATCCAGCAACAGAATTCTGTCAGTGGCTGCACACAGGATGGAGCAAAGCCTCAGGCGATGCCACTCAGAAGAATTTATCCTGCTAGGAGGTACCTGTATAGTATTTCTAGCCAATCCACATATTTCGACCACTTATTTTACCAGTAAAAATTTATTTCCCTTATCCTAATTACAAACTCTTTAGGGCTGCTTGGAGATAAAAATAACTGAAGCCTGTAACAGACCTCTGATTTATGAACTCTGAGAGTTTGTCAAACGCTAACTAAGCATGCCTGAAGAGTGGATTCCTGATGAGGGTACTTCAGATGTTAATGGACTTCCCCTTGGGTGAAGAAGAAAACACACACACACACACACACACACACACACACGCACCCCTATCTCACACTGTTTATGCTGAAGTATCTTCAAGTAAATCACAGGCAGCATAACAATATCATTAAGTTCAAATACACATAGTGTAGTGAAAATTAAATATGGTAGAGTCTCACTTATCTGAAACTCAGAGATCCCATCATTTCATATAACTAGAATAAAGTCAAGAACCTGTGAATAAACGAAGAGAAAAATCATGGTAGATGCTCAGTTCCAGATTCACCTTATTGCATGGAATCCTGCAATCCATCCTCCAAAGTGCATGTTTCCCCCTCTACCTCCATAGAGAGAGATCTTTGAATAAATATCATACTCCTAATAATTCTGCATTTTTAGTCTCAGCCCAGAGGCCCCCCTTCAGCTTTCACTCAGAGCCTGTTTGTGCTTCATCTGCACACAAATTCAGCTCTCTAGGTAGTATAGTCATTTTCACAATATTGATTCTTCCAATCCAAGAACATGGTATATTTCTCCATCTGTTCATGTCATCTTTGATTTCTTTCATCAGTGTTTTATAGTTTTCTAAGTACAAGTCCTTTGCCTTCTTAGGTAGGTTTATTCCTAGGTATTTTATTCTTTTTGTTGCGATGGTAAATGGGATTGTTTCCTTAATTTCTCTTTCTGATTTTTCGTTGTTGGGGTATAGGAATGCCAGAGAATTCTGTGCATTAATTTTGTATCCTGCAACCGTACCAAATTCACTGATTAGATCTAGTAGTTATCTGGTGGCATCTTTAGGATATTCTATGTATAGTAACATATCATCTGCAAACAGTGACAATTTTACTTCTTCCCTTCCAATTTCTATTCATTTTGTTTCTTTTCCTTCTCTGATTGCCATGGCTAGGACTTCCAAAACTATGTTGAATAAGAGTGGTGAGAGTGGGCAACCTTGTCTTGTTCCTGATCTTAGTGGAAATGGTTTCAGTTTTTCACCATTGAGTATGATGTTTGCTGTGGGTTTGTCATATATGGCCTTTATTATAGATTCAATGCAATCCCTATCAAACTACCAATGGCATTCTTCACAGAATTAGAGCAAAAAATCTTACATTTTGTATGGAAACACAAAAGACCCCGAATAGCCAAAGCAATCTTGAGAAAGAAAAATAAAGTTGGAGATATCAGACTCCCCAACTTCAAACTATACCACAAGTCTACAGTAATCAAGACAGTATGGTACTGGCACAAAAACAGAAATATAGATCAATGGTACAGGATAGAATGCCCAGAGATAAACCCACGTGCCTATGGGCACCTAATTTACCACAGAGGAGGCAAGAACATACAATGGAGAAAATACAGTCTCTTCAATAAGTGATGCTGGGAAAACTGGACAGCTACATGTAAAAGAATGAAATTAGAACACTCCCTAACACCATACACAAAAATAAACTCAAAATGGATTAAAGACTTAAATGTAAGACCTGACACTGTAAAACTTTTAGAGGAAAACATAGGAAAAACACTCTTTGACATAAACCACAGCAAGATCTTTTTTGACCCACCTCCTAGAGTAACAGAAATAAAAACAAAAATAAACAAATGGGACTTAATTAAACTTAAAATCTTTTGCACAACAAAGGAAACCATAAACAAGATGAAAAGACAACCCTCAAAATGGGAGAAAATATTTGCAAATGAAGCAACTGACAAAGGATTAATCTGCAAAATATACAAACAGCTCATGGAGCTCAATATCAAAAAAACAAACAACCCAATTAAAAAGTGGGCGGCAGACCTAAATAGACATTTCACCAAAGAAGACAAACAGATGGCCAAGAGGCACATGAAAAGATATTCAACGTCATTAATTATTAGAGAAATGCAAATCAAAACTACAATGAGGTGTCACCTCACACCGGTCAGAATGGCCATCACCAAAAAATCTAGAAACAATAAATGCTGGAGAGAGTGTGGAGAAAAGGGAAGCCTTTTGCACTGTTGGTTGGAGCATAAATTGATACAGCAACTATGGAGCCAGTATGGAGTTTCCTTAAAAAACTAAAAATAGAACTACCATATGACCCAGCAATCCCACTACTGGGTGTATACCCTGAGAAAACCATAATTCAAAAGGACACATGTACCCCAATGTTTGCAGCACTATTTACAATAGCCAGGCCATGGAAATAACCTAAATGTCCATCGACAGATGAATGAATAAAGAAGATGTGGCATATATATACAATGGAATATTACTCAGCCATAAAAAGGAATGAAATTGGGTCATTTGTAGAGATGTGGATGGACCCAGAGTCTGTCATACAGGATGAAGTAAGCCAGAAAGAGAAAAACAAATATCCTATTAACGCATCTATGTGGAATCTAGAAAAATGGTACAGATAAACCTATTTGTAGGGCAGGAATAGAGATGTAGACATTGAGAATGGACATGTGGACACAGTGGGGGAAGGGGAGGGTGGGACAAACTGGGAGATTAAGTTTGACATAAATACACTACCATGAGTAAAAATAGATAGCTAGTGGGAACCTGCTGTATAGCACAGGGAGCTCAGCTTGGTGCTCTGTGATGACCTAGATGGGCAGGATGAGGTGGGGGATGGGAGGGAGGCCCAAGAGGGAGAGGATATAGGTATACACATAGCTTACTCACTTCATTGTACAGCAGAAACTAACACAACATTGTAAAGCAATTTTACTCCAATAAATAAAAACACTAAAAAAAATCATTATAAAACAAAGAAAAAAAAAGTTCAGCTCTTTGGTTTTCAAACCCTTGGCAGATTAAGAGGAACGAGTTAGAAGGAGACAGAGAAGCCCTGAAGGTGGGAAAACTAACAGGTGGCAGCTTATCAGTGTATCTGAAAATAAAGGTGGAATCAGCAAAATTTAATACGTAAACTAAGAAGTCAGTTCTTATAGTGACTGAGTCATATAATGAATCACTTAGTCAAGGCCAAGAGCTATTCATACCTCAACAGACTCTGTGGGCCAAACAGAGTCTAAAGCTCACACTTATTTGTATCAGACACCCATTAGGCAACATTGCAGACTGTCTGGACCTTCTTTGTCCTGGGGCTGTGGCCACTCATTCTCTGCAGTTCTCTTCACTCCAACTGGTTTCAGGTAGGTTCATCCCGACAGCGCCCTCCTCATGCCTGTGCCTCCGGCCTTGGGGCGTCTCTGTCGGTGCTGGAGTCTGTGACACCTCACAGCACCCACGCTCACAATCCCGAAGTTTGTGTATGGTAGTGGTGGGGATGCGGGCAATGCAGAGGGGAGCTGGTAGATGCACTCTTCCCTTCCTCCTCCCAGAGGCAATGTTCTGAGGCTCCATCACCCAAATGGCCTCTTGGAAGATGGCCCCACCAGTGTGAGGGATCAAGCTGGGGCCAGCTGAGTAACACACTCTCCTATCAGCCCCCTGACCTTCCCTGCTTTCCACATTCTGTTTCCCGTGGACTCAGCCCTCTTTATAAAATAATATCATAGAACCTTCTGCCTTAAGCCTTCCTTTCGAGAAACCCAGGCTAAGACACTCACCACCCTCATGGAAAGTCAAGTTATTTCCATTAACTCTGATTAAGAAGGACCAAAAATGGGTAATGATTTCCACATACTATTTCTTTATTTGGCATACAGAAATTTCCATTGTTTTTAATGGGGTATAATTGACACATTATATTAGTTTCAGGTGTACAACATAATGGTTCAATATTTTTAAATATTACAAAATGATCACTGCAAAAATTCTACTTATCATGCATCACCATACGTAGGTACAAATCTTTTTCTCGTGATGAGAACTTTCAAGATCCATTCTCCTAGGTACTCTCAAGTATGCAACACAGGTACACAACACAGTATTATTAACTATCGTCACCTTTCGGTATATTACCTCCCCAGGACTTATTCATTTTGTAACTGGAAATGTGTACCTTTTGACCCCTTTCATGCAGAAATTTCCATTTTGATTCAATGAAATGTGTCCATCTTTTCCTTTGCCACATACAATTTAAAAGAAGGTTGGGGTAATTGAACATTTGTATTCTCAGCTAGCAGGAAAACTCAGCTGTCTGAAATGGTTGTCTTCTTGAGTCTTAACAGCACAGTTGTACTGAAGGGATGTTGAATAATGCAATAAGCACAGGTGAGAGGAGATTTATCAGGGTAGGCTTTCTGAAGGAAATCAGTCTTGAGCTGAGTTTTGAAGGCCTGGGGAGCTTTGGAAAGACAGTGCAGCTTGAATTTAGGAATGGAACCCATGGGCTACAAAGCATGCATTGTGCATAAGGGCCATTCCCCTTACATGCGAAATGAAGAAACTGTGTTAGGTCAGCCTGTTCATTTTTGCCCTCAACAAGGAAAATGGTCAGCCTACCCAATCAATTCAGCTGCAGCAGTTCATAATTATTATGAAAGTGACCAAAATGACTCCACTGGCTCCTTTCCTGCACAGAGACTGGCTGCTGGTGAGTAGCTTATCACTGATAGAGTTTTGGAATTAAACTTGCTCCCTTGGGTAGGGGAGGAGGGTTGTAGTCTGTCACTTGGTGATTGTCCTTTCAGCACAGGATCCACATGTGAGCACACACAGACACTGCTATCTACACATGCACACACTGCTATCTACTGTCACTAATTCTTTTAAAATTTTTACTGCTAAAAAAAGGGAGGACAATCTCATTTTAAAAAGGACCACTCCAGGGACTTCCCTGGTGGCAGAGTGGTTAAGAATCTCCCTGCCAATGCAGGAGACATGGGTTTGAGCCCTTGTCTGGGAAGATCCCACATGCCGCAAAGCAACTAAGCCCGTGAGCCACAACTACTGAACCTGAGCTCTAGAGCCCGCGAGCCACAACTACTGAGCCCACCTGCTACAACTACTGAAGCCTGTGCGCCTACAGCCCATGCTCCGCAACAAGAGAAGCCACTGTAATGAGAAGCCCACGCACCGCAACAAAGGGTAGCCCCCACTCACCGCAACCAGAGAAAGCCCGCGCACAGCAACAAAGACCCAACGCAGCCAAAAATAAATAAATTAATTAAAAAAAATAAAAAGGACCACTCTCTAAAAAAAAAATAGAAGGGCCACCCTTTAAATTGAATTAAATTTTTCTTACTTAAATCTTAGGCCAGATCCTAAAGGAAACAGAGAAAATCAAAGTTAAACAACAGCATCATCAAAGAAAAAAGTAGTTACCTTACTAATATATTGGGCTTTCATTCCTTTGGGAATTGACTATCTCTTTGAGAATTTGATGAAAGCTATGGACTTTGAACCCCAGAAAAATGGGAATACACAAAAGAGTTTGCATACAACTTCATGGATCCCAGATTAGGGAAAATGGTTATGTTTTCTCCTGTGATGCTCAGTTTACCTCAGATAGAGTCAAAGTGGAATGCAGTTTTCAGTGTGAAGTTTTAAGAGAGAAAGTGGACATGCAGTGCTTTTGTTTAAAAATTATTTTGTAAATGATTGTAGTTGTTCATTTTAGTCATCCTATCCTGCATATCATTAGGAGTTAGTCTGTCATTCCTATAACTTACGGAGAACGATTACTAACTAATCAGGAAGGGAGGGAGGAGAGTGGGAGGGAAGAAGGGTAGACAAAGAATCCTCAAGAGAGACCCAGAATGACATCCAGTCAAATCAACTTAAATTTCTGGAGAGGACTAGAGAAACTCTAAATATCAAACAATTACAAAGGTGAACTGACGCAATTGCTTTGGCCAAAGACAGATGGATGCTCATCGTGCAAGTCAATAATTAAGCTACTTACTGGGCACCTGCTGTGTTAACCAGCATTTTGTGTTCAAGGAACTACGAATGATGTGAATTAGATCAAGGCAAGTCCTGTCCTCAAAGAACTTGTCCTGTACATATTATGATGGAATCAAAGCTTTGCAAATGGAAAAGTCCTTTTAACCTTCCTTACACCGTCTTAGCAATCAATATATGCCTGGGCATTTTTCTTCAAGCACTTCATTGTTAATGAGGTAGGAATAATGCTCTTTTATGCTAAAATTCTGAAATGATTATGTTTGTCTTTTGAACCGCTGCCTAGTGAATTCATGCAAGCTGTTTGTACAAAGACAAATTAAATTCAAGTAGATGGATGCAGCTAACCTCCACATTCAGACCTCAAAAGCAAATAAAGCTGAAGTCGGAGAGAAAATACAAATATGTCTTTTTTTCCCACGCATTGCAAGTTTCTGAAGGAGTTGCTTTCATGGAGCAGCCGTTTGCCATCTCTGGTTCCTCCGTGGAAGGAATTATCCAGAAGATGAGGATTATGCATCTAGATAGTCTAATTAAAGATTTTCTTCTACAGGAATGCTTATCATGAAGTAGCACAGGGGAAGTGATGTCAAGACTAATTGAGAGTCAAAGACAAATCTGGAGTGGTTAAGATTTTCTGAGAATACTTCAAATGCGGCCATCATGAACACTTTCTCTTAAAGACACTGAAACACCGGAGAGGCAGGCTCAAGGACACACCCGCAAAGCCTGTTTTCAACTTAAACAATTCAAAAAATCTGGAAGATTTTCTGAAAAACTCTAAAGAGCTTCCCTATCAGTGGGCTTCCATCTTCAGTTCTGCATTCAAACAAATCACATATTCCACCTCCTTGTGGGTGACAACAGAGGAGACAAAAGAAGAAGGAGAGAATGGTCCATGCATTTACAAGCTGCCAGGGTGGATCATCTGTCCTCTAAATTAATGTTTATGGTAAGCACACAGATAATTTTGGCTGGTACCCTACAAGATGCAAAAACTGTAGGGAAGATGAATTTCTGGCTCAGCTGTAAGTGAAATCACAAAACCAAACATATTTAATCAAGATGCTAGTGACAGCTCATTGCTCATCATTACAATACATTTGTGGGCTATAATTTCCCTCTCACCCATGGTGTTTGCTTCTTTTCACACTTCCTGAGGCTGGCCCTGCTTGGAAGTCGGCAGGTCATTTCCCCTTCCTTCATACTCTAATCAATTTCACTCTCAATATCTCACACACCAGCAGCTCTGGACTGCTGTGCTTAGGGTCAGTCAAGCAACAGGAAATGCTTGCAGACAGAGAACAGCAATTTCTTTTTCATCTAAAGAAAAATGAGAGTTTTAATATGCTTATCACACCCAGGTTTGAAATATATATATATATATATATATATATATATATATATATATATATATATATATATATATACACACACACACACACACACATACATGAAATCCCAAATTCTTTCTCCTCCATAGAACAAACTTTTGGTCTCAAGCCTGTCTTTAATGTTTCGTGTGATCCAGTTTATTGGAATAAGCATATTCTTCAAAGCATTGAAAGGTTAGGGCCCATGTCAATATCTGTGTCCTCTAATCAAAGCTTACTTGGATGGGGGCGTGGCATGATGGCAATTGATTGTGTGAAAATGGACTTCTTATCTTCAGCTAAATGCTGAAAACGATCTTCCCACTGTGGTATTGGTATCATATGGAACTGTGAGATGGGAATTGAAAGGTTTCCAGCACCCTATTCTTATAAGCTGTCACCTTAAAGCTCTAGGAAACTGCTCCAGAGTTACCTGTAAGGTGAGCTTGAGTGCTTTGGCTTTTGTGATTTTGGCTTAAACATGTGGATCTCTGGTTTCAAATCTGTAAAGGAGAGCTACACTTCCTTGGGTCGTTGTCAGGTTCATACCACCCCTTCTCTCTTTCTTTACCCCTTTCTTTCTCTTTCTCCCTTGATAATTTTAGGAGGCTTCTTCTATCTCCTATCTTTCCTATCAATAACTCCCATCTGAGTGTTCACAGAAAGGAAGAAGCCACTCACATTCCAAACCAGGACCAAACCTGTTAGACTGGCTGTTAACCTTAAATACTGCCAAAAATTTACCATATTTGGCAGCTCAGAGAATAACCTAGCAGCGCATGCTCAGAAATCATTTATTTAAGCTGGAGGTAGGTAGCCTCACAGTGAAACCTGTTGGAAGCTAGGGGTTGGGTCCCAATGAGCACGAATGTCTTTCTTCGAGTTGTTGACTTTTATATACACAATTAAAAGCAGGTGGAACGATTATTGTGCAGTTTGTGGGGTTTTTGTTTGTTTCTTTGTTTGTTTTGGGAAACCTTGGCATCTTATCTCTCATACTCTGAGCCCTACTGAAGTCACTGTAGTGTTTTTATTTTCCTGAGAAACTGAGAACTCATCATTGACCAACCATTCAGAAAAAAGATAAAAGGATCATTCATGTAATCATTCCACAAATATTTAGGAGCGCCTGCTATGTGCGAGTCTCTGTGTTAGACTCTGAAGAGTCTGGCTTTCTGCTGGACTCTGCAGGCCCCACAGTAGATCCATGTGGCAAGACAGATTACACAGAGGCTGCCTCCGAGATGGATGTTACATTGTAGAAAGTTTACTGGAGAATACTGGAAGGGTCATTGGGGTCAACACCTGTGGAAGAAGGGACTGAAACAGGATTGAGCAAGGGAAGAAGCTGAGCCTCAACTGATCTCAGTGGAGGCTTCAGCCCACCCTGTAGGAGCTCTGAAGTGGAGATGACTTTCAGAGTCATGGTGAGTTGGGGTAATGGGACCCGGCCTGGGTAATGGACTACTACCCTTATAGGTCAGTCACTGGATGGGGTTGTTGGGAGAGGATGTGACCTAGGGCAAGGCAGAGGCAGCACCGCCATCCACTGGGAGATGAAGCCCTCTGATCCGAGAGGAGATCTGGATGGCACATCACAGTGTCTACTACATTATACTAGAAGGCTTTCAGCTACCCCACAGGAGATCTTGACCCGTCTGGCTTGTCTCAGACTAAGACCTCAGGGATAAAGCCACTCTAGGGTTGGTTAGTTTTGTGGCTCAACAGCATATTCAAGAGCCTTTCCATCTTTCTGCTCCGTCAACCTAAGGGGTCTACTTTTTTCTGAGCCTTCTTCCAGTCATCGTCATGCATGGCTGGAGCAGGACCAGGAATCACTGTGAAAAAAGAGATGCCACCTTCGCCTCTGAGCTCTTTCTGTTATCAAGGAAAATATTCCTTCATCTCTCTCTCTTTTTTATTGCTGTAAAATATACACAACATAGTATTTATCATTTTAACCACACATAAGTGTACATTTCTGTGGCATTAAGTATATTCACAATGTTGTATAACTATCACCACTATGTATACCCAAAATTTTCCATCATTCCCCAAAAAACTCTATACCCATTAAGCAATAACTTCCTTCTTCC
The DNA here is from genome assembly GCF_949752795.1 of Hyperoodon ampullatus. Taxonomy (NCBI): domain Eukaryota; kingdom Metazoa; phylum Chordata; class Mammalia; order Artiodactyla; family Ziphiidae; genus Hyperoodon; species Hyperoodon ampullatus. Next base: position 46,607,983 of record NC_136914.1, on the reverse strand, counting down.
TTTCCCCTTCCCTCCAGTTCCTGTGACTTCTAGTCTACTTTCTCTTTCTATGAATTTGCCTATTCTAGGTTCCTCATATGAGTGGAATCATAACAATATTTGTCCTTCTGTGCCTGGTTTATTTCATTAAGCATGGTTTCAAGTTTCATCCATGTTGTAACATATATCAAAAATTTGTTCCTTTTTATGGCTGAATAATGTTCCATAGTATGGATAGACAGCATTTTGTTTATCCATTGATCTATTAATGGACACTTGGGTTGTTTCCACATTTTGGCTATTGTGAATAATGTTTCTGTGAACACTGGTGTGCTGATACCTGTTCAAGTCTCTGCCTTCCAACCGTCTGAACAGATACATAAGAGTGGAATTGCTGGATGTTTCACCTTCTGAGAAACTGCTTTATGCAGCAGCTGCACCACTTTACATTCCCACCAATGATGCTAAGGCTTCCGATTTCCCTACATCTTCAGTAACACTTGTTATCTCCCTTTCATAAAACTGTAACCATCCTTTCCCTCATATCTTATTGGCCACTGTTGCCCAATTCCCAAATTTATTATTGGCAAAGTGAATGAGATCAACATTGACTGCCTGAAACCAATCAGGATCCATGTCCCCAAAGGACATGGCTGCAGGGAGGACAGTTGGGTATCTGAACAATATCAGGGCATTTCAGCAAGCAAGAAAGGGTGGGGTGGATTATAGGGAGGCCATGATCAATGTTTGCAGTGGAGAGGCTTTAAAAATATCAGTGCCCAGGCCACAAATTCGGATTCAGTTGGATTCTGTTGGTCTACAGTGAGTTCCCAACATCATTCATTTTTAAATGTTCACCCACTTGATTCTAATGTGCAGTTAGGGTTGAGGCCACTGATCTAGCAGGTGAGACTGCCTGCTAAACCAGCAAGTATTTATGAATACTGAGCGTTGAGAAGTACAACATGCTGAGGCACCTTGCCTGGTCCAAGGGGACCATGGAAATCCCCCAAGAGGGAAGAACGTTTAGACTGATAACTGAAAAAGTCAAGTCAGCCAGGCTGGGGGAAGAGTGTCATAGATACAGGGACAGAAAGAAGGCAGTGCCCAAGGAATGGGAAGAAGCTCAGTCTAGCTGGAGTGGACAACGTGTCTATTTCTGACCTTGAGGAGACAGTATTTTTACTTAAAGATGTGCAATTCATGAGGCAACAGCTAGATTACACACTCCGACTCAGTTTACCATAGGGATGACCTTCTCCTGGTAAGCTGAGTAAGTAGCAGGTTATACTTAGAGGGAGCAGACAATTAGGTTTAAGAACTGAATTTGAAGCCTGCCTATGTTCAGCACAACCAGTGTGGCGTTGGAGAAGTCTCATGACCTCTTTGGATCTCCGTAAATGTCCTACAAAGGTGAGGTTATGAAAAGTATCTTATAGGACTATTGTGGAACTCAAACAAGAAAATATATATACGTGAGTGGCATGCATTCATATACTGATGCATTCCAAATATCTCTTCCCATCAAAACCTATCTCTAGGTAACTTCTGAACTCCAGACCTGTCTGTAGAGCTGCCCATTTGACATTGCCCCTTGAATGTCTAATGGGCATCTGCCGCTTGACATGTCTAAGACTGAGCTCCTCCATCCTTCCCCATATGACCTAATGGCATCTCCATCCTTGGTGTCACCCTTGACTCCTTTCTCTCCAACATCCAGTCTGTTAACAAGTCCTGTCACTCTACTTTCAAAATATATCCAGAATTTGAGTGTTTCTCACACCTGTCACCACTGTCCTGGTTCAAGCCAGCACCTTCTCTTGCCTAGGCTTTGTAGCAGCCTCCTAAATGCCTCCTTGCTTCTGCCCTCCCCTGCAGTCCCTTCTCAACACAACACTCAGAATGATAAGTCCAATCACACCACTCCTTTAATCAAAACCTGACCAGGGCTCCATCTCAGTCAAAGTGAAGGGTGAAACCCTTATGATGACCTACAAGCCCTTCCATGATGTGGTCCACCATTATTCTCTTATCTCCTACAGTTCTTCCCTTTGTTCGTCTGCTCCAGCCCCAATGCTTCAGCTCTTCCCAGAATGTGCCAGGAACATTCCTGCCTCAGGGCCTTTGCACTTGTGGTTTCCCCTCCCTGGAATCCTCTGTCTTATTTAGCCACATGTCTAACTTCTCACTTCCATCAAGTCTTTACTTAAAAGCTACAGTGTCAGGAAGTCCTTCCCTAGACACCCTATTTAAAATTTCAACCCTTGCCCTTGATGTCATATTCTCCTTCTTTGCTTTATTTTTTTCTTTAGTATTTACCAATAGCATGCTCTATATTCTATTTATTTATATTGTTTATTAGCTTTCTTTCCTACCAAAATATATATATGCATATGAGGATATATATATATATATATATATATATATATATTCATATATATATAAAATCTCCCTACCAAAATACCCCTGCTCCCCAAGGGCAGGGATTTTTGTTTGTTTTACACACTTTATATCTCCAATGCTAGGACAGTACCTGACACATAGTAGGCCCTCAATAAATTTGTCAGTACCACATTTTACAAAAGAGAAACCTGAGGCTCACTGTGATTAAATAATTTACTCAAGATCACACAGAAAGACAGTGGCAGAGTTGGGTAGTTAACTGTTCTATGATGCTTTACAACATACGAAGCCCATTTAGCAAAAAGAGCAATATCATTGGCCCCTCTCCAGTCTTCCTCCCTACCACCAGCTAAAGAAACAAAATATTTCAATGAGGAAGGATTAGGGGTGGAGACTTTGTGGTGTTGCCCTGTGGACCCTTGGCTAGGGTGCCCAGATTTGAGTGTTCTTAGGCAAGGAAGCAGGGGAACCATCTCAGCACTTGTTCTGAGGCAAGAAGGCCAGTGACTGTAATTAAACGAAGATCAGGGGGAAGGGGTACTCGGCTGCACAGGAAGATACGCTGAGTCCATTTGAAATGGTTGGGGAGATTTTTTTACACAGTTATCAGCATCAAACCCTGTCTCACTGGCAATGCCATCCAGACTCACTGTGCCCCCTAAAAATTCCTTCTTCTTCCATCCATTGCATTGAACACACAAAGAGAAACCCTATAGCAGAATACAGGCCGAGCAGTCAGACAGCAACCCTATAGTTAGATCTGCTAAAGCTTTGTTGGAATGAGGGTCGTGATTTTTAAAGAGCATCTTGTTTTGAGGAAGAGAGAATTTGGTGGGACAGTGGTTGTGTTAGCAGGCAAGGCCTTTTTCTCCTCCCACTTGGGAAGCCCCATTGCTGGCCGTCTCCCTCCATGGGGACCCAGCCCCCTCTGGGAAGCGGAGCTTCTAGAACCAGAGCCCAGGCAGGCAGAAGGCTTCCCTAACAGTTCAGAAGGCGGAAGCAGTGGCAGGGCATGAGTGGAAGCCGAAGCCTGCAGGCTGCCGTCAAACCAGAGGCGGCGGATTCCATAGGGTCGGGGCAGAGCAGAGTCAGAGCAAAGGCCGGGGGAGCCATGGCCCCGCTGAGCCACAGCCTCCTCATTGCCAGAGTGCGTCCATCCTGAGTCTGCGGAGAAGAGTGAGAGAAAGCCTGTGGCATGCTTAGCCCGGCATCCAGCACCGAGCTAGCTGTCAGCATGTGATTTCTGTCTCCTTTCCAGGGGCAAAGTGAGGACTAGCAGAGGCTCTTTGCAAAGGTACTGGGTTGCAGCCCAGAGAGTGGAGGAAGAGAAGGAAGCACTTAAGTTGCAGAATGCCTCTGTGGGCAACGTTCAGCTGCTTCCTGTGCTCCTTAGAGGCGCCCTGGAGGAGCAGCCGCAGCAGGCTGTCGCCTCTGGGCTTCCCTTCAGAGCCTCTGCCTCTTCACAGGCACTCCCACCAGTTCCCAGGGCCCTTGGTCAGGGCCCGTGTGCTTCACCCAGATCCTCTCTTCAGCTGATGCCCCCAACCCTGCCTGCTGTCCTTTCTAGGGGGTGCCCTTACCCACATGTTCACCCCGCCCAGGAGGCACCGTGAGGCCAGTGGCAGATGATGAGGTGATACCTTACGAATTGGGGCAGCTCTAAAAAAGCGATCCGGCTCCACTGGATCTGCTGAAGCTCACTGTGGGTGAGCTTCTGCCTGGGCCCATCCTGCCTTCCTCCCTTCCTTATAAGCATCTCCCAAAAACACGCTCCAAAAGCCTTCTGCACGGGACTCCGGGGAGCCCAACCTCAGACCACCAGTCCCTCCACTGTCTGTTGTCGTTGTCTTTGCCCCTCCAACCACACCCTCTCATCTGACCTCCCGGGCACCCTCCTTCCACTAAAATGCAGTCATATTGTATGCCAACGACTGGAAAATGGGTGCTGAGGGGTTAATATGTTGCCCAATAAAAACAGTGATAATTATACGGGAACCAACCTCCACATGCAGCTAACAATCTGCGAAGCACACTTACATGCATGATTTTATTTGCAAAGCAGAATAGCATGATAGTCTCCAAAGTGCTTCTGCCTGGATTTGAATCTTGGTCCTACTACTTATTAGTCTTGTAACCTTGGCCCATCTACATAACCTTTCCAGTGCTCAATTTCCCCGTCTGTAAAATAAGGATATGAATGGTCCCCTCCTCCTAAAGTTTTTGTTAGAATTAAATGAACCAGTACATGGACAAGTTTTGGAATAGCCATGACACATAGTAAGCACATACTATGCATTAGTTATTAGTATTTGATCCTCGCAAGAACCCCAGGAGGTATTATAATTACTGCCTGTGTTGGACATCTCTCATGCACACCTTGTACTCTCAGCCCACCTTTTCACTCCAGCTGTTCCTGCAGCCACCTGGTGGCACAGGTGTAACCCAATGGCACCTTGCTCAGCTGTACTGCTTATTTCTTACTTCCTGCCCTGGCTTCTCTGCCACCATCACTTGAGATGCCTGTGGACCACACTCAGCCATTCTGACCCAAGCAAACTTGGAAGTGTGAGAGAGCTGACATCCCATGGGGACCCTTTGACCAAGGAAGAGTTGGAGCCAATGGGAAAATGGTGCTTTCTCTCATTCCTTGAGAGAATAATTCTGAGGTATAATGTGTCCCATCAAGGCCCAAGTTCAGTTGCCTGTAGCAGTGGGCACCCCCATCTTGACTTTCCCTCCTTTCGTTTCCCACTTCCCAGCTGCCTATTCCTGTTACTTGAGCTCACTTTCCCAAATAAACTACCTACATACAAGCCCTTGCCTCATGCTCTTCTTTGGGGAACCATCTAACTGTGAACAAGGGGAGAGTGAAAGAATAAAAAGAGGCTTGTTTTGCATCCAGAATCAGATCTGGACTCAAGGCCAAAGCCTTCCACCTCCCTAGTCTCATTTCCTCACGCTGTGCTCCCTCCCAGTTCATACATATGCATCTTAACAGAGGCCTCCCAGAAGCTTGGTCAGTTGAAGGCAAGTCAGGGAGGAATCAGCTATGAACGAGCAGCTTTGGACATTTTCATTTCAGAGCCCCTTTCCTGTCCCTACTTAGAGCTGGTCCTACACAGCTGGAGGTTTCACCTGACTGGGGCCTGGGGCAGAGACTGTGTCAAATGTGTCTCTGTACCACTTGTACTCAGGGCCTGGCCTACAGGAGGTGCTCAGGGAACATTCGCTGGATGAACAGACCCAGCAATCCAACTATTGATGGTTTCTTTTTAATTTTTACTTTTTATGTGGCTGTGCCCTGTTCCTATACTTAGTTTATTTTTAGCTGGTTTGGAATGTAATCTCAGATGGACAGAGAACATTTTAGGGAAGGGGTTGTTTACCTTTTACCAAGCTAAGTTAGTACAGAATCATGTGCCTGAAAATTATTCAAGGAATACAGGATATTTCTTGAAAAAAACCTGATTGTCAGGTTGACTGACTGATGAAAGAAATAAAAGCTGTTAAAAAGCTGTCCTCCTGCGGCTTGGAGGACATATGCAGCTTTAAGATGCATGGGTTTCATGATTTTATATTGAAATTCTGAAGTATGTGTGGGTCCTTCCACTTCCTATAGCTTCTGCCTGTCCTAATTCTCAAATTTGTGTTACCTGCCTAGCCCTTGTAGGTATCTGGGTTTGTGACCCCCATACAGAGTGACACACAACAGGGCACAAGAGCTGAAGGAGTTGAGCAGCGCCATTGCTGACTTTCCCTGCGGCTTGCTCACCTATCCCTGCCACCATCAACAGGTGCCCAGTGATAGCATGACATCCTGCCTTCCAGGTACTACAAGATCACCGTGGTGCTCATGTGCTTCATGGTCCCCACACTGGTGCCCTGGTACATCTGGGGAGAGAGTCTGTGGAATTCCTACTTCCTGGCCTCCATCCTCCGCTACACCATCTCACTCAATGTCACCTGGCTGGTCAACAGTGTCGCCCACATGTACGGAAACCGGCCCTATGACAAGAACATCAGCCCTCGGCAGAACCCGCTCGTCACCCTGGGTGCCATCGGTGAGTATGGGGTGGGAACCAGTGTGGGGAGTGGCAGCTCAGATCTTCTTGGCTTCTCAATGGTTTTGTGGAATCTGTAAAGAGAGGCAATGGAGTGGAGTAAGCTGGGATGAACTTGGGCTTTGGCGTTCGAATCCGAGCCACTTACTCTCTCTGATTTACAGTTTTCTTACCTGTGAAATGGTAACAGGAATGCCTGCTTCATAGGGGTGTTATGAGAATTAACTAAGATACTATACGTAAACTGCTTAGTACAGTGCCTGGTACATAGTAGGTGATCAATAACTAGTAGCTATTTATTTTTACCATGGAAATTTCCCTGAAGGAGGAGTAGCAGTTGATGTCTCTCTCAAACTGCCCTGACCACTCTAGCCTCAGCTGTCCATCATTTGGCTGACCTTAAAGATAAATAAATTAATTAAAAGGCCTGCAAACAGAGGGATGGGGAGAATCGGGACCTTGGCGTCTTGTGGTACCACAGAATGGTTAAGAGCAAGGCTTCTGGAGTCCGACAGGTTTGGTTGAGTCTTGGTTCCTCTTCCTACTCTCTGGGCAAGTTATCTAGCTCCTCCATACCATGTGTTCTCATCTGTAAAGTGGGGATAAATATATAGTAGCATTGACCTCCGCCTGGGGTCGCCAGAGGGTTAGATGAGTTAATACATACTGTTTGCAGCAGTGCTTAGCAGGAAACAAGCCTTCAGGGATGTTGTTTTTCTTACTAGCCGTATGGTCTTAGGCAGGTTACTTGTCCCTTCTGTGCATTTCCATCCTCACTTTAAAATAGGGATAATCATAGCAGATAGCTTAGCTATGTGAGGATTATAGGCATTAATACCCTTTGAAGAATTTGGCATGGTGGCTGGCACACAGTATGTGATTAATAAATGATAGCTGTATCTTGATAAAAGCAACTCAGTCTCCTGGGTAACCTGAGCCTTGAGCACAGAGATCAAACCCAGGAAGGGAGGTTCCTGCTGTTAAGTTGAAACAGTCTCTGCATCCCTCTGCCATGGGTTTCTGCCATCATGGTGTTAGGTTCACCCATTTATTAAGGCCCCAGGGATCTTGTGTTGACAAGAGCAATATAAGGTGGAATAAACATCAAATTTAGCCATGGGAATAACTGGATAAGCAGAGAGAAAAGTGTGAGTTTCCTGACCCCTCCTATTGTTTTCTCCTCCTCTCACTCTTCATCTTCTATAAGAATTGTAATGAGAGGAGCCACATCCAGTGGTAACTCTGAGAGCAGATGAGAGTGAGCACTCTGGGACTGTTACCATCTTACATAGGGGATGGTGGGCCAGGGAACCCAAAGAATGAGGCCATGACACAGGCCCTGAAGAACTGGGTGTTGGTTTGAAGCTTGTCCAGGTCAACACTGGACTCTCAAATCAGTTTTCTTGATAAAGGTCCTTGGAAGACTCTTATTACACCCACTGTATGACAGATGCGGGAATACATCCAGAGTTCTTAGAACAGTGCCTGTTTCTGAAAATAGGGGAAAACTCTAGTACTCTAGTCTAGGAATGATGGGGTGGAGGGGCAGGGTAGAAAAGACCTAAATTAAAGAGAAAATTGCAGACAAAAGACCAATCCATCTGATATACTCATTGTAGAGCAGAATCTTTCAAATGTGGTCAATAGAAGAACTGTATGATGACCAATAGCCACTTAAGAAGTAAAGGAGGAATCTGGCAGTTCCTTGAGTGGTTAAAAATAGTTACTATAAGACCCAGCAACTCCACTCCTAGATTTATACCCAAGAGAAATGAAAATGTATGTCCACATAAAAACTTGTTTATGAGTGCTCATAGCAACATTATTTATTTATAACAGCTAAAATGTGTCCCTCAACTGATGAATGGATAAATACAATGTGGTATATCCATACAGTGGAGTACTCTTCAGCAATAAAAAGAAATGAAGTACTGATATCTGCTACAACCTTGAAAATATTATGCTAAGTGAAAGAAGCCAGTCACAAAGCATTACATATTGTATAATTTCTTTTATATGAAATATTCAGAATAAGCCAATCTATAGAGATTGTATGAGTAAAAGTGAGAAACAGAAACAGTATATGTATAAATATATGCAAATAAATATATATATAATATTGCTCATAATCTCTCTATATATACATATATAAAGAAACAGTATATGTATAAATATATGCAAATAAATATATACATATAATATTGCTCATAATCTCTCTCTATATATACATATATACAGAAACAGTAGGATATCTGTATCTATATAAATGTAGATGTATTCTGTTTGTGTGTGCGTGTGTGTGTGTGTGTGTGTGTGTGTGTGTGTACAGCGGGGGAGGAGGGGGAGCGAGAGAGAGAGAGAGAGAGAGAGAGATTTATTTTGAGGAACTGGTTCATGCGATTATGGAGGCTAAGTCCCACCATCTGCCGTCTGCAAGCGGGAGACCCAGGAAAGCCAGTGGTATAATTAAGTCTGAGTCTGAAGGCCTGAGAACCAGGGGAGCTGATGATGCAAATCCCGGTCAGAGGGCAGGAGAAGATGAGATAGACGTTCAATCAGTGAATCAGGAAAATGGGAGCAAATTCCTCCTTCTTCCACCACTGGTTCTATTCAGGCCCTTAAGGGACTGACTGATGCCCACTCACATTGAGGAGGACCATCTACATTACTGAGTCCACTGCTTCAAATGCTAATCTCATCCAGAAACGCCCTCACAGACACACCCAGAAATAAAGTTTAATCTGGGCACTCCTTGGCCAGTCAAGTTAACATGTAAAATTAGCCAACACAGAGAAAGAAAGAAGGGCTGGAGGGAGGGGGGCTGGTTAGGGGCCAACAGCTAAGGGGAGTGAGGTGTCTTTTTAGGTAATGAAAATGCTATAAAATTCATTGTGGTGATGCATGCACAGCTCAGCAAATACACCAAAAGCCATTAAATTGTATTCTTTACATGGGTGAATTGTATGGTAAATTATATCTCAATGAAGCTGCTTTTTAAAAAGAAAACAAAGAAGCCGTGAGACTTTTCCTGAAAACAGCTTAGTTGGGGGGAAAAGTAAGGGAGGAAAAGCTATTCACTGTGAGGGATAGAATAATATATAGGCAGATTTTGGATATTTAAAGATCCAAATCCTTAATTCACTCACCTATCAGAATGATTATCATTTATCTCTTCCAAGCTCTTCCAAGAAGTCTTCCTTTAATTACTTCAATCCACAGAGGCTATTTTCCTTTTATGAACGTACATCAAAATGATGATCTGTTATCAACCATTTGGCATTTAGCTTAAGAAGTACAGCTCTGAAGTCATGAGAGCATGTCACCAATCCACAGGGAGTATTACTCTTGAGACTTTGTGCTGATTATTGTTCTTTTTCTGTTCCTGTTGAGTTTGTCTAGCCAACTGAGTGAACACTTCCTAAGGGCAGACAGCAAGCCTTCTGCTCCCCACTGGAGCCTGACACAGTGTCTTGCAATAAATGAGTGATTTTTAGAAAGCTCTACAGAGAGATGCTGATTGGGTTATTTCAAGCCCACTTTGTCTTCCAGGTGAAGGCTTCCATAACTACCATCACACCTTTCCCTTTGACTACTCTGCGAGTGAATTTGGCTTAAATTTCAACCCAACCACCTGGTTCATTGACTTCATGTGTTGGCTGGGACTGGCCACTGACCGCAAACGGGCAACCAAGCCGATGATCGAAGCCCGGAAAGCCAGAACTGGAGAGGGCAGCGCCTGACCCTGGAACCGCTATCCAACGTCCGCTGTCAACGCCTCGGTTCATGGCCTTTGTTACTACACTTCTCTTGTTCATTGGATCGTGGGAGGGGGTACAGGGTGGGGAGGGAACGGAGTCTACGCGGTTTGGGAATTTTTTGTTTGTCTCAAACTAATGTCAAAATACAACTCTCAATGAAAAGAATTTTTTAAAAGGCAATGTAACTATGATTTAACACTAGAACGTAGACATGTGATTGAATCGCTGTAGCTACAGTATGTCAAACATACATCGTCATGTGCTTGTACGAGATGTTAACCCTGACAGGATGAAGGAATTTCATATTCTTTCAGTGCGATTCAGGAGAGCCTGTTTTCTTTTTCTACCAGTTAACCCAACGTTATTTTTAAACAGACTATCTGAAGGAGCAGAGAGGCAGGGTAGAAGACAAAAGAGAGGGTCTAAATAGTAAAGAATGTTTGTGTTTTGTAATTACTGTGTGTTTGTGTGTTGTTATTTTTAAGGAAGAGAATTGAAAACGTAAAAAAATGAGAGCACAGGAAACGGCTCTCTTATTTTTTTGCCCTGTTTCCAGCTTGTCAATGCTCCACTGTCTTTGCTTCAAGAGATCTGTTCACTGCTCAGCTAGTTTTGTGTCCCGAGCTGTACACCCAGCTGACCCTATAAGTCAGTGCCTGTTTTAAGTGTTTGATTTTGTTCTCTTTGCTATTGTCATTTTAAGGTGTATAACTCAGAAGTGCCAGGCATCAAATTAAGCTCAAATGAAACTCTCATTTAAATGTTTAGACACCTAATTTATATTCTAATTGATCCCAGCTACTGATGCATGTACTTTACCTACTTCTGCTAAATAAGCATATTAATTTTCCACACCAGGCAATCAGATCTTAATAACCAATAGTTATCTAGAACTCAGTGTCTACTAATGTTTCACCTGCATGCAGCCTTCACTGAACTTGCAGCAAGACATAAAGTGACCATTATGTAGCTTCTGGATTTAAGAAAAATTTGTGTGTTAAGTTGCCTTGTAAAGAGCATGCCAAATTAATGGGACAGCGTTCCGCTTTGTGTTAGATGTTAGAGCAAAAGAAAGCCTTATAGTGTTGGCATCAGAGCACTTTGAACATAGTGCTTCAAAGATAGGGAAGATGTAGGGTTTAAATTTAAATTTTAAATTTTTGAAAAAGAAGTGATGCCAATAAGAAATTGTCATAATAAAGTACTTCATCCAGCAGGTGTTTAGCAGTGTTATTTTTGCCATTTATAATGTGTAAACTATGAGTGATTTACAATAAATGATTATGAATTCATTGGTGTTCTTGACCAGATACTTAAATCTTTTTTTTTTTTTCTTTAATTCGGCCGTGCCGCGCGGCATGTAGGATCTTAGTTCCCCTACCAGGGATCAAACCCGCGCCCCCTGCAGTGGAAGTGTGAAGTCTTTACCACTGGACTGTCAGGGAAGTCCCCGACCAGATACTTACATCTTGTTGGAATGTCCCTCAAGGGTGCCTGATGCTTTATGATGATCACATACTTCACATTTGAGTTGGGCTCTGGGCTAACAGCAGCCCCTAAGACCAGACCTTTCCTATCCCATCAGCATAACCAGAAGAAAAGTCAGCAAGTTTTATGTGGAATGCAGAACCCCCAGTGGTATCATTTCTCACTCACCAACACTGTCGCTTGTACTGCTTCCAGCTGACCAATGGGAACCCAACACCTACATGTCTCTCAAAAGAGCATGAAGAATACTTTCCTCCCCAGAGCCCTGCCAGGCCCCCCAGCAGTGACCAGAGGAGGAGGAGATGGACTCAACTTTCACTCCAACCCTGCCTCTCTCAGCTTTGCCCCTCCATGTGCTGCCTCACTCTTTGCCCATCTTTTGTCCCAAAGCAGCTGTGCCCCTGCCATCAGCTATAGACGTCTTCGCCTGTCTGCAGTTGAGCGGGAGTCCAGCCATTGGGGGTGCCAGACTGGACTTCATTTGTAAGGACACTTACAAGGCATTTTTCAGCTGCTTTTGTATTCTGGTCACAGATTGCTAAGACCTTGTATGGAGTGTTGGTAGAGTGTAGATGTATTCCAAGATGAGTTTGTGTCAGCCTGAACTAAAATGACCCTGACTGGGAAAGTTTCTGTGAACACTTGATCCCTAAAAGTACTAAACTTATTTGCTTGTCCATTAATAGAAAAGGTTACATTTGGAACAGCTATTTGGAATCTTCTCACAAAAGAAGGCTGTTCCACAGCTAATCCAAATAAATCCAGAACCTCACTCCTCTGAACCTGAGTGTCATGTCTTTATCAGCAGTGCCCATGAATGAGATAAGGACGGCGATGATGTTGATGGAGTGGATGAAGTTTAGAGCATGCTAGAGTCTTCCATATTCATATCCCCTGCATGTCTCAGCAGCATCTAAGAGTGCAGTTTTCTCATCTGCAAAGGGAGGGGATGAAACCAGACTGTCTCAGGTCCCACCCAGCCCTAACATTCACTGGCAACAGCAGAGATGGGAAGATACCTGCATTCAGATTTCAAACACCTCTCAAGTTACTGCCTTTCTAGGACCTGGGTGGTTAAAATTGAGGGGAGGGCTTCCCTGGTGGCGCAGTGGTTGAGAGTTCGCCTGCCGATGCAGGGGACATGGGTTCGTGCCCTGGTCCGGGAAGATCCCACATGCCGCGGAGCGGGTGGGCCCATGAGCCATGGCTGCTGAGCCTGCGTGTCCGGAGCCTGTGCTCTGCAACAGGAGAGGCCACAGCAGTGAGAGGCCCGTGTACCACAAAAAAAAAAAAAAAAAAAAAAAATTGAGGGGAAATAATTGAGTCTGAGTGGGAGACCACTGTCTGAGGCCAAAAGGATATGTTCTCGGTAAAAATAGTGCATATGTCTCATTTATTCCCAAAATATGATGAAGCAATAAAAATAAATATAATCCATGAAAAATAACTTAATGAAAGAAAGTACTCCAGCTTAGTGGAGTAATAGAAATAGCACTGGACTCAGAGACCTGAGTTAGAATTCTCTTTTTTTTCCGACTGAGATGAACTTGACATATAACATTATATTAGTTTCAGGTGTAGAACTTTGTGATTTGATATTTGTATATACTACAGAATGATCACTAGACTTAACTAGTAAGTCTAGTTAACACCCATCACCACACATAGTTACAATTTTTTTTCTTGTGATGAGAACTTTTAAGATCTACCCTCTTACCAACTTTCAAATATACAATACAGTGTTATTAACTCTAGTCACCATGCTGTACATTACATCTCCAGGACTTATTTAGCTTATAACCGGAAGTTTGTACCTTTTGACCACCTTCACGCATTTCCACCACACCCCTCACCAATCTGTTCTCTTTATCTATGAGTCTGTAGGGTTTTGTTATTTTTTTAGATTCTATTATACGTATAAATGAGATCATACAGTAATTGTCTTTCTCTGTCTGACATATTTCACTTAGCATAATGCCCTTAAGGTCCATTTATGTTGTCACAAATGGCAATTTCGAATTCTAACTCTTGGTCTAACTTGCTGTGTTTTTAGGCTGACCCACATGGAAGTGCTATTTACTAACCCACTGCGCCTCTCTGAACCTCAGTGTCCTAATCCACAAAATAGGAACAATAACACTTATGCATCAGAGAAACCTGGACTCCCTGAGCACAGGACCTGGCGCCTCGTAGACCCCCAGGAGACATCCGCTGGGGGTGAGTGGCTGCCCCAGTCACGAGACGAAAACCGAGGTGGCGCCAAATAACTGCAGACTAGAAGTGGGGAGGACCAACTTCCAGTTCTGGTTTTGCTCCCAACTAGCTGGATGGTGAAATGTAGCAGAATATGCCCAAATCTGCCAGTTTGACATAAGATTATTTTGAGTTAAAGCCACTTGAAAAACAGCAGATGCAAGCAGTGTGCTCTGACTTCCTTTTTCCTTCCTAAAAGCAGGAGATGAAACTCCCGTGTGAAAGATACCCTCTCTGTACCAGGAGGAAAGAAACGTTCTTATCTCCATAGACAGGGAGAAGGTACCAAGAGAAATCAGTACAAACAAACCTTGTTAAAACAGCCCTTATCTTCCTTGAGCTTCCCCATATATTTTAGTTACTTGTTCACAATTACTACTCTTTGTTCAACCTAGTACATGAGCATTTAGACCCAACCACTTTGGGGGGGGTCTTCATTTTTCTGTGAAGGCTCCCATGTCCATGTAATAATAAAATCTGTATGTTTATCTCCTCTGAATCCATCTTATGTCAACTTAATTCTCAGGCCCAGCCTGATGCTAAGAGGATAGAGGAAAAGTTTTGCCTCCCCTACAATGGCTCTAACCTCTCAGAGCTTCAGTGTCCCCTTCTGTAAAGGAACCGACTGGACTGGGTTATCCCATCCAGCTCTTCCGTTTCAGTAAGTCTGTCGTCTCTGTGAACAGCAGAGACAGCAGAGGACAGGACTGCAGAGACAGCAGAGGACAGGACCACAGATCCTCCATCCAGCCTGGTGTGGATCCCTCTGCATCTCTGGCTTCCTTCCTGCCCCTTCAAAACCCCATCAGAGGACAGGTCTGGCTTGCTATGTCCTTTATGCTTCTGTCAGCTCATTTTTCTCCTCATCAGGAGCTGGGATAGATTTGTGGAGGGGAGAGGTGGAGCCGATGGGTAAGAACGAACTTTGGGGCTTATCTGGGAGGCTCACGTATCCACCTCAACCCTGTCCCCAGTTACAGAGGAGACAGAGCCAGTTGTGTCCTCCGCAGCTGCTCACGTGAAAAACAAGGAAGGGGGCTTCCCTGGTGGCGCAGTGGTTGAGAGTCCGCCTGCCGATGCAGGGGACACGGGTTCGTGCCCCGGTCCGCGAGGATCCCACATGCCGCGGAGCAGCTGGGCCCGTGAGCCATGGCCGCTGAGCCTGCGCGTCCGGAGCCTGTGCTCCGCAACGGGAGAGGCCACAACAGTGAGAGGCCTACGTACCGCAAAAAAAAAAAAAAAAAAAAAAACCAACAAGGAAGGAAAGAAAGAACCTTTATAATCCTTTAAAAAATTTCCCCACTTTTGGTTGAGGGTATGAGTCTCAGTCCCCTCCTTCCCCTTCCTCGACGTCATGGAAGTGCTGTAAGTGACCCGGAAACTCCTCTCCTGTTCCCCTGTGGGCTATGGGGTCCATCTCCCCCAGCCCTACGGCCCCAGCAATGTTCCTGATTCTAAATTTGCACCATCAGAGGAGGAAGCAGAGTGCTGGCCCAGGAGCGCCTATAAGGCAAAGAGCCTGTGGCTGAGCAGCTTCTGGGGGCTGCGGGACAGCCTTTTTCCTTTCCTCTTCCTCTCACGCCCACAATGCCTCTGACTCCTCATCTGGGAGGCCAGTCAGCCGCATCCTGCCGCCGTTTCCTCACAGGATTCAGAAAGAAAAGACCAGCTGACAGCACCCGAGCCGGCTGGGCTGTGAAGGCTTTGCCCTGAGAAGGTGCCCTTCCTCACAGCACTTGCTGAGGAGGTACCCTTCCTGACCTACAGCTACTAGGGGGGAGAAGTGACTGTGCCTTCCACCATCTCTCCAGATCCCTACAACTCGGGGTTCACCACATCAGCCTCCCCTCCCCCCGTCCCCTTTCCTCCCTTCCTGTCACTGAGAGAAATCTCCGAAGTTGCTTTTCTAATAGAAGCGCCAACTTCTGGGCAGAGTCATCTATCCCTCCCCACCCTGCGGTGAACGAACGGACAAAGCCACCCGGTCTCACTGGATGGGGTGTGGTTGTATTTTTATTACCAGATTTCACTTAAGCCTGTGCTGACAGCATGTGGACTGCGGAAACACAGGAGCTGTGTGTAGACAGGTGCTCCTTCCCTGGGCTGTATGAGGACACTGCGTGTGAGGGTGAGGCCCCTACCAGGTACGCGGTGTGATCATTGTGATCATCGGTTCGTGATGACCTGGACTGAGAACTGGGATATCCAAGGTCTCAAAGCAAGAGCGAATGAGCAGTGTGGGCGATGGCGTTCCAGCTCCAGCACACAGGTTTCTCACACCTGATGCGGAGGGGACAGGAAGACCCACGTCAGCTCCCTCCTCGCCCTGGAGGTGCTGCCCGTGAATGCATAAACAGCTCCTTGAGAGCCAGCGGGACTCCCTTCTGTGGACTAAAAAGCACTTAAGAGCTCCTGGCATCATAAAGTGCTCGTTCCAGATGTGCCAGGCAACGAGCACATCTATTTGCACTGTTCTCTACACCTCCTGCTAGACTGAGCTGTTTGTAACACACAGGATCCAAATTCTTAGAGTCGGCTTGTTAGAATCCATACACAGTCGCACCATAGCCAATGGAGGCAAAACAGGAAAAATGATCTGCAAGTGGATACTTTGGGCTGGATGGTTTCAACACACTATTTTAAAAGTGAAAACCTTGATTTTGTCCCGAGGTGGGAAATTTTAAAGCGATGATACATTGGAGGCTTTTCCACCACCTGTTTGTTCGGTTTGAAGCCAGGGACCTGGATCCGTTTAAAGACACCGAAATGGACGGGCCCTTTCAATGTGGTTTTGTTTAAATATTGCTTGACTCCTTGGCCCACATTTATACAACCCAGAGGTGGTTAGATTGTTAGCTGGGAGAGAAGCAGCCTAAGGAAAATATGCAAAAGTTCTGCTTCTTCATCCATAATATGTAGGAGGTAGAACAAATGATTGCTTACGTCCCTTCTTAGATCACAAACTACAGGAATCAATAGCAAGCAAGCTTAGGAAATGCTAGATTCTGCTTTACCCAAGCAGAAGATGTGGCCAGAAACCATCCTAGTTGTGTATCCCAAAAAAGAAAAGAAGAGAAGAGTCTCAAAGACAGAGCATCACTCAGAAAACTGACCCTCTGTTGAAGTCCATGTAAGCAGCTGTCGGTGGATATCGTTTTGTTGATATTCATGGGATGTCATTTCGATGGCTAGATATTTCTAAATAATCTTGGGGGTGGTTGTTTGTTTTTGTTTTGCTTTGTACTGTTTTGTTTATTAAGTTTTCATCTAAGAGATGTCCTTAAAATGAGCATTGCTGTGTACAGGAAATTGCAGCATTATAATACTTGGAAACGGTAACATGCTTCAGAATAAGGTCACCAACCATCACATGCCGCAGTGATTTGGCTGCCAAAGCTCCTCACTCCATGTTAGAACCGGGCTGTGTGCATAAAGCTCAGAGATCATTTAAACCTTCCAACCAACTTGTCTTGGTTAATCTGATTGATATACTGTCTTTTGTTGTAACAGTTAGTCTGTTGTTTTTCCATTTGCTTTAACTTCAGCACTGCCACATAAGAGAGAAAGAGAAAACAGGACAGCTTGAAGAGGTGTAAAAATATAACTACTCTTTGAAAGTATGCATATTTACCTGTTTTTTTTTTTGCTACTCTCTTTTCACTTGTCTTTTCAGCTCTAAATAGGCAAATGCTCCTGGCTCGTGAATATACAGCACTTAAGTGTTACTTCTGAGAAGAACATCCTTTATTACATTTTCTAGGCCAATGATTATAGTGCATTTTTAAAATTTCTTTTGCATCAAGAAGGAAATCAAATGAAAGCAGATCAAGCTTGAAAGACCACTGGTGGTACCATAGAACCTTAGCAAACCAGTCTGCAAATGACACCTCGAATCACTGAAATTTTGCTCAGCACACCACCTTCAGAAAAATAATGGGCAAAGTAATAAGAAAAGAAAAAGAAGAAAAAAATCTTCATTAGAAAGGTATTTTCCCAAACTCCACATAGTTTTGACCACATTTGGCTCAATTTTCTGAATCTATCACAGCTGCAGCTATAAAATGATAGGCAAAGAATTCACAACTCCCATTTAAGAGACATGCAGACCATGCCAGTCTTAATCACCAGTGCTTTCCCAACTGGCAGAACTGGGCCTGAGGTGGGAGGTGCTCCATAAATGTTACTGAACGACTGGATGAATGAATGGATGCAAGGCAATGCAATGCAGAGAGAAACCAGTATTGCTGTGTCTTAGGTTTGTAACTCATTCCTTTGTTTGCCCTGTTAAAGGTGAAACCCCAGTCAGGCAGGCGCAAGTCTGTCTTGTACACAGTTGTATCCTAAGCTCCCAGGAGAGAGTTTACCATGTAGCAGGACCTCAACATTTTTGGTTGAGCTGTCATTGTTTGTGAATACAGGTAGGACCCAGCAATCCAAACTTATAAAAAAAAAAACTTAGAAGATAATTCTTAACTTTACAGAAGTGTTTCCTTTCATAAGCAGGTCTTAGAATATGTGTCAACTTATAAAAGTCTTCACCAACTTTTAAGAAGCACATAGGCTGGGGGACGCAAGATACACCCAAATCTATGAAGACTGTCCAATCACAGAGCCACTTTGAGAGGATCAGTGTTAGAAAGCTGTACTTCCCCTCTGAGATGTCTCACACTAAGCCACGAGAATAAGGTTATGCTAAGTGAAACAGGCTAAGACTGTTTTATGGGCTGAGTTTTGTCCCCTCAAAAGCGTACGCTGAAGTCCGAACCCCCAGTCCCTTAGAATGTGACCATATCTGGAGATAGGGCCTGGGAATTTCCTGGCGGTCCAGTGGTTACGACTCTGTGCTTCCACGGCAGAGGGCCCAGTTTCGATCCCTGGTTGGTGAACTAAGAACCTGTAAGATGCGAGGCACAGCCAATAAATAAATAAATAAATAAACAAACAAACAAATAAATAAAATGGAGATAGGGCCCTTAGAGAGGTGATTAATTCTTTCTCTGCAT
This sequence comes from Hyperoodon ampullatus, assembly GCF_949752795.1. Classification (NCBI taxonomy): domain Eukaryota; kingdom Metazoa; phylum Chordata; class Mammalia; order Artiodactyla; family Ziphiidae; genus Hyperoodon; species Hyperoodon ampullatus. Next base: position 46,589,038 of record NC_136914.1, on the reverse strand, counting down.
TTCACACTATATGCATTCTCCCCAGATATGAGGCAGTGATTCCACCCAGGGGGCGGCCTTCCTGAACCAACATCCCATTAACTTCCCAACAGAAAACTGCACCAAAAATGTTTTGCCTTTCTTTTCAACAGTCAACAGGAGTTTACTTAGTTCCCACTATGGGGAAAGAAATAGGACTGAGCACATCCGGGAGATTTGTGGGTATTATTTCTGAGTCTTAAGAAGGAAACAAATTCATGTGGAAAGGAAGGAATCAAACCTTCCCCATCTCCCATCCCATCGTGCAAATACGATCACATCATTTGGACATTTTTCACAATTACTTTTCTAAATGTGTAGAAAAAGTAGTGACTTAGCAAGTTCTGAGCCTTCACTCAAGGATTTGACCCTGGACAATTAAGTGGGGGGGTGGTAGGGGGAGATGGTCGGCGTTATAGACAAAAAGAGTTACATGCTTTCACTGAAAATAGGCCAAGCGTCATCAAACAATTAAATACATTATTTCCCTTTCATAGAAGCTCAAATCAAATGTCTCACTCAATCAAACTAATTTAGGAGAGAAACCATCTGTCGGCTCCGGGTTCAGCTCCAGCAAGCCTGTTTTGAACACCATTGGCTAAGGCCTTTTTGTAACATTAAAAAATTATCTTAACTGCTCACTGCCAAAAGTAATTTGCCTAGCATTGTACACTCCTCGAAAGCAGAACTAATGTTTCCAGTGGTTATGAATGTCTGTGAAATAATATCACAAGATAAATACCTACAGGCAGCTGGAAAGACTGAACCGATAATGGAAAGGAGCCCTCTGTAGGAACTGATAAGAAAGACCTAAGGGGCCAAGTGTGCAGATGGCCACAGGCCACTCTGTGAAGCAGCAAATTCTCTGAAAGATGGGCCAGTCTGGGGAGTTTGCATCGCACACACAGGTTTACAAGCGGTCTACGGAGTGTGACTGATTTCAGATTCTGGTTCCCTCAATGCCTCATACTCAGATGTAAGATCTAGGAAAGTAGAACAAGGTGTGTGTTGGGGGGTGTGAGGGAGTGCTCTCAATCTCTCTCTCTCTTTTTCTCCTCCTCCTCTTCCTCTCCATCACCATCGCCTTCGCCATCCTCTTTCTCCTTGTTCTTCTCTCTCTCCCCATCTCTGTCTCTATCTATCTCTATCATCTCTGTCTCTATCTCTCTCCCTCCCCTCGTTCATCCACTTCCAAGAAATTACTCTATGTCATTTGTCCCTAAGGACCTTGCTTTGGTAAATGAAGCTGCTGAGGGTTTGGAGACCAATGGTCTAGAAGCTGGCCAGTGACCGTGGGATGAGGGCATCTGGGGAGAACACAGCAAGGCAACAGCCTTCCCTGACTCATGCCTTCTCCAAGGATGGATTATCCCTCCCTTACAGATTTTGTTGCTCCTCTGTGGTTGCCCTCCTATACTGGATGCACTTGTTTTCACCTCCACCCCGCTCTCTGCTTGGGGAGGCTGACAGGCACCCCGGATATCAGCAAGCTGCCTGGGAATGGAGAATGGGAGCACCAGCAGGATGGAAGGAGGTGAGTGAGGGCCAGGTGTTGGTCCCCGATTCCCTCCCTGCTGGCTGCACCCTTCAGCCCACATTCACAATCCTGTCTCTCTGTCCTTGGAGCTAAGGGCTAGTGGTGCCCCTGTCTCTCTAGCTCTGCTCTATTGCTTCTGGTTGTTTGACAAGTCCCCACCCTATGCTGGGGAAGACAGCCATGGAGGTGTGCCTCTCAAATCTGCTTTCAAGAAAGAACTTACCATCGAACTGCAAGGTGGCAGCTAACTGACTGCCTTCACACTTCGAGATCTATTGTTGTTGTTGTTTCACTCTTCCTGAACAGCCCCCTTGCTGTGACCATGCATAGGGGGTACAAGAGCTTGGCCATTTCTGCCCAACAAGAGGGACTCCACTAACTGGCAGTCTTTGCTCACAGACTCAGTCAGGTGGGCTAAGACTTTGTCAGGTCTGAATCATGCTCTGAGGCTCCCCTGCCCAATCTTGCTTCGTCCTCTGTATTCTTCCACAGGGATCAGATTGGCACCAAAGAGCAAAGGCTTGCCCTGTTCATTCCTGCTTCCTTCCCCTTTATGTTCCACAGGCATTACCCCTAACAAGTCAGTTACATCCTAACTCCGCCCCAGCACCTGCTTCCTGGTGAATCTAGCCAACCCACACCTTTTTAACACTCTCTTCAGATAACCCTGTTTGACTGTACCCCCCTCTTCCCTCCTAGGCCCCCAACGGACACCCCCTTGGTATTCACTGAATGCATTTCACATGGGTTCACAAACTGACTTGGGAGAGGAGAAGCCCTTGAGCCCCTCCGGGGCTGCCCTGCCCGTGACTGTGCACGAAGAGAAATGACACTCTGAGACCCCAGTTCCCGTCACCTCCTGGCTTCCCCAACCTTGTTTCCTCATCATCCACAGCTGTGCTTCCACCCTGGCTCATCCAGGCCTGGGAATAGGATCCCAAGATAACAGGGGAAGCTGGAGAGACGGCGAGGACCTGCTGCTACTGTGGGAGGCCAGCAGTGACAGCAATAAGAAGTGCAGGTCTCTGGCTTTTCTCAACAGAACCTTAGAAAAGCACATTTAATCCTAACCAATTGGAAGAAAATGTCCAAAGTCATTGAAGCAGTGAGCCAAAAAAGAGCACCAGAAAGATCCAAAGCCTACTCATTAATCCTGGAGTCCAAACTTGTTACCTCCTGGGAGCTGGGCTATTTGGACTTTCTGGGCCTGATGGGTGCTGTTAAAAGAGGACATTAAGAAGTCAGGGTTCGCTTCCGGCAGGACGATTCTGCATCGCTTAGGTTAGGACCTGCGATGTCTAACGCACTTTGCGGAAATACCTAGGTTAGTAATTCCTAGTCCTATTTTTGCAACACTCCACATATTTCCTAGTTCTCTCAAGATGGGGTGAGTGTCACAAAACCCTAAAAACAAAATCAACTTAGTTATAAGAAGTGATTATGGGCTTCCCTGGTGGCACAGTGGTTGAGAGCCCGCCTGCCGATGCAGGGGACACGGGTTCGTGCCCCGGTCCGGGAAGATCCCACATTGCTGCGGAGCGGCTAGGCCCGTGAGCCATGGCCGCTGAGCCTGTGCATCCGGAGCTCCGCAACGGGAGAGGCCACAACAGTGAGAGGCCCGCGTACTGCAAAAAAAAAAAAAAAAAGTGATTATGTCGCAAAGAGACTACATTTTAGGAGCAGGTCTAATTTCAAGGATTCTGGCTTATTAACAAAAATACACTTATGATCAGCCCTTATATTTTCTTTGGGGTTCAGAAAATTTGTTCCTGTTGTTCATGCAGCATTTTTAAGAGAGGAAAAGAGATGGAGAAGGAGGAAAGATGGCTGCGACACTATTGAACTTCAGAAATGCTAAGATTCATTCCTATCACGTCAGACATTGGCTCTTCTATGTAATAAATGGAGTAGTTCTCCACTAGTGACCCCCACCCCCAAATCCATAGATTTTTGATTTTTCCTTGATTTTCTTTTGGCCGGGGGGTCCCTAGGGAAATACCAAGTGAAGGAGAAAATTTGCCTGTCCCCTGCAGCACGGTGCAAACCCTAATTCTCAGGCACCTCGGCTTTCCGATCCCGAGGTTCTTCACCTGGGATTTTGCTTCCACCTTCGGATTGAGCTGACACACATACTATACTGGAGTCAGGGTCAACATGTGTGACTAGGATCATTCTTGCTGCCATGCACAAATTTGTCCCTGAACAGCAGCAAAAGTGCAGGACTTCTTCAAGCTCCAGCTCTAGCCCACAGAGCCCTGCTGCCCTCCCACCACACTCCCCTTCCATCAGTCCTGGATCTGACAGGAGATAGATCAGTGGAAGAAACACTGGTGCAAGCCATTCTCTCTGTGCTTCTATTCTCTGTAATCTTTGGACACTGCCCCCACCGCCAAAGGCAGCCCTCATGCTTCCCCCGGTCCTCTCTTCTCCTCTTACCTCAATCTTCTTCTGTGATTTATTTCCTCTGACTCTTCCCTTCACTTGATAGAGCTCTCTTGTCCATTTCAATTATTTTCCAAAACTCTCCTTGGAAACAAACGCTTCCATTTCAGCATTCCAACAGAGAACTCACTCCTCTCCGTCACCTCACAATCACTCGGGCCAGGCAGGAGAGGTAAAGATTCTCCTACTGGCTGCCTTCCATGGATGTTTCCAACCCATTACTTCTCCACTCTCGTGTAAAAACATCTGCTCTTTTTTTTTTTTTTTTCGGTACGTGGGCCTCCCACTGTTGTGTTGTGTTGTGGAGCACAGGCTCTGGACGCGCAGGCTCAGCGGCCATGGCTCACGGGCCCAACTGCTCCACGGCATGTGGGATCCTTCCAGACCGGGGCATGAACCCGTGTTCCCTGCATCGGCAGGCAGACTCCCAACCACTGCGCCACCAGGGAAGCCCACATCTGCTCTTTTGATCCTCCAACACATTCACATAACTGCCACCGCCCTCCTGCTCATTTCAACAATAGCCTCCAAGTCATCCCCACTTATACACAAAGCACTTTGCCATCTCGTTTACATACTTCCTTTCCCTCTACACCAACTACCAGGAGAAGTTCCTACTGTTATGTCTGTGTGAACAGTGTATCTGTATTAGTTAGGACCAGTTTGGCTGTACATAAAATACCCAAATAAGTGGCTTAAATAATCCAGAGTTCACTCACATAAAACAGGTCTAGAAACTAGGTGGATCGGGGTGAGAATGGTGAACCCATGGTACTGAGGACTCTGTCGTTCTGCTCCACCATCCTAGCCTTGGTTTCTGTCCTTAAAGTGGCCTCAGGGGTCAAACTGGCTGAAAGGCTTAAAGAAGAAAAGGGAAAAAGAAATGGCAAATGGGTGCACCTTCCAGGTGATTGCTCACTTCAAAATTTTTCTCAGATCTCCCTCCCCAGCCCAATGACGTCTACTTATATTTATGCTTTGGCTGCCCCAACTGCAAAGAAAGCTGAGAATTGCTGTCTTTGAACTGGTCTCAAGGCTGTTCTGAGGAAAATCAGTAAAAACTAACATTCTTGCCTTGTAGTTCCTGTCCAATATCATTGACCTTCACTTCTACTCTGCTTCACCCACCTATTCCCCATGACCATTCTTGGTCCTTTGTTACCCCTAAACCCCTCACTTCCTGATCAATTAAGTTCTAATATCCTACTCTCTGACCCTCACTGTCTACCCTTGCAACTCCTGTGCTGTCACTTCTGTTCTTCCACCACATGGAGGCATCAAATCAAGTCCCTTGGTCCTTTTATCCCCCGCCCCTGCCCCCCACATTTGTGTAACTTACAAAATGTTACATCATTTCGGGTCCTTGAAGAGCCAGACACAAAGGTGGAATTAGATGTTCAAGAGATTTATTGAGGGGAATGCCTATGAAGATAAAGGGGGAGGGAGCCGAAGTAATCAGGGAGAGGCTTTGAGCCATGAGGCTGGTGTGACACCTGTGAAAGGAGAGAGGGAAGGCAGGCTTGAGTAGGAAGGGCCTCTGACTGCAGCAGGGTTCTGAGAAAATCTCCGTCAGGTCATTGGAAAGTCCCTGAGCCAAAATTGCCCATTAGAGAGATCCTGTGTTTGGCAGAAACAGCCCAGATCCAGCGTTTCCCCTGCACTCAACTTCCTGCCCTTTCGGTCACCCACGCATTTATCTATATCATATCCCCTACAATTCCTATAACTCTCCTAAAATCCCAGCAGAGGCTCTCTCTGCCTGCCTTCCTGTGTCTTTGATCACCTGCTTTCTACATCCTCCAGGTCTTTGCCTCATTAATTAGTCCATTTGCTCCTGCTTCTCCAACCCTACCAGCAAGAGGTAACAGCAGGAGCATAAAACAGCACAGGGGGAGGTCAGGGAACTGCAAGGGGCTGGTAGGGCTGGAGCAAAATGTGTGAGATAGGGAATCCTTCATGAAGTCAGCAAGGGTCACTTAGAGAGGGCTCATGGGCTTATGCCAAAGAGTCTGAACTTTATCACACAATGGGAAGGAGTGAGCCACTGAAAAGAGTTAAATGACATGGAAATGTCATTTAAGGAATTAATCAGGAAATGGCAGATTAGCATTTCATTTGGGTCTCCCTGGGGGCAGCAAGAAGAGAGAATTTCAAGGAGCAGAGACCTGAGCTGAGGCTGGGAGAAGACCTGTTAACAGAACATCACAGTCTGCCTGGGAAAGTGAGAATGAAGATTGTAACGAAGAGACCCAGAAATAAAAGTGAGGATGTTTGGTTGGCAGTAGGATGTGTTTCAGGTGTCCTGACCTCCGGGCTGGGCTTTTACAGAGCTCTCTTGCACTTCCCCTCAGGCAGCCCCCACTCAATGTCTCCCAAGCTCACAATTATATCTTCCAGTCTCTTACATCTGTCCTCCCCTGCTTGGGAGTCAAAGTCAACTTCACCCTCCTAGTGCTTCCAGGGTAATCAAACGGGTCTTTACAATCCTACCTAGTAAACATCTCTAAAGCATGTTTCTCCCACCTGCACGCTGGGTGTCCCTTCTTCAGGTCAGGCTTGCCTGGACCACTGCAGCATACTCCTTGACACTTCCCTGCCGCCACTCTTCCACCCCAATTTACCCTCCATGTTGCTGTCAGCAACTTGCTTTTCCTCTGATGGCCATCTTACAATGGCTTTCATTTGCTACAAGAAAAAAAACCCAAGCCCTTTATTATTGTATATAAGACCTTCCACCACCTGGCTGTGTACACTTACACTCAGCCTTAGCTCAGATCAATCTGCAATACCACATGGTCTTTCATTGAAGTGACACTGTTTGTTACAGAGGCTTCCTCAGAGTAAATGGTGGATGGATAGGCGAATGAATGAATGAGTGAATGAATGAACATTAGCTATCTAATTTTAACTTGAACTTAATAGCTCACAGGTATTAGTACAAAGTTGCTGAGCTAGTGCTGTGGTCTGAATATTTCTGCCCTACCCCCAAAATTCATATTTTGAAATCTTGACCCCCCCAAAGACGATAGTATTAGTTAGGAGGTGGGTAGAAGGTGCTTAAGTCATGAGGGTGGAACCCTCTTGAATGGGACCCCTCATCCCTTCCACCATATGAGGAGGCCTATCACCCAACCCTGCTCGCACCCTGATCCTCGGACCTCTAGCCTCCAGAACTGTGAGAAATAAATTTCTGTTGTTTACAAGCTATTTTGTGATAGCAGCCTGCAGGGACTCAGCTATGAAAGATGACCTGCTAATTTCTTCCTGTATTGGAAACAATATTATCTTTCCAAGTTCCTCATTTCATAGAGCCAAATAATAGAATATTATGGATTTTCCCTCAACTAAACAAACGATAGATTATCTGTTTAAAAACCCTCACATTAGAACAGAGTGGCTTAAGCAAAGGAAAATCTAAAAGCTGTGCTGAAAGAAACATTTAAAGATTGATATTGAGTGGGTGAGGATTCTCTTAATCCATGAGTCAAATCCATATCAGTAGGGAAATGGAGACCATGAATAATACTTAGATCACAATTTTCATCTTTGTAGAATTGAAAAACTGGGTAATTTTCATGACTCATATTTTTATTAGGACATCATTCTAAATCCACATATGAAAGTCTTTGGGGATCGTGAATTGTAAAAAATATTAGTGAATAACTGTTAGGTGGCACATCAATTAAAATCCAGCTGGTGAACAAAATGACGGTATCTTTTTTCAATGCTTCATCACAAAATGTAAAAAAATTTCCCTGTCACCAAGTGATTGTTCATATTAATCAAGATAAAACTATAATAAGCTGCAGACAGAAGCCCCCACTGCACACCCATGCTCCTGGAGAAAGAACTCAGGAAGTGTCTCACAGCCCAGGTTTCCTTGACAACCGCTCCCATAGAACCGGCAGCGTTCAAAGATAAACTCCAACCAAGCAACGAGGAAGACTAACTGATGATCAGGCTCCCACGTCTAAGAGGGCCTCGCGATTTGATGGTATCTTGCGAACTATTTCTAAATTTAAATGGAAATTTAGGCGGCTGTGTATTTTAAACCTCACTTCTTTTCTTTCACTGTTATTTTTTTCGTGGAATTCTCCCAGCTTCTTTCTCAGTTCCAAAATAAGACATCCCTTCTTAAAAATGATAACAATCACAGTTAAATTGCTACCTTGGAAAAATCTAACCTAGAAAATAATTCTTTCTCTTGTAAAACCAAAACTCCCACCAAAGGGGCAGCAGGAGAGCCAGGCAAAAGTGAGTGGCAAATGGGAGGGAGTTCTAGGAGGTTTAATCACACTCTTTAAAAGATCCCCTTGGGACTTCCCTGGTGGTGTAGTGGTTAAGAATCCTCCTGCCAATGCAGGGGACACGGGTTCAAGCCCTGGTCCGGGAAGATCCCACATGCCGCGGAGCAGCTAAGCCCGTGAGCCACAGCTACTGAGCCTGCGCTCCAGAGCCCGCGAGCCACAACTACTGAAGCCCGTGCGCCTACAGCCTGTGAGTACTCTGCAACAAAGAGAAGCCACCGCAGTGAGAAGTCCGCACATCGCAACTAGAAAAAGCCCGCGCGCAGCAACGAGGACCCAACACAGCTCAAAATAAATAAATTAAATAAATTAATTAAAAGATCTCCTTGTGTGTGTGGGTGTGATGGATGCCTCAGCAATCCCGGTGTACTGCCAAACATCGGGAAATTAGTTCACAGCCCAAACTGTCACAGAAACGCAAACACGCGCTGAGAAAAATGAAAGCGACAGTTCTACTGAACCAGCCTCTTTCCAATTTGCTTGCAGCTGGAGATCAGATGTCTCCGCAACAATTTCAGGTTCAAGAAGAAACCTGTGTGCACACAACAGAAAATTTGAAAAGGGGCGGGGACAGAGAAGCAATGAACAACAGTAGGATAAACAATCCAAAGGAACCCAATATGTTGGAACAAAAGAAACCTTTAAGGTGTTGTAAGAGTCTTATTAAGCCAACTCTGGCCACCCAAAGTAGAAAGACCAGAAATGCAATTACTTCAACCCGGAGGAGTAAATACATAAAATAAGAAGCCAGAGAGAAAGCAAGCCAGAATGAAGACTTAAATTAACAGAAACACCCTAAGAAGTCACCTTTTTCTTTTCCTGTTTTCTCGGTGATATTTTAGATGCCTTTCCCCAAAGGTGCAATTATCTCAGCAGAAGGAAGTAAGAAATGAAATTGCAGTGTCCATGCGCCAGAGTGGATGAGGGCAGATCCAGAAATTGAGGGCTGAAGGACAGTTGCTAAGCGCAAGCTTTGCCAGTCATCTGTGTGGACCATAATGAAGAAAATTCAACAAGTCCTTGAAATACTGAGCCTTAGAAAAGTACTTTGAATTATTTCATCTTAAGTAAAACAAACAACTGTTCCTCAGTGTCAACAATGACAGCAAATCCATAAGAAGTTAGAGTCCTTTCATTGTGGGAGGCCAAAGTGGAATGTCCAGGGGGTGAGTCACTTCAGTTGTGTGATTTGACCTTGTCACTCATTTAATGTGGTTTGAGAGGCCAGAGATGGGTCTGCAGGCAACACGAGGTCAGGCCGGCTATTAAGCCATCTCAGTGAGCGTGCTCGCTCCCCTTCCCAATATGAGGGTGTTATATAGTAACAGATTAGAGCTCACAACTCTTCCCTTCTAAGGGAGGGATTCTCAACTCCAAGATGCTTCTTGTCGTTTGGTCATTTCAGGAAATGACTGATTCCCTCCAAAGAGAAATAATGTGAATTAACTTTCACTTTTAAAATTTTAGGCAATACATTAAGTCACTGTTGGTGAAGGTATGGAGAAACGGCTGCTGCCTAAATTGTCTACGGGAAGTATTCATCGACACAAGCTTTCTGGAAGAAAAGGTGGCTATGTGTATCAACATTTAAAAGGAAGTAATCAGACAAGTGGCTCCATCTTCAAAATCTATCTGTAATCTGATCTTTTCTCGTCTCCCACTGCCACCTCCCTGGTCCAGGCCACCATCATCTCTTGTCAGCGTTTCTACAGAAGCCTCCAGATTAGTCACTGTGCTTTCACCCTTGACCCTTCAGTCTATACTCAACAAGCAGTCAGATCATATTACACCTCTTGTCACGTCCTCCAACGACTTCCCGTCTCTTCAGGATAAAAGCCAAGACCTTACAGCAGCCTTTTATTTCCTTCTCCAAGTTCCTCAGTCTCCATCTTCTGCTTCTCTCCACTTTGCTGGCTCCACTCCAGCCAGATTAGCCTCCGTGCTCTTCCTGAACTCAGCAGGCATGCTTCTGCCTCAGGCCCTTTGTACTTGCTGGAAAGCTTGCACCCTCTCTGTCCTACCTCCAGACGCCCTTCACCAACTTCAAGTCGTTTCTCAAAAGCCATCTTCTCAGTGAGGCTTTCTTTGTCCAGCCTATTTAACATTACAATGTCCCCTCACTTCCTAGTCCTCTGTCCTGTTTAACTCTTTTTTTTTTTAAATTAATTAATTAATTTATTTTTGGCTGCGTTGGGTCTTCGTTGCTGCACGCGGGCTTTCTCTGGTTGTGGCAAGTGGGGGCTACTCTTTGTTGCGGTGCACAGGCTTATTGCGGTGGCTTCTCTTGTTGCGGACCACAGGCTCTAGGCGCCATTTACCAACCCATCACCATACGCAACCCGTCACCATCTGATACCCTATGTAGTTGACGATTTTTATTTAAATATCATCTAAAAGAGTGCCCCCCATAACTCTAGAATATCTGGGAGTCCCCAGGCAGCTGAGCTCTGAGTTATACAAACTAATAAAAGAATTCATAACTGTCATTAAAAGATCAGCTTTCTTGCTTTTTAATTACCTCTCCCTTTATAAATAGCTATAATTGATATTTATATATGTCATGACTAATATCTCCAGAAGGGAAAAACAATTAGCCCCTATGAAATATAATCATTTGTTAGCTCCAGGTCTGCTTATATATCTTGCTGATGTGGAGCATATCTTAGTGTCAGATGGATGCTGGATCTTTCTGTACAAGTGGGATGTGAGAAGTGTAAATTCTTATGTGTAAATCAGAACATTCCACAGTTAATTAATTTAATAGAGGCAAGACATCTTCTCAAAATCCTATCTGATGAATTTAACCATCAGCTTTAGGAGTAACTAAATAGTACAGCCTCAGACATGGCCATAACCCCATTCTGTTAATTTTGCAGTCTTATGATTGATGTATTCTTGTTTATTGCTTTCATTAACTGTAAACTTTTCAAGCCCGAAGCTTATGTGTGTATGGAGAGGAGTCTTCTATTTCCTTTAGTCTGTGTGGCAGTCAGGAATTTAGTTTACAAATATTTCCAGATGACTCCCTGTGTGTTGATGCTGGGGATGCAGCATTGAGCAAGTTGGGTAAGGGCCATCCAGCGGAATGGGGAAGACAGAGGTTGCATTGGAGCCATGAGTGTTACAAAAGTGAGCAGAGCGAGCCCTTGGTGTGAGTATCTAAGGGACCGAATTTTGCAGAGGTTCTGGCGGGCGGAGGGTGGGGGAACCACGGTCAAGAAATACCGCTCTGAAAAGTGGGCTTTAACCTTTAACTTTCTTGGCAAAGTTCGCGAAGAAGGGAGGACTCTTCGGGCAGAGAGAAGAGCGTGTGCAGAGAAAAACCTGGACGTGGCAGAAAAGATGAAATGTTCCAGAAGCAGAAAGAAAACCTGTTAAGACTGGAAAGGTGGACACGGTCTTGGAGTCTGGGTGAGGGCTGTTAGCCTGGATCCTAAGGGCAAAAGAAGACAGTGAAAAATTTGAAGTCAGGGATCCGTTTGCTCTGTGTCCTGTGGTCAGTGGGTCTCTGCAGCCTTTTGATTTTCTGACCATGTCCTTGCCTAATGGCTGTGCTCTCAAGCAAGAACAATTTCAGACTCACTTTCCAGGACTTTAAGGAAACTCATTAAATCCATTTTACTCTCTATCATGCTTATTTGTAGGATATAAAATAGATTTTAAATAACACCTAAAGCACCTAGTCAATAATTACCTAGAAAAAAATGTTATATTTCATTTGTAGTATCTATACTCTTCCATATTTTTCTACCAGATGCAGTGCAAACAGTATCATATAGTATTTAGAAGAGCATGGATTCTGGAACTTGGGTTCAAATCCCAGCTCTGTCCCTACTTCCTGGTGTGAACTTGGACAGATTACTGAATTTCTCTGTGCTTTGGTTTCCTCATTTGTAAGATGGGGGATAATTATAGGACCTCATAGGCGGAGTGACCACATAATTAATCATCCAAACTGGACGTTTTGGGGATGAAGAGGGTTCTAGCCCAAGTCAATGTGTGTAAAGCACTTAGAACAGTGCCCAGCACAGAGCAAGGCTGGTTATTATCATTATTGAGATGCTTTCATTCATTTCTAAGAAGACTAGAATCACCAACTGATTTTAAACATCAACATGGTTAGAAGGAAGAATTGAGAAATATTTAAAACTCCAGGAGAATGTGGAGTTTTATAACTTGAAGAGGATTATCTTTTGACAGGCAATGAAACAAAGAAATAAAAAAACTATATAAAAGCAAACCATAGCTGTGCTTAGAAAGACAAATACATTTGGTGAGCAATACTGGTTAAATACCAATATAAGTACTTTTTAAAGTGGGATTTTAAACAATCTGATTTACAGATTTGGGTGTTAATGGGCCAGAAGCATCCATTAGAGGAGCAGTTAATTTAGCTCCGATTAATTAAAGTAATAACTGTTGGTGATAGAAAAATTGAAGAAGAAAAAAGAAGGACCTAAAAGTCATTCATTTTCATACCGCTAAAAATACCCACCACTAATTTTTGCTACAAGCTCTTTGTGTAATATGCCACTTTTCTGTATGCTTTCCCTGGTGCATTCACATATATGTGCATGATTGATCTACCTATCATTTTTTTCAAAATTATGATCATCTTATAAATGCATGTGCATTAGTTTCCTAGGGCTGTCAGAACAAAATACCACAAACTGGATGTCCTTAAGAAACAGAAGTTTACTCTCTCACAGTTCTAGAGGCTAAAAGCTCAAAATCAAGATATTGGCGGGGCCCTGCTCCCTTTCAGCACTCTAGGGGAGGCTCCTTCCTTGCCTCTTCTAGCTTCCGGTGGGCACCAGCAATCCTTGGCCTCCTTGGCTTATGGCAGCATCACTCCAAACCCTGCCTCTGTCCTCACATAGCCTTTTTCCCTGTGTGTCTACGTCTCTTGTATGTTCACGTGGCCTTCTAATAAGAGCACCAATCACTGGATTTAGGGCCCAACCTAGTCCAGTACGACCTCATCCTAACTAATTACTTCTGCAAATACCTTATTTCCAAATAAAGTCACATTCTGAGGTTCCAAGTGGACATGAATATTTGGGGGACACCATTTAATCCAGTAGAGCATGTAGTGAAGATATCCGATTTTACGATGTAAGATAGAATACTATCTCTCCATCCCCTGGTATCCCAAAGAGAAGTATCTGAATCTCCTCTTACCAAGATTCACAGGAAGTCCAGTCTAGCGCCCTTGCATACCTCCCTGAGCACCACCCCAGGAATATCTGCTTACTTGCTTGGGTCGGGGGTGGGGGGATTCTGACGTCATCTGGGGCCCAGGGAAGATAAGAATATCCAATCTCTCTAGAGTCACAGAGACTATGGCCTGGATTTAACCACTTCTCAGTGTTAAGCGTGGCCTAGGCGTTAGCCAACCACCAGATGGACCATTTGGTAAAAGGTCAGCACAGGCCGGCACCCCAAGGTGCTGCCCTAGCACAGACTCCTGCTTTCATGTTCACGGGCCTAGAATGGTCACTGACAGGTGTCAGCTCAGGATACAGCAGACCAGCAGTCCTATCTGTTTCCACGCTCAAGGTAATTTTATGTCAAAAGACCCTATGCCGTATGCAGGGCCCTCTCAATCTGCCCCAACAGAGTTGTCTAACTTTGAGTTTCAGGGATAAGTTATTAGAGTCTCAGTCACTTCCCCTCAGAAGGCCCCTGGGCCCCTTACTCAAATGAGAGCACTTCCTCCCGAGAAGGATTTGCACGAAGAAGCACCGGTACCGATAGATTGGCTCAGCCACAGAAAGTATACTGTCCTTCCCTCAGGCATCGGGTACCTAACTGCCTTCTTACATTTCAGAATAAGTTAATGGCTATTAATAATTCTTCTTACAGAAATGAAAGTGTGTGTCAGGAGGCTGGTGGTCTCCTCCTGCAGACCTAGAGGTCTCTGGCAATATTTTTTTCGGGGGGGAGGTGTGGGAGTGACAATAGCTTTATTCTCTGACACATGGTTACATGGTTCCACTTTAGAATTCTGGCTTGGGACAAAGGAGCTCCGAAAGAACTCACTGAACCAAACATTTGAGGGGCTTTTTACATGAAATCTATATCAGTCCCCCAGCATCGCTGCAGGATCCACATTTTCAGCTTTGTCTTTTTTTTTTTTTTAACGTCTTTATTGGAGTAAATTGTTTTACAGTGGTGTGTTAGTTTCTGCTTTATAACAAAGTGAATCAGCTATACATATACATATATCCCCATATCTCCTCCCTCTTGCGTCTCTCTCCCACCTTCCCTATCCCACCCCTCTAAGTGGTCACAAAGCATCGAGCTGATCTCCCTGTGCTATCTGGTGCTTCCCACTAGCTATCTATTTTACGTTTGGTAGTGTATATATGTCCATGCCACTCTCTCACTTTGTCACAGCTTACCCTTACCCTCCCCTGTGTCCTCAAATCCATTCTCTATGTCTGTGTCTTTATTCCTGCCCTGCCCCTAGGCTCGTCAGAACCATTTTTTTCTTAGCTTCCATACATATGTGTTAGCATACGGTATTTGTTTTTCTCTTTCTGACTTACTTCACTCTGTATGACAGACTCTAGGTCCGTCCGCCTCACTACAAATAACTCAGTTTCATTTCTTTTATGGCTGAGTAATATTCCATTGTGTATCTGTGTCTGGCAATAATTTTACCTCACTACAAATAACTCAGTTTCATTTCTTTTATGGCTGAGTAATATTCCATTGTATATCTGTGTCTGGCAATAATTTTAAAGTCTCCCCCACCGTGTACTTCTTCGGAAGTACCGCATCATAATTCGTATACTATTCTATCACATGGCTACACTATAACTTATTTAACTCTTCCCATATTTTGATACATTAAGGTGGTTTCCCATCATAAATCAAATGGGATAAAAATATTCACTTAAGGAATATTTATTACTTATCTACTACGTGCTAGTCAATGTTTTAGGTCCAAAGGGTCTTTCATGTTAGTGACAGAGGAGGACAGCAAACAAGCAGATGTAAAATATAATGCTTTCATAGTTACCACAAAGGAAAACAAAGCAGAACCAGGTGCCAGAGTAACAGGGGCTGCTGTTCTGCAATAGGGTAAGTGGAAGGGGCCTTACTAAAAAGCTGGCGTTTGATATAACCTGCCCAATCTGAGAACTGGAGAAGGTTCTATACAAAGCACAAGGACACTCACAGGAAGTTTTGTCTTTGTTTCTGCTGTTTCTTTGTTTGCTAACTATGTGACATATGAATGTGAATAAAATGGACCTCTCTCCATTAAGTGAAATTGCCACTTAAATCAACCTAAGTGCAATTTGCACAAGCAAATGATGAATAAACTGGATTTAAAACTCAATGGGTGCTCAAAAAACTATGATTAGTATTATATCTACTCCATGAAACATGCATGTTATGAAATGAAGGGATGAATTGAAAACTATGAAAAGTGGCCACCAAATCACATTCAGTTGAAACTTGGCTGCATTTATCTGTAACGTGTTTGTGTTCTTTTCTCCTAAGAGCTTTGACAGTTTTTTCCCATCGATAGTTTTGTCAACAAAATTGGTACCAAATGAAGACTAGCAGAACTTCTCAGACTCTGAAAGTCTTTCACAACCTATCATTACCATTTACTTACTAAAAAGACCCAGTCTGCCTTTACAATACTGTCCTGAACTTCAAATACTTAATTTTGTTACACTGAGAAACAAGCTCTTCATAATTTTATACCTTAGTTTAATCATGCTGCAACATTTTAGGTAGCCAGATGTTTAAACGTCTTGCACTTAATTTTTAAAGTAAGTGTGTGTGTGTGTTCATTATCAGTCTAGTACTGTGTAACAAACAACCCCAATACTTGGTGCTTAAAACAGCAATCATCTCACAATGCTCACTCCCTGTGAGGCAGGAATTTGAGCAAAGTTTGACTGGGCAATTCTTATGTTTTATGGGGCAACAACTAAGTCACTCAATGGTATCCCGCTGGTCAATGAGCTGAGCTGGTGGGGACAAAGGTAGCTTCATTCACATGCTGGGCTCCTTTGTGGTGATGACCGGAAAGCTGGGCCCCTTTCCCTCTCCACATGCTTGCAAGGCCCTTCCTCATGGTCTCTCCAGCAGCACAGTCAGACAGACTTCATACATGGCAGCTCAGGGCTCCAGGCATGTGTCCCAAGAGAAGCTGCCAGTCTCTTAAGGCCAAAGTCAGCAAACTAGCACAGGGTCACTTCCACTGTATTCTATTGATCAAAACAGCTACAAAGCCTACCCAATTAAGGGGAGGTGACATAGACCCCACCACTCAAATAGGGGGAGTATCAGAGAATTTTGTAGCCATCTTTAATCTGCTACAATATATACATTTACCTTTTATTATGGAAAATGTTAAACATATCTAAAAGTAGACAAAATTGTATATAAACCTCCATGTCTCCATCATCCAGCTTCAGCAGTTTGCAACTCACAGCAAATTTGTTTCATCTATACCCCCCACCTACTTCCTCTACTCCTATATTGTCTTAAATCAAACCTCAGAAAAATAAATAAATAAATAAATAAATAAATCAAACCTCAGATATCATATTAATTCATCCATCAATGCTAACTTTTAAAGTGTTATGGTACCCGGAAGACAGAACAACTTTTAGACGGAAAATCTATTCATTTCAGAGGCTTTTCTTTTATTAATACCAAGTTGTTCTTACCTCTTAGGAGATACCTTCCTTCCAAGAAATCTCTAATTATTTGAACACCAAAGAACAGCCACTTTCCTAAGTAGCTTCTGGTGAAGCACACACTGGACGAGGAATCAGGAGAACTGGGTTTTAGGATCTCAGCCACTGACCAGCCATGTGATCGCAGCTAACTTTCACTGAGTCCTCACCTGCCACCACATTCATCTTTTCAATCCTATTATTATTCCAATTTCACAGATTGGGCTAGAAAAGGTAAGCAGCTTGCCCAAGATCAAAGAGTGGCAGAGGTGGGATCTTAGCCAGATCACTTGGAGGCTGTTTCCTCCTCCATCCCATAGAGAACATCATCCAACTTCAACCTACTTCACTGGAGAATAATATAACAAATGCTCTCGACAAACCACTTTGAAAATATTTCAAATTGTAATCACAAAAGTTTTGAGTAGGTAATCCATTTTCATGGCTCAAAAATCCAAACAATAGAAAATGGTGAAGAGTCTGGCTGCCACTCCTGTTCCATTATTTCATTCCCCTACCCATTTTCTCTGTACAAGTAACCATCTAATTATTATTTATTTATGCAAATGCAGCAAATGTGAATAAGTGTGTCACTGTGTGGCCCCTTATTACACAGCAGGTAACACCTTTATATATTCAATCTCTGTGGGAGTTAGTCCTATGCCAGAAAATAGCTTCCTTGTCCTTTTTGATTGCTGCCTAATTACCTCATCATGTAGACATACTATCGTTTATTTAACATGTTCCCTGTTGATAAACATTAGAGTTTTATCTCCAACCTTTTGCTATTACAGACAATCAAGCACAGAGTTTTATTTTTGTGGGAAAACCAAGATACAGAGTGCCTACATGCATATACAATGAGAGGGAGTCAGTAGCAGAACCTGGTAGTTCACTGTTTTGTTCAGGGTTATGATTCTTTGACTGTTTTTGACGTTTAACACAAGAAGTTTATCAGGCTTAACTAAAGAACCTATACATTCTTTTGGAGTCTTTTCATGAGGGAATCCGCAGGGTAGAGTCCATGGATATATCATTACCATTGTCACCTTTTACCAATCTTTTCTGGGTTTGCTTCTTTTAAAACTCTGCCTATAAACGAGATCCTTGTGAACATACTGGTCCAAAGTCTGATGTCTTAGAAGAACTTCTCAGAAAAGGTATTCTGGGATATGTGTTTCTTTTATCACAGTTTGTGCAATTATAAGCCCACACTGGATTGACTGAGGACATAACCCAGAGACAACAATGACTGCTGACATTAAAAGAGGAGGCAAATCCAAGGCAAAGAGGGAGGAAATTCATGATTTTAGAAGAATAATATCTCCTTGTTTTCCTCTCTACTTCTCTCCCAGATGAGGAGGTGTGACTCTCAAGCAGATGCTAAGTAGCTTAAGTTTGCTGTGGCCTAAGTGGGTGATATCAAAGATGGCCCCAGATTTCCTTCACCACTCTTTTCTTTGTCACTGCCTGAAAGTCTTCACTTTTACTGTTCTTTGTCACTGCCTAGAGTTCCACCAATTACAGATCCATCTGTGTTAAAAGCGCTTCATTTAAAGGGTAAATATCTTCAGTCATTCATGCCTTCAAGTAAATTGATCTACTCAGTCACCCTATCCTAGCACCCAGTGTGGATCAGCCATGCTGAACTGGAATATACTGAGGGTTGCAGGGGGGGGCGGTGCTTGTGATAACCAGGGGGAAGAAACCAGTGGGAAGGGTGCAGCAGTGGGCAGAATTCTGGGATGCTGGAGTTGGAGAACTCTTATTATTTCATCAGTAGGAGAGAAAGGCAGTAGGGAACAGAGACATGCAGAAGAGAAGTGAGATGGGGCTCCCAAAGAGACATTATCACTTTTGTAATTTCACTCAAGAGTAGCCTTGCTAACTTGGACATATTAACCAAGAATGCATCGGTTGTGTAACTCTGGCTCTTTCCTCTGTATTGTTGGTCCTGGTTTACTATTCCAAATGTAAATTAGAATCTAGAGATAGCAAAACAAGGTACCACCAGAAAGTAAATACTGGTATATATGGTTGTTTGGTCAGTGGTGTTCTCAATGACCCTACCCCACCAGCACTGTGTGTTAACCACAGAATATTTTGTTTCTGGATTTCAAAATTCTCAAACATATTATTATACCCACACCAAGAACATGAGGAAACTACATAGGCTGGGGCAAAGATTTTTAAGAAAGAATGGAGTGGGGGAAAGAGAAGCAATACACACATTTTCAAAGAACTAAGTTAATTATTTCCAAAATTATTCGAGAAAAAGAATCTCAGCTTCATGCACATCTCAGTCCCCCATCCTCTCCTCTGCAAAGACTCCCCAAGTGGTTAAAGTCTTTAACATAATGTGTCAAGCTGTCCTACAAACAGCAAAGCAGCCTAATGTAACATCTGTGTTTTGACAGATCAACTTCTTGGAATCAGGAAAAAAAAACACCTTGCAACATCACAAGCAATGAACCCTTTGCAAGCATGACAGATATTAAACAATAGTGTCCTACTTCCCAAATGTCTCCTGCCAGGGGTTTTTTCAACATCTGTATATCTTCTCTGGGTCTCCATATGGTTTTTATTTCACCCCCATTTAAGTGTTTCTTCCTCTCCTGACCACTGCAAATACTTCCTCCATTCTCTCCCCACACATCATAAATAGTATTCCTCCAGCAATATCCCATTCTATTTCTGTTTCATATTTATACTGTACCTCATTCTTAAGCCCCACATGTAAGACCCCATGGCTGAGCTGGGAAATCAGATGTGGAAAGTGTTTGCAGAATGGTCACCTGTGACTCACACAGGCCAGCACTTCAGATGGCCTGTTACCAGGACTGCGTGGGTAAACTTGGTAATAGCGTTCTATTTTCCTGTGCCTTTGTTTTCCTTCTGTAAAATAAAATTCTAAAAAAAAAATCATATGATATCACTTACATGTGGAATCTAAAAAACTGATACAAGGTAACTTATTTACAAAACAGATTTAGACCCACAGACATAGAAAACAAACTTATGGTTACCAAAGGGGAAGGTGGGGAGGGATAAATTAGGAGTTTGGGATTAACAGCTACACATTGCTATATATAAAATAGGTAACCAACAGGGACCTATGGTGTAGCTCAGGGAACTATACTCAGTATTTTGTAATAACTTATAAGGGAAAAGCATCTTAAAAAGAATATATATATATATATATATATATAACTGAATCACTGTGCTATACATTTGAAGCTAACACAACACTGCAAATCAACTATGTTTCCATTTTTAAATAATAATAAAAAATAAACATAAAAAATACATGATTTTAAAATAATATTTAATGCATAGCCCTTTTGCTTATACCGTCTCATCTGATCCGCAGAAAACACCATTAGGGTGGGTATTTCTATCCACAAACCCACCTGACTGGGTTTGCTGCAGATGTTCCTGATTTGGGGCACAGTCAGGTGCTGCAAACGCTATTGGTTCCTATACACTCTTCCTTTCTTGCCAGCAGATACTCTGATTTGCCGAGTGTCCCTCCCTCAGGGAAGAAGACCCTCAGCCAGCTCAGCAGTAAAAGCCCTGAACTACCCAAGCCAATCATGGTGACTTTATTCTCTTTGCCAGTGATTGTTTTCAGGCAAATGACCCAGGTCTGGCTAATGCAACAGGAGACGAGGTCTGCTGGGGAGATTCTAGGAAAGTCTTCTAGATCTTAGAAAGACACAGGGATGAGACAGTCCTTCGGGACTTCATGCCTGAATTTGATGCCTAGAACTGTGGAAGCCATCTCAGGACTATGAAGGGAACTAGCCCAGAAGAAAGCCAACAAGTTGGGATGACAGAGGGAAAAGGCAGAAGAATGTAAGACTTTTTTTTTAATGGGAAGAGCTAACATTTATTCAATCAACAATCACTGGGTGCCTGCCAGGGCCAGACACTGCTGGTGGTCGGGACACAGAGAACATGTGACTAGTCAACATAAAACTCTGTTGACGTCAGCCTGCCCTTGTTTTTCCCAGACATCACTAAGTAACAATATGCACAATGTTTCAAAAATGTAAGACTTTGAGGACGTCATTGAGTCACCGAATTAACAAAGCCTAACTTCACCCTACCTTAGGCCTTCATTTAAATGAAGTAATAAATCTCCTTATTGATTATTAAGGTCTTCTGCTCTTTGTAGCTGAACACAACCTATTGTGTCAAACTTTACAGGAATGTCTGAGTCTTTTGGCTCCGAAGGGACCACTCAGCTTGCACCCACATGAGTTGAGATACTCACCAAATGTCCCAAGCACGGTTCTCAACCTTGCCTGCGCATTAAAATCACCTGGGGATGTCCAAGATGTGTTCATGCCTGGTCTTCACACGCAGAGGTTCTGACACAATTGGCCTAGGCTGGGCCCTGGGATTTGATTTTTTTAAAGCTCCCTGGGCAATTTGAATGTAAGAGTCATTGATTTAAAAACTCCAAAGGATGTGGAAGATACATTTTGGGACACTTTTCCCTTCTTACCTCTGTCCTGCCTCACCTCTCCTCCCACCTCCCATGTTCTTAGCACCTCCCAAACACAGGGTGACCATTCATCTGAGTTTGCCTGGGACAATCCCAGTTTGTAACCATTGCCATGACATAATTATCAATAGCAAATCCTTTTACACCTAAAAATGGCCCCATTTGGATGACTGGTTGCCTTACCTAAAAGGACTCTTGGTGGATCTAGTTTAATCAAGTCCCTGAACGCCACCTCTCCCTTATTTCAGATGAGTGTGTGCCTACCTGAGTGTAGGTAGGAGGCCTAGGTGTGCAGAGGACCCAATCCACTTGCTGGAGTTTTTAATAAGTGCTTCAGTCCCAACCCTGGAGGCTTTAGATTTAGGGTGGAAGATTGTGGGTCGCAAAAGAATCTCAGATGTCTTGTAGAGAGTTAAGTATTCCCTGTTATTTTTATGTGCTAAATTATTTGTTACCACTCTGGTGTGCATGTAGTGTCATCTGAAGTCAGGGGAGTGATCTAAATGATCCCCACTGGGTTCTCCCCAACCCTAGGATGCCCTGATAATGCATATTCTGCTGTAGCCTTTCAGAATTGAAAGAGGAAATTACACCGTGGGAGCTGCTGAAGCAGAAGAGAGCTCTGGATTTAAGATGCTGGGGTGATGGGCTTCCCTGGTGGCGCAGTGGTTGAGAGTCCGCCTGCCGATGCAGGCGACACGGGTTCGTGCTCTGGTCCGGGAAGATCCCACGTGCTGCAGAGCGGCTGGGCCCGTGAGCCATGGCCTCTGAGCCTGCGTGTCTGGAGCCTGTGCTCCGCAACGGGAGAGGCCACAACAGTGAGAGGCCTGCGTACAGCAAAAAAAAAAAAAAAAAAAAGATGCTGGGGTGATATCCAGCGCAGACAGCTGAAGCATCAGGCAGAAGAAATTGAAAGGGAAGATCATAAAACCAAAGGAAAGATATTGAGTCTGTTTACTATGAGCTAATGAGAGTTTCAGAAGCTTGAGTGAGATTAGTCAGGCGCTTTGGATATCATGCAAATATAACTAAGGTATGGGCATCAGAGGGGGCCAACCATGTCTACTAGGGCAGCTAAGTGGAGTCCTAACTTCACAGAGATCTGATGAATCTTTGGGGGAAAAATCAAAGAAGATTTGGAGGACTGCTAGTTGGGCTCCATGAAGCTATAATGAAGACTTCTAAACAAGAAGGGGTTATCAAGGCTGCCCTCATGCTCTTGGGTAATGCCTTAGATGTTTAGAGAAACTACTCTGTGGGAGGGCAAAGCTGAGGGCAAAGCACTGGTCAGTTGCTGAAGAAAGGGAATACTTCACAATGAGACACTTAAGGGTGCCACTTAAACTCCTGAGTTCTCTGATACCACTCAAGAAGGAATTTGAAACAGGAAGAGCAAATTTCTTGCTGTTGCCCCAGAGGCAAGATATCTTTCCTCTATCTCTGGGAGAGAAGCAGGGTCAACTTTGGTGATTGTTTCAGTTATACATTGCTGTGTAATACACTATGTATTCCAGAAGTTAATGACTTAAAACAAGAACCATTTGTTTGCTCACAATTTTGATGTCAGGTCATAATTAAGGCTGGGACAATTCATCTTTGCTCTATGTAGCATCTGCTGGGACAGCTTGACTGGGATGCGGATTACTCTCAAGTCACCCTCCTCTCATAGCTAGCTGTCTGCTGAGAGCTCAGCCTGGGCAGGCAGCCAGGGGCCTCTATTCTCTTCCACACGGACCTTGGCAAATGGCTGCTTAGGCTCCCTTACAACATGGAGGCTAGGTTCCAAGAGGGACAAAGAGGAAGCTGACAGGCTCAGAACTGGGACAGCATCACTTTCTCTGTATTCAAAGCAGTCACAATCCCAGCCCCAGTGTAGAGTGGCAGAGAAATAGATCCTACCTCTCTGTGTCAAAAGTGACAAAAAATTTGCTGCCATCTTTAATACACTACATGGACCATAAGAGAGATCAGCCATAAAATGTCAGGACGAATGGCCATTGAAGTAGAATTTCCAAGTTGTCTGGTCCTGCAAGGAGGAAGGGAAGAGAAATTTGGGGAGTTCAATATTCCTGATGATTTGCTGGGGAGGAAGAAGAGACAAAGGCCATTTTCACTTCCTTGATACTATAATTTACACTCCTAGTTTATGCCTAAATTTGTGCAGCCAGGGGAAGAAAACATACATATCTATAGCTGAAAACTGCAAAATTTAAGACTGACATATAACAAATTATTTAATTCAAAAATATTTAGTATGTGCAAGATAGTATAATAGGTCTTATAATAATTATAAAGTTTTACAGAACATGGTTTCTGTCCTCGAGGAGATTTTCACTTGATTTAACAAGCATTTGCCAAGCATGTGTCAAGCACTGTCTAGGTGCTACCAACTGGTGGATGCAAAGATAGGAAACACCACCACCTCTGCCTTCACAGGTTTCACAATCTACTAGAGGAGAGAGATGAGCATAAATAAGTCATGTGACAAGTATGACTCAGCCTCTGTAAATGATAAGTAAGGTACGTGTATAATAGAAGAAAAAATGAAAATACTCAACCCAAAGTGTTAATAATGAGATCATGGGTGAAATTTTGTTTTTTCTTTATACTTTAATGTTTTCAAAAATGAATTTTGTTTGTTTGTTTGTTTGTTTGTTTTTATTATATATATATATTTTTTATTAGTTTCTGCTTTATAACAAAGTGAATCAGTCATACATATACATCTGTTCCCACATCCCTTCCTTCATGCATCTCCCTCCCTCCCACCCTCCCCATCCCACCCCTCCAGGCAGTCACAAAGCACCCAGCTGATCTCCCTGTGCTCTGCGGCTGCTTCCCACTATCTATCTACCTTACGTTTGGTAGTGTATATATGTCCATGCCTCTCTTTCGCTTTGTCACAGCTTACCCTTCCCCCTCCCCATATCTTCAAGTCCATTCTCAAGTAGGTCTGTGTCTTTATTTCTGTCTTACCCCTATGTTCTTCATGACATTTTTTTTTCTTAAATTCCATATATATGTGTCAGCATACAGTATTTGTCTTTCTCTTTCTGACTTACTTCACTCTGTATGACAGACTCTAGGTCCATCCACCTCATTACAAATAGCTCAATTTCATTTCTTTTTATGGCTGAGTAATATTCCATTGTATATATGTGCCACATCTTCTTTACCCATTCATCCGATGATGGACACTTAGGTTGCTTCCATGTCCGGGCTATTGTAAATAGGGCTGCTATGAACATTTTGGTACATGTCTCTTTTTGAATTATGGTTTTCTCAGGGTATATGCCCAGCAGTGGGATTGCTGGGTCATATGGTAGTTCTATTTGTAGTTTTTAAGGAACCTCCATACCGTTCTCCATAGTGGCTGTACCAATTCACATTCCCACCAGCAGTGCAAGAGGGTTCCCTTTTTTCCACACCCTCTCCAGCATTTATTGTTTCTAGATTTTTTGATGATGGCCATTCTGACTGGTGTGAGATGATATCTCATTGTAGTTTTGATTTGCATTTCTCTAATGAGTAAAGATGTTGAGCATCCTTTCATGTGTTTGTTGGCAGTCTGTATATCTTCTGTGGAGAAATGTCTATTTAGGTCTTCTGCCCATTTTTGGATTGGGTTGTTTGTTTTTTTGTTATTGAGCTGCATGAGCTGCTTATAAATTTTGGAGATTAATCCTTTGTCAGTTGCTTCATTTGCAAATATTTTCTCCCATTCTGAGGGTTGTCTTTTGGTCTTGTTTATGGTTTCCTTTGCTGTGCAAAAGCTTTGAAGTTTCATTAGGTCCCATGTGTTTATTTTTGTCTTTATTTCCATTTCTCTAGGAGGTGGGTCAAAAAGGATCTTGCTGTGATTTATGTCATAGAGTGTTCTGCCTATGTTTTCCTCTAAGAGTTTGATAGTGTCTGGCCTTACATTTAGGTCTTTAATCCATTTTGAGCTTATTTTTGTGTATGGTGTTAGGGAGTGATCTAATCTCATACTTTTACATGTCCCTGTCCAGTTTTCCCAGCACCACTTATTGAAGAGACTGTCCTTTCTCCACTGTACATTCCTGCCTCCTTTATCAAAGATAAGGTGACCATATGTCCGTGGGTTTATCTCTGGGCTTTCTATCCTGTTCCATTGATCTATCTTTCTGTTTTTGTGCCAGTACCATACTGTCTTGATTACTGTAGCTTTGTAGTATAGTCTGAAGTCAGGGAGCCTGATTCCTCCAGCTCCATTTTTCGTTCTCAAGATTGCTTTGGCTATTCGGGGTCTTTTGTGTTTCCATACAAATTGTGAAATTTTTTGTTCTAGTTCTGTGAAAAATGCCAGTGGTAGTTTGATAGGGATTGCATTGAATCTGTAGATTGCTTTGGGTAGTAGAGTCATTTTCACAATGTTGATTCTTCCAATCCAAGAACATGGTACATCTTTCCATCTATTTGTATCATCTTTAATTTCTTTCATCAGTGTCTTATAATTTTCTGCATACAGGTCTTTTGTCTCCTTAGGTAGGTTTATTCCTAGATATTTTATTCTTTTTGTTGCAATGGTAAATGGGAGTGTTTCCTTGATTTCACTTTCAGATTTTTCATCATTCGTATATAGGAATGCCACAGATTTCTGTGCATTAATTTTGTATCCTGCAACTTTACCAAATTCATTGATTAGCTTTAGTAGTTTTCTGGTAGCATCTTTAGGATTCTCTAGGTATAGTATCATGTCATCTGCAAACAGTGACAGCTTTACTTCTTCTTTTCCAATTTGGATTCCTTTTATTTCCTTTTCTTCTCTGATTGCTGTGGCTAAAACTTCCAAAACTATGTTGAATAAGAGTGGTGAGAGTGGGCAACCTTGTCTTGTTCCTGATCTCAGTGGAAATGGTTTCAGTTTTTCACCATTGAGGACGATGCTGGCTGTGGGTTTGTCATATATGGCCTTTATTATGTTGAGGAAAGTTCCCTCTATGCCTACTTTCTGCAGGGTTTTTATCATAAATGGGTGTTGAATTTTGTCGAAAGCTTTCTCTGCATCTATTGAGATGATCATATGGTTTTTCTCCTTCAATTTGTTAATATGGTGTATCACGTTGATTGATTTGCGTATATTGAAGAATCCTTGCATTCCTGGAATAAACCCCACTTGATCATGGTGTATGATTCTTTTAATGTGCTGTTGGATTCTGTTTGCTAGTATTTTGTTGAGGATTTTTGCATCTATGTTCATCAGTGATATTGGCCTGTAGTTTTCTTTCTTTGTGACATCCTTGTCTGGTAAAAATGAATTTTTTAAGATAGAAAAAATAATATATATTAAGTGCAAGATGGTGTTGTAATAGAGAAATTTCAGGATGTTCAGGGAGCTGAGAGGGAGTCCCTAGCTCCTCCTGGAAGGAGGAGAGAGAAGTTTCTATCAACTTCTTAGAGGAGGTGACATCAAAGTATGGCTTGAAGGGGGAATAGAAGTTGTGATTGACATTTGTCATTTGGGGGGTGTAACCTTGCCTAAACCTCTGATCTGAGAGAAATTCTTTATTGTGTGTGCACTGCTGGGTCTCTAGAACTTTGTCTCTTCAAGGGAAGTCAGAGAGGTAAGAGGCTCCATTTATATTTCTTTCCTTCTTGGAAGTCAGGGCATGAGCACAAGCCCTGGGTTCAGCCTGTCAGACTCCCTGCCCATGATATTGAATCTGATGTTAGAGGAACAAAGACAGGATGGATAAAACTCATCTGTAGCCAGTGTGGAGGGGTGTGATGGTGGTGAGAGTACTGGCTAATGGCAACAGTGCCCTGCAGCAGCGATGGCAGAACCCTGTTAAAAAAACAGCTGTATTTTTGGCCCTTGACCCTCCTTGGTTCCTTGTTCGTGTCCGTATTCTAACCTTGGTCCTCCAGCTTCCTTTTATTCTGTGAGTCCCCAAAACGCTTCCAACAAAGTCCTTAAGGAGAGCCAAGCTTGGGTTCGGTTGTTTGAAGCAACTGACTGATACAGGACAGGGCTAGGCAAGTGGGGTGCTGGGGTGTAGGGGAGGGAGGGGGTAGGTGAAAGAATCACAGCACGTGCAAAGACCAAGAAAGAGTGCATGTGGTTCCATCTAGAAGGAGAGATAAGATGTACTCAAATATATCCATGGTAGGGAAAAATATCCTTGCTAACTATTCTGGAGGTGCAGAGGAAGGCACAATCACTTTTTACTGGGTTTATTAGCAAAGATGCGGTAGAAGAAATGGAATTAGCTTGATCATTGGAGAAGAGGAAAGAAAAGGGTAGTTTTTCCAGGCAGAAGGAAAAGTATATACTGATTGAAAAGATCCATGTATATTTAGGAATCTAGTAGTAAAGTAAATAGTTCAATTTAGCGGAAGCATGGAGGACTAGCAAAGGAGCTTGGGTGGTTGGTAGGTACAAAATTCTACCGGCGTTTCGTGCTAGGACATAGACTTTCGATTTTATTTGGTACGTAATAGGAAAACACGGAAGGTTTGTGAACAGGGAGTGTCACCATGCAAGTGTTGCTTTAAGATGCTAAATCTGGTGGCCATGGACAGAATGGTCAGTTAGGGCTACTGCAATAACTTAGGATGAGTTGGTAATGTCCTGAATTAGGTGATGGCAGTGGGAATGGAAAGGACCAATGTGCAAAATATAAATAAGAATTTGTAAACTGACAGCTCCTCTGTTTTAAAAGAACTAATTTTAGGGCCTCCCTGGTGGCTCAGTGGTTAAGAATCCACCTGCCAATGCAGGAGACATGGGTTCAAGCCCTGGTCTGGGAAGATCCCACATGCCGCAGAGCAACTAAGTCCAAGCGCCACAACTACTGACCCTGCACTCTAGAGCCCGCGAGCCACAACTGTTGAAGCCGGTGTGACTAGAGCCCATGCTCCACAACAAGAGAAGCCCACGCACCACAATGAAGAGTAGCCCCTGCTCGCCACAACCAGAGAAATCCCGTGGGCAGTAACGAAGACCCAACACAGCCAAAAATAAATAAACAAATACATAAAATTTATTTTTTAAAAAACTAACTTTAAACACACATATGCACACACTGTGTTTATAAGTGGGCTGTGTTTACATATATACAGAGTATAATACACCTCATATGCTGGCTGTAATTCTTTCCAACTAATAGCATGGTGAATTTATTCCATACATTATGCAAAACAAATAAAACAAATACAGCCCAGCAAAAATGTTCTGCATCATTTCATGAAAGTACTCGGAGTGTGTTAGTGGGTGTGTGTGTATGTGGACTTGGAATGCTGCAAAAAGCTTGGACTATAGATGGAGTTCTCAAATTCCTCTGAGGAATCAGGCTGTTTCCTGTAACTATGCTCTTAGTGTAGTTGGAGTTGGTGATTAATACAATGTGTTATTGCTGAAGTAGACGGGTGTTCCCTGGGTTTGTCTATGGAAAAAACTCTGATAGTTCCAAGGACAGTGAAGTTTAAAAGGTCCCTTGATAAATAGGATGAGCTAAGGCAAATATGTGATAAACTGAGAGTCAATTTACAACCCTCCTTCTATCATCCAGTCATGTTTATTGATTCTTCCTCCTAATTATATTTGAAATCTATACCTTATTCTCATCTAATCCCTCACTGTCACCCCAAAACTCAACTCAAAAACACCTTCTTGGGGCTTCCCTGGTGGCGCAGTGGTTGAGAGTCCGCCTGCCGATGCAGGGGACACGGGTTCGTGCCCCGGTCCAGGAAGATCCCATATGCCGCGGAGTGGCTGGGCCCGTGAGCCATGGCCGCTGAGCCTGCGCGTCCGGAGCCTGTGCTCTGCAATGGGAGAGGCCACAACAGTGAGAGGCCCGTGTACCTCAAAAAAAAAAACACCTTCTTGACCACCGCATCTCTAGTCAGATCCCTAGGTCCCTTGCTTTCCAACAAAGCAGATGCATTCATCAATTTGTCTGCTTTCAAGATGCCCCCTTTCTAGCAAGGCAGTCCCATGGCCCTTCCTGAGTAGACAGACAGTAGGCTACCTGACCCTGCCCTCAACTACATCTGGCCCTGACTCAAGATTCACCCACCACATTTCCTTCCTTAGGACTTTGGAATTGGGACCCGATAACTCTAATTAGCTCTAAGTGTTGTTGGATCTGAAGATCATGCAGAGTTTAGAGCTTGGCACCAGTTGAGGGAAGCCATGGTGAACCATGTGAAAACAGAGCAATGGGACAGTCTGGAGAGAGGAATATATGTGCCAAGGGAAGAGCAGACAAAAGATCCCATTATCCCAAAAGGAATGAAAGAGATAGAGATGGAGAAAGAGAGAGAAATGGTCAGAGGCCTAGCTGCTCTTGTCCTCAAGGTATTTCAGATCTAGAAACTGGGGTTTCTGAATCTTGAGGATCCAGGACACATTTCCTCCTTGGGTTCCATGACATTTCCCTACATCCTTATAATGAGCCCTCCTTGATTTCAGCCAGTTTGAAGTCATTCCTATTCTTTGCCCCTAATTAACCATCCCGCAGCTCCTAGTCCATTCTCTTAGCAACTACCATTCTATACTGTAGCTGTTTATTTGCTGTCTCCCTTCTCTGTTGGGCTTTGAACTCCCTTGAGGCAAGAACTTTGTCCTGTTCCTGTTCATCTTTTGTATCCCCAGCACTTAGGGAAGTGATTGGCATATTAGCAGATATTCAGTAAATGTTTAGAAAGTATTTTTAGAGTTAGGGGTCATCCTTTTCACAACTTGTATTGATTCTGCCTTATTCTAACTCTGGTTTCCACTGGGTTTTGACAGCATGGACATTGCATACAAGCAATTGCTTCTGAGCTGTCCTAGGAGTCTCGGAGTGTGGTGCTAGGAGCTGGGAAATACCAGACTCCCAGGCTGAAAGGGACCTTGAGAGACCGTTGCTCTATGAAAACTGAGATAGTTCTGTTGTGAAAGATTAGCCACTCTGTTTTATTTAAGAACACTGTTTAACTTCACACACACAAATATTGTAGCAATACTAATGAAAAACTAAAAATTTAAAAAATTTCACTCATGATGTCATCACTACAATAAAATAAACTGTTTTCGTTAAGTCCACAACCCCTGCCAGTCCTTGTTTGTATGCATTTATATAACTTTTACAGAGTTGATGTCATCATTAAGATAAAAATGTGTTCTCTTTTTCACTCAACAGTTCATCATAATTATTTTTCCATGTGGCTACAAAGACTTTCTAAGTTTTAATAGCTACATAATATCTTAATTGATTAGATATGCTTTAAATTACTTAGATCCTCCTACTATGGACAATCACATTGTTTCTTTTTCTCTTTCTTTCCTTTTTTTCTTCCCTTCCTTCCTCCTTTTCCTCCTTCCCTCCTTCCTTCCTCCCTCCCTCCCTTCCTTCCTCTCTCCCTCCCTTCCTTCCTCCCTCCCTCCCTTCCTTCCTTTCCTTCTTTTTTCTTTCTGCTATTACAACTATAATTGCTTTGGACATCTTTGTGTAAATTCTTTTCTTCTTTAGCTTAAGTCAGAATAATTCTTCCACAGCCCAGTTACTGGGATAAGGTTCTGCTTTCGTTTGACAACAAATATTTACTGAGCACCTACTGCTTTAACTGCTAAATGCTGGGGACCCAATGATAAAAATGATGCCTAGCCCTCAAAGAGCTCTCCTCCTGGCAATGGAGAAACACATTAACAGAAAAGCCAGAATATACCACAGTCAAGCACTGTAATATAGATAAGAACACATTGCTGTGGATGCCCAAACGGAGTTTGTCTGGGGGGTGCTTGATTTACCACATTGCTTTCTAAAGGATGCAGATGTTCTCTACCCCAGCATACATGGGTGCAATCTCTCCAGCCAATGTCATTACTAAAGACATTCAAAGAAGGAAATTTGTAGCCCTCTTAATAGTAAAAATCATACTGAGCTCTTATCATGTTCCAGTGGTTTATGGACCTCATACAATTCCCTCAACAACAATATGAGGTCTTTATGATTATTGTCCTATTTTACAGAATAAGAAATAGAGGGTCAAAAGTGTGAAGTAACTTGCCAGCGTCACATAGCTAGAAAGTCATGGAGCCAGTTTGTGGATTCACACAGGTGAGATATGGAATCACACTCTTAATCACCACACTCTGCCATGGATAACACAACAGGAGATTCCTTTACAAACGAAATCCCCTTCTCAGTGGGGATGCGGCTCAGTTGGGCTCTATTTTCTGTAAATGTAATGCCTCCTTTCCAGCAAGGGGCTTACTGGAAAGCACTGTGTTTATCGTGCTTGAGGCCTTGAGGATGGGGTTTTGAGTCTGCTCAAAGGTTCTCTTTCCTCTTCAACCCACACTAACAGGTCCTCTTCCCAACCCTCACCCCAACTTTATGGACTAAAGAAGTGTTGATTCAGCAGATGGTATTTGGATGACCATCTGGAAGCCCATTCTGATTCAGCTGTGCTGCTAGATTACTTTCATGGATGCTGTGGCAACGAAGAGCACATTCTTTTTTTTTTTTTTTTTTTTTTTTTTGCGGTACGCGGGCCTCTCACTGTTGTGGCCTCTCCCGTTGCAGAGCACAGGCTCTGGACTCGCAGGCTCAGCGGCCATGGCTCACGGGCCCAGCTGCTCCGCGGCATGTGGGATCCTCCCGGGCCGGGGCACGAACCCGTGTCCCCTGCATTGGCAGGCGGACTCTCAACCACTGCGCCACCAGGGAAGCCCCTAAGAGCACATTCTTTAGCCTCTTATTATGAGTCAGTATGATCTTCATAGCAGGTAATATCTGTCTCTCCATCTTTGACATGTCTATTTTCATCACTGTGGGAATTGCATACAGAAATATATATGTATATATGAAATTGCCTTTTTGAAAGCACATACATATTCTCATAAATGTTTCCTAGGAGAGAAATTATTAGCAAGGAAACTGCATCTAAATAGAAAAAAGAAGTTGTCTTTGGTTTTGGTTCCCAAGAAATAGCCCCTGAGACAGCAGTTCATGAGCGAGTGATTTATTGGGAAAACACTCCCAGGAGAAGCCAGTGAGGGAGTGGGGGAAGCAGGACAGGGACGTGGGAGATGCTGAGCAAGGGGACGATTTCAGACGAAGTTTCTGCTTCCACCTGATCCCCAGGGGAGCTCTGGTGTGTTAATTATTCCTCGGAGTTTGTCTCAGTCAAAGCAAGGGAGTTGAACTTTGGTACTCCTGTGCAGTGAGTCACTGGCTTTGGGCCAGTTTATGGAGATGTAAACTCTGTGCACTTTTGGCTCTCTGGGCTATGGCAAAGCAAACCAGTAGCCCTTGGGAGTCCTCTGAAGAAGGTCCCAGGTACGAGATGCTAGATCAGAAGCAGGCAGAAGTGGAGGATAGGCACACAGAACCTTTAAAAAGCATCCTGCTTGGAATAGAGTCCAGTCCAGAAATCTGACTGCACAGAAAGTAAGAGCACAGTCTCTAGAAGTAGATCTGGATTTACATTCCGACTCCACTATGCTAGATATGTAGCATGTACGGCTAAGCCTTGGTTCTCTCCTTTGTGAAATGGTAATACTATCTTCTGGGGGAGGTGTAAAAATTCAAGATATTTTATTTAAAGGATTATTTTGATGACTATAATAAACAAGAACTCAGTAAACCATTAATTCTGATTTAATATAAAGATAATTTTTAAAATGTACTCAGCCCAGCTGGATCAAACACATTAATATATCCTTTTTCACATCATGAAATGTGCATAAATTATACTGAGAGATGATATATTTTTCCCGTCACTTTACCTGTGTAGAGTATTCCTTCCCTTAGAGAGAGCCATCAGTCAGGAAGTCAAAAATGAGCTTCTTTTCAACATGCAAGCAGGAAGAAACTTTACTTTTGCTCACCAATGCTTTTCCTTTTAACTTTTAAAAATGAAAATCTTTGAACAGACACAGAAAGGGAGAAGAGAGCATACAGAATCCCTGGAGAGTATAATGAACCTAGTTTCAAAAATTATCAACTCATGGCCAATCTTCTTTCATCCGTACCCCAACAGTACCCTCTCTCCCACATTCTTTTGAAGCAAATACTAGATATTGTATAATTTCAATATGTATCTCTAAAAGGTAAGGACTTTTAATTTTTAAATTAACATGAAGTAAAACTGCCTTTTTGCAGTATGTATAATTCCATGAATTTTAACACATGTGTAGACTCATGTAACCATTATTACAATCATGATACAGAGTAGTCCCATCTCCCAGAGGACCTTTTTTTTTATCTATAACCACAATCCTACTATTACATCTCTTAAAAGCTGACAGTAACAAACAGACTTTTAAAGATAAATATGATCCTATTTATCTACAATCATGAGACAACACTCTAATTCCCAGAGTCCCTTTTACAAAAGAAATGTTCATGTCTAGGCATTCAGATACACTATAAACAGAATATATTCTAAGCATCCTTCACCCTTCTTTTCGACAAGCTGTCCAAACATGACCCTTTTGTAACAATTCACTCATTTTCTTCTGCATACGATTATCTTCCTGCCCAACACAGATCTCTTTCTCTGATAGATATTTTATAACATCCTCAGTTCTCCCCATTAGCAGAATTATCCACCTTAACATGATTAACCCTTTAGATTTATAGAAGTCAATCAGTTTTAGTTGAATGATACAGTTTGACCTGAAATAACTCAAGTACTGCCTTTGTTTCTTAAGAAAATAGTTTAGAATCTTAGATCTGGAAAGGAGTTTAGAAGCCATTCACTTGGATCCCCTCATTTCATGGATGAGAAAAATCAGCGCAGAGAAGTTTTAAAATTTACCAGAGGTACACTGCTGATTAGGAGAAGAGCTGGGACCAGAACTGGGTGTCCCGGTCTTGAGGGCTCTTTCCGCCACACCATATTGGTGGTCATCCTTTTTCCTTCATTTTGCTGTCACCTGAGTGTGGGTTTCATTACAATTTGCATATCCATATGCCATGAAAAGCAGTTAGGAATACTTTGTTACTAAAAAAAAAACCCAGAAAAGATATTTTATGAAATGTCCAGAAAAGGCAAATCTATAGAGACCAAAAAAACAAATCAGTAATTGCCTGGAGCTGTGGGTAAGAATGGGGATTGACTGCAAACTGGCACAAGGAATCTTTAGGGAGTGAAGGAAATGTTCTAAAACTGGATTGTGGCGGTGATTGCACAACTCTGTAAATTTACTAAAATTGTATGCTTAACATGGATGAATTTTATGGTGCCTAAATTAAACTATACCTCAGTAGAGCTGTTTAAAAAAATAGTTGCATATTGATATTAAATTATCTCTTATAACAAGAGAAGTAGGTGATTCCCAGCTTGGTTCAGCAGTTTCACAATGTCATCGGACTCATGTTCTTACTGTGTTTTAAGTCTACTATCCTAGTTAGTTAAGTCTACTATCCTATGTTAGTCTAGTTCTAACATACTATCAGAACATGTTGGCCTCTGATCCTCACGCTGGTCCTGTGACGGTCCTGTGACGGCTGTTGCAGCTCCAGGATCAGGTCCACATATACAGCAAGAAGAAAAATGGCGTCCTTGAGTTCTCAGCTCCCGCCTGTCTCCTTTATAAGAGGACGTCCACCCATCGACTTCTTCTGGTCTCTCATTGGGCAGAACTAGGTCACGTGCCACCCCATATGCAAAAAAAGGCTGAGACTATGAGTAAATAGCAAACAGGAGTGGCGTTACCAAGACTGGCTTAGTGCTGGCGCTGGCCACATTGCCTCTCTGAACCAAAAGGAAGTTCTATTGGCAAGAATCAGGGGTGCAGGGTGTTGAGATGGATATTGAGTGGGCAGCTCAGAGTGTCTCCCACACCAGGAAAGTCAAAATGTGTTAAATACGTTGTTCTTTGTTCAGAGTTTTAAGAGCATAAAAGTTAAGAACACAGATGCTGGAGAAAGACTGCTAAGGTTCAATCCCAGCCTCGCCTAGCTCACTGGGTGAACTTAGGGGAGTTAGTCAACCACTCTGTGACTTTGTTGCCTTCATTGTAAACTGGAGATAATAATAACACCTATTCGGAGTTATGTGAGAACTAAATGAGTTAACACATGGAAAGTGCTTAGAACAATGCCTGACACATAGTAAGCACTGCATAAATGGTATTATGTATGTGTGAGAATGCATGTAAATGTGTTATTTTGGTACATCTTTTATTCAACAAATATTTATTGACTATTTGATATGTGCCAGGCAGTGAGCTAGACACTTGGATAAAACTATGAACAAGATAGAGTGCCTCTTGACCTTGCTGAGCTTGTATTCTGAGGGAAGAAACCTATAATAAATAAGTCAACAAATACATAAAAAATTAGATTGTGATAAGTACTATGAAGGAAATAAACAGGGTGAAGAGATAGAGAATAGAAGGAGCAATTGTCTTAATGCAGGAAGGAACAATTAAGCTGAGATCTGACCAGTGGAGTAGTCATAGGAGCAACCAAGGCAAGAACTTTCCAGCTAGTGAGAACAGTTAGTGCAAAGGTCCTGGGGAAGGAAAGAGTTTGGCCTGTTCTAGACTGTCCACAAAGCCAATATCACTGGAACAGGGTGAGTGGGGGGATGGGTGAGGCTGAAGAGAAAGTCAGGCCCCACACCACATAATGCCTTGTAGGCAGTGGGAAGGTGCTTGGGCTTTAGTCTTAGTGAAGTGAGAAGCCACCAAAGACAGAAATGGCCAGTATTATGTGTTTGTCTTTTGTAGACTTTTTTTTTACTGAAGTATAGTTGATTTACAATGTTTCAGGTGTACAGCAAAGTGATTCACATATATATATATATATATATATATATATATGTTATATATATTCTTTTTCAGATTCTTTTCTATTATAGGTTATAAAAAGATATTGAATATAGTTCCCTGTGCTATACAGTAGGTCCTTGTTGGTTATCTATTTTATATATGGTAGTGTGTATCCCAAATTCCTAATTTATCCCTTCCCCCACACTTTCCCCTTTGGTAACCACAAGTTTGTTTTCTATGTCTGTGATAATGTGTTTGTTTTTAATCACTCTGACTGCTTTGTGGCTTGAAGGGTGACAGGAGTAGACTCTGGGAGACCAGCTGTATACAACGATAGCTTGAATGAGGATGGTGGCAAAGAACATGGAGAGGAACCCAGGGAACCATTTGTGTGTGTGTGTGTGTGTGTAATAAGGACCATGTGTTCCGCCATCATGCTGGCTCAGTGGAGGATTTCAAACTGTTCCATGTCTTCTCACCTTGGTCAGGGGGCACTGGCTGCCTTCTCATTCCACCACCACTCCTTGATGTATCTAGAGACCACAGCTTCACCTCTCGGTAGTGCTTCTGGGTGGCCAAAAAGGGTCCAGGGCTGTTGAACAGGTAGTTGCCCACATGAAGAGGTCGGAGGAGAGGCAAGCATCACTGGCTGAAGGATGGACAGGCGTGTGCCAATCCCTGGCAAATAGTGGACCTCAGGGAAGACAACTGGACACTGACTTGGAGGGCCACTGGGACAGGTGAGAAGTGAGGCTTCTTCTGGAAGAAGCTTGACATTTCTCAGACTTAAAATCTTCCTCACTGTCCTTATTCCCTCCTCCTCTCCTCCAGGCCCACAGTAGTCGTGGGAAACTTGCTGTACAAATGGTCACCTGAATGTCTCTGTTTCACAGGTAGATTTAATAATTGAGTATTTGCAATCTTGGTTTTCTGTTTGTGAAGTGGGTGACTCTATCTATCTAGGGCAGGGGCAGGCTCTCAGGGGCAAATGGGGAAGAATTCCATAAGATGGGGGAGGTTGCATTAATTAATATTTTCAAATAGTAAGGAGACACATACATATATGTACAATAGGAATATGGGTAGACCTGCTCTTACACAACAAGAAATTGGTTCTTTGCTCTAGTCTGAAAGTGTTGGGACTGGGAAGGAGGCAGGGGTATCTCTGCACTCCCATGAGAATGGATGGGTGGAGCTCCACAGGATGCAATGGTCAGGAAGAAGGCCACAGGATGGCCCCACCAATTGCAACTAAAAAAAGACCCAAGCCGGCCCCACCCGTCTGCCAAAAAGGACAATCAGTGGTTATCTGGCAACAATGATGCCTCCACCCCTTTTAGTATTAGAAGATTTAATTAACCACCCAAAGCTGCTCTTGATGTTATTTCCAATCAAGTTTCATCTGTGTAAACCTGTTAATGGGAAAGGACAGGGTATCCCACAGTGACTTGCCTCTGCTCCATACCGAATGGGTGACACTACATCTATAAAATCATAGTCTAATAGAGAACAGACTTGTGGTTGCTGAAGGGGAAGGAGGGTTGGGGAGGGAAGAATTGGGAGTTTGGGATTAGCAGATGCAAATTAGTATATATAGGATGGATAAACAACAAGGTCCTACTGTATAGCACAGGGAACTATATTCAATATCCTGTGATAAACCATAGTGGAAAAGAATATATACATCTATAACTGAGTCACTTTGCTGTACAGCAGAAATTAACACAGCATAGTAAATCAACTATACTTCAATAAAAAATTTTTAATGAAAAATAAATAAATAAATAAAATAAAATCATAGTCTACAAGACTTTAATTTTACAGCTGAGACCCAGAGAATTTGGCTGGCCTAAGGTGACACAAACAGTTAATGACCTGAGAATCATCTTGGACTAACTCAGTTCTCTGACAGGAGGTTGTTGGGTGGAGTTTAATTGAATTGGCTTGACCCCAGCAGGGACCTCCTTCTCACCCAGTACGTGAAAGCCTATCATGCTTGTTTATAATGCAAAATGGCCTCTTGCTAAGTTGTGCTCGTGGAGTCCTGAACTTAAACTTAGTCTCACTGACTCACAATCATGGGGAGAGCCAAGTGGAAGCATTTGTAGAAGACTTTAAAACAAGGATAGTTCTGTTACTTTCAAATACTGTATCTATTGTGATAGAAACCGTTAACAAAGGGCAGCCAAGGACAGGTCCAGCCAGCACTCCCAGGGCAAGGATTGAGCCAGCCTGCCTCTCTAAGGCTCTGAGCTCTTTGGGTTTGAAAGGGGTGCATGAGGGGAGATTGGAGGGCTGGCACTGTAGAGACAGTTGCAGAGGCCAGGGCCAAGATTGCCAGATGGTCACATTGGATACCTACCTTTCAATTAATGCATTTGAAGGAGCAAAAGGTGAGGGACATAATTGTGTATTTGCAGGGTTGAGCTGCATATAAAAACTTGACAGACTCACACAGTGGCAGCTGTGGTCTGAGACAGCACGGCCTGGCTCTCAGGGACCTGTTCTCCAGAAACGAACAGCTCAGGTTTGTTAGCAATTTTGTCGTAGGAGATGGGCCCCAGATGAGTTTGGAATCCAGGATGGATCAGACCCTGTGCTGACTGGCCCCATCCATCTTCTTTCACAGGTCACTGTGGTTCAAATGAAGATAGACACAGCCTTTAAGGAGAAGAGGGTAAGAAAAGATGTTGGAAAAGAAAACAAATAGCCTAGAGATCAAATAAGCCTTTGTTAGCAAGAGGCAGGTCCAGCTTTTTGAGGGGGAAGATATGAGTGCTTTTGCAATTTGGTAAGCAATAACTGAGTATCTTAGATACTGGGGTATCTAAGGTGACTGAGGTTACTAAGGTGAACAAAGCAGAGGCCCCCCTTTCACTGGCCCACACTCTACTCTAGTGTATGTGTCTGGGGCTCACTTTCTTCTTAGTACCAATTGGTTCTACTCATCCCACTTCAATATTCAGCAGCCTGGGGCCTTCAGCAGCAGTCCCAAAAGGGAGAGGTGGAGGTGTGCTGGCAAATTGTGGAATATTATAAAGCTGTTAAAAAATAACTTAGCTCAATTCTCCTTTTTTGAGACCAGATTACCCTGATACCAACACCAGACAAAAACATCACAAGAAAAGAGCTTAAATGACCATACTTTCTTAAAAGGTCCTATTCATTTCCAATGTTTATTTCACTTTTCTTCGCAGTGGTTTATCTTGGTATGCACCTAACTTTAAGGATCTAGAATCCATGTTTGTATTAGTTAACATGGCCTCAAATCCCATTTTGTTTAACAAATACTTATTCATCACCACTATACATCGGGTGTCATACAGGTGTCTATGAAAGCCTTTATCACGTCATATCAAAGCCATCTGCTTATGAGTCTGACTCCCCCACTACAAAGCAGTATTCATGTCTCACTCACGCCTGTGTCCCCAGCACCTCACACAGGCTATTCCCATAGGACTTGGCATTCAATACATGTTTGGGGACTGTATGTCAAAATGTGGGTACACCTTTAATATGGGGCTGAAAATACATGAGTGCCAATAGAGTGATGGGGATTGGGTGATGAATCTGAGGGAGATTTAGGTGGTGGGGTTGAGGAGAGGGACAACAGTAATGGGAAAGAAGGCTGGGAAGTGGGATAGAATCAGATCATAGTGAGGCTTAAGGCCCATGCTAAAGAGCTGGAATCTAGTTTTGTATCCAATGGGGAGATTGAAGGGTTAGGAGACAATGAAAGATCATCTTCATATTAATTTTTAAAAAGAAAATTCTTGTAAAGCCCATATGTGTATCAGTTAGGGGGCTTTCGATTGAGAGTAACAGAAAACCTGACCCTAACAAAGTTAAAAAAAGGAATTCAGTGGTTTGTACAACTGAAAATTCCAGATGTAGAGTAGACTACAGGCACAATTTCATCAAGACCCTGGTTTCATTTCTCTATGATTATCTTAGCTTTGTCCTCCTCCATGTGTTGGCATCATCCTCAGACTTGTTTCTCTCATGGTTGCAAGACTGCTGCCACCAGGGCTAGTTGCTATTTCTCCTAACCTTTAATGAAAAGTCCAAAGTTTCACTCTGATTAGACCAGTTTATGTCTCATTCCCGCATGAACAAATTCATGAGCCAGAGCCAGATAAATAGGATTAAACTGATGGCTTAGGCCAACTGAGGCCATCCCCATGGCCAAGAGTGGATCAATCCATCCAAAATGCATGACTACTTCCCAGTAGGAGAGTGATGTTTGGAAAGCTGAGAAGGCAACCAACAATGTTCACTACAATATGACAGAATAAATGCCTAAGAATAAGGAAGGAATTTATGAAAAAGAAGAATGGCAAAGGAGAATTTGCCTTACTTTATTAAAATGATGAAAAAATAGAATGATATTGGCACAAAGAACCCCAAAATAAATCCAAGTTGATTTTAAAATTAGTCCATTACAGGTGTGGCATTTTGATGGTGGTTTATTTAATGAAAAGTATTGACATAATTATCAATCAAACTGGAAGGAGATCAAGTTAGATTCCTGGTCCTTGCAACATAAATAACAAATTCCAAATGTATCAGAAAACCAAAAATAAAAAACAAAACAATAAAGTCATTAGAAGAACATTGGAAGAAGAAAATTGATTCAGTCACCAACGGCCAATGATTTAATCAATTGTGCCTATATAACGAAGCCTAAGGACAGGGTTCAGAAGCTCCATTCCCCTTCCCACACACCTTGCTCTATGCATCTCTTCCATATGGCTGTTCTTGAATTATATCCATTTATGATAACCAATAATCTAGTAAGTAATCTCTTTTCCTGAGTTCTATGAGCAGCTCTAGCAAAGTAACTGAACCTGAAGAGGGAGTCTTTGGAATCTCCGATCTATAGTTTATTGGTCAGAAGCACAGGTAATGAATAACCTGGACTTGAAGTGGGCATCTGAAGTGGGGAGGGGACTTTCTTGTGGAACTAAACCCTTAACATGTGAGATCTAACACTATCTCCAGGTATATCTACCTATCAGAATCGAGTTAATAAGATACCCAGCTGGTGTCAGAGGACTGTTTGATGTGTGGAAAACTCACACGTCTGGTATCAGAAGTGAAGCAGTGCTGTGGCAGAGCATTGAGACTAGAGGGGACACACAGAAGGAGTGTGGTTTTCCTTCACATTTCTGGGGCAGTGGTGGGATTTGCTAGATCAGACCTGGCTCATGGAAACATGTGGCTTGGGAAGAGAAAGGATGAAAGGGCAGGGGAAAATAAAACTAGGAAAACAGTTCATTTATGATAGCATCAAAAAGTAAAATACTTGTGATTGCCTTTTTTAAAATTTTAGCCATTCTAGTGGGTGTGTAGTGGTATTTCACTGGGGTTTTGATTTGCATTTTCCCGATGGCTAATGATGTTCAACATAATTAAATAAATTTAACCAAAAAATGCATAACTCATACACTGAAAACTGCAAAACATTCGTGAAAGAAATTTTAAGTTTTAGATAAATGGAATGATATCCCATGTTAATGGACTGGAAAACCAAATATTGTTAAGATGGCAATATCCCTTCAGCTGATCTACAGTTCAATGCAGTCTCTATAAAAACAGCAGTTGGGGGACTTTCCTGCTGGTCCAGTGGCTAAGGCTCTGCACTCCCAATGCAGAGGGCCCAGGTTCAATCCCTGGTCAGGAAACTAGATCCCACATACTGCAACTAGTGTTCCCACATGCCACAACTAAAAGATCCTGCACACGACAATGAAGATCCTGTGGGCCGCAGCTAAGACCTGGCGCAGCCAAATAAATAAATAGATAGATAGTTTTTAAAAAGATAAAATAGAAGCTGTATTCTTTGCAGAAATCGACAAACTGATTCAAAAATTCTTATGAAAAGAGAAGGCCTGCGATAATGTTCTTAAATCTTGAAAAAGAACAAAGTTGGAAGACTCATACATCAGGAAGGTGTTTTTAGGATGGAGGAAATATGCCCACATTTATAGGTGAAGGGGAAGGGCCACTTCAGAGGGAGGGATTAGATACCCTTAAGAGAGTCTTGGGATACCTTAAATGTAAATGGATTAAATGCTCCAACCAAAAGACATAGACTGGCTGAATGGACACAAAAATAAGACCCATATATATGCTGTCTACAAGAGACCCACTTCACACCTAGGGACACATACAGACTGAAAGTGAGGAGATGGAAAAAGATATTCCATGCAAATGGAAATCAAAAGAAAGCTGGAGTAGCAATTCTCATATCAGACAAAATAGACTTTAAAATAAAGACTATTACAAGAGACAAAGAAGGACACTACATAATGATCAAGGGATCATTCCAAGAAGAAGATATAACAATTGTAAATATTTATGCACTCAACACAGGAGCACGTCAATACATAAGGCAGATGTTAACAGACATAAAAGGGGAAATCGAAAGTAACACAATCATAGTAGGGGACTTTAAAACCCCACTTTCACCAATGAACAGATCATCCAAAAAGAAAATAAATAAGGAAACACAAGCTTTAAATGATACATTAAACAAGATGGACTTAATTGATACTTCCAGGACATTCCATCCAAAAACTACAGAATACACTTTCTTCTCAAGTGCTCATGGAACGTTCTCCAGGATACATTGTATCTTGGGTCACAAATCAAGCCTTGGTAAATTTAAGAAAATTGAAATCATATCAAGTATCTTTTCTGACCACAATGCTATAAGACTAGGTATCAATTACAGGAAAATATCCCTAAAAAATACAAACACATGGAGGCTAAACAACACACTATTTAATAACCAAGAGATCACTGAAGAAATCAAAGAGGAAATCAAAAAATACGTAGAAACAAATGACAATGAAAACACGATGATCCAAAACCTATGGGATGCAGCAAAAGCAATTCTAAGAGAGAAGTTTATAGCAATAGAACCCTACCTCAAGAAGCAAGAAACATCTCAAATAAACAACCTAAACTTACACTTAAAGCAATTAGAGAAAGAAGAACAAAAAACCCCCAAAGTTAGCAGAAGGAAAGAAATCATAAAGATCAGATCAGAAATAAATGATAAAGAAATGAAGGAAGCAATAGCAAAGATCAATAAAAACAAAGGCTGGTTCTTTGAGAAGATAAACAAAATTAATAAACCATTAGCCAGACTCATCAAGAAAAAAGGGTGAAGACTCAAATCAATAGAATTAGAAATGAAAAAGGAGAAGTAACAACAGAAACTGCAGAAATACAAAGAATCATGAGATCTTTGTATGCCAATTAAATGGACAACTTGGAAGAAAGGGACAAATCCTTAGAAAAGCAGAAACTTCCAAGACTGAACCAGGAAGAAATAGAAAATATAAACAGACCAATCACAAGCACTGAAATTGAGACTGTGATTAAAAGTCTTCCAACAAACAAAAGGCCAGGACCAGATGGCTTCACAGGCGAATTCTATCAAACATTTAGAGAAGAGCTAACACCTATCCTTCTCAAACTTTTCCAAAATATAGCAAAGGGAGGAACACTCCCAAACTTATTCTATGAGGCCACCATCACCCTGATACCAAAAAAAGACAAAGATGTCACAAAGAAAGAAAACAACAGGCCAATATCACTGATGAACATAGATGCAAAAATCCTCAACAAAATACTAGCAAACAGAATCCAACAGCACATTAAAAGGATCATACACCATGATCAAATGGGGTTTATCCCAGGAATGCAAGGATTCTTCAATATATGCAAATCAATCGATGTGATAAACCATATTAACAAACTGAAGGAGAAAAACCATATGATCATCTCAATACATGCCGAAAAAGCTTTTGACAAAATTCAACACCCATTTATGATAAAAACCCTCCAGAAAGTAGGCATAGAGGGAACTCACCTCAACATAATAAAGGCCATATATGACAAACCCACAGCCAACATCATTCTCAATGGTAAAAAACTGAAAGCATTTCCTCTAAGATCAGGAACAAGACAAGGTTGCCCACTCTCACCACTATTATTCAACATAGTTTTGGAAGTTTTCACCACAGCAATCAGAGAAGAAAAAGAAATAAAGGGAATCCAAATTGGCAAAGAAGAAGTAAAACTGTCACTGTTTGCAGATGACATGATACTATACCTAGAGAATCCTAAAGATGCTAC
Source organism: Hyperoodon ampullatus (assembly GCF_949752795.1). Taxonomy (NCBI): domain Eukaryota; kingdom Metazoa; phylum Chordata; class Mammalia; order Artiodactyla; family Ziphiidae; genus Hyperoodon; species Hyperoodon ampullatus. The sequence goes on along the minus strand of NC_136914.1, from coordinate 46,544,640 downwards.
CAGAAAACTACTAGAGCTAATCAATGAATTTGGTAGAGTTGCAGGATAAAAAATTAATGCACAGAAATCTCTTGCATTCCTATACACTAATGATGAAAAATCTGAAAGAGAAATTAAGGAAACACTCCCATTTACCATTGCAACAAAAAGAATAAAATATCTAGGAATACACCTACCTAAGGAGACAAAAGACCTGTATGCAGAAAATTATAAGATACTGATGAAAGAAATTAAAGATGATACAAATATATGGAGAGATTTACCATGTTCTTGGATTGGAAGAATCAACATTGTGAAAATGACTCTACTACCCAAAGCAATCTATTGATTCAATGCAATCCCTATCAAACTACCAGTGGCATTTTTCACAGAACTAGAACAAAAAATTTCACAATTTGTATGGAAACACAAAAGACCCCGAATAGCCAAAGCAATCTTGAGAAAGAAAAATGGAGCTTGAGGAATCAGACTGTCTGACTTCAGACTATATTACAAAGCCACAGTAATCAAGACAGTATGGTACTAGCACAAAAACAGAAATATAGATCAATGGAACAAGATAGAAAGCCCAGAGATAAACCCACGCACATATGGTCACCTAATTTTTGATAAAGGAGGCAAGAATATACAATGGAGAAAAGACAGCCTCTTCAATGAGTGATGCTGGGAAAACTGGACAGCTACATGTAAAAGAATGAAATTAGAACACTCCCTAACACCATACACAAAAATAAATTCAAAATGGATTAAAGACCTAAATGTAAGGCCAGACATATAAAGCTCTTAGAAGAAAACATAAAGAGAAAACTTTATGACGTAAATCACAGCAAGATTCTTTTTGACCTACCTCCTAGAGAAATGGAAATAAAAACAAAAATAAACAAATGGGACCTAATGAAACTTAAAAGCTTTTGCACAGCAAAAGAAACCATAAACAAGATGAAAAGACAGCCCTCAGAATGGGAGAAAATATTTGCAAATGAAGCAACTGACAAAGGATTAATCTCCAAAATACACAAGCAGCTCATGCAGCTCAATATCAGAGAAACAAACAACCCAATCCAAAAATGGGCAGAAGACCTAAATAGACATTTCTCCAAAGAAGATATACAGAAAGGCAACAAACACATGAAAGAATGCTCAACATCTTTAATCATTAGAGAAATGCAAATTAAAACTACAATGAGGTATCACCTCACACCAGTCAGAATGGTCATCATCAAAAAAATCTACAAACAATAAATGCTGGAGAGGGTGTGGAGAAAAGGGAACCCTCTTGCACTGTTGGTGGGAATGCAAATTGATACAGCCACTATGGAGAACAGTATGGAGGTTCCTTAAAAAACCAAAAATAGAACTACCATGCCACCCAGCAATCCCACTACTGGGCATATACCCTGAGAAAACCATAATTCAAAACGAGTCATGTACCACAGTGCTCATTGCAGCTCTATTTACAATAGCCAGGACATGGAAGCAACCTAAGTGTCCATCGACAGATGAATGGATAAAGAATATGTGGCACATATATACAATGGAATATTACTGAGCCATAAAAAGATATGAAATTGATTTATTTGTAGTGAGGTGGATGGACATAGAGTCTGTCATACAGAGTGAAGTAAGTCAGAAAGAAAAAAGGAAATACCATATGCTAACACATATACAAGGAATCTAAAAAAAAAAAATGGTTCTGAAGAACCTAGGGGCAGGACAGGAATAAAGACGCAAACGTAGAGAATGGACTTGAGGACATGGGGAGGGGGAAATGTAAGCTGGGAGGAAGTGAGAGAGTGGCATGGACTTATATATACTCCCAGATGTAAAATCGATAGCTAGTGGGAAGCAGCCGCATAGCACAGGGAGATCAGCTCAGTGATTTTTGACCACCTAGAGGGGTGGGATAGAGAGAGTGGGAGAGAGACCCAAGAGGGAGGAGATATGGGGATATATGTATATGTATAGTTGATTCACTTTGTTATAAAGCAGAAACTAACACACCATTGTGAAGCAATTATACTCCAATGAAGATGTTAAAAAAAAAAAAGTTAGCCTAGGTACCCAACTAACACACACACACACTCACACACACAAAAGATAGTCTTGGGAGTGGACAGAATAAAGAATAACAACTAGTAGAGTTAGGCTTGGAAATAAAGTGAGGAACTTCATCTTTGAAGCAGGGGGAGAATTATAGAAGATAAAAAGATATTTTTTGGTGGAGAGAAGTTGAGCCTCCATCCAGGGGTGAAATATAAAATATTTAACAACCAGGGCTTGGTGGGCACCAACAGTCCAGACACCGCTATGGAGACCTTCTCCATCCGTGTTAATTCTTTAGTTGCTAGCCCAGGCGAAGTCTCAGGGTAGAGGCTGGCGCAGACAGCAGAGTGGGACAACAAAAACTCTAGGGCTGAAGCAACATCTCCTAGCAGGAACTTTAAAAGACTGAATACAAATGATCTAAATTCCTCAAAAACAGTCACCCGTGACAAAAAGAATATCATACCATAAAATGATTAATCTTTAGCTCTCTGATTTAGGAGGGCTTTTTCTTTCTGTTTTTTAATCAAATAAATAATGGATGCCTTTCATAAACACAGTGCATATTGGTAAAAGGTCCAAAGAGAGGGGATTAATTGAAATAAAAATTGTTCACACTCTTTTGGCTTATTCTCTTGTAGTAAAGGACAGTGTCGTAGTTCAAATGGGGATAATGGGGTTACAGTGAATTTCAGAACACGGAATCTGGGGTTTATTTGAGGTTCTTCCTCTGAGCACCAGCCACAGACCTCTTTCAGACTCTGCTTTCTCACTGGAGGAGGAGAGCGAGATGATAATACCTAGCACTCAAGAGAACACGGTGAAGTGCTCGGGGTTTCCCAGATCACAACTGCCAAGTGCATAATATGGAAAGTGTCAGCAAAGAAGTCATATCAACCTCAACCACACGTTGGTCTCCAAAGGAAGGCACCCCTTTACGTGTCCGTCTGCATTTCAGAAATATTTCTCCCTTATCACTGCAAAGCACTGCAGTCCTCTAGGACCAGATATGCTGGTCTGAGTGCTGCTGGCCCAGTGGAGCAGACCCTGAAGAATTCATTGGTCCCTGATCTAGGGCAGGCTGTATGTGCTGTAACCTTTTCAAAACCTAGACTTTTCTGACTAAAAGAGACCTTTTATCTAATCCCAGTCCCCTAGATGAGGAAACCACAGCAAAGATTAAACGATCATATAGATCCATTTGGATCTTTTAATCCAGTATCCTTACTTGTTTCTTGTTGGGAAGCTTAAGTTATAATTTATTACACATGAAGGGAGTTTCTTGCCACATTTCACTTATTTGTAATTCAGGTAAGATGCCAGCTTGACACATCCCCAGAGGTTTCAAGGTATAATTGGGAATGCATTCTATTTGAATATATAGCTGATACGTTGACCCAGCGGGACTCATGGTATAGTCAGAAAACAGCTCTATACTCCTCTGTCATGCCTGTTCAAACCTGCTCTGTGGGGTTAGTTGTTTTCCCACCCTTTGAATAAATTAATGTGTAGGTGCTATGACTTTTGAGGTCACTCTCAAATAATAAAAAAAGCCTCTGAGAAAGACAAATATCATATGATATCACTTATATGTGGAATCTAAAAAAATGATACAATGAACTTATTTACAAAACAGAAAGAGACTCACAGACATAGAAAACAAAATTATGGTTACCACAGGGGAAAGGGGGAGAGGAGGGATAAATCAGGGGTTTGGGATTAACATCTGCACACTACTATATATAAAATACTACTATACATAAAATACTACTATACATAAAATACTACTATATATAAAATACTACTATACATAAAATACTACTATACATAAAATACTACTATACATAAAATACTACTATACATAAAATACTACTATACATAAAATACTACTATATATAAAATACTACTATACATATAATACTACTATATATAAAATACTACTATACATAAAATACTACTATATATAAAATACTACTATACATAAAATACTACTATATATAAAATACTACTATACATAAAATAGTATTACTGTATAACACAGGAAACTGTATTCAATATCTTGTGAAAGAAAAGAATATATACTGGAAAAGAATCTGAAAAAGATTCATATATATGTATAACTGAAACTTTACTGTACACCTGAAGCATTGTGAATCAACTATACTTCAATTTCAAAAAGAAACACAAAACAAAACAAAAGGCCTCTGGTAGTCAAAAATAGTCTCATATCAGTAATTAATACATCTAGTCTAGCGTAATAATAAAAAGCCCACACTTCAGTGGCAAAGCCACGTAAATTGTAGGCTCTTGCTGTATTTCTGCAGCCTGGCTTCTCCCCTCCTTGCACACCAGGAGGCTGTCTAATTCCCCCAGGACTAAATTGGGAAAGAGAGAGAGCTAAGGAGGCAAAAAGCTGGCTCTAGGTGGGCATGGCTTCCTGCGGCCATGGAACTGACACTTCCTATCACTGGTGCTCTCATGGCTTTGTTGGAGCCACCAGCACCTTGCTGGGCAATCTCTCACCACCCATCACCTTGGCCCGTGCAAGTTCATTTTGCCTCTGATGGTTGCCTTAGATTCTTCCGCCCCCGGGGCATCCGGAGGCAAACCTCTGGCTTCTATCTGCTGAGGTCTCTTTGCCCTTCCAAGCAGTCCTCTTGGGTGGATCAAAGTCAAGATCACACTGTCTGTCTCACTATCTTAGACTTATCTTCCGTGGGAGTAAATTAGTTCCCCTACTAGAGTCCCTACCCCACTGTGTTCAGGCCACTTTTGCCAACTCTGGCCCTTTAGATTTCTCAGGCATGAGCCAGACGCTGGTCCATGGCATTTCCCAAACTGCAGGGGACACATCTCAAGCTCTCCGAGAGACCGGCCTGAAGTCCCTCTCATCAGACTCAAGGTGAGAGAAGAACACCCTTCGCCCTCCCCCTGGGGGCTGCATAGGAGGGGTCTCTTAGAACACCTACAACTCCTTCCACAGAAACCCTTCATCCACCGCACTTCCGGCAGCCTCCACTTCAACCCTCTTATACCTTCAAAGCAAGTGAAAGTTCAGGCAACACTCTTTTGCAAGCCCTACTTGGTGGTCCTGACCTTGTTTGGAATGTGAGAGTGGTTGGCAACCATTATCTGGGGCCCCTGTCAAAATGGAAATAAAATAATAGCTCCCGTTTAACAATCTGTTAAATGTTTACTTTACAATTACCCCGTGAGGTTTTCTTTAATAGGTAGATGTTGGCAGAGATCAAGTGCCATTTCAATGAACTTTGTATGGTTTTGCTGCTCACCAGAGATGAATCATCAGTTGGATTGGATAATTCAACTGATAAGGCTTGATAATGATTGGATACGGCTGGGAATGATTTTGTTATACAGGGATTATTATTACAACGAGATTCACTGCAACTGGACCAGCAGCAGGGATTCCCAGAAACCCAGGAGTGTTATTTACGAGTTGTGCTTCTCAAGTCTGCTTTGCCAGCTGAACAAAGGAACTGTTTTGAATCTTAAATAGCAATAAAGTGGCTGCAGGGAGAAAGAAAATGAGAGAATATAGAATTTCTTTGTGATTCTAAATGTTCTATAGTGGTTTCAGTTGGGTAACAAGTTCACTTATATCAGAAAAGCCACCACCCCTCCTCAGATGGAGGGATACCTGTGCTGTGAGTTAGGTCGGTGGACTTGGTAGAGCACCATGGTGTCAGAATCATGGCGCCTCATCGTGGTCCTGTGGAATGATTCTATCCCTGCGTACTGATCACCACCCTACCCACCAAGTTTGTGGCTGGCCTCTATTTCCAGGTCTTAAACCTGTTTGATCTGTACTTGGCCATTTCCTCAAAGCCTGAAGCATTTTGGAACATTGTCAACAGATCATTTTAGAATACAGGATAGATCTTTATATACGTTTTTAAAAAAGAGAACCAGCTCCAGGATAGTATTTTGCTCTTACATCCATACATGATTTAATATATCTGAGACTGTACTGAGTACATCGTGGATGAATTTTAACAGATGGGATACCAAGACCAATAAAAGAAAAATCAAAGCACGGATAAACTTATATCTAGTTTGTCTTCAGTTCTCTTGAAGCTTCACTAGAAGTCTCATGACATTAATGGAATCTGTTTATAACAACCAACTCTCCTTCGTGGCTGGGACTTTAACATAATCTTTCAGCTGTCAATATCACTGGCAGGAATGTAATTTATTCCACTCTTTGAGTTTATTTGGATGGACGTTTTAGAGATGAAGGTGGCGATGATTTAGCACTGCTGACACCGAGCCTTCTATCTTCACAAATTCAAGTTTGTTTCTTAAACACAAGTGGGCCTGGCTCTGAGTGAAAATGAAAATGTTCAAAGAAATTTAACATAGTGCAAGGGTTCTCAGTCCTTCCATAAAGACAAGGAAAAGTAAGGACATTTTACAAATAGGGAACCCTTCTCCCAAGGAAGGCAGTGATTTAGTCATGGGCATGTCAGAATCACCTGTGACTCTTTGTAAAAATACCCTTGTTTGGATTGCTCCTCTCTGCTCAACACTCCCTGCCCTCGGGTTCTGACTTAGGGGGTCTGAGGTAGACCCAGGCATTTGTATTTTTTAAAGCTCCCACTGGTGATTCAGGTACGCACACAGAGTTAAGAAGGACTACTAATTGTATGAATCCAGAAGTTTTAAAAGAGTGGACTGGAAGCAGGTGTAGCTAGAGGGTGCCTTCAGTCATCACAGAGAGAAATGAATGGTATAGAAGGGGTGGAACTGGGGGGTGGGGGGCGGTCCTCACCTCAGAGCTGAGGTTCATTCCCCGACTGGCCTCAAGCAATTCTTAGCTCTGGGGAGTCACAGATCACTGAGGATCTGATGAAAGCAGTAGTCACTTTCCTCAGAAAGAATGGGCATAGGCTATCCTCCACAAAATTCAGCAGGGGATCTAGATTAAAGTTTTTGTTTTTGCTGTTTTAACCAGATGTTTTAACCGGAAGGGAAGGTAAACAGAAGAGGCCAGGTCCCTGGCCTCAAGAAGCTCGCAGTCTAGTAGCCAGGAGAAAGCAGTAAAAACATATCAGTACACACATAATAGTGTATTATGGGGGAATAGTACATCGTGGGGGAAGGAAGAGTTCTGGAATGTTGAATTGGAGAATTTGAACCGTGTGCTTTGAGAGGCAGCAGATGAGAAGAGGCAGGTGTGGTAGGGGCCCCTCCTAAAAGAATGGAGGTCAGCCTAAGGCAGGTGGATAAAGGAGGTCCTCCCGTGGGAGCCACGGAAGGCTGTATTTGGAAGAGAAGTTAACGGTGAGCGTGAGATAAAAATAGCCTTGATCCACGCTGCTGCCAGAGGTCACTGACATGGTGCCACTGATTGGCTGCGGTCTGCGGTGGGGAAAGCTATTCAGATGCCGATGAATGCAGTTTTATAACAGACTCAGACGAGACACTGGCAGGAAGAGAGCAACCTGGCGCTGGGAGGGCGGCCTTGGAGTCTCCGCTCATTGCCAGGGTCAGAAGTTGGCCCTGTGTTTGCTCTTCACGATGAAAGAAAACCGCGGGAGAGCGCTGAGCGGCGGAGAACTGCATTCAGCCAGTGGGCACGAAAATGAGTTTTAGCTGCTCTGTGCAAAAACCCTAGGTGTGGTGACAGAAGGGAGCCGACCAGCAGGTTACAACAGGTCAGGAATAAATAACCACCAGGCAGAGGATCCCAGATTCAGTCCTTCCTTTTGTTGAGTGAGGAGCGAGCGCCAGGCAATCGCGTTCACAAAGGCTTTGGAAAGAAGCGGTTCCACCGTCCCCGCTCGGCTCCAGCCCCGGGTAACTATGCGGGGCCCCGAGGGGTGGTGGAAGCCGGAGGCCCCGCGGGGGTGTGGAGGGGGTCACTCTGCCCGGGAGGCCTGGAACCGGGACCCCAGAATAAGTCGGGGGCGGGCCGCGGCGCGGCGGGCGGGCAGATCCCACCCCTTCCTGAAGGAAGCGCCCTCCTCGCCGCGACCGCCGCCGCCGCCGCCGCCGCCGCCGCCGCCGCCGCCGCCGCCGCCGCCGCCGCCGCCGCCGCCGCCGCCGCCGCCGCCGCCGCCGCCGCCGCCGCCGCCGCCGCCGCCGCAGGTCACGGCCCCGCCAGGCGACCGCGGCCCCGCCGCACCGGAGCAGGTAGGCGCGGCGCCCCCTCCTCCGCGCGGGGCCGCCGGGCAGCCAAGGGACATGGGGTTCGGCTCCGCGCCCAGCCCGGAGGCGGAGAACAGGGGGCTGCGGGAGCCGCAGCGGGGCTCGAGCGGCGGGGTCCTCCCGGCGGCGGAGCCCTGCTCGGCGGCGGCCCCCGCCCCGGAGCGCCCCGGGCGCGGCGCCGCCTCCCGAGCCCCCGCGGATGGACTCCCGGAGCGAGGCGCGGTGGCTGGCGGCGTTCCGGAGTCCCCGCCGGCGCGCCTAGTCCCCGCCGCCGCCGCAGTGCCGTCAGCCGAACCCCTGCGCCTCCCGCCCGCTGCGGTTCGGATCCCGTCCTTTGACAGGTGTCCCCCCAGCCCCCCGCCGACCCATCCGATACCCAGGCCTTTTGTTGTCGGGGGACTCGGAAACGACCCCAAGTTTGGCCTCCCGGTCTCCCTGCCGTTCGCCGTTCACTTTCCCGTTAGCCGAGACAGGCTGGCGGGGGCAGCAGGGGAGCCGGGAGGGAGGCACTAACTTGCCTTGCCCTGTGCGCAGCCCTCCGCTGTAAATGAACAATCTCGCTTTCCTCTCCTGGGTGCACACTTGGGAAGAAATGGGATTTTCAGTTTCTCCGGCGAGATGCCGGTGAGTGGGCGACCGACCGAGGCTGTTTGACCGTCCACTGAAATAAAAGAGTGATTAGCTTTGGGTTATGGAGAGAGCCCTTGTCGAGTGATTTTCTCCTCCTTAAAGGAATCAAATGGAGAACGAGAGGGTTTTTCCCATTCTAAATTCATATTCCTTTTCTCTCTAATCACCCCTCTCCTCTGTCCACCCCTACCTCCACGGCACTTTATTATATCCCAAACACTTCCCTGATTTTTTTGGTCAGGTTTATTCCGGTCAGACCGTCTTTCACGGCTGAGCCAAGGACTGTGACTACAAATGTGAGAACACAGCCCAGTTGGGATGGAAACCCCTCTCCTGGAGTGAACGCGGTCCCACTTCCTGTGGGAGACCAGGAGAGGTCCTGTTAGGCAACCAAATATACTAATAACATGGGCTTTTAAAAAAAGTTCTTGGATCTATTACAATAACACAGCCTAAACGGTAATATTAGTTTCTGCTTTTTCATTTCTCTGCTTGAATCAAAGGCAGATTTTTTAATAATTCAGGGTTGTAACTCCATTACAACTCCAGGTTGTAACTCTGCAGTTCATCAAAAAGATAGACAAATGTGGATGTATAAACTCCATGGTAACAGTTAATAAGTTGACCTACTTAAAGTTTTCAAGGAAAAATTGTTAGGTTCATATGTGTGGTATTTGCAGATCATAGAATTTTACATTCTCAGCTCTCGTGCATTAAATAATCCCAAACTTTTTCTTCTGTGCGTCCCAGACACACCATGTTTCTATGATTAACTATAGCTACCATCTCTTAATGAGCTAGAAATGTGAGTTTAATCTTCAAGGCATAAGCATAAGAATTTTAATGGTGTCTTTTATTTATACAGTACTTAATAAATATTTTGCAAGCTCTCCAAGTTGGAGGTTCAAAAACTGGACATGGTAAATAAAAGGATAAAGAAGTTTTGCTAACAATAATGACAGTTGGTAGATGTTATGACATTGAACAAACATATTAAAGTGTTTGGGAAACGCATGTTTATTATAATCTGCCATTAGCTGAAGGAAATTTGTTTGTATTATTTAAATTGACCTTAAAGTGTCCTTATAGCAATTACTTAACTCATATATTTCTCATCAAATGCCTTTTACAGGTTGCTTGCTTTCGGGGAGATAGTTTACTCTGTGGAGTAATTTTTTCTTTTTTTTTTTTGCATGAACATAATAATGCCTTATGTTTAGGCTTTGTTCTAGAAGTACCACAGTCATGCTTACTATGACCTTGCAGGGTTTTCTTGTACTCACTTTATCTGCTTTGTGTTCATCAAGAGTGACAGCACTTGACTTTACACTCCTGTGTGTCCTCCTGCTTTGTTTCCCCTGTGACCTAGACACACCTCTGCAGTACAGTAGCCAGATTAGCAGGGCAGCCTGAAGTCATGAAGAACGAAAAGCTAGCTGGCCCTGCAATCCTAGCCATTTGGTTTCAACGTAATCCGGCCACTTGGGATCAGTTCAGTAAACAATTAAGCAAACAGACACTGACAAGATAATGTATTACCTTTCAATCCTCCCCTTCACAAGAAGAATCTACAGCATTCAGAATCCACACTATAACAGTGATTAGGTGCTGTGAGGCTCAAATGATATATATGCGACATTTCTCAAAATGTGATACAAAGACCAAATGTTACAGAATCTGAGTCTAAGTTCATGAAAAAGCTAGGAAAAGACCCAGGTGTGTAATATATATTTTCTTTATCCTAAGGGCAACAACAGATGAGCATCCCTACTTATTTTAACTATAAACTTTTATTCCTGGAGCTGATGGTGCCATATATCTTTATGTTGTTTTTTTCATAATTTGCTCTAAGCACTAGCTCATAAATTAGTGGAACTTAAACAAGTTATTATTATCACCAAATATCATTTCCTGGCATGTTTGGATTTTGAAAGATAACTTGTGGCAATGGAAAGTCTTAATGCAAAGAGATTTTACACTGGCCAACTGCAATGCTATTTTGAAATAATAATGAAATCTTTGGCAGTAGCCTTCAAATTCAACCCCGCGGTATTCTAAGTCAAACCAGCTCTGCTAGGTAGCACTTGGAACTCTTAGATGAAGGGAGAAATGAACAATTTTCTTTTTAGCATCTGTGAATGGCCTTTCTCTAGATCAGCACTGTCCAATGAAACTTCGCACAATGATGGAAATGTTCTATAATCTGCACAACATGGTAGCCATGAGCCACATGTGGCTCTTGAATCCTTGAAATATGTCTAGCGTAATTGAAGAACAGAATTTGAAATTTTATTTAATTTTAATTAATTTAAACAGCCACATGGGGCTAGTGGCTACCATACTGGACTGTGCAGCTTTAAATTCTCTCCACCCATTTCCTGCAGAGATAGCACTTAATGGCAATTATCCTTAATTAGAAGAAAGTGGAGATTGGCATTGATAGAACTAGGAATTAAGATTTCACTTTGTAACCCTGTTGTTATGAAAAAATAGTTGCAATTACTCTGAAGAAGGTGTGTTATGCTGAAGTTCAACTCTATTCTAAAAATAGTTTCCCTTTTTAATTTCCATATGTCTGTAGCCACAAAAATAAGCATCACCCAGAGTTGTTTAGATGCTTGGCCCCATGTGTCTGTGTTCTTGAACTTGTTTTATTATTTGCTCTTTTGCACATTATAGAATCATTCTTTCTTAGAGTCTGTTTCTGCACTTTTCAGTATTTCAAATTGAGGGAGATTTAGAGGGGCAGGAAGTTGATGATGAGGCACAGGCAGCCCCCCTACCTCTCCTGCACTCACAGAGACCCTATGAAAAGTCTGACAAGTGAGTGCCCCTCAAGGAGTGGCTGAAGCCTCTGCCTTTCTTGGGCCCTTCTTGTCTGGTTTCTTTCCCTTAGCCTTCAACCCAGAACCTCCCACCTAGCCCAGCCCCTATGGATGAACAAATCCACTTTAAAAATAACCTACCTTTATTTTAGTAAAACCATTAGAATGGGATTTTATTTAACATCTACTATGTTGTTTCAATTTTTTAATTAAGTTGGCTTTCATTAAAGCCATCATTTTCACCATTGAGAGGGACACTTTTTTTTTTTAACATCTTTATTGGAGTATACTTGCTTTACAATGGTGTGTTAGTTTCTGCTTTATAACAAAGTGAATCAGCTATACATATACATATATCCCCATATCTCCTCCCTCTTGGGTCTATCTTCCACCCTCCCTATCCCACCCCTCTAGGTCGTCAGAAAGCACTGAGCTGATCTCCCTGTGCTATGCAGCTGCTTCCCACTAGCTATCGATTTTACATCTGGTAGTATATATAAGTCCATGCCACGCTCTCACTTCGTCCCAGCTTACCCTTCCCCCTCCCTGTGTCCTCAAGTCCATTCTCTACGTCTGGATCTTTATTCTTGTCCTGCCCCTAGTTTCTTCATAACCATTTTTTTTTTAGATTCCATATATATGTATTAGCATACGGTATTTGTTTTTCTCTTTCTGACTTACTTCACTCTGTATGACAGACTCTAGGTCCATTCACCTCACTACAAATAACTCAATTTAGTTTCTTTTTATGGCTGGGTAATATTCCATTGTATATATGTGCCACTTCTTTATCCATTCATCTGTCAGTGGACACTTAGGTTGCTTCCATGTCCTGGCTGTTGTAAATAGTGCTGCAATGAACATTGTGGTACATGACTCTTTGAATTATGGTTTTCTCAGGGTATATGCCCAGTAGTGGGATTGCTAGGTCGTATGGTAGCTCTAGAGGTTTTTTTGGTTTTTTTTTTAACACCTTTATTGGAGTATAATTGCTTTACAATGGTGTGTTAGTTTCTGCTTTATAACAAAATGAATCAGTTATACATATACATATGTTCCCATATCTCTTCCCTCTTGTGTCTCCCTCCCTCCCACCCTCCCTATCCCACCCCTCTGGGTGGTCACAAACCACCTAGCTGATCTCCCTGTGCTATGTGGCTGCTTCCCACTAGCTATCTATTTTACGTTTGGTAGTGTATATATGTCCATGCCATTCTCTCACTTTGTCACAGCTTACCCTTCCCCCTCCCCATATCCTCAAGTCCATGCTCTAGTAGGTCTGTGTCTTTATTCCTATCTATAGTTTTTTAAGGAACTTCCATACTGTTCTCCATAGTGGCTGTATCAATTTGCATTCCCACCAACACTGCAAGAGGGTTCCCTTTGCTCCACACCCTCTCCAGCATTTATCGTTTGTAGATTTTTTGATGATGGCCATTCTGACTGGTGTGAGGTGATACCTCATTGTAGCTTTAATTTGCATTTCTCTAATGATTAGTGATGTTGCGCATTCTTTCATGTGTTTGTTGGCAGTCTGTATATCTTCTTTGGAGAGATGTCTATTTAGGTCTTCTGCCCATTTTTGGATTGGGTTGTTTGTTTTTTTGATATTGAGCTGCATGAGCTGCTTGTAAGAGGGACACATTTTTAATTAGACTTTTTCTCAAGACACTGTCTCATATTTCTTGGGTGAGTGACCCTCCTTCACCTACGTATCCCAGCCTAGGTACCTGGGATACCTCACCCCAGGCCAGAGCTCGCGGTCCTGGGCGTTCACCTTCTCCGGGAAGGAGTCTCCCTAAATCAGTTATTTGAAAATTTGTCAAAGGTGTTTGTGCATACTAAAATATAAATTAAATTAACCCCCCAATTGTCTCTGCCCTTAAAGTGTTAACACTATAGGATAACATTTCCCAAATTAGTGTCCATTCCAGGAGGGGATGGAGATGCTTGAGTAAATTTAAGAACTATTCCATTTAACCACCACCCCACCCCCCCGCCTTCTTTTTGAGATTTACGATGCACTATAGGATAGTAAAGTCTCTAAGATGAGATACGTATACTTATTTCACTTTTATATTGTTGATGTTTTTCAAAAAATTTTTCATACAATACTTATCATAATATTTTTCAAACCATATGTCCTGAGTTATGAAATCAATTTAACAGGTTAGCATCAGCATTTTTTTTAATGAGATGGGATATATAATAGAATAGGAATTATCACTGTGAATCCCTCTTAGTGAGGGTTACTAGTGTTTGATCAAACGTTTGGTTCCCCCATGCATGCAAGTGCAAGGCCACGAGGCAGTGGTGAGTGGTGGTCAAGAGCACTACAGAAACAGGACCCCTGGGGTCCAATTCTAACTCTCCATATACAGTAAGCACTATATAAACTTGGTCATTATTCGTTTTTTTATTACATAAATGTGTGTGTATACTGGATCATGATGTAAAATACTACCTCTGCAACCAGGCTTGAGAATCACTTTGGGAAACACCGATCTAAGACAGAACTCCATGCTAAATGCTGAACCTGGGCAGTCTGCTGACCGAGCCCACAAGTTCAACAATTTCAGCTCCCATATTGCAATGCAATAGTGATACATAGATGGACATCTGCAGACCTGTGAGACTCAAACATTGTACAGCATTGCAGAAGTGTGGACATGAGCTGATGACAGTTGTTTTCTGTGTAAAGTGAGGCCTGCTGAGTGAGAGGGGAGTCATTGCACATTTAGGCTGGACGAGACCTCACTGCTGCCAGCCTGTGGCCTCTGAAGGTTAATGCCCTTGGACAGGCAGCCTGGGGCCCAAAGAAACCCAAGTGTCCCAGAGGCTAAGAGCTCAGTCTTCCTTCCCTCCTGACCAGTTCCTAACTTCTGCATACTGGTTTGTAGCTAATAGTCACAAAAGTCTAAATAGGTATGTCCGTCCCATAAATCCCCCACTTTTTACTTCATTCTAAATTATTTGTTTTTCAAAATCACTTTCTGCCTGTTAATGCTTCATGATCTATTTTCAGTATGATAAGTGGAAAACAATGTTGCTTCCAGAATTTCATATAAAAGGAGATGTCTTAAAATTGAGGCTGGGAGTCTCCCTGCCCCAACCCAGTGCAATCTGGAAAGTAAAACTAATTTCATTTTGGAAGCAGAGTTCAGTTTTTCTTAAAGGTCAAACTAAATGTGAGCAACCACTTGTCCATAGACTTTGTCAGTTAGAATAAAAAAGGCAACAGCTTGTCATCATGGTTACTTTTCTTCTTTAAAAAGTACAGAGGCTGTGTCTAACATACTAAAAATTCATAAGATATGCAGATTTTGCTCAAGCCTTCAGAATCATCCATATCCGAGGACAGTGATACAGACTCTATCTGTGGAATGCAAAGGAGTGAGATGAAGTGTCTTTGACAAAACATTGAAAGTCATGTAATACTTTTAGGCTAATGTAGACAGAGCTTAAGAAGTAAAAAAAAAGAGGAAGTAATTGTGATTAACTATGGCAGTAGTGGAAATTAGCCTGTAGTTTAAATGCTGTTATTTAACAATGAAGTAATTATAATGAATTATAGTGGTTTTCAACTGAATGTAAACATAAATGTCTCCAAAAATAGCATAGCCTTATTATTCATCAAATATTTCATTTATTAGCAAAGTAGATATCTTCCTGGGTTTTTTTACACTTATGATGACTTAGCTGCCAAAGAAATATTTTAAATGGTAATAATTGGGAGTTTTAAAGCATAAATTAAAACTGACTGTACATAGCTAAAATAGGTGGTGTATTTTTTTAAGTGGGCTGGTTAATAAAATAGTCTTCAAATTATTTTTTATTCTATTCATTCATGAGTGAAAAGGTGTTAATTAAGAGATATTGATACCATTGTAAAGCAATCCAAATAGAAATATAATTTTTTACTTAACTTGGAGTGTTTGTGAATTAGAATTCTGTAATGTAATTGTCCTGGAGTTTCAATGGGAATATATCTCCTGGAATTTCTAAGTTCTACTTTTCACTAAAACTTAAAGTGTATTTATATAGAAACACTAGTAACTAAAATATATCTACATGCAGTAGCAGGAATATTAATTTACGGGTGACAGTTTTTCTTCCTTGTGGTATTATGTTCCCGTGTAGCCTAGACTTCAAAAGTATGTCCTTTTGAAAAATTTGCCAGTCTTGTCTATGACAGCACAGTGTTTACAAGAACCATATTTATCTCCCTGTAATTTTAGCAGCTAATAGAATTGTTCTTGAGAAAGCTGTCTTTTCTATGACATTTTGATTGGTGTTTTTCCATTTTAATCTGAGCTTATATGTGACATAAAAATTGATTATATGAAAAAGAGTGGGTAGCCATTTGTATACCAAAATTTTGATTGTATGATAAGAAAAATCTTAAGTAAACAACCTAACGTACCACCTAAAAGAATTAGAAAAAGAAGAGTAAACAAAATTTTGATTATATATGTATGCATGTAAAAATAAAGACAAAAATTTTCCAGTAACTGATTTGGGGGAAGGATACCATTGTGGTCAAATAGTGGCACATCGTGTTTTTTTTAAGATCAGGCCACTGACCCAAGTGAGTGTTCACTTACAGAGCCATAAATTTGGCAATTCAGAAATGGTATTCTTTATTAGCTATTGGGCAATATTTGTGAAATCCCTAGAATGGTCCGGGCCCAGAATAACTTTTTTTTTTTTTTTTTTTGCGGTACGCGGGCCTCTCACTGTTGTGGCCTCTCCCGTTGCGGAGCACAGGCTCCGGACGCGCAGGCCCAGTGGCCATGGCTCACGGGCCCAGCCACTCCGCGGCATGTGGGATCCTCCCGGACCAGGGCACGAACCCGTGTCCCCTGCATCAGCAGGCAGACTCTCAACTACTGCGCCACCAGGGAAGCCCCAGAGTAACATTTTTTTCACTGTTACTTTCCCCTTATTCATAACATAGGTTTTAACTCATGTCATCACATGGAAAATTAAAGAGGATTGTTTTGGATAACTGCTCCCCTACTGAGCATCTACGAGCTAGAAAAAGCCTTTGGAAGTCACATTATTTCTTAGAGTCTTGGTATGACCACAGTCACCACAGAGAGATGATGTGTAGACTCCATTCTACTTTTAGTCCATGAATATTTTACATTAGTTCTTGACATACTGTTTATCCAGGCTGACTTAACAGGACTCCGACATAGAACCTAGATTCACTTCAGTTTCATATAGCTCCTGGTTTGCTTGCTTGTTGCCTATTTACCTTGTTTTTCCAATTAAATCATTGGTGTTTTTGTGTGTAGAAATTACTATGCCTTTTTTTTTTTTTTTTTTTGGTATCCCACTGGGCTATCTGAGAACAGGAGTTAGCAAACTATTTTGAAAATAAAGTTTTATTGGAGCACAGCTATTCCCATTGGTTATGTATTACCTGTGACTGTTTCTCCACTCCCACCACAGAGCTGAGTAGCAATTAAAACAGAATCCATGTGGCCCATAAAGCTGAAAATCTCTACTCTTTGGCCCTTTATAGAAAAAGTTTGTCAACCCCTGTTCATTTGATACTCTTCCTATGGAATTCTTGAAGAAAATGTGAAAAAAATGGTCTATTACAAATTATATGTGGCTAATTGCTTTCTGTAGGGACAAATTTCATACCTGAATGACTAAAGGAATGACAGCTCTCTTCCTATTTCACTGTCCATTGGCTATGAAAGAAGGTGGTATCAGCCTAGGCTTAGGTGTCATGTAGACCTGGGTCACTAGCTGTGTAACCTTAAATAAGTTACTTAATCCTCTTTAAGTCATTGTTTCCTCTTGTACAAAATGGGGATAAGTAAGGCACCTACTGTTGGGAGACAGTTCTCCATGCGCCCCATGCATTTCAACAGGTTTTTCAAAGAGAGGCACCGACTGACCTTTCAGTCTAAACTGTCTTTTTAAGGATGTTTGTGTAGTAAATGGTCTTGGATGATAGACATAGTGTTGCCCTCAGAAGCCTAGAGCAGGCATGCTTATATCCAATATAATAGATTTAAGTTCTTGCAGCTGAGTTCCTCTCCATTAATGCTACTCACTGCATGTGCAGGAGTTACATGGCCCTCTTTTGATGCCCTACAGGAATTGGAGTTGGGGAACTAGTGCAAGGAAATGCTGATACTCTGGCTACTGCTGTTGGTGTGATAAAGTCCTTTGTCTCTGACCCAGAAGTCTTGCGTCTTCTGCCAGCAGCCAGGAAACTGTGGTAGGCTAACTTGTGCAAGTAAAATCTCAGCCCTTTCATAGTTCTTGGACAACTATTTTGTGAAGTTACTATGAGAATTGAATAAGGCAATGAATATAAAACATTTAACACAATGCCTGGCATGTAGTAAGTGCCCAATAAATGTTAGCTATTTATTATCTAGCTGGCTATTAACTCTACAGTGTGAAATTGAGTCTCAGTTTTGTGTGGGCAACTTCTATCTTAAGGTAGTGGTTTTTTCAAGCTATAGGCCACCCGAGCAATGAGAAGTGTTAAGTAGGTTTATTTTTCTTTAATGAAACAGAAAATAGAATATAACAGAATTATAAAATATCCAAGTGCAAAACATGTAGTAAGGATAAATATTGATGTGTAAAACTTGTAATTTCTGTTATATACATGTATATCTGTATACAAGGTTGTGATAGAAAATATATTTTTTACTGTCACACACAGTCAAAAATGTCGGGAAGCCACTGCTGCCCTAATACATAGATGAGACTGTTCAGAAAAATTTTTGTTCATGATAGCATAGAATTCCTTTCTTTGTTCTTTTTCCCGAAAAGGGGTAAAGAGTCACCATCAGTCATCTGAGAAAAAATGACCAGAGATTCAGTGTGTTCACCCTCTGCATACCATGTGGCTCATTTTGCCCATGATTAGAAGAAAATGAATATAAGCACCCAGATTATTTTCAGAAGAAAAGGATAGTTTTATATTAGCAGTGTCCAACAGAACTTGCTATGGTGTTGGAAATGTTCTATCTATGAACTGTTCAGTACAGCAGCCACTAGCTACCGAGCACTTGAATGTGCAGCTGGGGAACTGGACTTTTAACTAAAACGATTTCAAATTTGGATTAGTTTAAGTTTAAATAGCCACGTGTGGTTATTGGACAGTGTGGCTTTTGCTTGAACACCCAGCTCTGGTTTTCTCACAGCTAACTGCATGATTTGGCTTTTATTAAGTCCTAAGCGATAGCACCCTCCCCTTGGGTTGTTCAAACAACCACTGACTTTTGCCCATGGAGGGCTTGGGCAGACATTGGGGTGAAGAAGTGCTTAATGAGCTGCTGACTTGACCACAAGTCAGGGGAAAATGGCAAAGAGCCAGAGGGCAGAGGTTCTCAACCCTGGCTGTGCAATAGAATCATCTGAAAATCTGTAAAAATCCAGGCTGCACCCCAGATCAGTTAAATCAGACATTTTCACAAAGCTCACTGGGTGTTCTATCATACTCTGTTAGCTGGGCAGCATCACAGGTGGGCAAGGCAATCCATGTACTTTGATGATGCACTACCAGAGTATCACAGGCATGCCCAGGATCAAATGGACAGCGGAATGGACACATGAAAGACAGTGAACCCCTCTTATTTAAACAGAAAGACTCCAATTTACCTTTGGTTTTGGGAGCTGAGCTTTTTTCCCACCTGATTGCCGTGGCAACAGGGGCCCCCTTGTTCAGTGGTGCCAAAGTACAAATTCGTGTATGGCAGGGTTGAGCTTCAAAGAAGGAAAAGTACAGGCTTTTATTGACCAACTCACACGTCCAGTGTTTTCCATTTGTGTATTCGGCACACGTATATGGAGTCCCTACTGGGTGTTGGAGATATGCTGTTCTTGCTCAGTCTAGTTGG
Source organism: Hyperoodon ampullatus (assembly GCF_949752795.1). Lineage (NCBI taxonomy): Eukaryota > Metazoa > Chordata > Mammalia > Artiodactyla > Ziphiidae > Hyperoodon > Hyperoodon ampullatus. Next base: position 46,525,097 of record NC_136914.1, on the reverse strand, counting down.
GGAGACCAACATGTAAACAGTCATCATACAGTAGGGTGTAAGCATAGTAATAGGAGAATCATAGGGTGCCTTGAGAGCACCCCAGAGGAGACACTGGGGGGGCTTCCCAGAGGTGGTGACACCTAAGCTGAGCCTTGAAGGATCAGAAGGAGTAGTCACGGGAAGAGGGGGAAATGAAAAACAAGAGCAGATACAGCTTGGGAGGAGGCCCTGACCGACATTTTCCATCCCTTCAGGACTGACCACTGTAAGATATCTGCCTCCTGGCGAAGGCCCTCCCTGCCCTTTTAGCAAACCTCATGGGATATCCTTGTCTTAACTGGCCTTTTTCATTTATTCATTCATTCATTCATACATTCATTCAACAAGTGTGATTTATTGAGTCATTGCTATGTGCAGACATGATGTAGGTGCTGGTGATAGAGCAGTGAACAAACAGACAACATTCCTGCCCTCAGGGAGCTTTGTATTCTAGTGGAGAAGACCTACCAAAAACATACAGGGAAATAGTACAGTGTATGGCTAATGTGCTAGGGAGAAAAATAAGTTATGGTAAGGAAGTTGGAGATACTGGAAAATGTACTCTGTGAACCAGAAGTTTCATTGTGTCCCTCTGCAAACTTAGTAGCAGTTCCTGCCACTTTTCGAAGACTGGACTTGGGTTCTGCAGTCATTTTCCCTCCTTTGTTCAAGCCTGGCCATCCACTTATGTCCCTAACCCCATGTCCTTCTGCCTCCTGTAGGACCATAACTTGTGCTGACATGACTTCCCATACCTACCTCCCCACCCATATGTGTCATATCTTGTATCTTCACTCCCTCTTAGCGTTTTCACTTCCAGTCCTCTGTTGATTTTCCCCCACTCTTTTTCTCTTCACCCCAGGGGATCCATAGTTAATAAAGTTCTCCACCTTTTGGCTGATTGCTCTGTCACCCTCCTCTATGGGTCACTGCATGAAAAGGCTTGTCATCCTCAACTTTGAGGCTAAATGTGGTAAACCACCTCTCACCCTTTCTCATCACTACTCCCCATCCAGCTCCCAGTCACTTTCGTTTGTTTCTTGAACTGAAGACCTGGTCTTCCCGTACCTCCCTTTCCTGACTCTTGTCATCATAACCCTTAGTCAGATCATCTAGGTGGCATCCTAGATGATCTGACCATGAATCTGGCCTCAAAATCATTAGAAACCTCCTCAGTGAGTTCTCTGGCACTAAACCACAGCTACTCACTCTCAACCCTCCACCCAGATCCTCGTCCAGCTGGTACTTTTTCACCTCAGAAATTTTAACCTCGGTGTCTTATTCTCTGAACATAGCTATGTATCCTTCCAACTCTTTCATACCCTACTTCTCTACCACTTTATCTTCATTAAGATGTCATCTCTTGACTTGTTCAATTTCCCGAAGTCTTCTTTATACATGCAAATCTATTCATACCCATCTTCATTTCCTTTCCTCAGAGGATGTGGTATCCATTTTTCCCCGTGTTTAAGGTTAGCCCATTACTTGAACCCCGAATGCCATCTCCTCATGCCTTCTTTGGAACCTTTGCTCTATTAATATTCCTCTCTCTTCTGTGGTCTTGCATCTCTCTCTGCTCTTTACTGGCTCCATCTCATCAGCCAAGTGTCACTGGCTGCTTCCTATCAGCCAAGTGTTTGCAGGTTTCTTCCATCCTAAAAAGTAATTCTCCTGGGTTAAATAAATTAAGGTAGATCTCTGCAATAGAATACTATGCAGTTATCTGAAATATTGATGGCGGAGTATGTATCTCGCATGGAAAAGTGATCACAAAAATAAGTGGAAAAAGTATTAAAATAGCTTTATCAAGTGAATTTCCTTTTTATATTTTATTTACTTATATATTTTATTTTAAGTGTGGTAAAAAAAAACACATAAGATAAAATTTACCATCTTAGCTATTTTTAAATATACAGTTCAGGGGTGTTAAGTATATTTACATTGTTGTACAGCCAATCTCAAAAATCTTATCATCTTACAAAACTGAAACTCTGTACCCATTAAACAATAGCTCCCTGTTTCCCCTTCCTCCCCCAGCCCTTGGCCACTGCCATTGACTTATGTCTCTATGAATTTGGCTACTCTAGGTACATCATATAAGTGGACTCATACAGTATTTGTCCTTTTATGATTGGCTTATTTCACTTAGCACAATGTCCTGATGGTTTATCCATGTTGTAGCATGTCAGAATTTTCTCTTTAAGGCTAAATAATATTCCATTGTGGGTATATATCACATTTTAAATGATTTCATTTTTGAAGAAAAATATATTTGTTAGTATAGGTACGTATATATAATATATAAACACACATACACATATATAAAAGATTGTACATGAAAATGCTAACAGTGGTTATTTCTAAACTGTGGGATTTTAAATACTTTTCATCTTCTTTTTCCTGATGTGTACCTTCTACAGTATTTGCAATGAGCACACTTCCCTGGTGTAAATGCCAAACGAGGAACCAGACATTCTGCGGCTCTGCATCAGCTACAGCGTAGTCATCCCTGTGCCAGGCACCTGCCCTCCTCCTCAGCTCATCCTTCACCACTCACTGCCTTACCCATTGTGCTCTGAGCACCACAAAACTCTGGTCCCTGTACGCACAGGGCTTGGATGCCTTGGTTGCTTGCCCCACGCACGCCACCACAGCTGCATGGGAAGACTCCACGCCCCTGAAGACTCAGCCCAGGGTCATTTCCTCCTTGCTTGCCCTCCCCCTGCCCTACGTGCTGGGTTAGCTTCCTCCTTTCAAAGCTCCCTAATCCCTGTACCAATCTGGTGCTGCACTTGTTTCCTGATTGTCTGTGAGCAGCCTGGGGCAGGGGACTGTGTAGTCATCCTTATATTTGCAGCCCGTAGCTCAGAGCCTGGGTAACAAAGCTGGGCAGCTTGGGGAGCCACTGGTTGTTCAGAGGGGCTGGCTCACTGGATGCTCAGAAGTGAGGCTGGAAGAGGAAGTGGAGGACCTCCCCCAAGGCCCTTCATTCCACTACACCCTGCTGCCCCTTGCGTGAGCAGTGTGAAGATATGAAAATACTCTACATTTTACTAAAAATAAATCAGATATTAAAATTATTTGAAGTACTACGTTTCTATCTTAATGATACTGGTGAACTCTGGCCCCTGTCCTTGGTCACATGGGCCATGCCTGGTCTCCTGTTGTGTTGGGCTCATAACACACATTTGGTAAATACCTGTCAACCTCCTTAATGACCCTAGTAGCTCCCTGTAATCGAACCTCTCTTCCGTACATTTAGCTACTTTGACAGGCTGGGATAGGGGTTATTTAGGGGCATGGGAGGCCTTTACTGTCACCCTCCAATTCATGTGATAGTGACTAGCTACCTACACTACATGTATGGTTGATCCCAATCAGGATCCTTTTGAGAAATAAAAAAGAAGCAAAAAGATCTACTACTGGCATGGCTTGAGTGCTGTGTTTAAGCATCCTGTGGGTAAAAGCAACTAATGAATCCTTGCTGCCCTTGATGTTGCCAGTTAAGCCTGGACCAAGAGGGGCTTAAAGTCATATGGTGAGTAATAGTAGTTCACTCTGAAAGCTGTAATGGGCCAAGTGTGGTAAAACAAGTTTTGCAGACCAGTACAGTTAGGTAGTTTGGGACAGTTCTCTTACATATAAAAAAAGGATTCTAGGCCTCCTTTAGGGAGCATTAAAAGAGCAGAAGGAAAAATGAAAAATAGTTTTAATTACTGTGGAACTGAATCATTTGGGGTCATCTTCAGCATCTCAGACCACAAGGATTTATCTTGGTTTTCCTTGAGAACAGTGGCCCAATGTAAGTGATTCACCCAAAGTATCTGAAATATTTTTAGCAAAAATTATTGATGACAGGACATTTAATGTTTGAAATGATAGGTTTTTCAGCTGTTGAAATGATATGTAGTTTATTGGCATAGGTGGTCTGTGCTGTTTGCATCAGAATCATAATAGCTTAGTTTAATGTTTCCCATTTACCGAGATCAGACTCTTTTTGTAGAGTTTGGTTAGATTAGATAGTCCTGGTTATGATATTGTTGTTTTGTTTTCTTTCTTTTTTTTTTTAATATTCATTTATTTATTTGGTTGCCCTGGGTCTTAGTTGCAGCAGGCGGGCTCCTTAGTTGCGGCTCACAGACTCCTTAGTTGTGGCATGCGAACTCTTAGTTGCAGCATGCACATGGGATCTAGTTCCCTGACCAGGGATCGAACCTGGGCCTCCTGCATTGGGAGTGCGGAGTCTTAACCACTGCGCCACCAGGGAAGTCCCTGTTTTGTTTTCTTTTGTTTTTCCCAGTAGGCCAGAAAAGGAAGCAGCAACATGACTCAGAATAAGAATTAGACTTGGAGATGTAAATGTCAGCATTTAAGCCCTGGCCTGACCACCCTCTAGCTGGCTGTGTGCTTGAATAAGTTATTTAATTTATGGAAGCCTAGAGTTTCTGTTGTTCATCAGTAAAATGTGGGTTTGTCTGTCTTGCTCACTAGACTGTAAGCTTCTTCAGAGTAGGGGTGGTGTGGCTCAACCATCATTGGAAACTTGATACATGGGATGAGGCCCGACAGGTAAGAACTCTATAAATATTTGTCAGGTAAAGCAGATTCATCTTACTTACTTTATAGGTTGTTTGAAAGAGCAGGTAGGATGAGCAGCAGTGGAGTATAGTGCTCAGAGCTCAGCCCCTGGGTCCCAATCCTGGCTCCAGCAAGTGATGGTGGGTGAGTGACTATTCTCTGGGCATCTGTGAAAGTGGATGGTGGTACCTACCTCCTAGGGTTGTATTAGATGTGCCTATGCACAGTAATTGCTATATACATACCAGCTATTGATGTAACATGTGAATGGGTTTTAAAAATTGCTATTCACATAAAGGTAGTACTTTTCATTGATGTCTTACCAAGTGTTGGACACACTGAAATACTTCCAGTACTGGGTCTTTTCTTATCTTAACTAGTGGTAATTCAGTTCCGTTTCACATTTTCTAAAGCCCTCTTACAGTGTCTTTCACCTGGACCCTTTTAGTGACACCCATGACCACCTGAATGCAAAGTATAAGTTCAGAGAAGGCCTGACCTTGGCTGCCCTGGCCTGGCACTGCTGCCTGCTCTCTTTTTCCACTGTTTGCTATGTAGAAATAACTCTGGTCAATTCCCAGGCAGTAAAGATTGTTAAGATTATGCTAAATAATTCTGATTTTGTATGTGCAGACACTGTAGTAGTTTCCACTCTGGTGTCCCTGCCTCCTGCCTCTTGGCCACTAGAGCCTCATGTGCGCAGTGCTGTCTGCCTCATCTTGCCATTATTTCACTCTCGTAAGGTCTCCCCAGCCCAGGAACCCTCTTGAGATAGTATCTTATTATAGGACCAAATCCAAGCTACCGGCGTTGCCTTTCAAGGCCATGCATAATCTGAGCCCTTTTTAAAAAGAATTTCTTTACTTTATTTATTTATTTTTGGCTGTGTTGGGTCTTGGTTGCTGTGCATGGGCTTTCTCTAGTTGAGGCGAGTGGGGACTATTTGCTGTGGTGCTCACGCTTATTGCTGTGGCTTCTCTTGTTGCGGAGCACGGGCTCTAGGCACGCGGGCTCAGTAGTTGTGGCATGCGGGCTTAGTTGCTCCGTGGCATGTGGAATCTTCCTGGCTCAGGGCTCAAACCCGTGTCGCCTGCATTGGCAGGTGGATTCTTAACCACTGCACCACCAGGGAGGTCCCCTCTGAGCCCATTTTATCTGTCCGTGTTTTACTTCCAATTCCTCTCTAATGTAGACTTTTACTGCCCACTGACTTGGGTGTAGTCTTGTCTTTCTTTCATTTTCATGATTCCCCACACTGAAATGACCTCCCTGCCCGTTCTATTTATTTACATTTGCCCATGGATTTAAGAACCCCCCTTTTTCATAAACCCTATCTCTTCCTGAACATTAACTGGCTTCTCCTATATGTTTACATTTGGTTATATTTAATATAGAGCCTTCTTAGGTGCCATTTTGAAAATTAGTATCTTCTCATTAATGACTCAGATGTTAACTTGATAATATTAAAATTATTATAAGCTTACCAGTTACACATTCAGGAAAATTGTACTAGTTTCTTAGTAGTGTAAGTTTTAAAAAATTTAACTTTTTCCTCTTGGCAGCTGTAATTACACCGCACTGCCTATAAATAAAGCCCTGGAGTCCAGACCATATGCAGTAAAACAAAATAATATAGTTGAGCAAGGCAGGGCTACTATTGCTAGTATGGGACTCATAAGTCTCTATTTCTTGACTTTTATAATACATGAGACTTTGGCTGTTTCCGTATATCAACATTTCTTCACTATTAAACCATGGATAGGCAATAGAATGAAGAGCCAGAACCCTGATATCATTTAAGGACATAGTAGGAATTCAATAACTGTTGTGGACAGATTAGTTTGTGGTTTATTTTTGGCTCCTCAGTGATTTAGTCTGATTTGTGCATGTCCATTCACTTTTCTGTACTAATTTAGTAGATCCTCTAAAATATTAGAATTTTATTAAACTTAAGATATAATGGACTTCCCTGGTGGCGCAGTGGTTAAGAATCTGAGTGCCAATGCAGGGGACATGGATTCGAGCCCTGGTCTGGGAAGATCCCACGTGCCGTGGAGCAAGTAAGCCCGTGAGCCACAGCTACTGAAGCCCACATGCCTAGAGCCCGTGCTCCACAACAAGAGAAGCCACCGCAATGAGAAGCCTGCGCACCGCAACGAAGAGTAGCCCCCGCTCGCCGCAACTAGAGAAAGCCCGCGTGCAGCAACGAAGACCCAACGCAGCCCAAAATAAATAAATAAATAATAAAATAAAAGATATAATGAAATAAAATTTTATTGCTAGAGTACAAACATACTACATATGTCATAAGAATCAGTTTCATCTTCCTTCCTTTCTTCCTCCCTTTCTTCTTTCTTTTTCTTCTTTTCTTTCACATCAGTGGGCATCTGAAATGCAGAGAGCATTGGGCTAGAAGGAGCTGTGTGAACAAGTGGATGAGTAAGACATTGCCTTCTCCCACTAAGAAGTCACAGCCTAACACTGGAGACACGTGTGAATAACTATGGTCAAACGATAATATGAGATTGAATTAAATAAGCATAAATAATTGCATACTCATACTGGGTAAATACAGAGAAAGAAGGTGAAGCTTAGAAAGTACAATGTATAAACATAGTAAATCATACTTACTAAGTTTCCAGTATGAGCTAAGCTCTGTGCTAGGTCATAATTATGTTACTATATCCTCACAACAAATATTTGAGGTAGATATTTTAATCTACTTTTCAGAAATAAATAAATGGGAGCACACTGTGAAACAGGCAGAGCTGTGATTCAAATCTAGCCCACTATTTTACTCTACCAGCCTGTCTTTATGCCAATATAAAAATAAAGTTTAATGTGTAAATAAGAAGGTTTTGATGGGTACTTCAAAATAACCACAAAGCTTTGCAGAGGTTGGCATTTCCCCAGAGGAAATTAGCCAGGACAAAAGGGAATAAAGTACATAACATATAATGCACAAGGGAAAAAAAAACCCTTTAAAGAAAATACCCTTCAGTTTTGAAGCCTCCCAAGTAGTGAATGATAATCTCTTCTTTATTAATTTGACCACTAAAAGAACAGGTAGAGATATTGAATGATTATTTTGTGAACCTTCAAATAAAACTAACTTTCTTTAGGGTTATTACGTAGATTACAAAGAGGACTTAGGCACAGTTTTTTGTTTGTTTGTTTGTTTTTTGCGGTACGCGGGCCTCTCACTGTTGTAGCCTCTCCCGTTGCGGAGCACAGGCTCAGCGGCCATGGCTCACGGGCCCAGCCGCTCTGCGGCATGTGGGATCTTCCCGGACCGGGGCACGAACCCGTGTCCCCTGCATCGGCAGGCGGACTCTCAACCACTGCGCCACCAGGGAAGCCCAGGCACAATTTTTATATGTAGTTATGTATTACAGCAGTTATTCCAGTTGAACGTTAAAAACACTGTCAAATTCCAAATTAATCCCCTTGAGTTATTTTCTGTTGAATTCTATGATATCTCTGACTTAATTTGGCGAGAATGGCTTTCTTCACAGCATTCTAATTAACCCTCCAGGAGCATTTATTCAAGTTTTTTTTGTGTGTCTCTCAGAGTTTTGTGGGTTTTTTCATGTACATTTTTCATTACAAATAGTCCTAGATATTTCATGGGTTTTGTTGCTATTGTAAATCTATTGTTTCTGTTTTTTTCCTGTATAATTAAAAGCTGTTTAAATTTTCATCTTTTATCCAACCCTTTGTATGAACACTCATTAATTCCAATATTTTAATCGTCTCTGGTCTTACAGTTGCAGATAATAATTCCATTTCTGTATTTCTTATAACTAGACCCCTTATTTCTGTTTCTTTTTTATTGAATTGGTAAAACCTGCAGCAACAGTGTTAATAGTTGTTAAAAAAAAATTCAACTGAGTAAAATGTAAAGATCTTACTGGCTTTATTTAATGACTCGTGAATTGGGCAGCATCCCATCTAGCAGATAGAAAGGAGTTCCGAGAAGCTGTAGAAAATGGAAGACTTTTATAGGCAGAAGGAGGCGGGGCAAGGAATTTATTCTAGCAAAGAGTGGATTTTTTTCAGGCAGTATCCCCTTCCTTTAGGGGAAGACAGGGGTCTCTCAAGCAGATTACCTCATTAGTGCTGACCAAGTAATTTCAGACCGACTGGTTACATCCCGGGAGAGGCTAGAACAGCAGTTAGGTTAGGTATTAACTCTTGGTTTGGTGATGTGGGCTTAGTACAAGTGACTCCATTTGGGGACTGTTGTCTCATTGAACATAATCATGGTAATCTATTCATTCATCTTAGTTTCGTTTAATCAGAAAGCTCTCTTTTTACACCAAAAAAATGATATTGGCTGATGGTAATAATGAGAGATACTTATTATAAAACCCTTCTATTCCTAGTTTCCCAGATATTTTTCAAGGAATGAGCACTGAATTTGGTCAAATGCCTTTTCAACATCCTCGTAGGGTTTCTTTTATTTGACTTATTATTGTGTTATCTTCATAATAATAATTATATATTTCCTGGGATAAACTCTCCTATGCCATGGTTTATTTTTTTTTTAGTATACTGTTGACTTTATGTGCTGTTTTCTATTTAGGACTTTTTACTCATGTTATTCATCAGCATTATTCATACTCATAAGTATGCATATTAAATACAGTTGCATTTGGGGATCACATTGTACATATGCTTTTGTATCCTGAATTTTATACTTATATACCATAGCATTTTCCTATGGCATTAGAAATTCTTCAAAACATATTTCAATGTCTGTACAATATATTATGGGTTATTTTAACTTCCTTAATCTTCCTGTTTTTTTATTTGCTTCAAGTTTTTCTAATTTTTTACTGCTATACATAATGCAGGGATGAACATCTTTATATATAAAAGTTTGTTCATATTGATGATTGTTTCTGTAGTGTATTAGTTTCCAAGGGCTACCACAACAGATTACACAAACTTAGTAGCTTAACACAGCAGAAGTTCTCTCATAGTTCTGGAGACCAGAAATTCAAAACCAAGGTGTTGGCAGGGCCATGCTCCCTTTGAAGGCTCTATAGGGAGAGGGAGAATGATTCCTTGCTTCTTCCATCTTCTGGTGGCTCCTGGCATTCCTTGGATTGTGGCAACGTCACTCCAATCTCTGCCTGTCTTCACATGGCCTTTTTCTCTATGTGTGTCTCTCTGTGTCCTCTCCTTTTCTTATAAGGACACCAGTCATTGAATTTAGGGCCTACCTTAAACCCATGATTATTTCTTTTAAGATACTTTGTTAATTATATCTGCATAGGCCCTGTTTTCAAATAAGGTTACGTTCACAGGTAACGAGGGGTAGGACTTGGACATATCTTACTTGAGAGAGACAGTATTTAACCCACTACACTTTCTGTGAGTAGAAATACAAAGGCAAAGGATAGGAACCTTCTTAGCCTCTTGATACTTATTTCCAAATTGTTTTCTGAAGTGTGTAAAAGGGCCTGGTTCATCAGCCGTGTAAAGAGCACTCGTTTTTCTACATCTTCACCTGCATTAAGTATTTTTTTTAAACAAATGTTTATTGAGTTCTCACTTGGTGCTCACATTGTTTATCTAAAGATCGCCATGTGCATCTTTTTTATTTTGGCCACTCCACAGCATGTGGGATCTAGTTCCCCAACCAGGGATTGAACCCGCACCCCCCTGCATTGGAAGAGCGGAGTCTTAACCACTGGACCACCAGGGAAGTCCCTAAGTATTACCATTAAAAAAAAAACTTTGTCTTTTGGATAGAGGAAAAATGGAAACTGATTTTTAAAATTTCATTTCATCAATTGCTCGTAAAGTTGACAATATTCTGTGTACTTAATATGAACATTTGTTTTCCTGTAATGTCTTTGTTCATGCCTTTTGCCCATTTTTCTTTTGATGCATTTGTTGTTTTCTTATTGACACAGTCATTATATATGAAGAATATTATCCCTTTGTTGTATTGCTTATAGTTTTCCCAGTTTGTCATTTACCTTTTAATTTTACAGAAGTTTAGCCTTATGTGGTTAAGGATATCGATATTTTCTTTGTGGTCTCTTCCTTTTTTTCTAAACTTCAGAAAATGCTTCCCTATCCAGACATTAGCTGAATATTAGCTAATGTTTAATTAATATTAGCTAAGATTTCTAGCCATGTTATAGTTTCAAGTTTTATATTTTACTCTTTATTTCACCTGGATTATGTGTATGATATAAGTATCTAAATAGATGGAGTTTTTTTCCCCCATTTTAAAGTTGATTTTCCCAGCACATGTATTAAATAATTTGTGTATTCCCCGTTAATTCCTTAAAAGCTGTGGTTCTCAGCCAGAGGTGATTTTTGCCTCCCAGGGACATTTGACAATGTTGGGAAACCTTTTTGGTTGTCATAGCAGGAATGGGAGTGCTATGGCCATCTAATGGGTAGAGGTAGGGATGATGCTAAACATCTTAGGATGCATAGGGCAGCCCCCTCACAACAAAGATTTATCCAGCTCAAAATGTCAGTGGTGCCACTATTGAGAAACTTTAAAATTAAAGTTTGTCTTAGACTAGTAGACCTTCCCCATATTAGATATTCAATGTTGTTAAATATATAACCATGCCGCTACTCACTCCAGAACCTACTACACAGAGTTGCCCATGTGAGAAATAGCTCAGTCTCAGGTTGGTACCTACATTTCCTGGGGCCTTCCTTTTTTTTTTTTTTTTTCCAACTCAGAGGCCCTTTCTGATGTTTTTTACATGTTTTTACATATGGAACGCATCATCTGACTGGGAATTGCACAGCCTCTCCCTGTTCCGGTTTCCTGGCACCTCTGAGGTGTACTGTATTTTAAATTTTTTAAACTTCCTATTTTCCTGATGCCTCAACATCCCCACAGACAGGCTGTGGACACCCTGCCCAGATGACCATGTCAGTGTGATTGGCTGGTCCTGCCACAAGTTCCCCTCTGGACCTCCCCTGACTGTGATCTCATGACGTTCAAACATGCCAATGAAACCCCCTGGCACATTTTGCATGTGCACTTTCCCCTGACCCCCGGCAAAGGCACTGCCCCGGGCCCCTCCCTTTCTCTGCTCCCACGTGCCTGGTTGAGCGCTCCCAGGCGCTCCTCCCATCTGGTCCCCTGCACGTCCCGTGGCGCCTCCCTCTTCTAGGGCTTGTGCATATAATCAAGCTCTTTCACTTTCATACCCCTCTCCCCGGTGTTATTTCCGTGTCTGCTTCAGACCTATCATCCATAAACAAAAACCACTCCAAACAACATTTTAAGTAACATAATTACTCCGTGCAGCACAATTGGCGAGGAGGATGGGATGATCTAAGTCACGGACTGCTCGTGGCTGGTGACTGGGCTGTGGCGCCTGGGCTTCAGCATTCGGAAGGCTCTGTGTCTTGGCGTTCAAGCGCGCTGCCTTGTGTCGCCCCTCCAGTGCCGCCAAGACTCCCCACCCTAAAGGGTGGACCTTGCCTCAAGCCCAGTAGAACTTCCCAGGATCCCATTTACCAGCCGTGAGCCTCGCAGGAGGGGTCAGGTCGTCCTGGGGCTGCCCGGACACAGAGCCGCTGGGCAGCTTGCCTGTCACTTCGCCTGCAGTCCCGGAGCTTGGACTAACTAGGGAAGAACCCCTGTCTGTGTCTTGGTTAAGGCACCGCAGAGTGGAGCCAAGCGCTGAGTGTTAGCGCCCAAAACGGACGGGTTGGTGTGTCCCCGAGTACACCGGCTCGTGACCCGGTCCACACCGCCCTTGTGACTTTGAGTGACACCGTGGAGGAGGAGTACTGCTCCCTTCCCATTCAGTGTCGGGAGATCCCCGCCTCGGAGTGTCGGCCGTGGGGTCCTGTAAGGGTCAGTGCTGCTGGGGTTGGCGACCCCTTGTCTGCTGCATCCCTCTTGTCTGCTGCATCCCTCTTGTCTGCTGCATCTCTTGTCTGCTGCGTCCCCCTTGTCTGCTGCATCCCCCTTGTCTTCTGCATCTCTTGTCTGCTGCGTCCCCCTTGTTTGCTGCATCCCTCTTGCGAATCCCAAGCCCCTGGGTTATCAGGGATCCCATCTACGCAGATGGGTGGCTCAATTAAAAAAAAAAAAAAGATGGGGAGGTGGTGAGGGGGAGGAGCACATTAATCCTGCTCCCCCAAAACACCTCCCCCAAAACACCTGAGGCAGTTTCTCGGTTTGTGTGAGGTGACAAATCTCCCGGTCAATTTTAGCACTACTGACACGCTAATAGTCTCCTTAGAATTAAATTGTCACAAAACAAAGAATTTAGAAGACAGAGTTGAGGCCCTGTTGATCTCCTACTTGGAGACCCCAGCCCCTCTAGAGGGAGGTTGAAGGGGACCCTCTAGAGAGGGAGTCTCCTGCCCCCTCCCTCACAGCAGCCATCACTGGGGACCACCAGGAATTTGTCCAAAGAAAGGAAAAAACTTTAGCTGCCTAGAGATACAAAACACTCAAAAAGATTTTTAACAAAACAGAGAAAAAGAAGGGTTGGTGGGGGGCTGTCCCAGAGAGAGGCGTCTGCCAAGAGTTATGGTGGTCCTTCCTCTTCGCCCTTCCCTTTTATTAAAACTAAAGACCACTGCTTTCAGGTGGCTAAATGAATAAAGCTGTTGGGTAGAGAAACTGCCACTTTTTGTGGCTACAAGCCCAAGGATAAAGAAAGGAAGGGAGGGAGGGAGGAAGGAAAGAAGGAACTGTAAACCTTATGAACCCAGCAAAGACCAGGTGTAGCAAACATATTCCTAGTCCTGGATTACTTGCTGATTAAACCAACAATGACAACAACAACAAAAAAAACCCCTAAATGGAGGAAAAATAATAAATAACAGGCAATTAAATAAATTATATATGTATATGTGTATATATAACTAACTTAAAACAAGGGTCCCTATTTGATCCAATTGGAAATCCAAACTTTATGTACAAATTTTGTATACTGAAGAATATCTGTAACAAAAAGATGAAAAGAGTGCTGATTGGCATTTGTGCCTTGGCAACCTAGAGGTTTAACATTTGCTAAAATGCAGCAGCTGACAAAACTTCCTGAACCTAATGATAATACTGGGGCTCAAGTTAGAGTTATACCCGGGCATCCCAGTAAATTTAAACATTGTGCCACCTATAACCTTAAAAAGGTTACTAAATATCAATATAAAAGAGAGGAATATATAGGTATATGCCACACTTTAACGATAGCTTTTTTTTTTTGAGTATAATTGCTTAACAATGGTGTGTTAGTTTCCGCTTTATAACAAAGTGAATCAGTTATACATATACACATGTTCCCATATCCCCTCCCTCTTGCGTCTCCCTCCCACCCTCCCTATCCCACCCCTCCAGGCGGTCACAAAGCACCTAGCCGATCTCCCTGTGCTATGCGGCTGCTTCCCACTAGCTATCTACCTTACGTTTGGTAGTGTATATATGTCCATGCCTCTCTTTCGCTTTGTCACAGCTTACCTTCCCCCTCCCCATATCCTCAAGTCCATTCTCTAGTAGGTCTGTGTCTTTATTCTTGTCTTATGCCTAGGTTCTTCATGACATTTTTTTTTCTTCTTAAATTGTATACATATGTGTTAGCATACGGTATTTGTCTTTCTCTTTCTGACTTACTTCACCCTGTATGACAGACTCTAGGTCTATCCACCTCATTACAAAAAGCTCAATTTCATTTCTTTTTATGGCTGAGTAATATTCCATTGTATATATGTGCCACATCTTCTTTATCCATTCATCCAATGATGGACACTTAAGCTGTTTCCATCTCCAGGCTATTGTAAATAGGGCTGCTATGAACATTTTGGTACATGACTCTTTTTGAATTATGGTTTTCTCAGGGTATATGCCCAGTAGTGGGATTGCTGGGTCATATGGTAGTTCTATTTGTAGTTTTTTAAGGAACCTCCATACTGTTCTCCATAGTGGCTGTACCAATTCACATTCCCACCATCAGTGCAAGAGTGTTCCCTTTTTTCCACACCTTCTCCAGCATTTATTGTTTCTAGATTTTTTGATGATGGCCATTCTGACTGGTGTGAGATGATATCTCATTGTAGTTTTGATTTGCATTTCTCTAATGATTAAAGATGTTGAGCATTCTTTCATGTGTTTGTTGGCAGTCTGTATATCTTCTGTGGAGAAATGTCTATCTAGGTCTTCTGCCCATTTTTGGATTGGGTTGTTTGTTTTTTTGTTATTGAGCTGCATGAGCTGCTTATAAATTTTGGAGATTAATCCTTTGTCAGTTGCTTCATTTGCAAATATTTTCTCCCATTCTGAGGGTTGTCTTTTGGTCTTATTTATGGTTTCCTTTGCTGTGCAAAAGCTTTTAAGTTTCATTAGGTCCCATTTGTTTATTTTTGTCTTTATTTCCATTTCTCTAGGAGGTGGGTCAAAAAGGATCTTGCTGTGATTTATGTCATGGAGTGTTCTGCCTATGTTTTCCTCTAAGAGTTTGATAGTTTCTGGCCTTACATTTAGGTCTTTAATCCATTTTGAGCTTATTTTTGTGTATGGTGTAAGGGAGTGATCTAATCTCATACTTTTACATGTCCCTGTCCAGTTTTCCCAGCACCACTTATTGAAGAGGCTGTCCTTTCTACACTGTACATTCCTGCCTCCTTTATCAAAGATAAGTTGACCATATGTGCGTGGGTTTATCTCTGGGCTTTCTATCCTGTTCCATGGATCTGTCTTTCTGTTTTTGTGCCAATACCACACTGTCTTGATTACTGTAGCTTTGTAGTATAGTCTGAAGTCAGGGAGCCTGATTCCTCCAGCTCCGTTTTTCGTTCTCAAGATTGCTTTCACTATTCGGGGTCTTTTGTGTTTCCATACAAACTTTGAAATTTTTTGTTCTAGTTCTGTGAAAAATGCCAGTGGTAGTTTGATAGGGATTGCATTGAATCTGTAGATTGCTTTGGGTAGTAGTGTCATTTTCACAATATTGATTCTTCCAATCCAAGAACATGGTAAGTCTCTCCATCTATTTGTATCATCTTTAATTTCTTTCATCAGTGTCTTATAATTTTCTGCATACAGCTCTTTTGTCTCCTTAGGTAGGTTTATTCCTAGATATTTTATTCTTTTTGTTGCAATGGTAAATGGAAATGTTTTCTTGATTTCACTTTCAGATTTTTCATCATTAGTATATAGGAATGCCAGAGATTTCTGTGCATTAATTTTGTATCCTGCTACTTTACCAAATTCATTGATTAGCTCTTCTGGTAGCATCTTTAGGATTCTCTATGTATAGTATCATGTCATCTGCAAACAGTGACAGCTTTACTTCTTCTTTTCCAATTTGGATTCCTTTTATTTCCTTTTCTTCTCGATTGCTGTGGCTAAATCTTCCAAAACTATGTTGAATAAGAGTGGTGAGAGTGGGCAGCCTTGTCTTGTTCCTGATCTTAGTGGAAATGGTTTCAGCTTTTCACCCTTGAGGACGATGTTGGCTGTGGGTTTGTCATATATGGCCTTTATTATGTTGAGGAAAGTTCCCTCTGTGCCTACTTTCTGCAGGGTTTTTATCATAAATGGGTGTTGAATTTTGTCAAAAGCTTTCTCTGCATCTATTGAGATGATCATATGGTTTTTCTCCTTCAGTTTGTTAATATGGTGTATCACGTTGATTGATTTGCGTATATTGAAGAATCCTTGCATTCCTGGAATAAACCCCACTTGATCATGGTGTATGATCCTTTTAATGTGCTGTTGGATTCTGTTTGCTAGTATTTTGTTGAGGATTTTTGCATCTATGTTCATCAGTGATATTGGCCTGTAGTTTTCTTTCTTTGTGACATCCTTGTCTGGTTTTGGTATCAAGGTGATGGTGGCCTCGCAGAATGAGTTTGGGAGTGTTCCTCCTTCTGCTATATTATGCAAGAGTTTGAGAAGGATAGGTGTTAGCTTTTCTCTAAATGTTTGATAGAATTCGCCTGTGAAGCCATCTGGTCCTGGGCTTTTGTTTGTTGGAAGATTTTTTTATCACAGTTTCAATTTCAGTGCTTGTGATTGGTCTATTCATATTTTCTGTTTCTTCCTGATTCAACCTTGGCAGGTTGTGCATTTCTAAGAATTTGTCCATTTCTTCCAGGTTGTCCATTTTATTGGCATAGAGTTGCTTGTAGTAATCTCTCATGATCTTTTGTATTTCTGCAGTGTCAGTTGTTACTTCTCCTTTTTCATTTCTAATTCTATTGTTTTGAGTCTTCTCCCTTTTTTTCTTGATGAGTCTGGCTAATGGTTTGTCAATTTTGTTTATCTTCTCAAAGAACCAGCTTTTAGTTTTATTGATCTTTGCTATCGTTTCCTTCATTTCTTTTTCATTTATTTCTGATCTGATTTTTACGATTTCTTTCCTCCTGCTAACTTTGGGGTGTTTTTGTTCTTCTTTCTCTAATTGCTTTAGGTGCAAGGTTAGGTTGTTTATTCGAGATGTTTCCTGTGTCTTAAGGTGGGATTGTATTGCTATAAACTTCCCTCTTAGAACTGCTTTTGCTGCATCCCATAGGTTTTGGGTCGTCGTGTCTCCATTGTCATTTGTTTCTAGGTATTTTTTGATTTCCTCTTTGATTTCTTCAGTGATCACTTCGTGATTAAGTAGTGTATTGTTTAGCCTCCATGTGTTTGTATTTTTTACAGATCTTTTCCTGTAATTGATATCTAGTCTCATAGTGTTGTGGCCGGAAAAGATACTTGATACAATTTCAATTTCCTTAAATTTACCAAGGCTTGATTTGTGACCCAAGATATGATCTATCCTGGAGAATGTTCCATGAGCACTTGAGAAAAATGTGTATTCTGTTGTTTTTGGATGGAATGTCCTATAAATATCAATTAAGTCCACCTTGTTTAATGTATCATATAAAGGTTGTGTTTCCTTTTTTATTTCATTTTGGATGATCTGTTCATTGGTGAAAGTGGGGGGTTAAAATCCCCTACTATAAATGTGTTACTGTCGATTTCCCCTTTTATGGCTGTTAGTATTTGCCTTATGTATTGAGATGCTCCTATGTTGGGTGCATAAATATTTACAATTTTATATCTTCTTCTTGGATCGATCCCTTGATCATTATGTAATGTCCTTCTTTGTCTCTTCTAGTAGTCTTTATTTTAAAGTCTATTTTGTCTGATATGAGAATTGCTACTCCAGGTTTCTTTTGGTTTCCATTTGCATGGAATATCTTTTTCCATCCCCTTACTTTCAGTCTGTATGTGTCTCTAGGTCTGAAGTGGGTCTCTTGTAGACAGCATATATATGGGTCTTGTTTTTGTATCCATTCAGCCACTCTGTGTCTTTTGGTGGGAGCATTTAGTCCATTTACATTTAAGGTAATTATCAATATGTATGTTCCTATTCCCATTTTCTTAATTGTTTTGGGTTCATTTTTGTAGGTATTTTCCTTCTGTTGTGTTTCTTGCCTAGAGAAATTCCTTTAGCATTTGTTGTAAAGCTGGTTTGGTGGTGCTGAACTCTCTCAGCTTTTGCTTGTCTGTAAACGTTTTAATTTCTCCATCAGATCTGAATGAGATCCTTGCTGGGTAGAGTAATCTTGGTTGCAGATTTTTCTCCTTCATCACTTTAAATATGTCCTGCCAGTCCCTTCTGGCTTGCAGAATTTCTGCTGAGAGATCAGCTGTTAACCTGATGGGGATTCCCTTGTGTGTTATTTGTTGTTTTTCCCTTGCTGCTTTTAATATGTTTTCTTTGTATTTAATTTTTGACAGTTTGATTAATATGTGTCTTGGCGTATTTCTCCTTGGATTCATCCTGTATGGGACTCTCTGTGCCTCCTGGACTTGATTAACTGTTTCCTTTCCCATATTAGGGAAGTTTTCAACTATAATCTCTTCAAATATTTTCTCAGTCCCTTTCTTTTTCTCTTCTTCTTCTGGAACCCCTAAAATTCGTATGTTGGTGCATTTAATGTTGTCCCAGAGGTCTCTGAGACTGTCCTCAGTTCTTTTCATTCTTCTTTCTTTCTTCTGCTCTGCAGTAGTTATTTCCACTATTTTATCTTCCACGTCACTTATCCATTCTTCTGCCTCAGTTATTCTTTTATTGATCTCATCTAGAGTATTTTTAATTTCATTTATTGTGTTGTTCATTGTTGCTTGTTTCATCTTTAGTTCTTCTAGGTCCTTGTTAACTGTTTCTTGCATTTTGTTTATTCTATTTCCAAGATTTTGGATCATCTTTACTATCATTATTCTGAATTCTTTTTCAGATAGACTGCCTATTTCCTCTTCATTTGTTAGGTCTGGTGGGTTTTTATCTTGCTCCTTCACCTGCTGTGTGTTTTTCTGTCTTCTCATTTTGCTTATGTTACTGTGTTTGGGGTCTCCTTTTTGCAGGCTGCTAGTTCGTCATTCCCGTTGTTTTGGGTGTCTGTCCCCAGTGGCTAAGGTTGGTTCAGTGGGTTGTGTAGGCTTCCTGGTGGAGGGGACTAGTGCCTGTGTTCTGGTGGATGAGGCTCGATCTTGTCTTTCTGGTGGGCAGGTCCACGTCTCGTGGTGTGTTTTGGGGTGTCTGTGGACTTTTTATGATCTTAGGCAGCCTCTCTGCTAATGGGTGGGGTTGTGTTCCTGTCTTGCTAGTTGTTTGGCATAGGGTGTCCAGCACTGTAGCTTGCTGGTCGTTGAGTGAAGCTGGGTGCTGGTGTTGAGATGGAGATCTCTGGAAGATTTTCGCTGTTTGATATTACGTGGAGCTGGGAGGTCTCTTGTGGACCAGTGTCCTGAATTTGGCTCTCCCACCTCAGAGGCACAGCACTGATTCCTGGCTGCAGTACCAAGAACCTTTCATCCACATGGCTCCTCAATTTAGGATGATTTGTTGTCTGTTCATGTATTCTACAGATGCAGTGTACATCAAGTTGATTGTGGAGCTTTAATCCACTGCTTCTGAGGCTGCTGGGAGAGATTTCCCTTTTTCTCTATAGCTTTTAACTCTAACCCATTGCACTTTAACTCAATTTAACTGTAATCTCTTGCCCTAAAATATTCCATATTAGACATAGATGCTCTAATATCATGAATAATAAATTAAAATCAATGTAAGTTTTGGGCACTTACAAATTGGCTTGATAAACGGAACCCTATGTATCCCAGTTAAAATAGTTAATATGGCCCAAAATAAATTAAGACCTTCAAAGATGAAAACTTATTGTATAAAACCCAATAAGTAAAGGAATGATTATCCCCCCTGCTTCTCTATTTGACAGCCCAATTTTGTCTGTTCTTAAATCTGAAGAATAAATAAGTGAAAGTGCCTTCTGATGGAGTACTACAACCTTGATGCTGTGGTCCCATCCATCAAGGCCCCAATACCCAGTACCCAATGTTATTGAAATGACTGATTCTATTCAATTAATAACAAGTAAAAACTCTGCTCTTATAGATTGGCTAACATGTCCCATTCAGTGCCTATTTCAACAGCCTCTCAGCTGCAGTTTGCCCCCACTTCCAAAGGGACACGATACACCTGTACCATGGGTTACCTCAGCTTTGCCATCACACACAGTCTTTGCAGACAAGATCTTGATTACCTTCACCTTTCTCCAGGACCACAGGTATGACAGTACATTGATAACAGCCTCCTCCAAGGACATTCATAGGACACACATTAGTGTGTGTTAATAACTAAACATCATTTAGTCCTTTTTGGATTCTGGTGACAACATATTTCTCATTTATGAATTTTACTTACAGATTGAAATCTACAGGCACTCCTGTTAGTGTCTTCAAAAACTTCATTATAGAGGCTTTGCCAACCTCTTCTCATGCCTCCTGGAGTCTCTGGACCACTTACAATAGCCATTGGTTGCCCCAGGGCTTCTGATGCAAGAAACTGCCCCTTGGTCTCATGCTATACACCATTAAAACAAGTGACTGGCTACTTACTGAGCTTTCCTGGAAATAGAGGTTCTCACAGACCCTGAGCCTGTGACCCTCCATACCCAGCTGTTCCCTATGCTTTGGATCATAAAAATGACACCTCACAAGCTCAACATGGCTACCAACACCTCCTTAAGACAAGATGGAGCCAAACCTGGACCCTCTGGTGTGTTTCACCTGCAGGAGGGGTGGCTTCCCTCATCCTCAGTCCCTTGCAAGATGCCAAGGTGCTGGAGGAGGTCACCTCTCTCCCAGAACACTTGGCTACCTGGAGAGCATCTTTGGATTAACTGAGTGAAAAGCAGTGGGAGTTCATGTACTGTACAGATAGCACTGCTAGCCATCATACATGATGGAGCTCAGTGGAATGTTACCACTTTCCATCCCTGAGCCAGACTGTCCCTGATAAAGGATGGGATCCAAGAAACAACATACTCAGCCAAATTCCAAGCAGTCATCTCAGTGTCTGGAAGCCCTGGCCAACAATGACCCCATTTCATATTTATTATAAACTGTTGGGCCATTGCCTAAAAATTATCCCCTTCAGGGTAAAATATTTTAGAACCCTCTTGCCTCACAGGTACCCAAAATATAAATCACAATTGCACATGCCTCTGCATATACCAAGGCCACAGCACAAGGCTTTGCCAGGTCACTCCTTATTCCCTTCAGACATTACTGGCAGTAACTAAGACACACATTTTCACTTTTCAAAATACACAAGACTGGACTCTAGGAAGAGGTAGCCAACAGAACTTTTATGTCCCTGATAGGTCCCAAATAACCAATTGAATTGAGAGACATATGGTCTCTCAAACAACCCCTTTTCAAATTCTAGTACAACAAATAGTAAACTCTAAAGTTCTCTATCTTGCCCCAAGCCTTAACTTATTTTGATAAATTTTCAATCTTACCTCTCATCCCTTAGGGCTGGGGATCAGGTCAAGGGCATATACTTTCCTAGGACTCATTAACCACAGATTGTTCCACAGGCCGGGCAGCTGCTCATCTGATACAGGACCCATTTGAACCAAAACTTCCACCAAAACTAAAACAAAAACCTGTCAGGTGCAGCTGCACACCATTCTGTTGACTGTTGGTCTTATTACTACTGGTCTGGGTGTTTTCATTCGTTTACAATCTGGAAGCCCACAACAACTTGAGTGGGTACCAGTTTGGAAAGGATCCCCCAATCCCACATCCCAGACTACATTGCCCTGGCCCAGAATCTCAGGGCTGGAGATGACATTGCTCCAACCACAAGACCTTGCCATTGGAGATGACTTCACCCCCTGTGCCTGAGGTGTCTTCACCTCTTACACTAAAACCTCCACCCAGGGACACCCATGGACGACCTCTCCTATGGCACAAAGTGGACACGGGACATTCTTGCTTTTCTTCCTGAGCCTGCAGTCCGCTTAGCCCACAATTCTAGTATACTCCTTGCTCTCTGCCAAAACATACACCCTATGCTTCCTTGCCTAAAGGGAAATCAGATAGAGGTTACTAAAATTAATGGAGATTATTGCTTTCTCCAGGAGGCACCTGTCATGTCAGCCAACGCTTTGACTTCCTGGGGAGAGGACCACCCACTCCCTGATGCCTTTTCCTATACCGCCCACCACCCTCACTCAGTTTGCCACCACAGTCTCTTGCCTTTTGTCTCTGACCATGACCACCATAACCACTCTTCCCCCTTGGTTAAACACAACTCTCACCAGTACATTGTGCTCTCAATAATGGCACCTTCAGGTACTATTGTGGCCCAGACTCATAGGCACAGCAACTTATATATTTTTTCTTGTTGGCTCCCCCATCTTTTCCCTAATGAAACCATACCCCAGGGTGCAACGTTTACATTAGGGTTTCCCAGTTCTTTATCCATCAGGTGCTACTTGCTTCTGTCAACCCAAGGACAATATTTATTCCTTTCCCAGTAAGACTTGCCATAGACCTCAGGAGCAGCCAGCATTGGCACCAGTATAGCCTTTCTCAAACAAAATCAAATCATAACTGCCAACCAGTGCCTCTTCGTGGCCCTTTCAGATCAGTCAGAGGCTGGACAAAATATTGTCCCTTATGCAACAAGCCCATGAGTCTCTAACCCACATGGTGATGTATAACAGACTGGCTCTTGACTACTTACTAGCCAGGGAAGGAGAGGTTTGTGCCATTCACGGTGTGTTCCCCCAAACCCTGGAGCTGGTGTATTACATTAAGAATATGCAGGGCTTCCCTGGTGGCGCAGTGGTTGAGAGTCCGCCTGCCGATGCAGGGGACATGGGTTCGTGCCCTGGTCTGGGAGGATCCCACATGCCGCGGAGCGGCTGGGCCTGTGAGCCATGGCCGCCGAGCCTGCACATCCGGAGCCTGTGCTCCGCAACGGGAGAGGCCACAACAGTGAGAGGCCCGCGTACCGCAAAAAAAAAAAAAAAAAAGAATATGCAGATCATGACCAGCTGAAAGAGGAGGCACGAGCCATCCACACTGGGTCGGCAGGTGGCTCCCTCAGCTTCCGAGCTCCCACTTTGGGGAAGTGAAAACCCAGGTCCTTTTGTTTGAAGGCACAGTTTTAATACAATCACACAAAGAAAGTTAAGTTACAAGATTTATTACTTACAGACCCCAGAAATGGGGGTGTGCAGTGAGCTGGGGGAAGGGCAGCCCTCCATCGGGGGGAGCAGAAGATAGAGAGCAGGGTAGCAAGCACCTATGACCTATAAGGCAGCTGGGTCTGAGGTCACTAACTTTTCTGGGGCTCAACTCTAAATGGTTATTTTTAAAGGTGCCCCAGGAAAATCAAAACAGGAACTTGAGGCAGGAATCCTAAGTTCAGTTCCTTGTCTGAATGTCCAGACTCTGGGTGTGAGCAGGGTTATACTGTAAAAGGCCTAGTATATAAAATATACTATAAAATGCCTAGGCAGCAACTCAGAGTAGCTGTTTTCTCATCACACAGGGTACTTCCTGCTGTACAACATTATTAACTCTGCACAGGTACAGGCCAAACTACAAGGAATGGGCCAAGAGGTAAAGATCTCTCATACCAGCCAACATCTTCCAACAGATTCACTTAAAATCAGAGATGCTTGGCCTGTACTCTTCTTGCCTATTGCCCACAAAGTGGGGTGCCTAGTTGTGCGACTGGGTTCCAAACTCTTGTCAGATGCTTAATAGGACTCTTCCTAATTGTCACCTGTATCAAAGTTTCTGTTCCATGGCTAAGTCAAGCTGTCCCACTCACCTTTAACCTCTCCACAACCCAGGGAGCAAGTGTCATCCAACCCACTTGGTATTGTCAGTGATGTGGAGGCATCACAGGGCCAATTGTATTATAAATTTTTAAAACTTCATGTTTTCCTGTTGCCTCAATATCCCCACAAACAGGCTGTGTGCACCCTTCCCAGGTGATCAAGTTAGTGTGATAGGCTAGTTCCTACCACAAGTTTCCCTTCTTGATGTCCCCTGATTGTGACCTAGTGACATTCAAAAGCACCAATGAAATACCCTCCTGTCTTTTGCTTGTGTACACACCCCGACCCCTGTGAAGTCACCTGACTATGGATTCTTTCTCTCTTTCCCTCTCTCTGCTCCCCATCCTGCTTGATTGAACCCACTCACTGACTGCTGGTCCCTCCTTCCATGTGGTCCCCTGCCATGCCTCTCCCTTCTAGGACCTGTGAGTCTAATCCATCTCTTTCACTTTCATACACCTCCCCATGGTGTTAAACCAGGTCTGCACCAGACTGATCATCAACAAAAACCCATTTTAAGTGACATAATTATTCCTTACAACACATGTACCTGTGGCATCCCCAGCCAAATTACTTCTGGTG
Organism: Hyperoodon ampullatus; assembly: GCF_949752795.1. NCBI lineage: Eukaryota > Metazoa > Chordata > Mammalia > Artiodactyla > Ziphiidae > Hyperoodon > Hyperoodon ampullatus. The sequence continues at coordinate 46,500,761 of NC_136914.1, read as the reverse complement.
CATGTAGCCTCAGATCATTCCAAACAAAGCCTCCAAAGTGGGTGAAAAAAGATGCAGCAGTTTTCTGGTGATATAATAATTAACACAGAGAAACAATTATACTTCTGTAACTTAATGTAGGAATTTCTCTTGGGACTACTGTTCAGTTGATTTGTTTGCTGTTATTTTGCAAAAGACCACATTATGTTTATTACTGAAGTTTTCAATGTTCCTTATGTGTATACTTTAAGTTTATAATATACTTTAAAATATGTTAGGGCAGCCCCCTTCTTGGTTCTCATTCCAGATGAAGTTGGAATCTTATTAAAGTTTTATGAAACCTACATAAAACTGTGGTTGGTAAACTGTAATGTGTATTAGAATCACTTGGGGAACTTGGTAAGAATACAATTTCCTTCAAAACCTATCTTCCCCCTCTTGAGGTTCTGTGAAGTCTGGGCTCAGCCCAGGAATATGAATTTTAATAAGCGTCTGAGGTGTTTTTAAGGCAGTAATCCCTAGACCCCATTTAGAGATACGTTGCTGTGAGTAATTTGCACAGAACTGACAACTTCGTACTGTCTCTCCATTTATTTAGGTCTTCTTTTTATCTTTTAGCAGTTTTCCCTCCACATATTACATCTTGCACGTTGTGAATGGAGTTTTTTTTTCCTGTTATATCTTGTAATTGCTATTGCTAGTACATCGGAAAGCTATTGATTTTTATATGTTTGTTTTGTATCCAGCCACTTTGCTGAGTTCTCTTGTTAAGTCTAATAGTTTTTCAGTTAAACCTTTTATGAGGTTGAGGGGAAGGCGAGATTGGTAAACCAGCCCGGCAACTGGGAACACTTGATTTTTACTTCCTCCCTTACAACAATATGTTTATTATAGCCCATTATATCTAGTTTATGTGTCACTGCATTGTCCAGAGCTTCCAGAACACTGCTAAATAAACACTCATAGGATTCACCCTTAATTTATTCCTATTTTAAGGGGAATGCCTCTATTATGGTTTCATGGTTTAGGATAGTCATGGTTCTGACTATTGCTTTTCCATAGACCTTTTACAAATTATGTTAAGGAAATAGCCTTCTATTCCTACTCTTCTTAAAGCTGCCTTAAAAAAAAAATAAGGAATGAGTGTAGAATATGTAGGAAGCAAAAATTCTTTTTCCTTCTACCGTCCTAGGTCTCCAGCTGGGGCCTTATAAATTGGACTGACAAAAGACAGATGAACAAGAGAAAACAAAGAAGTTTATTAACATGTGCATCCCGCTTACACCTGGGAGCCCCCAGAGATGAGTAACTCAGAAGGGTGGTTAGGGAATTCCCCAGTGGTGCAGTGGTTGAGAATCCACCTGCCAATGCAGGGGACATGGGTTCGAGCCCTGGTCCGGGATGATCCCACATGCCTCAGAGCAACTAAGCTCCTGAGCCACAACTACTGACCCTGCACTCTAGAGCCCGCGAGCCACAACTACTGAAGCCCGCACGCCTAGAGACCGTGCTCCGCAACAAGAGAAGCAGCCGCAATGAGAAGCCTGCGCACCACAACGAAGAGTAGCCCCCACTCGCTGCAACTAGAGAGAGCCTGCACGCAGCAACGAAGGCCCAACACAGCCAAAAATAAATTAATTAAATTAAATTAATTTTTTTTAAAAAAGATGGTTAGGATTTGGGGCCTAATATATTGTTGTATGTCAATTATACCTCAAATAATAAAAAGAATTTGGGATATATACATAACTTCCTAGGGGAAGGGGAGAAGGGGAACTTAGGGAAAAGCAAATGGTTTTTCCTAAGAAAAAATCCTTAGGGAATGGGCCCTTCCTTGGGAGAACAGACGGTGTGACAATATCTGACTTTTCTTCTGTGCAAAGAGATTAGAGTTGCTCCTGAAGGGATTTAGAACAACTGAGTTCCTTTGGGGAAGCTCTTCTTTTAGGCAGATGAGGGATTTCAGGAACTACAACACCTTTACTTCAAAATAGTTCCGTATCAAAAGGGCATGTTTTGGGGTAGCATATCCTGATCCCCTCAAATCTCACACAGTGCCTTCTCAGTGTCTATTTAAGTAATAATTTTTTTCCTTTTTTTAAAAATGTATGTTAATAAAATTCCCAACCCATCCTCACGCTTCTGAAATAATTCATATACCTAGTTGTAGCTTATTTTCGTACATTCTGAATTTTATTCCTTACAAAAGCAATCTCTCCAACTGTGAGAATTTTAGTTCTAAAAAGTAGCTTGCCTGGCAAAACTACAGTTGTCAAAACCAAGGTTTTAAAGGAGACTGAGGTAAGGAACCAACTTCAGTTTTGAATATGGAACTGAATTCAGTAAAGGGAAAGTTCTACATGGTAACCTCTTCCAACACAAACCAATTTTTTTGGTACTAAAACCTGTGTTGGTAAGTAACTTTTTTCCTGATTCACATTCTTTAGTTGATCAGAAAACATTTCTGTGGTTTTCTAATTCATTGAGAGACTGAATATGCTTTGGACTTGAAGTCTCCCTTTTTTGTTTTCACAAATTTGGCTAAATACTCCTTAAACTATGGTCATTTGAGGGGATTATTAGAGTACTTACTGGAATGTTCGGGGAGGTTCCCTAATGGTCAATCCATCAGGGAGTCAAAGAGATCTTTCTGATCCACTCAGGAGACTCACCCACAAGATCCAGGGACAGAAATGATTGCTGTCCTGTTTTTTTTTTTTTTTTTTTTTTTTTTGTATAAGGGCATAAACTGGGGATATGTGAAAAAAATCAAGAATTTATCATTTTTGATAAAGAATTATAAAATTTCATCAAATCAAAACTGAGAGTTGATGTCTTTTTTTTTTTTTTTTTTTGCGGTACGCTGGTCTCTCACTGTTGTGGCCTCTCCTGTTGCGGAGCACAGGCTCTGGACGTGCAGGCTCAGCGGCCATGGCTCACAGGCCCAGCCGCTCCACGGCATGTGGGATCTTCCCGGACCGGGGCACGAACCCGTGTCCCCTGCATCGGCAGGCGGACTCTCAACCACTGTGCCACCAGGGAAGCCCGATGTCTTTTGTTTTTAATCAGAAATGAAATTGGTCTATAGTTTTTTTTTTGGAGATAATGCTTTTCAGTTTTTGGTATCAGAAATGTCCTATTTTCAAAAAACTTTGGGTAGCTTCCCATCTTTTTCATGTTCTAATATATTTAGCTTTAAAATTAGCTTTTGCTTAAAATTTTGAAACTTAAAAAATAGTATTCAGAAAAAGAAAAATTCATGACTCTCACACAGATATAGAAATGAACATGTGTTATAGACTTTATTGTCTCAGTAGTCAGTGAGAGAACAAGGCAGACGTTATAACCAGTTCAAAGAGAATTTTTTTAAATGGACACACTTAATTTTTTTTAAATGGACACTTAAATTTTTTTAAATGGACACATACAGATCAACAATACTGAATTATAGATAAGCAATATTGAAATGAATGAATAAATGTGCAAATGAAAACAAAAGCTTTCACAGGGAAGAGGAGAATCAGTTGAACTTCTACCAGACAGAACAGAATTTGCATGTCAATTGATAAGAATTATTTTGCACTGCTCTTAGTTACCTATAATTTACAATTGTAAAATAGCTTTCATAGAATCAGATAACCTGGAAAGTTGTCCTCTAGATGATACAGTTTTCCACTGCACACAACTTTTTTCCTACAAAAAATGACACATTAGTAAAGCAAAAGAAATCATACATTTATTCAACAAAAGTTTGAATTTCTATCCAGTGTCAATTTCTTTCTGAATTTGATCCGTTTGGATTGCCTATGTTTAGATTCATTTTTGGAAATTCGAATATTTCCAGAATATAGTCTATTTCATTGCGATTTTCAAATGTATTAGCATTCAATTGCTTATAATATTATGATTAAAAAAATCTGTATTTTCTAGAACTTTCTTTTAAATTATTTTTGAATTCCTATGCTTCAAATATCAAAAATTATTAAGTTATATGGTGAAGTATATCTTTCCTATCTTTTCCCCTATCTGCCTAATTCCTACTCCTCCCAACAAGTAACTACTATTTGTTTTATATGTGTGTGTGTATATAAAACCGTACACATATGTGCATATATATACATATATATATGTATATATATGTAGTAGACTGAAAAAAAAAACCCACACAACATGAGAGCTGTGAGTTCAGTTTTACTGGGAGCTGGCTGAGGACTGTGCCCGGGAGACAGCCCCTTTGATAGCTCCAAGCAGCTGCTCTGAAGAGGTGCATGTGGGGGGAGATCAGTATGCATGTGATTTTGGTGAAGGGGGCACGTGTGTCAAGCACATGTTTTGGCAGAGGCTTGCTGCTGGTCACGAGGAGCAGATGTCTCTGTTAATGATTTTAGTGCTTTTCTACGTGTGAGAAGGTGAAAGAATTTGTATTCTTAAAATTTCCTCCTGAAAATATCTAACTATCAGAAGACCCGTTCTGCCATTTTTTCCCAGAACACAGAGTGCCTTATTCCTCATCTCCGCCCTGAATTCCTTTCAGGGTGTGTTGGAGGTCAGAACCTGCAGTGATTAATGACCTAATCCTTGTAGAGCCAGATGGGAAGCATCGCTCTTTAGCTGGCAGCACCAATGAATGTAAATACACATTGTAGATATTTTCTAACAGTATTTTTACATATTTTTATTTTTAAGATATTTGATTTATGAAATTTTCTGTGGTAGCTGGTTTAAGAAGCAGCTCTTGGATTTTTCTTTATGTCAATTTGCTCTTTTTTATAATTCATTGATTGTTGCTCTTAACTTTATTATATTCTCCCTCTTAGTTTCCTTACATTTGTCCTTTTTTCCCCTAAATTCCTGAAAAGAATTCTTTTATTCTTCCTTCCTTTTTTTATTATAATGAAAATATTTAAGGTCACCCATTTATTCCTGAGTATAACCTGGGCTGCATCTTCCTACATACAATATTTGACAAATTCAGAAAGATTATGCCAGTATGCATTATCACCAGCACTAATTCTTGTCATTTTTATTAAAATTTTGCTGACTTCATAAGCAAACATGTTATCTCATTGTCTTACTCATACTCTTTTATAGTTTCTCACTGGCTTCTTATTCTCAGCCTATATAAACCATTGTGCTCAGTCTTGCCATAGTCCCCATCCCCAAAGATCTTTGATCCTGGCTCTTCTTTGAACTATTGCTCCATCTGTCTGTTTATAGCCAAAGCCCTTGAAAGAGTACCCACTGCCTCACCGCTTTCTCATCCCAGTTGTACTCTAGCTTCTGAGCCATACTTTATGAATACCATTCATGCCAGCATCACCAACGGTTTCTGAATCGTCAGATCCAATGATTCCATGTTGTTTCTGGTCTTTGCTGAGCTCTCAAAACATTTGATGTTGTTGACCATCTCTTTTCTAACAATATATTCTCTCCTCCTTTTGCTCAACCTCCATGACCACTTTTTCAGCCTCCCTTCCTTCAGTACCCTCTAAACATGAGTTCTCTGCATCCTTTCTTCTGTAAAATAAAATTCACATTTTATGGCAAGACAAGAAAAAAAATTTTTTAAATAAGTTTATTTATTTATTTTTGGCTGCATTGGGTCTTTATTGCTTCGCGTGGGCTTTCTCTAGTTGCGGCCAGTGGGGGCTGCTCTTCGTTGTGGTGCACAGGCTTCTCATTGGGTGGCTTCTCTTGTTGCAGAGCATGGGCTCTAGGTGTGTGGGCTTCAGTAGTTGTGGCTTGTGGGCTCTGGAACGCAGGCTTAGTAGTTGTTGCACATGGGCTTAGTTGCTCCGCAGCATGTGGGATCTTCCCAGATCAGGGCTCAAACCCGTGTCCCCTGCATTGGCAGGCGGATTCTTAACCACTGCACCACCAGGGAAATCCCCAAGACAGGAAAAATAAAAAATTTTCTCTGCCGTTTGGCCTCCTCTCTTCCCTCTACCATGCATTGTGTATCTGCATTATGCATGGACCAAACCTCCCGCATCACCAGAAATACCTGCTCAACCATAAACAGCAACATTCTCCCAGCATCAACAAGACAACTCCTTAAAAGATAACATTCCTCCTTGATCTTGTAAGGGACCACAATAACGGTTAGGTCTGGATTGTGTAAAATGTCAATAATATGTCATCTAATGTACAGCCCTTGGTCTCAGAAAACTTATATAACTGTGTTTTGACTTCCAAGGGGCAGAACAGTTCTTGGAGCTTTCTGGGATGCCGTCCCCAGGTTATAATCCTCAAATAAAAATTTTCATTTCTTTCTTAGATTTCTTTCTTAATTTTCCGTCAACACTTCTCACCCTACACAGTATGTCTGAGTTATTGCAATGGCTACCTTGGCTTGAATTTTGAATCTTGGCTTGAACCTCTATGCAGCTGACTCCCAAACCTCTGTCTTTAACTTCACCCTCACTTCTGAGATATGTACTTCTTTTCTGAGTGTCCCAAAGGCATCTCAAATGCAGCTTGTCCAGACTATCAAATTGTTTGCTTCCTTGGGCATCTTGATTCTCCTTTTGCTACTCCTATCTTAGTTAGTAAAACCTTACTTGTCACTAAGTCTTTGCCTTTGCTCCCTTGGGTTCTGCTGCAGCTGCCCTGCCTTGGATCCATCAGCTATCCGGCTTTTATGCTTTTATATATTGGCTGTTGATCACTGATGAAGAAACCTCTAAGGCAGCGGTCTCCAACCTTTTTGGCACCAGGGACCGCTTTCGTGGAAGACAGTTTTTCCATGTACGGGGGTGGAGGGTGGTTCAGGCAGTAATGCGAGCGACTGCACAGGCGGAAATGCCCGCGAGCGATGGGGGGCAGCAGGTGAAGCTTCACTAGCTCACCCGCCGCTTACCTCCTGCTGTGCAGCGAGACAAATTCAGGATCTCCAGCCTAATATAGGCCTTCAGGTATGGAGCTGGATGGTTTTTATAAGTCTGCTCACTCTCCCAAAACCTCAAAGTGATTACCCTCTCCAGGCCCCTTATATCCCACTGCATTTTATTTTTTTTAAGTCTTTATTGAGTTTGTTACAATATTACTTCTGTTTTATGTGTTGGGTTTTTTTGTTTGTTTGTTTGTTTGTTTTGGGGGGCGCGAGGCCTGTGGGATCTTAGTTCCCCAACCAGGGATCGAACTGCGCCCCCTGCACTGGAAGGTGAAGTCTTAACCACTGGACCACCAGGGAAGTCCTGCCCACTGTCTTCTCTTTCTGTCTCTCTCAACAGATGTACTTTGCTCTGGCTTTCTACTTTCACAGGAAAAATAATGGAAATTATCAGGCATGAACTAACGGAGATTTTCACCCTCCTGTCTTTTACCTCCTCCCTCCTGTGGCGGATAATCCTCACCGCACTCTTGAGCCAGTCCCGCCCCTGCAGGATCTGGAGCGACTGTATACTGCGTCTCTACCTATGAACGTTTTCAACCTTGTGCTTTTATTCCCCATTGGCCATAAAATATGCTTGAATCTCTGTTTTTTGAAAAACAAGCTTCTCTCTTGACCTTTATCTCGATCTCCTTTACTTATGGTCGCATACCTTTCCTTTCCTAGCCAAGCTTCTCTGGAAGGTAGTCCACATCACTTTATCTACTTCTTCACTTTCCTTTCATTCTACATTGTTGCAATGCGACTTCTCCCTCCACAGTTCTGCTGAAACTGCTCAGATAAAGACCATCACTGATCTACTAATTGGCAAATCCCTTGGCCTTTCTTCATCCCGCGACTTGACCTTCTTGCCTTTGAGAGAGTTGACCATTCCCTTCTTCTCAAAGCCTTTCCTTGGCTTCCATAACAAAACTCAGTCTTGTTCTTCTGTCTGGTTGACTATTCCCACTCACTCTCCTTTGTCCTCCCACTCGTGGTGCGCCTGGCCTCTCTGTCCTTGGCCCTGCTGAGCTCTGCTCTGCTCTCTTCCCCTTCCCTCCCCACTCGCTCATCTCCTGCCCTTTGTGCACTCTCCTTAAGTGATATCTCCCCTGCACTTCATGGCTCCCCCTATCACCAGGACGTTTAACTCCCAAATCAATATGTCCAGCCTGACTGCTTTCCTGAACTCCAGCCCTGGATCATCTCTTGCCGTCATGCCTCAAAGACACCGTAAAACTTGACTCATCCAGAATAGTGGGCCAAGAGGGCAAAGAAAGTGTTATAGAAATAGTAAGAGAGAAGGGAGAACAAGAGGGAGGGTCATGGGAAGGGGAAATAAATTGTCAATGAATTATGTTTCTCCCACTGTGCTTCTGCTGTGTCAAGGATGCTTGCCACCCTATCCCCACTTTTCCACACTAGAGCGTAGTTTTCAGAGTGTGGTCCCCAGGCCAGTAGTGCCAGCGTCACTTGGAAACTTGTTAGAAATACAGATTCTCAGGCCCCTCCCCAGGCCTACTGAATCAGACGCTCAGAGGTGAGGCCCAGAAATCTGTGTTTTAATGAGCTCTCCAGGTGATTCTTATGCCTGCACTAGTGAATTTCCTATTCATTCTTCATGGCCCAGCATCAGTGTTACCTCATCTGCAGAGCCCTCCCCAATCCTCTCAGACAAAATTAATGACTTCCTCCTCTGTTTTCTATTGGACTTTATCCATGCCAATTATATAGCACTTATTCTATTGTAGTTAGCTCTTTAAGAATCCTTCCTCCCCCACAGATTATAAGACCCAGGGTTATTATTGATCTTTATATTTCTAGCACCAGGCATGGTGCCTGGTATGAAGTAGACATGTTATTTTATCACAAATTACTGTTATTTTTTCTGCTCCCATGACCCCTTGTCACTCCCTTCTTACCTGTTCTTTTTCTTCCTTTCCTTGAACCTGGCTTTTGGGTATGAATAAATCATCACAGTGAGATCTTACCATTTAAAGGCAATGTTTTCATTGGATTCAAGCACTCAACCCTTTCATATCTATCAGGCAGGGTTCAAAGAGAGAAACAGAACCACAAGTAGAGATATTTAGGGGTGTGTGTGTGTATGTGTATGTGATTGGATGATTGGTTACAGGGATTTGAACTTACACGATTATAAGCTAGTTAATCTGTCTGTGCTTCTAAGTTGGAGCTTGAGTCCACTTGGTCAGACATTTGGGAAGGGAAAGATAGATGAAAAGGGGGTGTGTGGGGAGAGCAAAGGAAAACTGGATCCCACAGCACCCAGTGGAGCTCAAGAGCATGAACTAGAACCCAAGGACAGACTGGAACCAGTCCTGTCTCCAACCTTGGTGACATGGATGTCCCACCAGTGTAGCGAGTGCCTGTGTCACGGAGCTAAACACACTCCCCACCCAGCAGTTGGAGGCGCTGACGGAGAATCCAGGAAAGGGGAGCCGCTGCAGGCCCAGCGGCTGCCCCTCACTGAAGAGGGAGCCAGCAGATAAACACCTGCGTGTGGGAGCCACGAAAGCGCCTGCCCCAACCTTCTGAGTGTGAAAACAAGTGCTTCTGTGCACCTAAAAGTACTCCAAAATAAACTTTTTTTTTAAATGGCTGCTTCACTTTCACCTCCAAATCTCATGTGAAAATATCCCTGTATTGGGCTTCCCTGGTGGCGCAGTGGTTGAGAGCCTGCCTGCCGATGCAGGGAACATGGTTTTGTGTCCCGGTCCGGGAAGATCCCACATGCCACGGAGCGGCTGGGCCCGTGAGCCATGGCCGCTGAGCCTGCACGTCCAGAGCCTGTGCTCTGCAATGGGAGAGGCCACAACAGTGAGAGGCCCGCGTATCGCGAAAAAAAAAAAAAAAAAAAAAAAAATCCCTGTGCCCCATTCTCACCAGGAACATATCGGGAAGGAAATTCTGGAAAACTTAGTTCAGGCTAGCAAGTTGACACCTTACATAGCCACCATGCTATCCATGAGTCTGATTCTGAAATACCTGAGATTTACTCTCTGAACTGAAAAATCTGAGATATGGGCAATATTTTGCAAGAAAACCCCACTATGGGCTGGGTGGTGGAGGAAAACTCTTCTTAGATTGGCTGGCAGTGGAATTGGTTCCAGAAAGATAGATAAGAATTACATGGGGGAAGACTAGGACATCCCAGGGGAGACAAATCATGATTCTCAACAGAAGACCCTCAGTCACCAGTGAAAGGCATAATTATGCTGAGGACATTATCTTTACTGAGGTAAGATAGATTTTAGAAAGATTATCAGTAAGAATAAAAAGCAAAGCCATCTAAATTTAATTAATTAGAATATCCTTCATGCTTTATAGTTAATTGAGGTCTTTTGTATTAGTGAGTGTAATAAAGGATAATAGAGTTTAGTAGAATGTAGTGGGCGAGAGCCTGGGCTCCCCACTTGCTAGCTCTGTGACCCAGAGCAATATATTATACAATACTTCTGCAAGCCTTTGTATTCTCATTTGTAAATGAGCACTAATAATAGTCTCTACCTCATAAGTTATTGTGAGGACTTAATGAGAGAATCCATGTAAAGTACTTGGCAGAATACTAGGGACATAGTATGTTAACTGCTGCCAATGTCTTATCATTGGTGCTGTTGATGTTGTTACTGATAATGCTATTATTTCTCTAGGAAATACTTCCCAGGCAGGTTGGTTCCAAAGGTTCAGTCATACCTTTACCACTCTAACTATGAAGCCCATTTAGCAGACAGGATCCAGCATTGTTATCAGAAGAAATTTGCTCTCCTTCTATTTATCTTTTCTTTGGATTCAAATATAGTTGCCCTTATCTCCTCAGCCTCAACTCCAAAATGTATCCCTCCACTTTCCTGTAAAAGTTCTCTTTCCTTTGCCTAAGTAATGGGCTTTGCAGCTTTTCTCCACTACCTGTGCTACCAGGCCTTGGGCAAGGATGGTTTGAGAGCCCAGGGTACAATGGCTGGAGCCCCAGCCTGCCTGCCTGTTCACGAGGGGTGTGGCTGTGTGCACACCACCCATGGTTGGTCACCTGACCCACCCTCAGGTGCTAACAGGAAAGAATGGGATGTGGTTAAAGCAATTTTATGGTCTCCCTGTAGCAGAGTACAGAGACTTGTTTTGTGGGGACAGGGAGAAACAGACTGAGTCCGCCCACAGCCATGGGTATCAATTTATAACCATAATGAGAAGCTGTTAAGCCTTTTTCTGCCTAAGGGAAAGTCCTGCATATCTCTTTATCTTTGTTAAACAATAAAAAACAATGAATGGAATGTTATCCTTTAATTAAAGAGCTATCCTAACCTCTTTTTTTATCTTGATCATTTTTGAGTTTTCATAAATCTCTATCTCTATCTGTACATCTTCAGTCTCATCCTCTCTCCCCACCCCTCCCCATCTTTAATTAGATTAGAATACCTGATCCAGGGAAGGCACTTGGTAAATACTTGTTGAGAGAATGAAAATGCAGTCTCCTTTTTTAAGGTTGGTATATAAAGAAGAAGAAAAAAAATAATAAAGAAGACAATTACTTAGATATTTTTCTGAAGAAACTAGAGAAAGCCACAGTAATTTGTTTGTAGTTTAAAAGAAATGGGCTATTCCTTCACAGCCAGAGGATAAAAGGCAGGGTTCCCAAGATACTCTTCTCTCTTTTTAGAAATGTATAATATCTACCTAAATGTACAATGAATGTCTTTGTAGAAAGAAAAAAACAAATTTTTTGTTCAAAAAAGATCAAAGAATAAAATGGTACATCTGAGATAATCTTAGTCTCTGCAACCCAATTTTGTTTTTGTTTTTTTAATTAATTTATTTTTATTTTTGGCTGCATTGGGTCTTCGCTGCTGCGTGCAAGCTTTCTCTAGTTGCAGCGAGCGGGGGCTGCTCTTCGTTGCGGTGCACAAGCTTCTCATTGTGGTGGCCTCTCTTGTTGCAGAGCAGGGGCTCTAGGCTCACAGGTTTCAGTAGTTGTGGCATGCAGGCTCAGTAGTTGTGGCTCACGGACTTCAGTAGTTGTGGCTCACGGGCTCTAGAGTGCAAGTTCAGTAGTTGTGGCGCACTGGCTTAGTTGCTCCGCAGCATTTGGGATCTTCCCGGAACAGGGCTCAAACCCGTGTCCCCTGCATTGGCAGGCAGATTCTTAACCACTGCACCACCAGGGAAGTCCCCCAGTTTTGAAGTATGGTAATGTTTTTAGTTGTTGTGTTTTAATGAAGTAGGTTACTTTGACCCTACCTCGTCTTTCTTCTCACTTTATTATCATATAGAGTGCTTCAGGACCCTATAGTTGGCTATCTGATGCCTCTCAGAGTAGTACACTTTTTGATTTAATGCATTAAGGTGCCAAATTTTCTTTGCACCCCAAATAAACCTAGAAGCATCTCTTTATCTTTGTAAATCCACCATTTAACTCAACTGGAAATAAAATTTTGCATGCTACTGACCCCTAACTGATTTTCAGATTATGTTCTGTGATGTTTTGTTAGAGCTTACTTCCATCATGTCAAAACCATTTCAAGAATAGTCAACGTTTTGGTTTCTCCACACTGTTTCATTTGGTCAGTTGTGGATTTTGGTAACAAGGGCGGGGCATGCCCAGACTATCTCACCATTCTTAACCAGAGAACTCCCAAGGCAGAGACATGTGATTAGAACATGGAAATGGCAGGCGAAAAAAAATAAATCCATACCCTCATGGAGCTTACATGTAGCCAAAGAAGAAAGGCTGCTAATAAAATGGATAAAATATAGTGCTGGGTACCGTGGAGGAAAATAAAGCAAGGTGGTTCAGGGAATTCTGGAGGTGAGGAGTGAAGGTGATTTAAATTGGGTTTTCAGGGAGGACCTCCTCAAGGAGATCCCATTTGGGTGAAGATTTGCAGGGGTGAGGGGGCAGTCATGTGCATTTCTGGGGGGCAGTGCAGGGAGGTGCTGGGGGTATCCAAGGTCCGCCTGGAGGCCAGAGTGGCCGGAGCCAGGGGAAAGACATGGACAAAGTCAGAGAGGAGTTAGCCTTCGGAGGTAGGGGTTGGTGTTTACCCTTAGCAGGAGTTGAGCTAAAGAGTGGTCTGATCTGACCTGTGTTTTAAAATGATCAGACCACTGTGGTGAGAAGTGGCTAGGCTTAGGATCTCTTTTGGAACAGGATTTCCTGGCACACTGAATGTAGGGTGTGTGAGAAATTGAGCCATTTAAGGTAACCCTGAGTATTTCAGCTTGAGAAACAGGAAGGGTGGAGCCACCATTAATGAGGAGTGGAGACTCCAGGTTTGGGGCAACAAAGTCAAGAGGACATCTGTGCCTATTGATGTATAAAGCTGCCCATGGTGTGTTAAGTAAAAAATTTCACACTTATACATATGGTGGGGAAAGCTTGGGAAGAAGCATGTTTAAGTGCTAGCAGTTAACTGTTTAAGGTGTGGCATTACTGGAGACTTCACCTTCTATTTTTCATGTGTATACAATGCACAAGTCCAGGTGATATGGGGGTACAAAAATGCATAAGACATGGCCCTAACTGCAGTGCATGTGAGAAAGCAAAGAGCAGAACTGGATAAGGTAGGGCGATCAGACCCGGTGAGTCTACCCAGGTCCAAGGTCTAAGCTCTCAGCTTTGCAGGTTTCCCTCATCATTCTCCAGAAGGTGCTCAAACTCTGAAGGCCAACTCACACCAACAAATTCATAAGACATTTCTAAACCAGAATAGAAATGTATTCACAATGGATTTAAAGTAATATTAATTGTTTGCTTAGGAAAATCCTTTCTTGTGAGTAACTCCATTCAGAAAACCATATTATAAGCCAAAATGTGACTTGGTAAATATAGATTTAGAACAATAGAAGTGAGGATATTTCTACCAAGCAAGACTACTTTGGCAAATTGATATTCTTTTCTGTCGAGTTGTTTCTTTCCAGAAAACTAATCATCCTCAGAATCAAAGAAACTTTTCCCCAATCCAACGCTATTCAGACACACTAAAAATTCTAATGGATCAACTTGCTCAGTTCACAAATCTGCCCTTAATTCACACCAGGCAAGGTACAATTCAAGATATTAAGGGGAGTGTAACTAATTTGAGAATCTGAATAATATGCTAGAAATTAGTTATCTACAGAGAGAGAACAGGTTATCTATTTGCTGATGAGCTATTTCTAAAAGAAAACTATTGTCTCAATCTGTTTTTTGTAAGGGGACCAATTACTGCAGAGCCATTAAAGGAGAATTTTGCAGATACCATAGCTGGAAGGAAAAGTAACATGGGCAGGTGGCAAGTCTTGAAAAGTAGAACAGTACTAATCCAGAAACTGGGCAGCCAAATCACAGTCAGAAAGAGACTTGGTCTAGGTATGGTAGAGGGAACTGTCAAAAGTTTAGGAAAAAACACCAGAAGTAAAACCATTGAATCACTGAAGTAATCATACTAGTTTAAGTTTATTGTGAACACACCAAAAAGATAGTTTGCAAGACAGGAGCACTCAAACCAAAACATGGAATGAGGCTCAGAGGTATATTGCTCTAAAGCAGCTGATATAGTACAGAGGCATTGGTTGTTTATTCTTCACAGTGATTGGTTACAATATTAGAATTTTCTTAAATGAAAGGAATTGGTTCATGATGACCTCATATCAATTTGAGAGAACAATTTTAGTTTCGCTTATGATTTTCAGAGGCATAAGCAAGAAGTGACCCAGGTCACGTTAGCATCATTTGGCTTGCAAAATAAGCTAAATTAAGCTTTGCTTTTATAACTAAACTGTTTTTGTCTGCTCAAGGAATTTTCAAGTCTAGTCTCCATTTGTGTTTGATTTTAACAGTCCCCCACTTTGGTCATTCTCTCAGCAAGCTCAGAGTGTGAACAACTTGTATAGCATTACTCTTGGTTACTGTTGTTGCTGTAGCCAGGCTGAAGAATCACATATTCGCTGTATCCAATATTTGTCAGGACAGAGGGTCATGCAATTGCTGTTACCAACAGTTGCATCGTCATCATAGACCTGGGAGGTCAGATCATTGAGTTCCTCAAGTTGTCTAATCCTGATGGATATCACTGATGTGTGTGTGGCTGCCAAAAGGTATTTAAAACCCTTAAGAGGGGGCTTCCCTGGTGTCGCAGTGGTTGAGAATCTGCCTGCTAATGCAGGGGACACGGGTTCGAGCCCTAGTCTGGGAGGATCCCACATGCCGCGGAGCAACTAGGCCCGTGAGCCACAACTACTGAGCCTGCGCGTCTGGAGCCTGTGCTCCGCAGAAAGAGAGGCCACGATAGTGAGAGGCCTGCGCACCGCTATGAAGAGTGGCCCCCACTTGCCACAACTAGAGAAAGCCCTCGCACAGAAACGAAGACCCAACACAGCAAAAATAAATTAATAAACTCCTACCCACAACATCTTCTTAAAAAAAAAAACAAAAACAAAAACAAAAAACCCTTAAGAGGAAACAGCATGCTCAAAAAGTTAGTCAAGGACTGAAAAATTCCCCCGAGCAGAGATTTCCAGAGGCCAAGATTTAACCAACCAAACAACTCAAATGGATTATAATCAGATTCAGACTTCACCTTTCTAAGTCAATCTACATTTCTATTCTGAGTGATTTATGTAGCACAACATGATGTGTTAACAATCACATATTCTCATGATTACTTAGGACAGGATGAATGTGAGGCTGTTTTATTTCAGGAGGTGGTGCTGCAGGTGAGTTTTCACCTAAGTTAGGCCTCTACATGCTGTGGGCAATCGGGTAATTTAATAAGAGACATTTCTATGGAAAGAAAAGGAAAACAAAGGGTAATAGTTTCAGCAGATTATACATTCAGTTTCTGAATTTGGAGAACAGCTAGTTGAGAAAATTTCTAGTTTTGAGTTCGGAGCATCTCTAGCAGATGGGATGGGATGGCAGTCTCAGTCTGATGGATTTCCCTGGTTTGCAGTTTGACTGTCTTTGATGAAATCATCAGGTATTCTATTGAACTTTCTTGAGGGGCCCATATACCAACAGGCATGAAGGTTCCATATGTGATTTACTGTAGTAATTTCTCTGAAGTTTAAAGTAGATAATAAAACCTCAAAGACAATGAACTGGACCAGAATCTGAGAATAGGTATGCTACAGTTTTCTATTGAGATACAATTTTTATAGTAACCCATTTTTATCAAAAATATTTACAGTGAAACTAATTTGTAAAACAAAATAATAAGTCTAGTCTTATTATTTATATAAATGTAGTAACAATAGTAATTCTATGCATATTCTCAAATATGATATTTCAGCCAAAGTTTTGGTAATATTCAAGGGGCTTTATTGATAAAGTCAACCTTAGGTCTTTAACATTGTCTGGTAATAAGGAATCTCAGATTAGATCTTTAAAGTCTATTTAGGATAAGAAGCCAAGCTAAGGACTTGTCTAGTTGTGTCCTGTTCCAAGGAGAACAGATTCTTACTGAGCTTATACAAATACATATATTGTCATGAAAAATAAAAATATTTAATAAGGGTTTCTGAATTCTGGGGGGATCAAATAGTGAGAAAAAGAGAAATGTTTCAACTTTTGTTTACAAAAGTATACTTTATCAAATTGCTGTAAGGTATAAATAGCTTTTTTAAAAGAGAGGAGGAAAGAGGCTCTTTAAGTCTGGAAAACAAAACATTAAAGAAGCAGCAATGTTTTCAATGAAGTCATAAAAATTGTATTCATCTTCATCAGTTCATTCAGTCTCCTGTAATTAATTTTTGTTTTGCTTCATCTTGGGTTTGAAGCTTTATGAATCTATCAGTTTTCCATTAGCATTTAGAAATTCTTACTCAATTCAGTAGTATGATGTTAAAGTTATCAGAAACCTGTACTTGCCAGCGTCTTGGCCTTGAATCTCTTTGAAGGTGAAGAGATTTTTGCCTGTAGTTGATTGTAAATGCTTTCAGAGAAGAATGGAGAGTAAAACAATAACTATCTGTGGGTGACAAAAGACTTAAATAGCCATCGTTAAAGATCTGGGGAGAGAAAGTTCACCTAAAATGATACAATTGAGAAGCAAATTGTTATTTTTGTGATACACAAGATTGTAAAATAATAACTGGAATTATGACTGATAGCATTATACCAGGACACATCAGATTTTTAGGAATTTTGTATAATTTCTGGAGCATTTATATAACCATGTAAATATAATCTAAGAAGGTTAAACATTACTTTTTATTTGACCTTGTTTCCCGTGTAATTTAACATATCAAATAAGCCTAAATAAATTAACATTTTTCTTTTATAAGGAGAGAGAGCAAATCTTTTGAGATCTTCCCTGGGCCCTGGAAAATCCCAAATTTAGTTTGAGGTCAAAAAGACTTCATTCAGAATTTGATTTGGGGAAGTTTGTCCAAAATGTCAAACGGTTTAAAACACTTGATCAAATAGGATCACAGGTCACTGTGAAACAATACCTAGTTATACATTCAACCAAAGTGACAATTAAAAGATTTCAAAGGCTAATAGAGAAAGTTATATAGTTGTAAAAAAACTTAGCTCTTTTAATACAGAAAACTCAGTTTTCTTAAGCAAAGACATGATGAAGACAACGTGAAGCCCCAGAAATTATTTTCATAAAACACAGTCTTTGTTTTCTAGGCAGCTTACTTTAAGGGTAAAGAAAAAGCTTGCAGAAGCTTATCAAGAGCAGACCAATGGTCCAGTAAGTTTTAGTTTTACACAAGGACACTACTTATTAAAGCTTATTTTTTTAAATCCTTATAACAAAACCATTCAATTTTAGCCAGCTTTGACTTCACAACATAAAATTTCTTTTCCACAAACGTGTAACTTTATATATCCATTTAGGTTTTGTCTTATACTTTTCCTTTCTTAATCTGGAACAACTAGTTATTTTATTTTAGACAGCATTACTCGCTTTTTCCCTGACAAACTCATTCTATATTCCTTGCATACTCTGCATATAAAAATACGTCCCGGGCTTCCCTGGTGGCGCAGTGGTTGAGAGTCCGCCTGCCGATGCAGGGGACGTGGGTTCGTGCCCCGGTCCGGGAAGATCCCACATGCCGCGGAGCGGCTGGGCCCGTGAGCCATGGCCGCTGAGCCTGCGCATCCGGAGCCTGTGCTCCACAATGGGAGAGGCCACAACAGTGAGAGGCCCACATACCGCAAAAAAAAAAAAAAATCCCATTTTCTTCCCATATTTTGTTTGCAAAGTTGTTTCCCTTCACTCTTATTGTTTCTTATAGTTTTGTTTTTATGTATTGATTATAAATTTTAACCATTAGTAAATTTTACCTTCCAGTGAAAACTGGGAAGCAGGCAATTGTGAACTGTCTATCACATATTAGCATCCAGTAGTAGATTAGCAAATTTATAAATATATAATTATGAAAACATTCTTTTTAGAGACATGTTTTTCATAGTATAATTTTTAATGTGATAAAAGATATTTATTAATAAACCTAAACATATTTTGTCTCTCTGTAAAAATTAAAAAACCAAAAGTAGATAAATGTATGTTTAGCAATCAGTCTCAGTATATTATCTTATTTGAATATCTAGATATTTGAATATCTAGATATCAGTGAATATCCATTATTTAGTTTAACTTAGTATAAACTTTTATCTCATTTGTTTATTTAAATTACTTTTTAAATTTACTTTTAACAATCATGCTTAGATTATACATCAAGCAGCTAAACATTATCTTAAGTTATTTTTCTTGTTGACAAATTTTGTAACATAGAGATAGCATGAGCTTATGTGACAAGCAAACCCAGGTAGGAAAAGTTGTATGTTTGTATTACATTTAATGTTGACAATTCTGAAGACATGTCTGTTTTTATTAAACCAACAAACTTAAACTAGTTTTTTTTCCAAATTAGTTGTTCTTTTATTTAAATTTTTTTAAGTTTTTATACAATTTTTCAAAGTTACTTTCCATTTACAGTTATTACAAAATATTGACTATAGTCCCCAAGTTGTACAATACATCCTTGAATCCATCTTACACCTAATAGTTTGTACCTCCCACTTCCCCACCCCGTGTTGCCCCTCCCCTGCCCACTGGTAACCACTAGTTTGTTCTCTCTAACTGCGTCTCCTTTTTTTTGTTATATTCACTAATTTGTTGTGTTTTTTTAGATTCCACATATAAGTGATATCATACAGTATTTGTCTTATTCTGTCTGACTTATTTCACTTAGCATAATGCCCTCCAAGTCCATCCATGTTGCTGCAGATGGTAATATTTCATTTTTTTATAGGTGAGTAGTATTACATTGTATATGTATACCACATCTTTTTTATCCATTCATCTGTTGACGGACACTTAGATTGCTTCCATATCTTGGCAATTGTAAATCATGCTGCTATGAACATTGGGGTACATGTATCTTTTCAAGTTAGTGTTTATGGATTTTTTTGGATATATACCCAGGAGTGGAAATGCTGGGTCATATGGTAGCTCTATTTTTAGTTTTTTGAGAAACCTCCATACTGTTTTCCACAGTTGCTGCAATAATTTACATTCCCACCCACAAATGTACGAGGGTTCCCTTTTTTCCACATCCTCACCAGCATTTGTTATTTGTGTCCTTTTTGATGATAGTCATTCTGACAGGTGTGAGGTGTTATCTCATTGTGGTTTTGATTTGAATTTCCCTAATAATTAATGATGTTGAGCATCTTTTCCTGTGTCTGCATTTCCTCTTTGGAAAATGTCTATTCAGTTCTTATGCCCATTTTTTAATCTGGTTGTTTCTTTTTTTGTTGTAGAGTTGTGTGAGCTGTTTATACATGTTGGATATTAATCCCTGATCAGTCATATCATTTGCACATATTTTTTCCCATTCAGCAGATTGTTCTTTTCGTTTCGTCAGTGGCTTCCTTTGCTATGCAAAAGATTTTAAGTTTTATTAAGTCCCATTTATTTATTTTTTCTTTTATTTCCTTTAAGAGATGGATCCAAAAACATATTGCTGTGATTTATATCAAAGAGTCTTCTGACAATGTTTACCTCTAGGAGTTAAACTAGTTTTTATTTATCAAATATTATCCCAGATCATGTGAAATTGAAAAACATTTGGATTAGATTTTACATTTCTGAGAGTTTTAGGAATCAATTTATATGAGCATTTATTTTTCTTTAAGTCAATTAAGTAGAACTCTTAAAAATATCACATGTACATAATATACATACATACATACATGTAAACATATAGACAGACACAAAGAGAGATCTTGTAGCCTTCATTTAAAAAATTTAGCCACGTTGGGAATTCCCTGGCGGTCCAGTGTTTAGGACTTCAAGTTTTCACTGCCAAGGGCCCAGGTGCAATCCCTGATTGAGGAACTAAGATCCCGCAAGCCACATGGCGTGGCCAAAAATAAATAAATAAAAATTTTAGCCATGTCTTAGGTACAAGACAAAAAAATAACTGGATCCAAATTGTGTTTTTGGCAGGTGGACTCAGTTAAGATAACCTGCTCAGTTGGACAAAGTTATTTACAAAACTTTTTTTTTTTGCACTCTGTAAGGATTCTTTTAGAGAAAATATTTTTGGAGTCATTTTGTCTTTTAGAAGCTTCTGCACGCCAGTCAAAGAATGCATTCCATTATCTCTGAGAGGTTTGGGATCCTCTCTTTTCCAGGGTGTCCCTTCAGGTGGACTTACCTAAGTTAAAATTTCCCCAAAGTGGCCACTGCAATTCCAAATTATTCAAAAGTTCACCCATTTTTCCAGAAACGCACAAGATCCTGGTCCCTAGTGGGTATACATATAAGAAGCAGGAGTCTTTTAAGGGAGAAGGAGGAGCTTTAGATCAGGTAGGACCCCCTCTCTGCCTTTAGATTCCCCGAAACAAACAATCTATGGGGAGCCCAGTAATCCAACGGCCGCCTAAACCCCAGGGAATCACAGGTTTCTCCCCTTACAGACAGAAGGGTGACTTAGCAAGAAGCTTCAACAAACAGAAACAGAGAGCAAGTGTGCACAATAAGGTTGGAGAACTCAGAATGCAAAGAGAGGAAAGTTCAGACCCAAGAGAGACTTAACCCCCAAACTCCAGGGTCCGTGAGAAAGCAGTGAGCTCAGTGGGCTGTGGGTCCTGACTTCTGATTGCTCACCAGCCTTGGAGTCATTGGGGGAGTCTTCTTTGGATCTCACTTCTGATGCTATGAACTGTCAAAAGTTCAGAAAAAAGCAAAAGTAAAACCAATGAATCACTGAAGTCATCATACTAGTTTAAGTTTATTGTACACACACCAAAAATGACAGTTTGCAAGCCAGGAGCACTCAAACCAAAACATGGAATGAGGCTCAGAGGTGTATTGCTGTACTGCTCTAAAGCAGCTTATGTAGTATGGAGGCATTGGTTGTTTATTCTTCACAGCGATTGGTTACAATATTAGAATTTTCTTAAATGAAAGGGAATTGGTTAGCGATGCCTCATCAATTTGGGGGAACGATTAAGTTTCACTTTTGACTTTCCCAGAGGCAGAGGCAAGAAGTGACCCAGGTTGGCCTTGCTTGTCTTGCAAAATAAGCCGAATTAAGTTTTGCTTGTATAACTAAACTGATTTTGCTTAGGGAATTTTCAAGTCTGGTCTCCATCTGTGTTTGATTTTAATGAAACAAAAAAGAGACACTTGGGAGAGACGGCATGTGTGTCCTAGGGGATGATTCCTCCGCCTGCACCCTGCCCCTCCCTTCCACTCTCAGGAACTGGGTATCATGTATGATCACATATGATCCATCTTCACAGGGAAGCAGAGATGGGCCGCAGAAGGGAGCTGGCATCTGAGCTGTGAAAGGGGCAATTGGGAGAGCATTGACCTAAAGAAGTAACCCAGGACCAAGGCCAAAGCATCCTGGGTCTGGTGAAGGACACTCGAGCCTTTGGAGAACCACCAAGGGGCACAACGGCTGGGCCCAGCACACTGAGTGGTTCAGAGTTCCAGTTTCACGTCAGTCACTACTTTCTGAGAGTTGGGAAGCATGCCAATCTCTTAGCAGGATGCTTGTAAGTTACTGTTCAGATGTGTTACTGCTCAAAGTGCTTAATTTCATTGGTTCACTATGGAGCCACCTTTGTTGGTGATTTTGCTAATTTTGCTCTTAATTCTGCAGGCACACCCTTATGTATACCCTGCAGCCTTCTAAGTGCTTAAAATTAACGTGCAGTGACATCATCTGTGGGAATGAGGATTTGAGGAAGACAGAAGAGGTTGATGATTTATGAGGTCTATTCCAGGTTGTTTTTTGTACAAGGGAACTGTATGAAATGAGAAACTGCATTAGGTCACCTTTCACAAGGTATGTGGAATGCCAGCTGGGTGTGGAAGACTAGGCATCAGGCAGTAAACTACATTTTATAAAACCCTGGTTTCACTGATTTTTATTCTGGTGATGTAGTAGTTCTGAGTGTTCAGGGGAGTTCAGGTTCTGAGTTGCTGATTAGTTCCTCTGGCCTTGAGAAAGATGCAGGATGATGTACAACCTTCTTCAGTGCACATCTGAGCTCCACAAAGCAACCTCTGGTCTCATATATTTCATGTGGTTTTTTGGTCCTTCCAAAGAAGTCATCATCATTTCTAGGAAACAGTTTGAAGGATTTTTGTACAAGGTCATACCCTGCTTCACCAAGAGAACATTAAAAGCCTACCTTACTTTCTCTTTCAGGTTCCTCACTGAATTCCTAAGCAGTCACTGTTAAGCTAGAATAAATCTGCACATTTCTACTTTCTTTTTCTGGACCACAAATGGGTGGGCACTAGTGATATTAAGACAGCAATTTATAATAATAGGCTTCCAATTATTGAGCTCTTGCCATATACTTATCAAAGAGCCTTACATGTTTTAACTTCCTTAATCCTCATGGCAGCCCTAGGAAGTAGTTATTATTATGATCCCATTCTATAGATGAGAAAATTGAGGCTTAGAGAGGTTAAGTGATTTGCACAGCATCACCCAGCAACTCTGTGGCAGACTCTGGATCCAGGACACATGCTCAGGGATCCAGCTCTATTCTGTGTTCCCACTGTAATGGAGAGTGGAAGAATTATCATTTTGACTCTCAGTTTTGGTATATCACATCCACTGAGCAGCTGCCAGTTTCTTGGATGAGGAGATACAAGTTCAGTGCATGGGGCTTGATGGTCATGTGCAGTAGTAGCCTAGCATTTTTCAGCCCCATAAGATTCTACCTGAATTTTCTTCTCAGATCCCCATGTCTTGAACTTACCCATCCTTTGGGGATTTCTTTTTTGCTCGTGTTTGTTTCACGTTTGTTTCAGGCCTGTGGAGTTGGTGTCAGAGCCCAGCAAGACAGCGCCAGCCTCACGAGGAGTCGTCGTTTGTTTTGGCAATTGGAGCTGTGACTATGGGTCAGAAGGGGTTGTTGTGATGCTGTTTCAAAGCTCTGCATCAGGGACTCCTGGGCACAAGGATTTCATTTCCAGTTAGCCTGTGGTCAGATGGCTTTATAGTCTTTTTTTTGTGTTTGTTTTTTGCCTTAGGGATAGGAAGGCACATGAAATAATTGCATGTGTCAAAGAGTCTAGAAAAGATTCTTTAGAACTGGTGAATCGAGAATGTTAAAAGCAATGACTTCATTGTCACCTATAAAATAAAATTAATAATATTACCCAACTTTTTTATACCTCCCAGGATGCCCTGAGGATTCATTTGATTCCAGATCTATAAAATACAACTAGCTCTTTAGGAAAAACATATGTTTGTGTATTTGTAAAGCCTTTTTGAAAATTATATGTAAAATATTGGTCACTGCTAAGTGAGGAAGATGTCCCCTGGCCTTAATTATTTCGTGTACTTAGAGAAAACATCTAGTCACTTGGAATGCTTGGGTATCCTCTGATTCATCAGGGCAGGATTCTCTTAAATTGTTGTCATCTAAGAATCCATGTACTTCTCCAATAGCTCGTGGACAGAGTGACTTCATCATTTTTATGGGAAATGATGGCAGGTATCAGATAAGGTATTTAGGCTGCGGTGAACAGAGTATCTGAATGTATTCGCTGTGGTAAAAGGTTCAGCTTCTGTAAAAAGAAACCCAACAATAGTGTGGCTTAAAAATGAAGTTTGTTTTCTCAAGTATCAGTCCTGGGCGGGTGTCCCATATCAGCGGGAGAGGAGAGATTCATGACAGGCCGTGCTCAACGTAACTTCTTTCTTCTGGTCACCATTGTCTCAGCCCATAGGAAATGAGTGTTTGAGAGACGTGTGTGCCGGGACAGGAAGTGGCGCCCATCTCTTCTACCCACATTCCATTGGCAGAAATTCAGTCCCAGTGCTACTTCACATGCAGAGGAGGCTGGGCAGCCAAATGATGCCTAGTTATACTTTTAACACAGTGGAAGGAGGGGAAAGTGGATTTTCATAGACAGCTAGCTAACAATCTTTTAAAATTTTTATTGAAATATAGTTGATTGACAATGTTGTGTTAGTTTCAGGTGTACAGCAAAGTGACTCAGATATATAGAGAGATTCTTTTCCACTATAGGTTATTATAAGATATTGAATGTAGTTCCCTGAGCTATACAATAGGTTATTTCTTTTATATACAGTAGTGTGTACATGTTAATCCCAAACTCCTAATTTATGCCTCCCCCCTTCCCCTTTGGTAATCGTAAGTTTGTTTTCTATGTCTGTGAGTCTCTTTCTGTTTTGTAAATAAGTTCATTTGTATCATTTATTTAGACTCCACATATAAGTGATATCATATGGTATTTGTCTTTCTCTGTCTTACTTCACTTAGTATAATAATCTCTAGGTCCATTCATGTTGCTGCAAATGGCACTGTTTCATTCCTTTTTATGGATGAATTAATTTTCCATTGTATATATATACCACATCTTCTTTATCCATTCCTCTGTTGATGGACATTTAGGTTGCTTCATGTCTTGACTATTGTAAATATTGCTGCAATGAACATTGGGGTGCATGTACCTTTCTGAATTATGGTTTTCTCTGAATATATGCCCAGGAGTGGGATTGCAAGATCATGTGGTAACTCTATTTTTAGTTTTTAAGGAAGCTCCATACTGTTTTCCATAGTGGCTGCACCAGTTTACACTCCCACCAACAGTGTAAGAGGGTTCACTTTTCTCCACACCCTCTCCAGCAGTTATTATTTGTAGACTTCTTAATGATGACCATTTTGACCAGAGTGAGGAGATACCTCACTGTAGTTTTGATTTGCATTTCTCTAATAATTAGCAATGTTAAATATCTTTTTGTGTGTGTGCTTTTTAAAAATTTATTTTATTTTTAATAGATCTTTATTGGAGTATAATTGCTTCACAATACTGTGTTAGTTTCTGTTACACAGCAAAGCGAATCAGCCATATGAACACATGAGTCCCCATATCCCCTCCCTCTTGAGCCTCCATCCCATCCTCCCTACCCCACCCCTCTAGGTCACTGCAGAGCACTGAGCCGATCTCCCTGTGCTATGCTGCTGCTTCCCACCAGCCAACTATTTTATATTCAGTAGTGTATACATGTCGATGCTACTCTCACTTTGCCCCAGCTTCCCCCTCCCACCCCATGTCCTCAAGTCCATTTTCTATGTCTACCTCTTAATTCCTGCTCTGCAACTAGTTCATCAGTACCTTTTTTTTTAAGATTCCATATATATGTGTTAGCATATGGTATTTGTTTTTATTTTTTTTATAACATCTTTATTGGAGTATAATTGCTTTACAATGGTGTGTTCGTTTCTGCTTTATAACAAAGTGGGTCAGCTATACATATACATATATCCCCACATCCCCTCCCTCTTGAGTCTCCCTCCCACCCTCCCTATCCCACCCCTCTAGGTGGACACAAAGCACTGAGCTGATCTCCCTGAGCTATGCAGGTGCTTCCCACTAGCTATCTATTTTACATGTGGTAGTGTATATATGTCCATGCCACTCTCTCACTTCCTCCCAGCTTACCCTTCCCCCTCCCCGTGTCCTCAAGTCCATTCTCTACATCTGCGTCTTTATTCCTGTCCTGCCCCTATGTTCTTCAGAACCGTTTTTTTTTTTTAGGTTCCATATTTATGTATTAGCATACGGTATTTGTTTTTCTCTTTCTGACTTACTTCATTCTGTATCACAGTCTCTAGGTCGATCCACCTCATTACAAATAACTCAATTTCATTTCTTTTTATGGCTGAGTAATATTCCATTGTATATATGTGCCACATCTTTTTTATCCATTCATCTGTTGATAGACATTTAGGTTGCTTCTGTGTCCTGGCTATTGTAAATAGTGCTGCAATGAACATTGTGATACATGTCTCTTTTTCAATTATGGTTTTCTCAGGGTATGTGCCCAGTAGTGCGGTTGCTGGGTCATATGGTAGTTCTATTTTTAGTTTTTTAAGGAACCTCCATACTGTTTTCCATAGTGGTTTTATCAATTTATATTCCCACCAACAATGCAGGAGGGTTCCCTTTTCACCACACCCTTTCCAGCATTTATTGTTTCTAGACATTTTGATAATGGCCATTCTGACTGGCGTGAGGTGATACCTCATTGTAGTTTTGATTTGTATTTCTCTAATGATTAGTGATGTTGAGCATCTTTTCATGTGCCTCTTGGCCATCTGTATGTCTTCCTTGGTGAAATGTCTATTTAGGTCATCTGCCCATTTTTTAACTGGATTGTTTGTTTTTTTGATATTGAGCTCCATGAGCTGTTTGTATATTTTGGAGATTAATCCTTTGTCTGTTGTTTCATTTGCAAATATTTTCTATATATTCTGAGGGTTGTCTTTTTGTCTTGTTTATGGTTTCCTTTGCTGTGCAAAAGCTTTTAAGTTTAATTAAGTCCTATTTGTTTATTTTTGTTTTTATTTCCATTACTCTAGGAGGTGGGTCAAAAAAGATCTTGCTGTGGTTTATGTCAAAGAGTGGTTTTTCCTATGTTTTCCTCTAAGAGTTGTACAGTGTCTTTAATGTGTCTCTTACACATTTAAGTGTTTACTCCATTTGGAGTTTATTTTTGTGTATAGTGTTAGGGAGTGTTCTAATTTCATTCTTTTACATGTAGCTGTCCAGTTTTCCCAGCACCACTTATTGAAGAGGCTGTCTTTTCTCCATTGTATGTTCTTGCCTCCTTTGTCATAAATTAGGTTCCCATATGTGCGTGGGTTTATCTCTGGGCATTCTATCTTGTACCATTGACTATATTTCTGTTTTTGTGCCAGTACCATACTGTCTTGATTACTGTAGCTTTGTGGTATAGTTTGAAGTTGGGGAGCCTAATTTCTCCAACTCCGTTTTTCTTTCTCAAGATTGCTTTTGCTATTCGGGGTCTTTTGTGTTTCCATACGAATTGTAAAAAAATTTTGTTCTAATTCTGTGAAGAATGCCATTGGTAGTTTGATAGGGGTTGCACTGAATCTGTAGATTGCTTTGGGTAGTATAGTCATTTTCACAATATTGATTCTTCCAATCCAAGAACATGGTATATTTCTCCATCTGTATGTGTCATCTTTGATTTCTTTCATCAGTGTTTTGTAGTTTTCTGAGTACAAGTCTTTTGCCTCCTTAAGCAGGTTTATTCCAAGATATTTTATTCTTTTTGTTGCTGTGGTAAATGGGAGTGTTTCCTTAATTTCTCTTTCTGATTTTTCTTTGTTGCTGTATAGGAATGCCAGAGATTTCTGTGCATTAATTTTGTATCCTGAAACCTTACCAAATTCATTGATTAGTTCTAGTAGTTTTCTGGTGACATCTTTAGTATTTTCTATACTATGCATAGTATCATGTCATCGGCAAACAGTGACAGTTTTACTTCTTCTTTTCCAATTTGTATCCCTTTTATTTCTTTTTCTTCTCTGATTGCTGTGGCTAGGACTTCCAAAACTATGTTGAATAAGAGTGGTGAGAATGGACATCCTTGTCTTGTTCCCGATCTTAGTAGAAATGCTTTCAGCTTTTCGCCATTATGTATGATGCGTGCTGTGGGTTTGTCATGTATGGCCTTTATTATGTTGAGGTAGGTTCCCTCTATGCCCATTTTCTGGAGAGTTTTTATCAGAAATGGGTGTTGAATTTTGTCAAAAGCTTTTTCTGCATCTGTTGAGATGATCATATGGTTTTTATTACTTAATTTGTTAATGTGGTGTATCACATTGATTGATTTGCATATATTGAAGAATCCTTGCATCCCTAGGATAAATCCCACTTGATCATGGTGTACGATCCTTTTAATGTGCTGTTGGATTCTGTTTGCTAGTATTTTGTTCAGGATTTTTGCATCTATGTTCATCAGTGATATTGGTCTATGATTTTCTTTTTTTGTGGTATCTTTTTCTCATTTTGGTATCAGGGTGATGGTGGCTTCACAGAATGAATTTGAGAGTGTTTCTCCCTCTGCAATTTTTTGGAAGAGTTTGAGAAGGATTGGTGTTAGCTCTTCTCTAAATGTTTGATAGAGTTTGCCTGTGAAGCCATCTTGTCCTGTGCTTTTCTTTGTTGGGAGATTTTTAATCACGGTTTCAATTTCATTACTTGTGATAAGTCTGTTTATATTTTCTAATTCTTCTTGGTTCAGTCTTGGAAAATTGTACCTTTCCAAGATTTTATCCATTTCTTCGTGGTTGTCCATTTTATTGGCATATAGTTATTTGTAGTAGTCTCTTACAATCCTTTGTATTTCTGCTGTGTCAGTTGTTATTTCTCCCTTTTTCATTTCTATTTTTTTTTGATTTGCGTCCTCTCCCTTTTTTTCTTGATGAGTATGGCTACAGGTTTATCAATTTTGTTTATCTTCTCAAAGAACCAGCTTTTAGTTTTATTGATCTTTGCAACTGTTTTCTTCATTTCTATTTCATTTACTTCTGCTCTGATCTTTATGATTTCTTTCCTTCTACTGACTTTGGGTTTTCTTTGTTATTCTTTCTCTAGTTGTTTTAAGTGTAGGGTTAGATTGTTTGAGATTTTTCTTGTTTCTTGAGGTGAGATTGTATTGCTATAAACTTCCCTCTTAGAACTGCTTTTGCTGCATCCCATAGGTTTTGGGTCATTGTGTTTTCATTGTCATTTGTTTCAATGTATTTTTTTATTTCTTCTTTGATTTCTTCAGTGATCTCTTGGTTATTTAGTAATGCACTGTTTAGCCTCCATGTATTTGTGTTTTTTACAGTTTTTTTTTCCTGTACTTGATTTCCAGTCTCATAGCTTTGTGGTCAGAAAAGATGCTTGATACAATTTCAATTTTCTTAATTTTTCTGAGGCTTGATTTGTGACCCAAGATGTGATCTATCCTGGAGAATGTTCCATGTGCACTTGAGAAGAAAGTGTATTCTGCCACTTTTGGGTGGAGTGTTCTATAAATATCAATTAGATCTATCTGGTCTATTGTGTCATTTAAAGCTTGTGTTTCCTTATTTATTTTCTGTTTAGATGATCTGTCCATTGGTGTAAGTGGGTTGTTAAAGTCCCCTACTATTATTGTGTTACTGTTGATTTCTCCTTTCATGGTTGTTAGCATTTGCCTTATGTATTAAGGTGCTCCTATGTTGGGTGCATAAACATTTATAATTATTATATCTTCTTCTTGGATTGATCCTTTGATCATTATGTAGTGTCCTTCTTTGTCTCTTATAACAGTCTTTATTTTAAAGTCTGTTTTATCTGATACAAGTCTTGCTACTCCAGCTTTCTTTTGATTTCCATTTGCATGGAATATCTTTTTCCATCCCTTCACTTTCAGTCTGTAAGTGTCCCTAGGTCTGAAGTGGGTCTCTTGTAGGTAGCATATATATGGGTCTTGTTTTTGTATCCATTCAGCCAGTCTGTGTCTTTTGGTTGGGGTATTTAATCCATTTACATTCAAGGTTATTATTGTATATATGTTCCTATTACCATTTTCTTAATTATTTTGGGTGTGTTTTTGTGTCTTTTTTCTTCTCTTGTGTTTCCCACCTAGAGAACTTTCTTTAGCTTTGTTGTAAAGCTTTGGTGGTGTAAAGGTTTGGTGGTGCTGAATTTCTCTTAGATTTTGTTTGTCTGAAAAGCTTTTGACTTCTCCATCAGATCTGAATGAGATCCTTGCTGGGTAGAGTAATCTTGGCTGTAGATTTTTCTCTTTCATCACTTTAAGTATATCCTGCCACTCCCTTCTGGCCTGCAGAGTTTCTGCTGAAAAATCAGCTGATAACCTTATGGGGATTCCTTTGTATGTTCTTTTTGGTTTTTCCCTTGCTGCTTTTAATATTTTTTCTTTGAATTTAATTTTTGTTAGTTTGATTAATATGTGTCGTGGTGTTTTTTTCCTAGGGTTTATCCTGTATGGGACTCTCTGTGCCTCATGGACTTGGGTGACTATTTCCTTTCCCATGTTAGGAAAGTTTTCAACTATAATCTCTTCAAATGTTTTCTCAGACCCTTTCTTTTTCTATTCTTCTTCTGGGACCCCTATAATTTGAATGTTGGTGAGTTTAGTGTTGTCCCAGAGGTCTCTGAGATTTTCTTCAATTCTTTGCATTCTTTTTTCTTTATCCTGTTCCTTTGCAGTTATTTCCACCATTTTGTCTTCGAGCTCACTTATTCATTCTTCTGCTTCAGTTATTCTGTTATTGATCCCTTCTAGTGTATTTTCATTTCAGATATTGTGTTGTTAATCTCTGTTTGTTTGTTCTTTAGTTCTTATAGATTTTTAAGCATCTTTTCATGTGCCT
Organism: Hyperoodon ampullatus; assembly: GCF_949752795.1. Lineage (NCBI taxonomy): Eukaryota > Metazoa > Chordata > Mammalia > Artiodactyla > Ziphiidae > Hyperoodon > Hyperoodon ampullatus. Next base: position 46,470,216 of record NC_136914.1, on the reverse strand, counting down.
TTTGGCCTGTATGTCTTCTTTGGAGAAATGTCTGTTTAAATCTTCTGTGACATTTTTCTTGTGTCTGTTCTTTTTTTTTTTAATTGTGGTAAAATATCATATAAAAGTTACCATTTCAAGTGTATAATTTAGTGGCATTAAGTACATTCACATTGTTTTGCAACCATCACCTTCATCCATCTCCAGAACTCTTCTCATCTTGCAAACTCGGTAGCTATTAAACACTAACTCCCTATCCCCTTTTTCCCCCAGCCCCTAACAACCACCATGCTACTTTCCAACTCAATAAAGTTGATTACTCTCATATAAGGGGAATCTCTCTCATATAAGTGGTACCTCATGTAAGTAGAATCACACAGTATTTGTCCTTCTGTGACTGGCTTATTTCACCTAGCTTTATGTCCTCAAAATGTCCATGTTGTATAGTATGTCAGAATTTCCTTCCTCCTTAGGCTGAATAATACTCCATTGTATGTTTACACCACATTTTGTTTAGCCATCCACTGATGGACACTGGTTGCTTCCACCTTTTAGCTACCTTGAAAAATGCTGCTGTGAACATGGGTGTGCAAATATCACTGAGTCTCTGCTTTCAGTCCTTATGGGTGTGTATCCAGAAATGTGTTACTGGCCTGTATGGTAATTCTATGTTTAATTTTTTGAGGAAATACCACACTGTTTTCCATAGTAGCTGCCCTATTTTACATTCCTGCCAATACTACACAAAGGTTCCAGTTTCTCTTCATCCTCACCAACATTTGTTATTTTCTGGGGTTTTTTGGGTTTGGTTTTGATTTTGATAATAGACATCCTAATCAGTGTGATATGGTACATCTTTTTTTGATGATGTAGGTTTTTTAAATTATTTTTCTATTATGGTAAAATATATATAACGTAAAATGTACCATTTTAACTGTTTTTAAGTATACAGTTCAGTGGCATTGATTAGATTGACAATGTTTTATAACCACCACCACTCTATTTCTAAAATTCTTTCATCACCCCATGGATGAAGTTTTTAAAAGTGAATTTTAGACACTATGACAATTAATCCCCAAATACTTCAGTGTGCATCTCTAGAAAATAGATACCTTTTCCTATATAATACAATATTTTTATTGTAAGAGCCTTCACTTACATTCCATTGGACAGAACTTACACACAGGGCCACACTCACTTGAAAGAGAGGCTGCTAATTATAGTGTAGTTGAGCAGCCATTTGGCCAGTTATAATGGAAGAAGGGAGAGCGGATTTTGATGCTATACCAACCTACAGTAATAAATCAGTGAAGACTTAATTGGTTCACATTACAAGAAGTTTGGGAGCTGGTGATATTGGGAATTTAGTACAGTGTCTAATGAATGATATTATCAAGGAGTCAGTTCTTTCCATCTGCTACTTTGCCATCCTTAGTGTTTTGGCTTTGGGTCCTTGTGTTTGTTGTCTCATGGTTACATGATGGCTGCCATAGCACTAGGTATCATACTTTCACAACAGCATCCCAAGGGGGAAAGGAGAAGAGTGGGCAGAAAAGAGGCTTTCCATTTCATCTCATTGGCCAGGTGCAAGGGAGTCTGGAAAGATATTTGTCTAAGGAAAATGAGATAGCTATGATTGGCTTATACTGGCCATGACATATACTCTTGGGCTGAACACATTGCTGTTCTGGGTAAAACTAGATTCTGTTAGCTAAGAAAAAGAGGATAAATGATTGTTGAGTTGGCAATTATATCTGCCATATGTGGGTAATATTTTTATTATTGAAGATATAAATGGACTCTGAGGAGGATCTTGGCATAGAAATTCTAAGAGGTTATTATTGAATTGAAATACTGGAAGAAGGGACTTCCTTCTGGGATTATTCCATGAATGGTGTGAGGACAGTATGTTCCATCTATTTCTGAGAAAAAGAATCATTTGGGCCACTAGCGTGAATGGATCCCTGTAAGTCATTTGTCAACTGAATGAAAGTGATTGATTTTAGAAATCAAGAGCCCATTGAAGAAAAACCAGTCACCATTTATTCTACATAGAAACTATCATATTCCTTTGGAGATGGTAATATTTTAAAAAATTCCATTATTAATTAATATATTGTTTCTTTCCAGTGCTCGTGGAAATTATTTTGGCTCAAAATTGACCTCATAGCTTGAATAGTATTGTTTATATCTGTATGATTAAAGGAAGTCATATATTTTTATATGACACCAAGTCACTCAAGCTATCATGCTTTCCCAAACTTAGGATTTTGAAAACAAAATTTTAACCATCAGCATATTGAGTTTGCTGTATTGCAGATCTCTATGCTGACTTACATCTGAGACCCTGTAAACATTTTAGGGATGAAACAAAACAAAACAAATAGTCCTTGTCTTTACCCTCTATAATTGTAAATGAATTACAAAATAATGCACGCTCTCCACATTTGTCTATGATACACGTGGAAAATAACTCAAGATTCCCAGAAGGTTAAAAAAAAATCAAGGATGCTCTTGGTCCATAGACACTGCAACAATCCTGGTCATTAGTGATTGACTCATTAATCTTTCCTGCTCCAATCCAGCTGGTTCTGGGAGCAGAATGAAAAATTGCTTTGGTAGAGAGCTTATTTCCTGATAAATTACAAAATTTTAAGAAAGATAACTGAAGACCCCGAAGATCACTTGCAGTGGCATATAGTTAAGAGTTATTGAAAAGCCATCAAATGTTAGGCACTGTTATCAGAGCCTTAAATGTATTTTCAACCCTCATAAAAACCCGATGAGTAGGTACTGTTATTGTTCCCACTTTACTGTTGAAGAAACTGAGGCACAGAGAGGACTGAAGAACCGAGATCACACAACCACTATAATAAGTGGCAGAGCTGGGATTCCAAGCCCTGGTAAGCTGGCTCCTGAGTCCGTGAACTCTAGCTGCCTCTCACCACTACCCTAGGTTATACAAAATCCTTCCAGTTCATAACAAGCAAATTGTTTCCAGCACCAAAAGATATTATCTTAACTTCTGAGACATTTCACTGTCATAAGTAGTTTCTTATTAATAAAGTTTTAAAATCTGTAAATCAAGATGATCCAATGGGCTTTCTTTTTCCATTTGTTGCTTGGAGGAGTTTTACCACCACCTGAAAGAACGGAAAGTTTGTCTTCAAGGATTATTATTGGTAACAGTATGCTATATTCTTTGACTTGAGTAGCTTCATTAGATTATACTATAAGAACCATCTGTTTGGAATTTGGTGATAAAATTATGAATATATGACCTCAACTTTATCAAGACCCGTTCATATAGTTGGAGTCAAATCACGTTTTTCAAATCACATTCATGTAGTTGGAGTCTTGGGTGCTGAGCAAATGTGGGCTTAAGTAACACTTTGTTTCTTTCCATGAGATTGTAAATTTTCAAATGACCAAGTGTTCTCTTGAGCATTAAAGCTAGACTTACAGAGGAACAAAAATGTCGACAGCAGAGCCACTGCAAACGTTTGACAGTTCATTTTTCTCTCTGAGGAAGAAGGAGCGCTCAGGGAAGCAGGGAGCAGATTGAGATTTTCAGCCTTGGACTCTGAGTGCTCAGCAGTCCCCACTGTGCAGTCCCACTCCTACCACAAATTCCATGAAAGAGACTGAAGATCGCTCAAACTTTGAGAATGCTATTTATTGGAAGAAAAGAACATGCAAGAGGAATGTACAGGGGATTAGCAGTACTGGCATTCGAGGAGGATTTGACCATCTGGATAACAGCTTTGCAAATCATTTGGGTAAATGACACCATTTGGAGGGGAGTCTTCCAAACTGAGTCTAAATGCCAGAACCCTTTCGAGAAGGTTTATGCAATTCTGGCTCTTTTCCTCCTTTTGTCAGAAACGCATTAGGTGACCTTGTTCCAGATATAGTTTACCATTTGGGACATGGAAGCAATTATCCTAAGTTTTTTCCTATGAGGTATTATTGGAAGATTAATATCAATAGAGTAAATATTACACAAAAATTTTAAAAAGTATAATTCAGAATGAACAGATAAAACTGTCTTAAGAATATGGAGTAGTCCTTCCTGCTTCCCCTCTTTCTTTAAAAAGGCAAGGAAAAATGTATCCTCATAGCTGGTAGGTACCATGTTGATGCAGCTCAGGGAAAGAGTGGAACTTGTCCTTGCTTAGAAACATAAGTAAAGTTTGTGTGACACTTTCTACTGTGATAGGAAACATTGGGCCAGTTTATTATAATGGGATGGGAGAAAGAGAACCACCTCTCAGTTTTAACTTTTAATTCTTAGATAACATTGAGGCAATGAAGAGAGTTGATTGAATAGATCTATTCATTTTTTTCTTTTAGAAGTACTTCCAGTCAAACATCTGAACTTGTCAAGCCAGAACACCTTATGAACCAAACCAAATCAAACATTCATCTCCTGGCATCTCCAGAAATCCTCCTCCAGCACAGAAAGTAGAGAGCATATCAGTGTTTTTTCTATTGCAGATTCTTTGGTTACATTATCAGCTGGGTATGTGCTAAGAAAAGACAAATAGATTATTTTGGACAAGAAAAATATATGTAACAGAGTCCCCTTCTTTGGTTAACACAGTCCCACCAGGGAGGGAGAAGGAAATAAAAGCATCAAGATATGTCAGATGGGGTATTGGTAGGTTAACAAAACCAGAAGCTGGTCCTGAAAGAGCGTTTTACTTTGATTTTCTGGTCTCCATGATAACTCAGAGGTGGGTAGGGAGGTGAAGTAAGTAAGGGAACTTCCCCCATCTACACACATACACCTCACTGTTCTGTTCTTAACCTCATACTCGTCAGTTGATAAAAGAACCTGGCATGGTAGGTTGTATTATGGCTTAAATATATGTTCTTCATTATAAGAATCTTCTTTACTACTTATTACTAAGTCAGAAGACTGACTTAGTCATCACCTATTTCCTGACCCTTGTTAAAGTGATTTATAAATGGTCTAGGGTCTAATCCAATTGAATAAGACAATAGAAATCTATTGTTTAAAAAGACATAACCAGATCACAGATTTAAATGTAAAATTATACATCTTTTAGGAAAAAAATACAGGAGGAAATCTTCGATATTAAGGGCTAGGCAGAGTTCTTAGTCTTGACATCAAAATCATGATCCACAAAAGGAAAAATTGGTAAGTTAGAACTCATCAAAATTTAGAAAGAAAGTCTTTTAAATAAATAGTTCTGGATACTATCAAGAAACCAGAAAATAAGGAATTCCCTGGTGGTCCAGTGGTTAGGACCCCACGCTTTCACTGCCAAAGGCCTGGGTTCAATACCTGGTCAGGGAACTAACATTCCGCAAGCTGCACAATGTGGCCAAATAAATAAATAAATAAATAAATAAATAAAATCTGACACAATCCCTATTTAAAGAAAAAAGAAAAAAAAAGAAACCAGAAAATAACAAGTGTTGGTGAGGATGTGGAGAAACTGGAACTCTTGTACATCACTGATGGGAATGTAAAATGGCACAACTACCATGGGCGTTCCTCAAAAAATTAAACATAAAATTACCATGTGACCACCAAGTACCAGCAATTTAATTCCTAGGTATATACCCAAAAGAACTGAAAGCAGGGACATGAATAGATATTTGTGTATGTCATATATATGTTTATAGCAGCATTATTCACAATAACCAAAAGGTGGAAACAACCCAAGTGTCCATTTACAGATGAATGGGTAAATAAAATATGGCACATACATACAGTGGTATATTATTCAGCCTTAAAAAGAAATGAAGGGCTTCCCTGGTGGCACAGTGGTTAAGAATCTGCCTGCCAATGCAGGGGACACAGGTTTGAGCCCTGGCCCGGGAAGATCCCACATGCCGTGGAGCAACTAAGCCCGTGCGTCACAATTACTGAGCCTGTGCTCTAGAGCCCGCGAGCCACAACTACTGAGCCCGTGTGCCACAACTACTGAAGCCCACGTGCCTAGAACCCAGGCTCCACAACAAGAGAAGCCACCGCAGTGAGAAGCCCGCGCACAGCAACGAAGAGTAGCCCGCGCTTGCCGCAACTAGAGAAAGACGCACACAGCAACAAAGAACCAAAGCAGCCAAAAATAAATAAATAAAATTAATTAATTTTTAAAAAAAAGAAATGAAGTTCTGGGACTTCCCTGGTGGTCCAGTGATAAAGAATCTGCCTTCCAATGCAGGGGACACGGGTTTGATCCCTGGTCAGGGAACTAAGATCCCACATGCTGTGGTACAACTAAGCCCGCACACCACAACTACTGAGCTTGTGCACCTCAACTACAGAAGAGAAAACCTGCAGGCCACAACTAGAGAGAAGCCCGCGCGCTGCAAAGAAAGATCCCGCATGCCTCAACAAATATCCTGCATGCCGCAGCTAAGATCCAACAGAGCCAAAAATAAATAAAATAAATAAATAAATAAATAATAAATTAATCTTTAAAAAAGGAAAAGAAATGAAGTTCTGATACATGCTACATCATGGTTGAACCTCAAGAACTTTATAATAAATGAAATAAGCCAGCCACAGAAAGACAAATAGTGTATGATTCCACTTACATGAGGTAGCTAGAGTAGTCAAAACCATAGAAATAGAGAGTAGAATGGTGGATACCTGGGGCTGGGGGAGGAGGGAATAGAGTTATTGTTTAACGGGTATAGAGTTTCAGTTTGAGAAGATGAAAAGGTTCTGGAGATGAATAGTGGTGATGGTTGCACAACAATATGAAGGTACTTAATGCCACTGAATTGTACACTTACAATGGTTAAAATGGTAAAAATTTTACATTATATATATTTTATCACACATACACAAAGATAATTTTTTTAAAAACCCTGTATAAGAGGATAGAGATGCTACAGACTTGAAGAAAATAATTTGCAAACTACATGTCCAAAAACAGACTAGTATCTAGAATATATGAAGAAATCTCAAACTGTTTTTTTATTCTCAACTGTAAAAAGAAAAAGAAACAAATCCAAGTTGAAAATGGGTAAAAGACAAGAATAGACATTTCACTGAAGAGAGCATACAGATGGCAAATAAGCACGGGAAAAGATGTTTAATATCACTACCCACCAGGGAAATGCAAATTAAAACCACAATGAGATATCACTATATGACTATCAGAATGGCTAACATAAAAAATTGTGATAAAAAAATTGTGATAGCACCAATTAACACCGATTATTTAATGATAACACCAAATAGTGATATCATCAATAGTGATAATGATGTGAAGAAACCACATCAATCATACATTGTTGGTAGGAAAATAAAATGGTACAGCTGCTCTGGAAACAGTTTGACCAAGTCTTTAAAAACTAAACATGTATTAGCTTTGCGCAGTGGCAGTATTGTAGCCAATGAGGTTTATCCAAGACGTGATTATTGCTAACTGAAAACTTTTCCAAATACCGCACCATAACGACTTGAAATATAGTCTGCAATGGCAATTTTTGACAGTCTCTATGGAGACTGAAAGAAAAAAACTAAACATGTATTAGCAAATAACCCAGCAATTTCAATCTTGGGTGTTTATTCCAGAGAAATAAAAACTTATGTTCTGGGACTTCCCTGGTGGCGCAGTGGTTAAGAATCCGCTTGCCAATGCAGGGGACATGGGTTTGATCCCTGGTCTAGGAAGATCCCACATGCCATGGAGAAAGGAGGCCCATGCACCACAACTACTGAGCATGCTCTCTAGAGCCCGCAAGCCACAACTACTGAGCCCACACGCAGCAACTATTAAAGCCCATGCGCCTAGAGCCTGTGCTCCACAACAAGAGAAGCCCCCGCTCGCCACAAATAGAGAAAGCCCGCACGCAGCAGTGGAGACCCAATACAGCCTAAATAAGTAAATAAATAAATAAATAATTTTAAAATAGTAATAATCAATTAAAAAAAACTTATGTTCCCACAAAAACCTGTACACTAATATTCATAGCTTCTTGATTTGCAATGGCCAAAATCTTGAAACAAACCGGATACCTTGTAAGAGGTAAATCAACACACTTGTTCCATCCATACCATGGAATACTACCCAACAATGAAAGGTACCAAACTGTTGATCAACACAAACCTTAGATGGTCTCCAGGGAATTATGATGAGTGAAAAAAAGTCAATCCTAAAGGTTGCATACTATATGATTCCATTTGTATATCATTCTTGAAATGGTAAAATTATAGAAATGGAGAACACATTAATGGGTGCTAGAGATCATTAAGGAGGGTGCAGGGGAGGGAAGTGGGTGTGGTTATAAAAGGGCGACATTAGGGATCTTTGAGGTGTTGGAACTGTCCTGTACCTTGACTGTAGTGGTGGCCACATGAGTCTACCCGTGTAGTAAAATTGCATAAACTAAATACACGTGCACACACACACACACACACACAGAAAGGAGAGCATGTAAAGCTGGTGGAATCTGAATAAAGTGAAAGGATTATATCAATGTCAGTATCTTGGTGTTGATATTGTACTGTGGTTATACAGGATGGGAAGACAGAGTGAAGGATGTACAGGATCTCTCTGTTTTCTTTCTTACAACTGCCCATGAATTTGCAGTTTTCTCTAAGGGAAAAAAAAAAAACAAACATAACCAATGTAAACTTCCTGAGGAAGCACCAAAATAGTTCCATTAGAAGCTAAATAATACAATTATCCATAGACTTATTCTTATCACCTCCCAAGGCATCCTTTTAGGTTAAAAAAGGGAAATTTCATCTATCATTAGGCAAGGGATACAGTATGGTTTTCTCATAATTTGGATATAAGTTTTCCCTATGAGAATTTAACTAGTAAAAATAAAACAATTTAGGAGAGTAGCCATTAGCCACCTTAGCTGCTTCCAAAACAAAATAAGAAAAGCAATGCATACTTAATGATAACCAGAGGGTAGAAACTTAAGAAGGTGGGCCTTCAATATATGTTTAAGAAAAAGGTATTAATTAATTTTTTGGAGCATCATCTGAAGAAAGAAACTATTATTAATACTATCAGGAAGGGAGCCTGCCTTGTTCTAGAAAAGCAGGAGCCCAGAGAAGAAAGTGTTAAGCTGTCGTGAGGCCCTGTCCTTGTACCTAACAGGTGTATTGATCTGCTTGGCAGTTAAGAGTTGGCAGGGATGCCACTTACAGAACATGTATTTATGTGTGAGGTACTTTACCTGCCTTGTCATTAATCCTCAGCACAACTCTACAAAATAGAAGTTATCTCCATCATTAAACTAAGGCTTAAGAGATGAAATAACTTGCCAGAGATCACACAGCTAGTGAGTGGCAGAACTGGGCTTCAGTCCTATGCCTGGCCATACCATTTCCAGTCCTCCATACTGCCTCTCTGTAAAGGAAATTAGTACACAAAGCTATTGTGCTTGATGCCTTGGTCTTAGAATTATCTCATTAACTCTCTTCACTCTAACTTCCTACTTCAAAATTTTGATCTTCCATATAGACATTCCTAAAAGGGAAGCCCATGTGAATATTTAGCCTTTTGGCAGTTGTGTTTTTCACTGTATATCAGTAAGTTGACACTGTGATTTACTCACCAGCCTAGTGTGAAAACGGTTCATAGGCATGAGTTCTTCTGCAGCTGATTACTCTGGGTATATGGGAGCATTCTGTTACTGTAAAAATTTAAGATACTGAACATGGGTTAACTTCCAAGGTACCACCACCCTGTGAGGCTTCAGTCTTTGATGCCCTTCTCCCTCTCTTAGAATTCAGTCTTCATGCGGCAAGATGGGGAAATGGTGTTGCTGATTTAAGTAACCGGCTCAGGCTTACGGAGTCAGTTATAGGCAAAGTGAAAGTTGAGAACTAGGTCCCCTAACTCTTACTCCAGTGTAACCCTTTTGGCTGTACTCATCTTGTCAGAGCGCCCTATTTCAGGGGCAGATCCAGAAAAATTGGTTTACATGCTCCGTTAACATCCCTATTTTCTGTACTCCCTCTGCATCTTGGCTACTGGTGGAATTATTTTTGTTAGCATTATTGATAGCTTTACTATGGGCTCACAATTTTCTGGACATAAATAAATGAATAGACACTGAAAAGTCATATTGTATATGTTTAAAATGTTCATCATTTCGACATCGTATAAACTGGGCAGCCATGCACCACTGGCTCAGATAATAGCTTTTATATATTGCATAGACTATTACATATAAAAAATAATACTCATTAGACCTCAGTATTTCCACTGCCTGATATAGTACCTGGCACAAGTAGGTTGTCAATATCTGTGAACTGGATCAGATTGGATTAGACTGAATTAAATTGGTTGAAAGTGGCTCTAATGTGTTTTGACTCCTAGATTCTGTAATTTATTTAACACACCTACCCAAGTAGGTGTTTACACTACAGCATGTCTGTTCAAAGACACATTATTAGGTCAAGTTGTCTGTCCCCTGATCTGAAAGATCTACCTAATCAGGTAGGTCAGTTCTGGGAACTAAGACCTTCCTGAGACCTCACAGATTACCAGCCTGGAAGGCTGTGTTCTCTCTCTGTTCTCAACACTGGGAAGGGCCAGGGAGTCTCAGCACATGAAAGCAGATATTGCAGAGGTGCTCAGAAATGTGGCAGCACTGGTTCAAACCCAGTAAGTGACTTTTTGCAGTTAATTGTAAAACCCCAAATAATGAGTAGTGATATTTCCTTAGAGTTGCCATTTAATCACTTTACCCTTCTCTTTGTCAGGTCACCTGCAGAAGTCTCTAGGGCACTTTATTTTCTTGAAACAGATTTTTTCTTTTGCCTTAAGGATTGTTGGCATCCAGAGTCTCAAATAGATTTTGTCTGATGGCTTTGGGAAAAGAAGGAAAGTGATAATTAGTTGTTTCTTTCTGTTCTGTATCAATAACTTTTCACAGACACTTCTGAAGCTTCTGGTTTTCACTTCATTTTTGTGGAGAACTTTTTATTTATATGTTTTTCTTTTAAAATATAGTATACCAGATGCCTGACATCTGTATCCTTTTTGATTGTGTTAGTTGGAGCGAATTTAAAGTTATACACAATACATTGTTTTCTAGAGCATTCGTCTTTAGAGTCTTCTGGGATTGTTGCTCTATAACATGTCATGAGGAAAGTTCAGATTTCCAAATCATTTGTCATTTCTTCCTGCACTGCTAATTTGTTTAGTAACCATTTGCTTCTCACACTCTTGTCTGCCAAGCTGTAGACATAGGTACATGCCAGATCCATAGATCCATAATCCATAAATGTTAATAATAGCACTAAAAGTAGGTTGGAGTGTGCCTTTGATATCTAGCTTTTCTCCTGAAAGTCCTAAACCAATCTCTCTGGTCTTTTCTTAAATACACAGGTGCTTGTATAATGATACATGTCTTTAGGAGAAATTTTCCATCAGTTCTCAACTAAAACTCTGGAATATTTATTTTTTTTTTTATTTTTATTTTTATTTTTTTTTGCGTTACGGGGGCCTCTCACTGTTGTGGCCTCTCCCGTTGCGGAGCACAGGCTCCGGACGCGCAGGCTCAGCGGCCATGGCTCACAGGCCCAGCCGCTCCGCGGCATGTGGGATCTTCCCAGACCGGGGCACGAACCCGCGTCCCCTGCATCGGCAGGCGGACTCGCAACCACTGCACCACCAGGGAAGCCCCTGGAATATTTAAACTAATGATAGAAAACAGTCTTCCATGTTACTTCCTCAAGGGATTTCCTACATGTGTAGGTAACAGTAATGACACTGATTTGAATCATGGATTCATAAAATACACTTTTTAAGGTTAAAGTAAACTTCCATTCCATCTTGAAAGAGTGAGATCAATTTTTGCCTTTGTTATTAACACCTGTTCATTTTATTTCAGGGGTACAGGTATGGATGGGAAGAAATGCAGCATATGGATGTTTTTACCCCTTGTATTTACCTTGTTTACTTCAGCTGGATTGTGGATAGTGTGAGTATTCTCTTATTTAAGGACTCAGGTGCAATGTAGATAAAAATGTCAAGTGTTGATAGTATGGTTGCCCCTTTGTATCTGCAGACTGCACATCCTTGGAGTCAACCAACTGCAGATCAAAATTATTCAGGAAAAAAAATTCCAGAAAGTTCCAAAAGGCAAAACTTGAATTTGCTGCTCACTGGCAACTATTTACATAGCATTTACATTGCATTTACAACTATTTATATTTTATTAAGTATTATAAATAACTTAGAGATGAAAGTATACAGGAGGATATGCATAGGTTACAGTTGACCCTTGAACAACAGAAGTTTGAACTGCGAGGGCCCACTTATATGCGGATTTTTTTTCAATAACTATAGTACTATATGGTCCATTGTTGGTTGAGTTCGAGGATATGGACCCTTGGATGTAGAGCTGACTATGGGACTTGATTATCCACAGAATCTGGTGTCCACTGCTGGTCCTGGGACCAATCCCCCACAGATACAGAGGGACAACTGTTCATATTCATATGAATGTATTTGTAAATACTTTAAAATAATGTTTACTAATTCAATCATGCTAAATTCCCCATTTCCCTTCCCTTCTTCTTTCACCCAAAGTAAATGATAAGAGCAAGTAATAAATTATGCAAAGCAGACGGTGAAGAATACTGGTGATGTAGACTCATTATTTGCAAGATTTGCTAATTTGACACTAACATGCTATAAAGATTCCATTCACAGTCCTGTTCATAGTCCAGGTTTTTGGTGTGTGTGACTGGGTCTGGTACGTTTATAAAATGGGTATCATTACATTAGAAGTCTTGCTTACCACAAAACATTCCCACACTTGCTTATTTCGAGTACTGTTTACTTCTAGAAAATTATTTTAGTTCCTTGCAGTTCATTAAGAAAGGTGGACACGTATTCCTGAGAAATTAGAAACTTTGAATCCTAATTTTAGTTTGCCCAAAGTTGTATGGTCTTACTTCTTTGCTTCCCAGTTTCCAGATTATTATGATTGCCATTAATTAATTGCCATTAATTTTCTTTTGAAAATTAAAGAAATACTATTAATGACATTTACGGTTCAGAGGGCTAGGTGAGCTATAGGTAAAGCATTGCAGTAAAACAACATTTTCCTAGTTAGAAAAAAATGAATATGATTTAATGTGGTTAGTCCAATAAAACTGGGAAACAAATGATTCTTGGGTTTTTTTACATCTCTTTGTTTTATAAATTTTTTTGTTTTTTCTTCATAGATACTTTATAGCTGTGGAAGATGACAAAATTTTCCCATTAAACTCAGCTGAAAGGTAAAATTTATCTCTGGGTAATTCTTTGTTCATCAGTAGATTTAACAAAAACTTTGCCACTGATGAAGTTAAACTATGCACAAGTGACCATGCTTTAACCTGAGCTTCTGGGTTTTCTTTTGTTATCCAGGAAACCTGGTGTGAAGCATGCACCATATATAAGGTAACTTGATAATTCTCTTCTGATCTGTTGGATCTTAGGAAAGTTTAGGGTGTATTAGTTCTGGCTACTAGGACAAAGTAGCATAGACTGGGTGGCTTATAAACATGAGAAACTTATTTATCACATCTCTAGAGGCTGGAAGTCTAAGATCAGGGTGCCAGCATGGTCAGGTTCTGATGAGAGCCTTCTTCCAGGTTGCAGACTGCCATCCTCTCATTGTGTCCTCACATGGCAGAAAGAGGGCAAGAGAACTCTCTAGGGTCCCTTTTATAAGGGCACTAATCCCATTCACCAGGGCTCCGCCCTCATGATCTAATCACCTCCCAAAGGCCCCACCTCCTAATGCCATCATATTGGGGGTTAGGATTTCAGCATATGAATTTTTAGGGGACACAGACATTCAGTCAATGGTGGAGAGTTATCGATTTTACTACAGTAATAATAAAACACTTCCTGTTTTTCAAGTATTGCAGGTGATGAACCTCCTGCAAGCTGTGTGTTTAGTCAAGTTATGAACATGGCAGCATTCCTAGGTAAGAAGAACATAAAGAATGCTTTATGTGCTTTGGTATGTTTCTTTTTTATTTTAAATTCTCCCAAACCCATATCAAAAGTGTGGTGGGCTTAGTTGATAATTCAGTATCATATCATGTCAATATGCTGAAGAGGGCTTTTTGTTTTGAGGGTCTTTTTTTCTCATGAATCCTTTTACATTCACCTGCTTACCTTACGTTTTCTTTTCCTTTTACCATCTTTAATCATTTCAGCCAATTCTTGACTTTATTTCTTTTGCTGCATGAAATGATATATTTCATGGGCCATAAAATCCTGCATGAGAATGTAATATTGTGCAATATGTTTGCTTTAAAAAGAATGCCTTATTTTTTCCTTCACTGGCAAGATGAAAAAATGCTTAGGCTCTATGATAAATATTGATGTGTGTAGATATTGTCTTTAAATCTAAAGGTCAGCCTTAACATTAGGGTGATGCTCTCCCCTGTGCCTATACACATATCAAGCTGGCAAATAGAAATGTAGGTTAAAAAAAGAAAGAAAGAAACCTTTTGTACTCATGTCTGGCCCCAATTCCCCACTTTTCCTTTAGGGACCAAGGCCCTCATTTAATATCCTGTCCCCTTTGTACTGTTCCCTGGGGATCGTGGGAACCACCCATGCTCTCTGTCTTCCTCCAAATTGACCTTATAGCCCATTTCCTCCAGGCCAGGACTCCTCGTTGTCTTTCAAAGGGTCAACCAGCTACCCACCACTGGCATATTGTTGGGTCGGCCAGTGACAGCTAAATTTTTCAACAGTGGTTTTCTGGAAGTGGTTCTTTTGCATAGCGAGACTTTCACTCCAAGTAAGAGAGAATGATGATGTTATTACCAAGGGAGTATTGGCACCTGTCCCCCAGAGAGGTGCCCTGTTATTTCATCTATTTATAAACGCCCCACAAAGAAATTTCTATTCACTCTTACATGTTCCCTTTTAATGTTTGCTGTAGGAAAAGGGAAGACCTGTAGAATTCCCTGGAAAATCAAGGGAGACGGTTGGTCCAACATGCAACACAGGCAGAATCTTAGTTGGTTCAGAAGGCTGATAATGTGAGAAACATGGAGAATGTTCCCTGTGAGGCACCAGGGGAAGTGCTAGTGGGTCCGGTTTTGTCCTCACTGCCTTTAGCCTCAAAGTTGCCAGGAGCTGTAGACTCACTCTTTTTTCCTAGTCTTGACATTACTCTTCTAAAGAGCTCTAATAAACATATTCAAGCTAAGGCATAAATGACCTCTAAGGAGATATTTGCATTTAATAGAACACAAAGTCCCAAGGATGAATCTGGACTTGCAGGGTCAGGGACCCTTCCCAGCCCATCTGCCATCACACCACATAGGCCTGCAGGTTGGTTCAGACTCATATGATCATCCCCATGGAGCACAATAATAACAATAATTGATGACAGTCACTTAATATTCCAGGCACAATGCTAAGTGCTTTGCAAATACTACCTCTTCTAATCATGATACACAGGAAATTGCCTTTATGAGGAAGCTGTCACAGGCTGTCTGTCCTCCACTGGGCTTTAAAGAAACCAATGAACATGTTGGAAACAATATATTATCCTTTATATTCTTAAGACAAATTGATATGTCCCAATAGTCTTTAGTGTAAAACCTAAAATATGCCAGTTTGCACAGCTCACAAATTTATCCAGTTATAAAGCTGATGATTAACTCATTATAAAAGCATTTCCAAAAACACAGTCATGAAAACAAGTTCCCCTCTTGCAGATGACATTCATCATCATCTGACTCTCCAGTCCTCCCCTGCTCCACCAAGAAGCAATTAAGTTTTTACTAGCTTTTGCTCTAAAGTATTACAGCATCCAATATTTATACTTTATTATCTTTCATCATTTTTAGTGCCATCTGGTAGACACAGAACTGATTAAGATTAGTGTTCAGTGGGAGTGAACCAACAATTATTTATCTGGGAATGAAAAAGAATCAGTTTACTAATGATTCTTGCTCTAAACTGTGGTTGCTTTTGTCTCCCCAGGCCTATCCCTCTTAGACCTCAGACTGTTACTTTAGACAACATCACTGACTGTAAAAAACAACATAGACCAGCTATAAATCACTGCTTGTTGGCAGCTGTATAGATTATAATTTATAACCTACAAATGAGTTGGTGTAGCATTTATTAAAATCAGTTAGCAAAGACCTTATATCTTTTTGATGGACTAATCAAAGTTCAAATGCTCAGTGATTTCCTTATAGAATTAGTTATGCTTTTTGTCCTGAATTTACACTTTCATTTCTCCTGGGGGATGGGGTGTAAAGACCTAAGACAATTTTTTTTTTTAGGTAAGAAGTGGATTTATTTAGAGAGAAACACACTCCACAGACAGAGTGTGGGCCATCTCAGAAGTCAAAAGGCCCCAGGTTACAGGGTGGTTAGTTTTTATGGGCTGGGTAATTTCTTTTTTTTTTTTTAACTTCCTAAATTTTATTTATTTATTTGTTTGTTTATTTCTTTTTATACAGCAGGTTGTTATTAGCTATCCATTTGATACATATTAGTGTATACATGTCTATCCCAATCTCCCAATTCATCCCACCACCACCACCACCCCACTTTCCCCCCTTGGTGTCCATACGTTTGTTCTCTACATCTGTGTTTCTATTTCTGCCTTGCAAACTGGTTCATCTGTACCATTTTTCCAGATTCCACATATATGCATTAATATACAATATTTGTTTTTCCCTTTCTGACTTACTTCACTCTGTGTGACAGTCTCCAGATCTATCCACGTCTCTACAAATGACCCAATTTTGTTGCTTTTTATGGCTGAGTACTATTCCATTGTATACATGTACCACATCTTTATCCATTCATCTGTCGATGAGCATTTGCTTCCATGACCTGGCCATTGTAAATAGTGCTGCAATGCACATTGGGGTGCATGTGTCTTTTTGAATTATGGTTTTCTCAGGGTATATGCCCAATAGTGGGACTGCTGGGTCATATGGTAATTCTGTCTTTAGTTTTTTAAGGAACCTCCATACTGTTCTCCATAGTGGCTGTATCAATTTACATTCCCACCAACAATGCAGGAAGGTTCCCTTTTCTGCACACCCTCTCCAGCATTTGTTGTTTGTAGATTTTCTGATGATGCCCATTCTAACTGGTGTGAGGTGATACCTCATTGTAGTTTTGATTTGCATTTCTCTAATAATTAGTGATGTTGAGCAGCTTTTCATGTGCCTCGGCCATCTGTATGTCTTCTTTGGAGACCAAGACAAATTTCTTAAAAAGAATATTATTTTCTGCCCTGGAGAGGTTGTGAGGATAAACTAATAGGTGAATGATTTTGGTCACCTAATAGCGGCGTCTTTCCCTCCTTCAGCCAAAACATATTGATTGTCATGTTCTACTGCTGTCATAAATAAGAATTATTGATGCATAAACAGTAAAACTAAACAAAATGAAAAAGAATTTGGCCAGACACCAGTCTAGAACTGCAGTGAAGAGCTGATGTTTTGAGTTTGAACTTTAAAAACCCAATCAGCTTCAAAATAAAAGAATTTAACAAAGAAAATAAGGAATTACTCTAATATTTATATTTTTTAACAGGCAGATAAATTCAATAAGGGACACTTGTATAGCAAAGGACTGTTGGAAATATCAAAAACAACAAAAGGGTGGGTTTTAAAAATCTTTTCTAAAACTGTAAGTAAAAGTTTAAATTTTTAAATGAAACAAAAAATATATCTATTGAGCAGAATGTTAATGTGGTAAAAATTGGTTGACATATATAAAGATGGCTTTGAAATTGCCCTACTGCCCAAGAAAACTTTTTCAATAAGGTATAATTAAATCATTACTTGGTTGTAAATGGACTTCATAACAGATAGTCTGAATCTGTCTGTATTTAAACCTGTTAATAAAACTGTTAATGGATCAGAAGCTTTATTATTTCCACAACCGTAAAATTTCAACTAGACCCTATTTTGGAAAGAAATTAGGCCTAGTCTCAGCTGATTAATAATGGAGTTAATAGGTTAAAAGGGCCAAGTGTGGTGTTTGGAATGCTGTTCTGGAAGTTGGGAATGTTGGGTTGATTCCTGTCTTCAGGGAGGTTTCTGTTTCCTGCTTAATGTCATCATCTGTTCTTGATGAAGTGATTTACCATCCATATTACAAATGAGAAGGCTAGCAATGCTGGAGCCAGGAGAATGGTAGACGTCCAGAGTTCACTGGTGAGAAATGAGTAACACAGACAGTGGCACTGACTGTGTCCCTTTGGGTAGAGGGGCACAAACTACCTGGATGGTCAATGTGAAGAGCCATTTCGGTGTCTGCTTTGGCAGTGGGTTAGGGCTTCGGCCAGAGTTCCAGCACCATCCTAGCCCTACAAACTGGATGACAACCAGAAAGTTCCCAGAGTCATACTCTCCACTAGTCGTTTTTAAAAGAAATTAAATGTGCTGCCTTGGTATTCTGTCATTATGTGTTGACTAATATCCACACACAATTAATTAGCAAATGTCTCCCCTGGTGCCTTGTATGGAGATTTCTGGTCTAAATCTAATGGCTTCTTTATCTGAAGATCACTTTGTGTCAGGGCGCTTATGTTGAATTTCTCATCTCCCCACTTCTTCCTCCTATTCGTATCCCCAAAAGTATTAGAAATTGTGCTTATTTTTTCATCCTCTAGGATAGTTATTGTCAACATTAATAGACTTCTGATAATATGATAACTCCTAACTGGATCCCTCAAACCATTAGGTTGAAAAACTATTATCAAAAAAATGGTTCTGAAGAACCTAGGGGCAGGACAGGAATAAAGACGCAGACATAGAGAATGGACTTGAGGACACGGGGAGGGGGAAGGGTAAGCTGGGACGAAGTGAGAGAGTGGCATGAATTTATATACACTACCAAACGTAAAATAGATAGCTAGTGGGAAGCAGCCGCCTAGCACAGGGAGATCAGCTCCGTGCTTTGTGACAACCTAGAGGGGTGGGATAGAGAAGATGGGAGGGACATGCAAGAGGGAGGAGATATGAGGATATATGTATATGTATAGCTGATTCACTTTGTTATACAGCAGAAACGAACACAACAATGTAAAGCAATTATTCTCCAATAAAGATGTTAAAAAACTATTATCAACTCAAGTATAATCTATTAATTTGATGATGAATCATGGGCATTAGCTTTAACATAAATATACTAAAAGCTAAATCAGATCCAAACAATTTAAGATTTCATAGATTGCAGTTTATTTCTATTTTGTTTCCAAAATCCAACTATTAACCAAGTTGTATACCACTCTGACCAGAGGTACTTGGAACTGAAAGTCAACTCACTGAACTAACTTTGTAGCTTGAAACTATGAAATTTGTCATACTTGGGAAATGCAAACTTGGGAAATGCAAACTTGTGAATGGGTTTCTTTGTTAATGGCTACTAATAATGGCCTGAAATCAAGGCAGACTTATAGCAAATAATTACCTACTAATTGCTGTATAAATAGGATGATTCTTGAATTCCTAACTGTCTTCCCCGCTAAACCTTAATGTCAAAATAAATTGCCTTAGGAAGTAGTAAGTGCATTTCTTTATATTAGATATAACATATTAATTGCAAGTGCTTTTTAAAAATCATTTGTAGACTGACCTCTCACAGCTTTTTGTATAAATATGAAAATATCCCTGCACTAAGCAATTAATAAAAGGGGATTCTTAGATTAGTCACTTGAGTATGGACTGACCTCAAGGTTACTATTAGAAGTCAGATTTGAAATCTAAGTAACTTCCTTTTCCTCTCTGCAGATTCTCCAATGACAATTTGATTCAAAAGAGTGGGATTTTAAAATAAGTAATTAACATCATTTGAAGAATTGAGAATAATTAATATAATCAATATGATTTTCAGTACATACCAAACCCCCAAATCTGCTATATTAAAATACAGATTCCATGATTTTATTGCTGTAACTGCTCTAATTTGGATGAGCTGTCTTTGTCCTTTGACAATGAACACCTGCAGGTAGAATCAGAAGGGAGAGGGAATAAACCAGTAATAAAGGGATTTGTACATGTGCCTTTATCTTCCTTCCTATCCCCAAGGATGATTTCTGGCACAGGGACCAGCAGGTTTGTCTAGATTGGTAACCTTGTCTTCTTTCCCGTGTTTTCTTGCCCTATCTGTTCTAACGCGGTTCTAAACTAAAGGCTGATTGAATCAGTGAATTCCCGTGCCACGGGCTGTCTCTCTATGTCTGATCTGTTGTATGCCAAGCCTCTGTGATGTTCTCCTAAGCCAGTTTGTCTTGTGCTGACCTTGTTTTTGAAAACTCTGAGAACAACACTAGTTGTTACCAGTCTATCATCTTGCTTCACCCAAATAACATATAGCACGCTGCTTCAATTCCTCTCTGCTTTCCCCAGGTTAGCTAGAATAAAACATCTCAGTAATCAGAAACATCGCATGGAAAATTTCTTTTAAAAATGCATCTGTCGTTTTAGAGATTTAAAGGTGTACTGTGGCAAAAAGTTTACTTCTGCACATTGTGGCTTTAGAACGCTGCTTCCTAGTCTGACTGTGTGATTTAACTTTTTCATTTATAACGTTTTGTTTTATTCCCAGCTCTGGTGGTAGCTGTTCTGCGCTTCATACAACTGAAACCAAAGGTTTTAAATCCGTGGCTGAATATTAGTGGATTGGTGGCGCTCTGTCTGGCTTCCTTTGGAATGACCTTACTTGGTAATTTTCAGGTACTTCATTTGGCCTTTTTCACCTCCATCTCACACTTCACCTATATGATGATCACAGCCACTGAGGTATAGTCACTACGTGGCCCATAGAATTCTCCATGAATCTTTAAAAAAATGCTAACAGTGGTTCCTGATATGCACAGGTTCTCCAGCAGTCAGCCCATCTGTTCTTTGAGCCTCGCCTACATAAGTCTGAATTAAACATGAGAAATTCCTCCCTATGCATTGGAAATACAGCACAGCGATTGGGAAATGTATCTACTAAAATAGGGCTTTCAAACCACTGTATACTTTTTTTCATAACAAATTGTATCCTAATGTACCTTTCTAGAAAATTAATAGGATCATTGCCTTTCTGTAATCAAACATTGAACATCCTTATTGGATGAAACCTTGCATTTTAGATTAGCAAGCTCACATGGGAGTCAGTTTGAAAACCCAGAATTCCTCTAGAACACCTGTGACTTGTATAAAGAGGTACTAACCCTCAGTCTTCTTCCCAGAGATATAGAAACCCAAGGTCACTTAAGCATAATTTCCCTTGCCAATACCCTCACACAACTCTTGACCTAAATGACTTCATTTGTAAAATAGACATGGAGACCCTGCCCAGTTACAGTAGTTTTCTGTTTTCCCTGCCTCCATTCCCTCCCCAGCATCCTCCGGCCTCTGCGATATACTGCTGCTAGAAACTTCCTCCTTGCAATCAAACACCAATCCTGACACTTCTCCCCCGTCTGTTGAGTGAAATCCAAATGGTGCAGGCATTCCAGACACTCAGCATTCTAGTGAGCGTTTAGGAATGTTCTTACTGAAAATATGGTAGTGGATTTTCTAAGACTGTCTCTCGTCCTTGACCCTCAGTGCTGATAATTCATTAAATTAGGATAACTCATTCCCCAAGATGTCCCCTGGCACACAGTAGCAACTCAATAAGTATTTTTTTAAATAAATAAATTTATTTATTTTATTTATTTTTATTTTTGTGGCTGCACTGGGTCTTCGTTGCCGTGCACAAGCTTTCTCTAGTTGCGGCGAGTAGGGGCTATTCTTTGTTGCGGTGCACGGGCTTCTCATTGCGGTGTCGTCTCTTGTTGAGGAGCATGGGCTCTAGGCGCACAGGCTTCAGTAGTTGTGGCACGCGGGCTTAGTTGCCCTGCGGCATGTGGGATCTTCCCAGACCAGGGCTTGAACCTGTGTCCCCTGCATTGGCAGATGGATTCTTAACCACTGTGCCACCAGGGAAGTCCTTAATAAGTATTTTTTACTTAATGGGCTGTCTGACAGATAGGCAGGCAATCCCACCCATTCCTCTAACTATTCTAGATCTCATTCCATATCAACCTAGATAATGAGAAAGCTGCATTCTTAGAACCTATTGGCTAGGAGGATGAATTATCAGGAGAATATTTGAGAGTTTATCTGTTAAGCTCCAAAATGATAGGGCACAGATCATTTTTTATTGAGATTTTGGTGGTAGTCTTTCCTCCACTTATCCATCTGTGCTACAGGGACTGGCATGTTGCAAAATGCTCAGTAACTATCATTTCTCTCAACCAGGTCTTAGATGGAAGTTACTGAGTAGACATTTTGTTTTTCACTAAAGTTCCCCGAAGAATCCCAGTGATTGGGTTGTTTGGGTGAACCAGAGATATTCAAAACCGTAAATGATGATGCTATATATGAAGAACATTTTCTGGAATATCTACAGAGATTACACAGGAAACAAATAACACATTAGTTGCCTGTGGAGAAGCCAGGTGGCTAGTATATGAGATAAGAGACAGACTTTTCAATCTATACTCTTTTTACAATTTTTAAAAATATTTTTTATTTTAATTAATTAATTTATTTATTTATTTATTTTTTGTGGTGCATGGGCCTCTCACTGTTGTGGCCTCTCCCGTTGCAGAGCACAGGCTCCGGATGCACAGGCTCAGCGGCCATGGCTCACGGGCCTAGCCGCTCCACGGCATGTGGGATCTTCCCAGACCGGGGCATGAATCCGTGTCCCCTGCATCAGCAGGCGGACTCTCAACCACTGTGCCACCAGGGAAGCCCTGTATCATCTATTTTTAAACTTAGAATTAAAAAATAAATGAACAGACTATGTAGAGCATGGAAAACCAATTTCCTAGAAGTAAAATTTGACTTGGGGAATCATTACTTAAAGTGTTTCAGGACTTCCCTGGCGGTCCAGTTGTTTAGACTCCACGCTTCCAAGGCAGGGGGTGTGGGTTCGATCCCTGGTCAGGGAACTAAGATCCCACATGCTGTGCAGCCAAAAAATAAATAAATAACAATAAAATAAAATGTTTCAAAAATATGTTTTGAACTGTGAGGGGGGAAAATGGCTTCTTCAAAGAAGAAAAAAGTCCTACAGCCAAAACAATAGAAAAAAATTGTAAAGGGAAAGTAATATTGATTTGATACAACCATTATTCATAGCAACGCTAAACAATAAAACACCTGAAGGCAATGGCGATTCAAAAAGATATTTTCACCATGTTTTTAAAGCCATCTTTCAACAGTAGATTTTATTTCCTGTATGTTTCCTGTATATGTGGGGTACTATATGTGTAGTTAAAAATACATGCAATTAATAAAGGTGTTTTAAGTGACAGATATATTTTTTAAACCAGTGGGTAATGATTTGGGCAGTTTACATCTCTAACCCCCAATTGAAATAACCCAGATGGGTCTCCTTTAACCTATTAACTGTATAAAAGCCTTGACCAGGAATCTTCAAACACTGTTGCCCTTTAATGGGTCTCCAGATATGGCAAAAGCTCATAAGTGCAGGTTTCTTATTTTAATAGGAAAACAAAACAAAAGCCCATTAACAATGAATTGGCCACATTACATAGACTGGCCAGTTTTGTAAGAGTAAAGAACAGCTCAAGTGTTATTAGTTGTCCAGGCCAGTGAAATCTTGACCTGCTTAGAATTGACCATCCTCAATCAGTAAATAACACAGCCGGGTCCTGGTCTCATTTCTTAGTCTAGAAAACATAGTTTGGGGTTTATGTCTGTAGAAACTTTGACATTTCTCTTTTTTTGTGTAACTCTCCTGCTTTTTTCTTTTACTTTTCTACAAAGCTTTTCTGGAAAATAAATTCAAAAAATACATTACCACTGCCTGTATGGTTCTTCCAAACAAACGTTTTGAGGTGTGGGCATACTATTCATTTCTCTTCTTCCCTTCAGAGTTGGAACCAATGGAGAATAGACACAAAGAGCCAGTGGAGATGAAGGATTCTACTCTTTCTACAACCTATCATCCCGTTATTGGGACATCTCTTTACCTATTTTTTTCTCCTTCACGTATTCCATTGGCTTGTGTGTATTTTCTAAATGGGCCTCCACAGGTCATTATCTGTTCATCCCTTAGCTCACAAATGATGAAGAAATCCATAATGTCGGAACTTCCTTGACTTTTGGATTTGGCACGTTGACCTGCTGGATCCAGGCTGCATTGACACTCAAAGTAAACATCAAGAACGAAGGACGGAAAGTTGGAATTCCACGAGTTATTCTCTCAGCATCTGTCACTCTCTGCGTGGTCCTCTGTATCCTTTGAATGTGAAAACGTTGTTTGCCAGTGAGATTAAAACACAGATAAGTTGTCCATGTAGAAGATGAGAAGATTGCCATTCTCAGTTGGTTAGGATATACTGTCGGATCAACTCAGAATATTAGACAAAAAAGAAAAATAAATGGGTGTAAAAATGAAAACTTTCAGACCTATTTTTCATGCCAAAGAGGAGATGGAGAGCTAAAGATAAAACAAGCTCTGCCTTCTCAAAACTGTTTCAATCTGTAGGAATGGTGCCATGCATTCTCCTTTTGGACGTAAAGTTTCCTTTGGTGAAAAACACAGAATGCATAACCAAAAGGGAATTGTGGGGTTTTTTTCCTTCCATCTTGAAAAATTCTTTTCATTTTCGACTTTATTAGTGGCTCTGTTATTTCATTTAATCTATTAACTCTAAAATGAATTTCTAGGGACAAAAGTACATTTATATCTTTCAGGAAAACAAGTGAGCTTTTCTGGAAAAGAAATTCAAGAACTAGATTACCACTGCATGTACTGTTGTCCTAAACAAATAATTTTGAGGTGCTATTTATTTCCCTTCCTCCCTCTCAGTTTGAACCAATGGAGAACAGTCACACGGAGCCAGATGGGGATGAAGAAATCAGCCTTTATTCCTAGTAAACTTGGAAAGGAAAATCGTGCAGGCCTCCTATCTCACACCCTGGAATTCAATCTATCCACCCAGTAAGAAGCAGAGAAATCAGGGAAAGGCAGAGGAGAGCACTACACTCAGCTGAAGCCCAAACAGATCGCAGAGGGACTGGTCTAGGGTGGAGCACAGTGACCCCACCTACTATAGCAGGGCCCAGTGGAAGTCAGCCAGTAATGACCCCACCAATCAGATCAGTCACTCAATCCTAAGTGTTCACTCCATTAGGTCCTCTGGAAACTGGAGAAGAAGGGAGTTCCTAGACGGCAAACTGTATAGCTAACACAGTTACAATCATCAATGTAATAGCCAATATTTACTGGGTACTTATAATGTGCTAGGCAGTATTCTAAGCACTTTAAATGTGTCAACCCTTTTAATCCTCACGTAACAAGTAAGAATAGTGAAAAACGGAGGTTAATTACCCAAGATCACACATGGTATGTGTCGATTTGTTCTAAACTCAGGCTTAGTTCTTATACTCGTAACCACTATGCCATCCCTCCTTAGAGTGGCTTTAAAATACGAAAACGTTTAGCATTTGGAGATGTTCGTTAGTGGAGTATTTGGAGCCATTTATTTCTTCTTCCCTCACAAACTGCCATTCAGTCATTTTAGCGGTTTTCTTAAGTCACGTTAGATTGAGAACATTTAAGGACTTGAAATTCAAGCCAAAAAACTTGCTTATTACTAGCAACCTGATAAAATATTTTATGAGTAAATGTGTCATAATTCTGCCAGTGCGAGATTTGAAGATGTATCCCTCCCCTATAAGTTAATATTGCTTTGGCAACATTTTGAACCCTCAGTCAGAAGAGTATGTACACATTTTAAATCATTCTGAGTTTTGAGCTTATACCGAACAATTCTGATCCATGATATTTCCGAAGACTTGGAACCATTTCGTGGTTCCCAGGTGAATGAATCCAGGCCTAGTCAGGAGAGTGAAGTTTGGCTGAAGTAGTTGTCATGGACTTTTTCACTCTCTGAAAATTTCCCAAGATTTTAAGGCTAAGTTCTGAAGGTAGAACTAATTCTAAGGGAACACTTCTGGTTTTTCTAAATAACCTTATTTAGTCCTTGGCCTCGTAGCTTTTCACTATAGAACGTTATGAACCTTTCTCCTCCCCAGCTCCTACCTTCATATATACTGATGTGTGTGTGTGTGTGTGTGTGTACACATACATACACTCTGTGTATAGTCAGGCATAGACGAATCATCTGTTCTTTGGTTTTTTAATTGCCTGCTTTCATTTGGGCACAAGTTTAAATGCAACACCAGGAATGAAACCAGCCTATAGAATATTGTCTGAAAGGCAACAGTGAAAACTAGAGAGAAGAGGGGCTACTTAGACCTTAGTAGTAGCACTGCAGAGACAAACACAGCTTATATGGAGGTAGTTAGCTATTTGATGCATTCACATTGTTCCATTGTCATTTGCAGTGTCTTTTAAAAATACAGCGTTATTTTTCTGGCCAACTAGTTACTTTGTTAATTGTAATTCTTTAGCTAGTCTCACAGTTTATTAGGCAGCCATAGAGTATAGCGGTCGAATGCATGGCCAGGGAGTCAGAGTGCTTGTGTTTGAATCCCAGTTCCACCAGTTAATACCCGTGTAACCCATTTGGCCTCCGTTTCCCTATTTTAAGCGAACTGCTGATAACAGGATGTCGTGATGAATAAGTTAGGTTTTCCATGAAAGCACCTAGAAGCATGTCTGGCACAAAGTAAGGGCTCAGTAATGTTGCCTTGTATTATTTATGGAGATGATGTTTAGCTGGCTCTGTGAAGCTCTTCTGCTAGTCGGGGGGAGAGCCAGGCTTTTCCTGTAAACTATCTCTGCCCAGAAAACAGCCCCATCTTAATGTGGACGATGGAGAAACTTGCCTTGACTACTTCTCCCCAGACTTCATCCTCATGGCCCAAGGCATCCACCTGTACGCAGCCAGGGTCCAGTGGGGCCTGGTCATGTGCTTCCTGTCTTACTTTGGCACCTTTGCTGTGGAGTTCCGGCATTATCGTTACGAGATTGTATGTTCCGAATACCAGGAGACTTTCCTAAGCTTCTCAGAAAGCCTGTCTGAAGCTTCTGAATATCAAACCGACCAGGTGTAACCCATCAGTTTTTCCTTGCTGGTGAGGTGGGCGTAGCACAGGGGAGGGGCCTAGGCACACCCACAGGATTTAACACACAACCTCATGACACATTGTAAACACAGGCACGTGCACGCGCGCGCACACACACACACACACACACACACATTCATGGCCATGTTTGCCGAACGAGCGTTTCAGGGCGTGTTATTTAACAAAAAAGCACAAGCCCTATGTGTCGAAATACACGCTGTTAACACTGAAAATATAATGCACGAGAGAGCAAGAAGCTTGTGCATGATCACCTCTCTTTTCCCCTCTCTCCCAACACCCCCTGCTCTTCTTGTCCTCTTCATGTATTCCAGACATCCTGATCACCCTACTTTGGGCAGGCCAAATGTAACATGGGAATAATGCCAAGTCCCAAAGTTGCCTTCAGATCCAGAGGGCTTGGAACCAGCTCGTGAGAACATTGTGAATCTGGCACTAGGGCTCTTGAATGGACAGAGTATCATTTGGTTGGATGGAAACTGTACAGAGATGTGACTCCGTGTAACCTGTGGATGATGTTGGATCAAGGATAGAACTTTCCCACAAAAACTCCCTTCATCATCGTTCAGTGGTTGGCTAAGCAGATTTGACAAAAGGAATACACTACGAGCTGTGAGGGGGAAGCCCATCACCATGATTTGGACTTTACTGTGACTGAGAAAATATTTCCAAATGTGAATATTTGTAGGGCCATGGTCTGCCATAGACAGATGGGGGCAGTGAGGGTGTGGTTTCAGTTTTGCTTCCATAGTATGCTATGTTCAGTTTTTATTTTCTATTTCATAGTTTGCTTTGTTTTCTTTTGTTTTTTTTTAAGTAACTACCATGGTTCTCTTGAGGCCTCGCGGACAGAGAAGATGTAGGCCAAACGCAAGAACTGAGCTTGTTTGGGGTTCAACATGATAAAAGAAAAAAGAAGGAAGGTCACCTGCAGGCTTAATTTGCTGCTTTTATGTTTGAAGCTAAGAAAATGTTCACAGAAAAGCACAAAGAAATACGTGTGGAGGTAATAAAAAGAGCTCCTGCTGGACATTTGTAAAAGAGAGGAGTTTCAGAGGATCGTGTTGTAAATCCAAATCAAGGAGGAGTTTCTTAATATGTATCTATTGCTCAAACTTAGTATTTTGGGGGGCGGGGGGTTAAGGGCTTTTCATACTCAGAATTTGTAGAAGCCAATTAAAAGGTTACCCTCCCCAAAAAACAAATTGGTTCAGTTTGTCCCCTACAACACCTAATGTATTTCCCAGTTGCGAAGAGTTTAGAACTCAAACTCTATTCCTGGGCTTTAGAGGTTGTGCTTCATAAAAAAGGGCAGAATTCTAAGTCAAAATGCGTTGGAGTGGGCCAAGCTGACAGACCCTCCGTGAGTGCACTTTGTTTCAAGAAATCCCCAAACTTACTTCATAGGGGCTTGGGATTTCATGGAATATAATGTGAAAAACGTTTTTTTAATCCAACCCAAACTCTGAGCTTCTTGAGGAGGGGGTTCAATGACTTTTCATCTCCGTATTTATCCCCACCTCTTAGCACAGTGCCTGGCACATATTAGGTGCTCAACAAACATCTGTTGAATAGAATTACTGGTAATTTACAGTAGGAAAAAGGAGTATCAGAGAAAGACTCAAAGATGTGTGAGAGAATGGAAGATGACCCTTTCATGCAAGACAGGAATGGAAGAAGTCACGAGTAAGGGTTAGATGGGGGAGGCAGAACACCTCTAAGGGACAAGTAAAATGTGAGAAAAAGAGACAAGCAGAGAGTGTTCTCCTATTAGAAAGTCATCTTACTGTAAATAGTCCAAGGTAACATTTATTATTTTTGATTACTGCTTTTGGGTTTTTTTTTCATTTTTATATTTTAAAAATTCTATCAGAGAACAAAGATTTATGAAGTTTTCTTTTACTCTACACAATCCAAATTAAATAGCTTTTGGTGATGCACCGTACACTTTCTTAAGAGTATATCTAATAGCGCATTTTAACAGAATCAAGCAATGACTGGCATTATTCATCGGGATCTGACCACTAAATAAAATTCTTTTGTGCAGAATTGTGATTTTTCTTTTGTCTCTTACAAGAACATTTCTTCTCTAATATTAAAGCATGTGTAAACTGACTCAGACAGTATGTTGAAAACTTCAGTGTGACATTGGCAGCATATTTCTAGGTGTTTTCCAACACTAACAACCAATTCTCTGATTCTCTGGACACCAACTGGGTGTCCTACAATTCAGTTCAATTCTGACACTACCCAAAGTTATCCTCAGACCCTACGGGTTTAAAGGCTTGGTCCCGCAAGACCTCCCTCGCTTCAAATGCCAGTCGCAAGTATCATGTCCCCAGATTACCCACACTTCGGTCCAACCTGGTCATAAAATTGGAGGGTTCCCACAATTCCCTTTCCTTCTGGGTTCAATAATTTCCTAGAACAGCTCGCAGAACTTGGGAAAACATTTTACTTCCATTTTCTGGTTTACTATAAAAGATATAACTTGAGAGCAGCCAAATGGAAGAGATGCATGGGGCAAGGAAGGGGAGGGATGCAGGGGCACAGCATCCTCCCGGGGTTCAATGTGCTCACCAACACAGAAGCTCTCTGAATCTCACTATTGCTGAGTTTATAGAGCTTCCTCTCCAGCCCCCTCTGCCACCCATGCCTGGAGGTCAGTCAGGAGGTCTAGCCACTTGGTCTTTCTGGTGACCAGCTCCATCCTGAGGCCATCTAGTGGCCTCACCCTTAGTGATCTCATTAGCATAAACTCAAGTGTGATCAAAGGGGCTCATTACAAAAAACAAAAGCCATTCCTATCACTCAGAAAATTCAGAGTTTTAGCAGCTCTTGGCAGGAACCGGAAGACAAAAACCAAATAAATTTTTGTATTAGACCACACAGATACATGAAGATCAAGATTACAGAACCTCCTAGGAGTTAAGGACCACAGCATTCATCTAGGAGGACAAGATCAGGGAATCTGCATTTGGAGTGAGCATTCCTGGAGGAGCTAACGCAGACGACCCAGAGAACAAAATAGTAAATATACCACACTATGTTTCTGGTAGTCCAGCTGAGTCTCTTGAAGAAAAGTTGCCTTCCTGGTTAGGAGAGAAATATTTTACGAACAATGTTAACATTTTCAAGGTTCAATAGTTTTTGATTTAATGGAGAACTGACAGTGAGGTCAAGTTTTATTACCTGTGTTATTTATTGGGTTTTCTTTGCCCCTGGTATGGGAAAGTAAAACTTGCGTACCCTGAAATTTGCATTCTGCTGGTTATTGTGGAGACTGGTACATCACTGTTTATTTTGGTCCTTAGGCATTGTGTCGGGATGGATTGGGTTTTGCTATCCCAAAATAAAACTAATGAAACTAAAGTTTATTACTCATACTAGGTGTCTATCCCGGGTTAGCAAAGGGGCTCTGCTCATCACTGACTCAGACCCTGGCTGGTAGATGCTGTCTTAACACTGCTTCCACAGTTGCTGTCAGCCAAGGCAATGTGGGAGACTGCTCACTGGTCTTAAAGCTGCTATGAAGTGACAAACAAAACCACATGGCCATACCCTAGAGTGGCTCTCCTGCCATGTGCCCAGAATGGGAGAAACATTTGTGAACAGCCTAGTAACTTACTGGCCACAGTAAGTGGACTCCTGGCCACATGTATTTTGTCCCCCAAAGTAGTGGGAAGTTGGGGAAAGAGAATTCCACATATGAAATAAGTTGATTTTCACAATCCTCAGTTCCATATCAGTTCAGATTCCCTATTAACATTCCTCAAAGTGAGGGTTCCAAGAAACAGCAAATATCCAAATCTGAAGTCCAAGGAAGGGAGGATGGGTAAGAAAGCTAGGTTCCTCACTGGAAAAGCAAAGATCTTTCCATTAGCATAACTATTGTTTTATTTCTCCTATCTTAAAAAAAAAAAAAAGTCCATATTTGCTCTCTCCAGCCCCTGTCTCCCAATTCTTTCTTCTTTTTTTAAAAATTTATTTATTTATTTATTTGGGTTTTTTTGGTTGCATTGGGTCTTTGTTGCTGCGCACAGACTTTCTCTAGTTGCAGCGAGCGGGGGCTACTCTTCGTTGTGGTGCGCGGGCTTCTCATTGCAGTGGCTTCTCTTGTTGTGGAGCACGGGCTCTAGGCGCACGGGCTCAGTAGTTGTGGCTCGCGGGCTCCAGAGCGCAGGCTCAGCATTCGTGGTGCACAGGCTTAATTGCTCCGCGGCATGTGGGATCTTCCTGGACCAGGGCTCAAACCTGTATTCCCTGCATTGGCAGGCGGGTTCTCAACCACTGCGTCATCAGGGAAGCCCCCAATTCTTTCAAAAAATTTTAAAAAATTTTGTTGAAGTATAGTTGATTTACAATGTTGTGTTAATTTCTGCTGTACAGCAAAGTGACTCAGTTATACATATATATGTTTTTCATATTCTTTTCCATTATGGTTTATCACAGGATATTGAATATGTTCCTTGTGCTATACAGTAGGATCAATTCTTTCTTGAACCCACTCCAGTCTTGCTTGTACCACTTCACTGGACCTGCTCTACTCAAGTTCTCCAAAGACCTTGTCATGTTATATACACAGTTCATTCTTTCCATACCTTACCTAGCAACACTTCACAACTGGATCACCTACCTGCGTAAACATTTTCTTCACGTGGCTTCCAGAACACCAGGCTCATTTAGTTTTCCTCCTGCTTCTGTCCTCTCCTCAGTCTCCTTTGCTGGGCCTTCTTCTCCCTGACATCTTTGAATATTGAAGTCCCCCATGGCTCAGGCCTTGGAACTCTTCCTTCCTATCTACACTCACTCTCTTGGTGACCTCATATAGTCTTCTAGTTTGAACAGTTGTCATATGCTGACCTCTCCCAACTTCTGCAGCCCAGACCTCTATCCTAAATGCCAGACCTGTATATTCAACTACCGTTGTGACATCTCCCCTTGAAGGGCACCTGAAGTTTAACAGTCCTGATCTGATCTCTTTAAACTCACTCCTCCAGGAGTCTTCCCATCTAAGTTAAGGACAACTCATCTTTCAGTTACCAGACAGAAACCTTGAAGTAATCCTTATCTCTTCTTTCTCTCACACCCCACCCACATCTGTCAGCAAATTTGGTTTGCTCTATCTTCAAATTATAATAGAATTTGTCCACTGCTACCATCTAATCTAAGCCATTTCCATCTCTCCTGGACTTTTATAATAGCCTACAGAAACTACTTTCTCTGCTTTTTCATTTGCTCCCTTCAGACTGTCCTCAACACAGCAGTCACAATGATCTCAGATCATCACTCCTCTGCTTAAAATCCTCCAATGGCTTCTCTTGTACTCCTACTAAAAAACCCCATTGACTAAAATGCCCTACAAGCCCCAACAGAACCTGCCTCTCCACCTTTCATTTCGCCTGGTCCACTCCCTCTGCCTCCTTGTGTTCCTCCAACAGCCAGCCATGCTCTGACCTCAGGACTTTTGCACTTGCTAAAACATCTGGCTTGGACAGTCATCCCCCAGATATTTAAATCTCTCACCTTCTTCACCTACTCAAGTGTTACCTTCTCACTAAGGCCTCCTTGGCCTCTAAAATTCACCCCCCTCAAGCCCATCCCAACACTGTCACTCTTTCCAGCTTTATTTTGCTCCATAGCATTTTTAAAAACATGGTCCTGGGCTTCCCTGGTGGCGCAGTGGTTAAGAATCCACCTGCCAATGCAGGGGACATGGGTTCGAGCGCTGGCCCGGGAAGATCCCACACAAAGCAACCAAGCCCATGCACCACAACTACTGAGCCTGCGCTGTAGAGCCCACGAGCCACAGCTACTGAGCCCGCCTGCCACAACTACTGAAGCCCGTGCGCCTAGAGCCCGTGCTCCGCAACAAGAGAAACCACTGCAGTGAGAAGCCCGAGCACCGCAACGAAGAGTAGCCCCTGCTCACCACAACTAGAGAGTCTGCGCACAGCAACAAAGACTCAACGCAGCCAAAAATAAATAATTAAAAAAAAACATGGTCCTGTGATTACTTAAAAGTCTGACATACGTAACACTCTCTTACACCTTTTACTTATTATCTCATCCTCGCTACCCCTAAAGTGCAAGCTCCACGAGGGCAGGAATTTTTGTCTGCCATATACCTGGCACCTAGAACAGTGCTTAGTTAAGTGCTTAGTAAATTTTTTAACACCTTTATTGGAGTATAATTGCTTTACAATGGTGTGTTAGTTTCTGCTTTATAACAAAGTGAATCAGCTATATGTATACATATATCCCCATATCTCCTCCCTCTTGTGTCTCCCTCCCACCCTCCCTATCCCACCCCTCTAGGTGGTCAAAAAGCACCGAGCTGATTCCCTGTGCTATGCGGGTGCTTCCCACTAGCTATCTACTTTTCATTTGGTAGTGTATATATAAGCCCATGCCACTCTCTCACTTCGCCCCAGCTTACCCTTCCCCCTCCCCGTGTCCTCAAGTCCATTCTCTACATCTGTGTCTTTATTCCTGTCCTGCCCCTGCCCCTAGGTTCTTCAGAACCTTTTTTTTTTTTTTTTAGATTCCATATATATGTGTTAGTGTACGGTATTTGTTTTTCTCTTTCTGACTTTGGTAAATATTTTTTAAAATAAATGAATGACTGGTAGCTACTATCCCCCTCTTTTTCTTTTCTTTCTTTTTTTTTTAAATTTAGTCTCTTAAATATGAGCTGCTCAGTGTTCAAGGCACTTAGGAAACAATGGTAATAGGGTCAGATTTCAGAGGATGCAACTGTCCCCCCCTTCTCATAGCAAACAGCTTTCTGGGGCTTAAGGAGGAAATTCTAGATTAAAACAAGGGTTTTTTCTTATGATGTCTGCAGCAACTAGTACACGTTAAGTACCCAAGTCTAACTAGGACCTATGATAATCCTTATGCAAACTCTGTGTCAGTACCTGATTTTCTCTCATGGAGCTTCAAAAATAAAATCGTTATTTTTGGATAACTGGGTCCTTACCTGAGGAAAAGTGCATCTATTTCATGGTTTTAAGACAGGAAGCTGAGATGACTCTGCAGGTCATACTCAAATTTTTAAAATTTAACTCGTCAAAAACTCTCCTTACAAATACTGTTTGGATTAGGATAAAGAAAATGGTGTAAGTTATTGAATGAATATTTTTGTAGAAAGTAGAACTAAGGGATTTATTTAACAGTCAATATTGCAATAACATCTAACACCTCTAGAGTTTTGTAAACCAAGTTTAGATTTGTAGCCCGGGATCGACCAGAGGGGCTGGAGCAAAAGAGCTTTGACTAAACACAGGAACAAAGTGGATCCAGGGACTAGAAGTACTCCAGGGACTTCCCTGGCGGTCCAGTGGTTAGGACACCGCACTTCCACTGCAGGGGGTCTGGGTTTGATCCCTGGTCAGGAAGCTAAAATCCCACAAGCAGTGCAGTGTGGCCAAAAATAAAAATAAAAATAAAATTTTGAAAAACAAAAAAAAATAAAAAATAAAGAAGTACTCCAGAGACTACCCAGTGATTTGCTTCTTGAA
This sequence comes from Hyperoodon ampullatus, assembly GCF_949752795.1. NCBI lineage: Eukaryota > Metazoa > Chordata > Mammalia > Artiodactyla > Ziphiidae > Hyperoodon > Hyperoodon ampullatus. The sequence continues at coordinate 46,435,635 of NC_136914.1, read as the reverse complement.
TGGCCCTGGAGGCGCCTTCTCAAAATACAGCAGACTTGGGCTTCCCTGGTGGCGCAGTGGTTGAGAGTCCGCCTGCCGATGCAGGGGACAGGGGTTCGTGCCCCTGTCCGGGAGGATCCCACATGCCACAGAGTGGCTGGGCCCGTGAGCCATGGCCGCTGAGCCTGCGCGTCCAGAGCCTGTGCTCCGCAACGGGAGAGGTCACAAGAGTGAGAGGCCCCCATACCGCAAAAAAAAAAAAAAAAAATACAGCAGACTTCCATATCATATCTATAAGCAATATCATTTCTTGCCCTTGGAAAGCTTTATATGCTACCTTTCGCTAGTATGAAACCTGAGAGCATGATGCCTATTATTACTGGCAGTCTTTTTCTACCCCATTGCACTGTATTCTGTAAGTAATGAACTCCTGGAATTTCAAGCACAGGCTGTTAGGAATGGGAAATAAAGAACAAATTTGTGAGGCTGTGAAAAAGACAGTGGGTGTCACTTGCTACCCACGTGAGGAGGGTGAAGGGGAAGGAAAAAGCAGAGACATTCTGAGGTTTCAAGCCTGGATGATTGGGAAGGTGGAGACACAAAATCTAGGAAGATAAGAGATGCCACTGTTTGGAGGGAGGAAAAGGGAGCACATGAGACAGTCCTGATGCTCCTCACTTACACTCTCCAGCACAGGCCCTTTAAATCCATCTGTGCTGAAAGGGATGAGAAGTCTGTCCACTGCTTGGTACCATATGACACACTTGGTGACTTTCCAGTTACTATGGCTGCCTAGCAAATTACCACAAAATATAGCAGCATAAAAATAACTATGCATTATGCTCACAGATTCTGTGTCAGGAATTCAGACAGGGCACAGCAGGGACAACTTATTTCTGCTCTACGATGTCTGAGGTCTCAGCTGGAAGACTTGAGGGCTGGAGGCTGGAAGCATCTGAAGGCTAGTTTATTTGTATGTCTGCAGATGAAGGCCGGCGTCAGCTTGGGGCCTCCTTTCCTCTCCCCAGGGGCCTCTCCACCTGGTCTGTCCCTATGGGCTAATTTGGGCCCTCACAGCATGGTAGCTGGCTTCCCCAGGGCAAGTGTCCGAGGCCTAGCTCCTGAAAAAAAGGATATAGAAACTGTACCCTTTTCATAACCTACCCTGGAAAGTCACAGAGCATCACTTCTGTGGGCCTCTTTTGGTTGGACTAGTCATAAGCTCCCACCTAGATTCAAGGGAAAGGAACAAAGGCCCCCACTTCTTAGTGGGAGGAGTGTCAGTGTCACACTGTTAAAAGAGCACGTGGGGTGACATCAGTGAAAATGGAGGAATAAGGAACATCAAAAGTTCTTCCCTCCAAAAAAGCAACAAATAGCCTGGCAAAAACTGTCAGAATCGGGCTTCCCTGGTGGCGCAGTGGTTGAGAGTCCACCTGCCGAAGCAGGGGACACGGGTTCGTGCCCCGGTCCAGGAAGATCCCACATGCCGCGGAGCGGCTGGGCCCGTGAGCCATGGCCGCTGAGCCTGCGCATCCGGAGCCTGTGCTCTGCAACGGGAGAGGCCACGGCAGTGAGAGGCCCGCGTACCGCAAAAACAAACAAACAAACAAACAAAAAACTGTCAGAATCAACTTTTTCAAAATTCTGGAAAGTAAGTAAAAGCTTACAGCAGCCCGGGGGAATGCTTAATCAAGGCAAAAAACAGCTGAATCTCGGTAAAGACAGAGAGCTTGGTGGTGTTTTAACTCATCTTGGTCCCATCCCTGCTCCCCAGCTCAGGGGTAGCCTAGACAATAACAGCCTGTATTTCTGGAACGGGTAAGAGCACCAGAGGGAGCAGAAAAATGGACCTCATTTGCCAAGAGCTGTGGTTGTTTGTTTTGAGCTGTGTATTAGCTCAAGCTGCAGTCACAAAATACCACAGGCTGGTTGTTTGAAACAGCAGAAGTTTACTTTCTCACAGTTCTGGAGGCTGGGAAGTCCAAGATCAAGGTTCTGACTGATTCAGTTTTTGGTGAGGGCTTTCTGGTATCTCTTCCTCCTCCTGTGAGGACATCAGCCCCATCGGACTAGGGCCCCACCCTGATGACTTGCTTTAACCTTAACTATCTCCTGAAGGTCCTGTCTCCAAGTGGAGTCACACTGGAGGTCAGGACTTCAACATATGAATCTGAGAGGGGCCGGGGTGGGGGGTGGGGAGAGCCCTAGAAACACAATTCACTCCATAACCATCTGCCTGGCGGCTCCTTGGAGGACTGGCTCAAAGTGTTTACCTTTATCTTGTCGAACTAAGAATTCTGCCAGTGTTGAGGCAGCTGCCCAGGGGCATTTGTCAAAAAACGTTTAAAGGCAATGTATTAGTCACAGCTACCGGGAGCACTGGATAACAAATGGGACAAACGACAGACTAACCAAAAAGCTTGAGAGGAAAGAGTGGAGAATGAGGTGCTTCGGCAAATAAGGGCTTTGAAAAGCTCTGACATGTTCCTGGTGTTATGGGTTGAATTGTGTCTCCCCAAAAAGATTTGTTGAAGTCCTAATCCCCAATAGCTCAGAATGTGACCTTATCTGGAAATAGAATTGTTGTAGATGCAGTTGGTTAAGATGAGGTCATGCTGGAGTAGGGTAGGCCCCTAATCCAATACTACTGGTGTGCTTGTAAGACAGCATGTGAAGACACAGACACACAGGGAGAATGCCATGTGAGATGGAGATGGAGATTAGAGTAATACATCTGCACGCCAAGCACTGCTAAGGGTTGTCAGCTGTCATGAGAAGCTAGGAGGCAAGGGACAGATTCTCCTGCGGTGCTTCCAGAAGGAACCAACTCTGCTGACACCTTCACTTCAGACTTTTGGCATCCAGAACTGTGAGCGAATAAATTTCTATTGCTTTAAGCCACCCAATTCGTGGTACTTTGCAGCCCTAGGAAACTAATACAACAGGTAAATATTAAAATATAAATATGTTTGTTGTTTGTAACTCCTTTTTTTTCTCCTATCTGGTTTAGAAGACAACTGCATAAAGAAATAATTATAAATTTATGTTGATAGGCACACAATAAAGATGTAATTTGTGACAACAACGTAAGTGGGGGGGGATGGAGTTACATATGAACCAAGTTTTATATCCTATTAAAATTAAGGTAGTAGTAATTAGAACTGGATTGGTATAAACTAAGCTGTTAATTATAACCCCCAGAGAAACCACTAGGAAAATAACTCAAGAATATAGTGTAAAAGAAACAACAAGCAAACTAAAATGGCGTGCTAGAAAATACCTCTTTAACACAAAAGAAGTCAGTAATGGAAGACTGAGGAACAAAAAAGACATAAGAAATATAGAAATCAATTTTGAAGTATATAATGCAGTATTGTTGACTATCATCACAATGTTGCGCATTAGATCTCCAGAACTTATTCATCTTCTAGTTACAAGTTTGTACCCAATAGCAAAATGACAGAAGTAGGTCCTTATCAGTAATTACATGAAATGTGGTGGATTAATCTTCAATTAAAAGGCAGAGACCGGGGCTTTCCTGGTGGCGCAGTGGTTGGGAGTCTGCCTGCTAATGCAGGGGACACGGGTTTGAGCCCTGGTCTGGGAAGATCCCACATGCCGCGGAGCAACTAGGCCTGTGAGCCACAACTACTGAGCCTGCGCGTCTGGAGCCTGTGCTCCGCAACAAGGGAGGCTGCGATAGTGAGAGGCCCGCACACCACGATGAAGAGTGGCCCCCGCTTGCCACAACTAGAGAAAGCCCTCACAGAGAAACGAAGACCCAACACAGCAAAAATAAATAAATAAATAAATAAATAAAGAGCGGCTCCTGCTCACCGCAACTAGAGAAAGCCCGCGTGCAGCAACGGGGACCCAACGCAGCCAAAAATAAAAACAAATAAATAAAAGGCAGAGACCGACAGAATGGATTTTTAAAACATAATCTGCTATACACTGTCTCCATGAAACACATTTTTAATTTAAAGGTAAAAATAGGGCTTCCCTGGTGGCGTAGTGGTTGAGAGTCCGCCTGCCGATGCAGGGGACTTGGATTCGTGCCCTGGTCCGGGAAGATCCCACATGCCGCGGAGTGGCTGGGCCCGTGAGCCACGGCCGCTGAGCCTGCGCGTCCAGAGCCTGTGCTCCGCAATGGGAGAGGCCACAAGAGTGAGAGGCCCACGTACCGCAAAACAAAACAAAACAAAACAAACAAAAAATAAAGGTAAAAATAGGTTGAAAATTAAAAAATGAGAAAAGATATGCCATGTAAACAGTAACCAAAACAGGGCTGGAGTGGTCATAGTAACATTAGGCAAAATAGACTTTTAAGACAGAAACTGTTACAAGACACAAAAAAGTTTATTCATGATAATGTTAAAGGGCCAATCCATCAAGAAGATATGACAATTATAGACATATATACACCTAAAACAAAGCACCAAAGTAAATGAAGCAAAAACAGACAAGAATTAAAGGGAGAAATAGTTCAACAATAATAGATTGAGAATTCAATACTCCACATTTACATTTAACAAAGGAAAAAACAACTAGACAGAAGACTCAATGCTATAAACCAACTGCACCTAGTGAACATCTACAGAGCACTCCACCTAACACAGAACACAGTGTTCTCCTCCACGGCATAGAGGACATTCTCCAGGACAGACCATATGTTAGGCCACAAAACAGGTCTCAAAAGAATTCAAAAGATCAAAATCATACAAAGTCTGTTCTCCAAGTACAATGGAATGAAATTAGAAACGAATAACAGAAGGAAATTTAGAAAATTCACAGATATGTGGAAACTCAACCACACACTCTTTTTTTTTTTTTTTTTTTTTTTTTTTTTTGTGGTACACGGGCCTCTCACTGTTGTGGCCTCTCCCATTGCGGAGCACAGGCTCCGGACGCGCAGGCTCAGCGGCCATGGCTCACGGGCCCAGCCGCTCCGCGGCATGTGGGACCCTCCCAGACCGGGGCACGAACCCGCTTCCCCTGCATCGGCAGGCGGACTCTCAACCACTGCGCCACCAGGGAAGCCCCAACCACACACTCTTAAACAACCAATTGTTCAAAGAAGAAATCACAAAGAAACTAGAAAATACTTCAAGATGAATGAAAATGAAAACACAAGATGCCAAAATCTACAGGATGCAGTGAAAGCAGTACTCAGAGGGAAATTCACAGCTATGAATGACCATATTTAAAAAAATAAGAAAGATCTCAAAGCAATAACCTAACCACCCACCTTAAGGAACTGGAAAAAGAAGAGCAAACTAAACCCAACACAAGCAGAAGGAAGGAAATAATGAAGATTAGAGACAAATAAAATAGAGAAGCAAAAAACCCAAACGTTGCTTCTTTGAAAATATCCACAAAATTGATAAATCTTTAGTTAGACCTCATATTATCTCAACTTAAACTAATCTTACTTTTGTTCCCACCACTCCACTGAGACTGCATGTGTCCAATCCAAGGGCCGCTGCTATTCTCAAATGACTTGAATTCTTACCAGCGCTTGACACATTTGAGCACCCCCTTCTTCATTTGGCTCTCGTGCTCCTCTCCTGATTTTCCTTCCTCCAGGCCCAATCCTTTTCCATCTCCTTTGCTGGTTTCTCTCCTTACCTTGATCTCTAACGTTGGAGACTAAGGGCTCTGTCTAGGCTTTCTATCAACAGTCTCTTCTTATGTGCCCACATCCCATGGTTTCTAATAGCATCTCCAGGCCAATGAACTCACAAACCTGATCTCCAGCCAGGGCAAGACCCTCAGCTCTAGACTTAAATTCAACTGCTTGTTGGTCACGTTTACACTGGCATTTCACACTTTACATGCTATGTCAGTGGCACCACCCATCCAACTGCTCAAGCTAAAAGTCTAGAAGTTATCCTGCCAAATCCAATCAATAAACAAGTGCTATCATTGTCACCTCTAAAACATACTCTGAATGTGTCCACTTCCATACATTTCCACTTCTGCCACCCTAAGCCAAGCCACCACCATCCTTTACCTTTATTACTGCAACAGCCTTCTATCTTAGATGTAGCAAACTGTCTCTCAGAAGCACCATTTTATTCATGAACTGGAGATGTTATAAACCTAAAAACATGTCCCAGACACCCTAACATGTAGAGTTCTGGGTTAGAATCAGATACTGCCAGTTAAAAGCACTAGCACAATATTTGTAAAGAGAAAGAAGACAGAGGTAATCTTCCTATTGGTATTGCTGTTGGTGAGCGAGGTCACAGAGTACCAGTGCTTGGAGAAAGTTGTAAGGGTTAATTTGGTATTCCAGTATCTGGCCAGTTTTGTGGATATGAGGCACAGTGTCAGTGGTGGCAGGATTCCTGAACTCTGGATTCAACTACTGTGGGAGTCCTTCAGCTCCGTAGCCCAGCAGTAGCCCCCCACTACTACTACTCTAGTCCTTCCCATCGATTTTGTAAATGTCTCGCTCTTTGTTTAAAATCCCCCTCTGCATAAAATACCTAAAGCGGTTTCTGCCTTGGCATTCAACCCTGATATATCTAACTGGTTTTCCTGCATCCACTCTTGCCCACCTATAATCCATTCTCCATCCAACAGAGAATTCCCTGAAAAATGTAAATCACATCACGCCATCTTCCATTTAAAATTCTCCAGTGGCTTCCCACCACACCTAGAAAACAACCCAAACTCCTTATTGTGGTACCAAGCCCTAACGATCTGGCTCTGCCCACTTCTCTGATGGCATCCAGCCACTGGCCTTCTCTCAATTCCTGGAATAGGCCAAGCTTGGCCCTAGATCTTTACTACATGCTGTTCCATCTTCATGGAATGCTCTTCCTTCTAGTTTCTCAAACATCTAGTCTTTCATGTTCAGATTAGATGTCACCTTCTTTAGCATCCCCTTTGTAAAAAGCCACTCTACGCTAGTTTCTCTGCCGAGCACTTACTGGTGTCTAATTTTCTGTTGCTGTTTATTAATGACTGCTCCCTCAAAAAATGGATGTACCATGAGAGTAGGGAGGGACTTTGTCCCCTTATAGCATACTGTAGATGCTTAATAAATATTTGCATGAATAACTTAGGTAAAATCTTCAAGCAGAGTGAATTTTACTTCTGTTAGATAGTTACTCCAATGTTTCAACAAAAACTACAGATTATTCTTAAATATTAAGTTGAGGATAACAGCAGTTTACCATCTAGGCTTGAGTGCTGGGAATTACAAATTCTTTTGGCATACATTACATTCAACTTTGTACTCCAATGGATTTTTTTTTTTAAACCCCAAAACAAGACCATTTTAACACTGCAGCTGGAAAAACCAGCTATCCAAAAATCACTGATTTTTTTAAAATGTGACTTAGGGAACAAGGGGAGAAGAGAAATATTAGTGGGTAGATTTCATTCAGGATTACCGCCATTTTTTCAAAACTACTCTGACTTTTGCGATATCATGTTATGTTTTTTGTTTGTTTGTTTGTTTGGCTGCATTGGGTCTTTGTTGCTGCGTGCGGGCTTTCTCTAGTTGCAGCAAGTGGGGCTACTCTTCGTTGCAGTGCGTGGGCTTCTCATGGCGGTGGCTTCTCTTGTTGTGGAGCACGGGCTATAGGCATGCAGGCTTCGGTAGCTGTGGCATGGGGGCTCAGTAGTTGTGGCGCACGGGCTTAGTTGCTCCGCAGCATGTGGGATCTTCCTGGACCAGGGCTCGAACCCGTGTCCCCTGCAGTGGCAGGAAGATTCTTAACCACCGCGCCACCAGGGAAGCCCCATGTTATGGTTTTTAAGAATAAATATACTCATTTTCCCCTCTTAATGCTACCTCCTAGCTCCCATCTGCTGTGTCTGGGGAGGCCTCACACTTGCTAGTCTCTAGAGAAACAGCACCATCTGCTGGGCAAAGCCTGCTGTGCACCTGTCTTGGTGATAAAACGCTGGGCTCTCAACTTCTTGTGCCACCATGAACTAAATGGACACCAGTTAGGCTTAGCAACTCAGGCCAGCCTTGCAGAAGGCCAAACAGGAAGCCCTGCTACCCCAGAAGTGCTGATAAGATTAAAGACGCCTGAGGCTTCTAAGAAACCAACTTGGGTTTTGACCCAAGATTGGAAATCAGTGCCCCTGAGGGAAAGAGCACAACTAAGGCAGATCTGGATTAACAAATAGGAATAACAAGAGCCACAACTTTGAGACCTTTGTCCCCTGCATTCTCTGCAGACAAGATGCTGAGAAAATTTAGTAACTTTGTCTGTTTCTGGAAATTGCAGAGGTGAGAATTTTTTTCCCTTTCCCTTACTAAGGATCATGATTTGATCTGGACTCACCTCCTAGCTCACTACCCACTCTCTAGGCACTTTTCCCTTCCTCATGACCAGCCTACTTTATGACTCAAGTTCTTCCTAAGATCCTTTTCCATCACGTTAATTATGAATGCGTTTCCTAAAACCTCAGAAATATTCCACTCACCTTCTTTTTCCCTTCCTTCACACCCCACTCTGAGAAACTGAATCTGATATTGCAACTTTCTCTTAATTTTTTAATCTATTTCCATCTTCAGCTACTCAGTATAAACTACACAGTTTTTCTGGTACCCTTTTTATCATGGATAGTAAATGTCTCTTGCTGTAGACTGAATGTTAGTGTCCCCCCAAGGTGATGTATTAGTGGTGGGGCCTTTGGGGCCATGAAAGGGATTAGTGTCCGTACAAAAGAGGCCCAAGAAAGCTGCTTTACCCCTTCTGCCATGTGAGGTTACTGTGAAAAAGATAGCCATGTGTGAGGAAACAGGCTCTCACCAGACACTGAATTTGCCAGCACCTTGATCTTGGACCTCCCAGCCTCCAGAACTGTGAAAAATAAAGTTTTGTTGTTTATAAGCCACCCAGTGTCTGGAATTCTGTTATAGCAACCTAGATGGACTAAGATACTTCTCCAGCTCAATTCTCTGCTGGCTAGATACTGAGCATCTTCCTTTTCCTTTAATTCCTTTCTAATCTAGTCCCTGGTGCATAATTTTCTTTCCTTCCTTCCTTAATTTTCCAATTGTTCATTTACTATCATTAAGAGACCCCTTTTCTGTCGCCTTCTCATAACTTTTTCAGAAACTTATGAAGTTCATCCTTTAATTACCATTTGTGGCTTTACCATCACTTACAAATTACTCCCATTTCTAAGTTTTACTTAAATTCATTCCCCTTTCACTACTCTTCTATATCTTCATAGTCCTTATATTTCTTAATTAGCTACTAGAAGATAAAAACTGTCAACATAAAATCTTTTATATTCCCTGTCCTCTCACATTTGCAAGGTTACTTCCTTTTCCTTATTCAAAGCATCCCCAAAATTATTCCTCCAGGATTCATTAGTTTTTCTTGATTAATTAGGAGAATAATTGCCTCCTTAAAGCATTATCTTATATACCTCAAATATAAGGTTCTCAAAAATCTAAGGAATCTACTCATATCTTGAATGTTTACTATCCAAATGAAATAATAACCACTAAGGTTAGCCATATATGTATATATAACTCAAATGATAGTCAGTGGTTTTCTACTGGCATTCCATTAAAACACACACATGCATATTCACACATATCACAAACACACACAAGATTAAGGCAAAAACCTAAACTAAAATTCTTATTTGTCCAATCTCTCCTCAGGTTCTCTTCTGCTTATGGCAGTAAGCAAACCTACATAAAACTGAGTGAAGGAACTTCCCTGGTGGAGCAGTGGTTAAGAATCCGCCTGCCAACGCAGGAGACACGGGTTCGATCCCTGGCCCAGGAAGATCCCACATGCCACAGAGCAACTAAGCCTGTGAGCCACAACTACTGAAGCCCACGTGCCGCAACAAGAGAGGCCACCGCAATGTGAAGCCTGCACACCACAACAAAGAGTAGACCCCGCTCGCCGCAACTAGAGAAAGCCCGCATGCAGCAACGAAGACCCAACGCAGCCAAAAATAAATAAATATAATAAATAAATTTATTTTAAAAAAAAACAACTGAGTAAAGAAGAAAATGTTTTTATTAATTACCACACGAAATTGACATGACATCCTATTAGGCTGAACTAGGATAAATAATGCTGTTATAAAATTTACATTTCTCACATCCATTTCAGAGAAAATATTAGATATTAGGGCTCTTCTAGGTCTTATGGACAAATTTCAGCGAACCTTTTGTTTTTTAATAGTAAACAGCAATTAACATATGTTCTCAAACTGTGTTAAGAAGCAGTTAGCAAGGTTAACTCTGAAATCTGTGATAAGTGACAGGATTAGGACTGTTTTGTTAAACATTAGGAAGCACATTTCTTATTTTAGCTGTTACATTAGTGCATCTTTTTCACTGGTAAGGCAACTGCTTGCTGTGGGTACCACAAAGATTAGCAAGTTTCTTAAGTAACAGATATATGATTAATCAAGACTCAAATGAGTTTCCTTTCCCAACTTTGCTCTCTTTTGGAGCAGAAACAAATAGCTTTGTCATTTGTAAATAGGGAGGTTAATAGCTTGAAATTCAGTTGCTGTAATCTTCTAACTCACAATTTAAAAGGGGAGTAGATTATTACTAGGAATGTCTTCGAAATACTTCTAGTTTTTAAAATAACCAGGCTTCTGAGTAACTTCTCAAACCTACCCTTCTATTTTGGTACATGACTTGATAAACATAACACATTTGACCTGTATAGTAGTAATTCCTTCTATCAACTATATTTCGCCCTCAATAATGGTTAGAGCTGTGGTTTCAAACAATTTCTACATATAAAGCATCATCTTTAAATAAGTTTCCTTTTCACTGAACTGAGATTCTTTTTCCCACTTACGTGCTTGTGAAAGGTAATTTGAACATACACACACTTACATACCTTATGTATGTGTATATATGTATTTTTTAAGTAAGTTACTTTTACCATTAGAATAAAACTAGACTACAGGGACAACTCTGTGAGGACAGTTTGGTCTTCCTTAGAACTCCTCCTCTAGGTTGAGGAAGGCAGGTACAGTTCACTGAAGGACGTGATGAGGCTGAAGTAAGTCTTCTCATCATCCGTTAACCCCGCGTTGCCAGGTCTCACCACCACAGCTACATGCACGTCAGCTTCCTCAGCAGCGCTGGCCTCTGCGAAAATCCAAATATGTGTCAGAAATGGTAGAATATGATGTTTGGGATTTGCTTCAAAATAATCAGAGGGATGTGGGAATGTAAGAAATAAGTCTGGTCCAGATTTGATAACTGTTGAAGCTAAAAGACAAGCACAGGGGGTGGACTTATTATTCTTTTATATAAGTTTTAATTTTTCCATAAAATTTTTTTTCAAATGCATAACTAACTGTACTGACAGACAAGGAGGGCAGTGTGTCCTAGACTTCTAAGCTTTATTAAGTACTTATGAATGCACAAAGACAGAGCCATGTCTCCAGCTTTCTTCCATTCTCTCCCATCAGTCCTACAGAGAACTGAGCTCCTTCCCAAAGGACAGGCTGCCAGGAATAATACCAATTAAGTAGATATGGGGCAAATGGAATCCCAGGATCTAATCAGGCTGAAATACCTACTCTCACACCTGGAGCCCAAACATGTCACAACCCTTGGCTAGACTGCCCATCTTTTTTGTCTGGCAAATTCCTACTCTTCAAAATTCAGCTCAAATATTCTATCTTCTAGAGCTACTACCATCTGTATTAGAGCATCCTATGTGCTCCATTAACACCCTGTATTTAGTCCTATCAAGACAATACGATTTGACATGTTATTACCTGTTGTCTCTCTCCTCATTGGACTAAGAGTGTTTTAAGATCAGTGACTGCGTGGAAGTAAAAACAGGACTAGTCAAATGAAACTAAGTAAGCTATGTATTTGAGGGGATATCTCTAATATGTCTTGGGTTACGTACCCCTCCTCATTTTGTGTCCATCTGAAAGATAATAGCTAATACCTTGTATTAATTTAGCACTTACTATGTGCCAGGTACTATTCTAGGACCAGAGATATGTGAACAAAACAAAGTTCCTGCTTTCCTGGAACTTCCATTCCCATCTAAATCTTCACAACGACCCTGAGGTTGTTAGTATTACTATCTCCATTCTACAGATGCAGAAACTGAGAGCTAGCAAGTGGTAGAACTGAAATTTGAAATCGTGTGTCAGACTCTGTGGTCTGTGCTCTAGAACAAGGGTCAGCAAATTATGGCCCACCGCCTGTTTTTGTAAACATGGTCTTATTGGAACACAGTCACACCCACTTACTTATGTACTATCTGTGGCTGCTTTTGCATTACAAGGACCAGAGTTGAATAGCTACTATCTGGCCCTTGACAGCAGTGGTCCCCAACCTTTTTGGCACCAGGGACTGATTTCATGGACAACAATTTTTCCACGGACCGGGCAGTGGTGGGGGACGGTTCAGGCGGTAATGCGAGTGACGGGGAGCGGCAGATGAAGCTTCCCTCGCTCGCCTGCCACTCACCTCCTGCTGTGTGGCCCGCCTCCTAACAGGGGGCTGGGGACCCCTGCTTTACCGAACAATTTTGCCAACTCCTGCTCTAGAGCATTGCTGCTCTGAATGTAGTCCCTGGACCAGCAGTGTGGAAATCACGTGGAAGCTTGTTACAAATATAGAATGTCAGGTTCCCCAATGTGCAACTACTGAATTAGGACCTGCAATTTAACAAATGACTCCTCTGCACAGAGACTAAGTTTTTTTTGTTTTGTTTTATTTTGTTTTTGTTTGTTTGTTTGTTTTTTGCGGTACACGGGCCTCTCACTGTTGTGGCCTCTCCCGTTGCGGAGCACAGGCTCCGGACGCGCAGGCTCAGCGGCCATGGCTCACGGGCCCAGCCGCTACGCAGCATGTGGGATCCTCCCAGACCGGGGCGTGAACCCGCGTCTCCTGCATCAGCAGGCGGACTCCCAACCACTGCACCACCAGGGAAGCCCAGAGACTAAGTTTTGATCAGAAATTTCAAGGAAGGAGGAATTGCAGGCAGACATAAAGTACATGTGCAAACAGTAGGAGAATGGACACAGGACACAGGTCTGTGGTCACAGAGATGGGGCATACTTGGGCAGATAGAGCAAAACTGGGGAAGAATCTGAAACACATTCTTTGCAATTCAGATCTGGTGTAATAAGAAACCCCAGTAGTTTCTCAGTCTGTGGAAAACAGCCACAGCAACGGAATGCATTAATTAAAGGGCAGCAGTACTAAGAAGGAGTAAATGGGGCAGAGCTGTCTCTTGCACCTACCCACCTCCTATGAAAGGACTGTCACCTCCCAGAGCAAAAACAGTGCTCCAAAATCCCCTCCTCAGGCAAATTGTGCAGATGCCATTCACTCCAGCAGCAAAGGCACTGTCTTCCATGCACCCCAAGTTCCCAGCCTGGCTGCCTCAAGCACAGTCCTCTGGACCAGCAACCCAGGATCTCAACCAAGTTGAGTCATCACTATCCATGTGGGACTTACTAGTTAGTGACCGTTCCACATTCAGCCTCTTACCAAGATCACCATGGGGCAAGTTTTTGTCCTTAAGCAGCTATTTGCTCTTTTCATATATTATTGAGACACTTGTTGACTTCAAACCCTGGACCTCTTTTTTCTTTCCCTCCAAAGGGAAAAAATCTTTCAGTTCTCTCTTTTATATTTGAGTATTATTTGGGATATCAACTTAGTCTTCCACTCTGCCTTGGCAGTGGAAGTCTGGACACATGCTACTAAAACACAGGATCAGAGACAATAGAAAAGAGCAAGGCAGGCAGCCAGGTGCCTGACCCTCTCCCAGCTACAGGTGAGCCCAGGTCTGGCCCTACTGCCTAAGCAGGAGTGGGGCTGGCAGAAGATGAGGGGCAGGAATAAAACCTCCTTGCAGAGGACTCAAAGGAGAGACAACTTGGAGATTATCTCTAGTCTCTAAAGAGAATAGGAATAATTTCTGGGACTGCAACCTAAGGATATGGCTTAAGTGAAAAGAGAAAGACCTGAAATTATAGATGTACTATGATGGCAACTAGAAAAAAAATGTGGCTAAAGACAAGAATATGAAGAAACTATAAGTGGTCTTCAGGCAGGGGTTACAATTATTAGCAGTAACCAAAAAGCAGGGAATAAGGCGAGGGTCTGGGGATCACAGGTTGAATCATGCATTCAATCCCAGAATGCTTGGGACAGGCTGACTTTGTCGGGAGCTCCAGCCACAAAGCAGATCTCTAATTCTAAGCCTGCAGACACTCACCGTTCAAAATCCTAGCGGAATTAAATATAGGGCAAACCATGGATTTTCATCTCCAACAGCCCTGTTTACATGAATGACTAAAGAAAAGCAATTCACGGGTTAAACCAGCTAAACTCACCAGAAAGAGGCCTATTTCCTTTGCATAGGGAGCAAAACAAAGCAAAAGGTCTTCAAATTATCATTCCTCACACCTTTATCTACACAGATAGTAAAGCGACCTCCCCAGCCCACCACTCAAAGCCCCAAAAAGCCATTCAAGGAAGAGGGTAAAATGTAGCTTTGAATCAGTAAATGGTTTATACACAGAAATATGACAGGCAAACATTTACAGTATGCTGATAGTTCAAAGCAGAGGCCAGGTGAAATGGCTATTGGTACATAGGGTGTAGCCTGGCCAGCTGGTTACACAGTGAACCTTGAAGCTGTGTGTCCACGCGTCTGTCTCTCACCTTCAGTGCAGTTAGACACGCAAATGCAAAGCTTTCCAGGATGCAGAAAAATAAGATGACAGTTTGTAGAACCCTTGCACTTTGAGGCTGACCCAAATCAGGACGTGCAGCAGGGGCAGGTCCCCGCTAAATCTACTGAGCTTTCAAAACTCAAAACAACAAATGGCTGTGATTTGCTACCATCTCCCTAGATCAAAAATTCCAGGCTAGATTCACCGAGGATTGAAATTTAACAAAGCTATTAGCGGTTACTGAATGTCAACTGTACGTCACGTAAAATTAAGCCTGTCTACCACTCTTTGTCTGGAAAACACATTATGACTTCTTGAAGGCATTAGATGACCTATGCTCGTTAAGATTTTTTTTTTAAACTGCTTCACAAATGAGTATATATTTGCTTATATGCCTACAGATCATACCTAACATGATAAACCAAAGCAGCAGACAAAGAATATACTCACACACGCTAGCACAGATAAGATGCCTTTGCTAGCAGCCTGGGTTTGCCTTTAGGTGACATCTCTGAAAAGTCCCAGTGACTGGGAGTGACTCTAGTTCTGCGACAACGAACAGAAGGGCTGGAGGGAGGAATGTCAACTACAGACTGCCGAAGCTGCTTCCACGGGGCCCAGGAGTCCCTCGGAGCCACCAGATAGGAGAGCGCCCCTGCCCTCCGCCCCTTTTCCCTAACTCCCTTCTTGAGCCTGGTGAAATAGATGTAGTGTATCAGAGCGGCTGCACAGTACACAAAGCCCTGTTCTATGGGTAAACGAAGGGTAAAACTTACGATCCAAGATGAGTGGAAGAAACACAAATAAGTAAAACTATCCTCCAACACAAGTGCAATTACAAATACACCAAAGTAGGACCCCGAGAGATGCACAGACTCTAACGAAAATGACCACAAGATCAAAGGCTGCAGCCAGCTGGGGGAGTCTGGGAAAGCCTCCCCAGCCAGGGACAGAGAACACCCACCTCCCCCAGCACCCCCCAACCTCTTTGCCTGCTGCTGCTTGCTTCCTTCTTCACTACCGGTTCCTTCTGTAATTCTCTGGAGGACTCATCTTCTCACACAGATAGATGCTTGAGCGTATGCTTTACGTTTGGTCAAAACTGCTCTTGAGGGCTTCCCTGGTGGCGCAGTGGCTGAGAGTCCGCCTGCCGATGCAGGGGACCCGGGTTCATGCCCTGGTCCGGGAATATCCCACATGCCGCGGAGCGGCTGGGCCCGTGAGCCATGGCCACTGAGCCTGCGCGTCCAGAGCCTGTGCTCCGCAACGGGAACTCCTTACAGTGATAATGCATGTGCTAATGCACTGTATATAATATAAAGAGGGCCATGCTGGCTAAAAAAGATGCCAATCTTTAAACATGAGATCCGTGTGCAGTGAGGCTGAGGTTTACAACATGAGGGGCTCCCGGGGCCTGAGCCCATCTGAGGGAAAGGAGAAATGAGGCTCCTCCTCGCTGAGGGGCAGTGCTCATCAGCCAGCAGGACAATGAGGCAAAATCGCTCCAACTACAGACTTCTCTCTCTCTCTCTCTCTCTCACTTTTTTTTGCTGAGGGTGTATAGCTGATCTCACTGCTGTTAAGTACATTTGATGCAGGTCCGCTGTGACTTGCCTGTGCTGGACTAGCCACACACCCACCCTCATACCCCTGGCTGCATGCTCCTTCCCACCCTTATGGCTGGCTGCCTCTGTTATCTCCCCATTTCATGTTAAAAGGAGAATAATTCATCTTTCCAATGCCACTTCCCCCAATGATGGGTAGATGGAGAGGGAGGTGGGTTGGCTGTTTCACTGTTTCCTTTTATAAACCTGCTTCATTTTCCAGGGCTACCCACATAAACTTTCTTTACGAAGGCAAAGCGTGTGCAGTGCCAGGCTCGGCTCCCACCCTGGAGTGTACAGTGCAAGAAGTCAGATTACTCACCTCGGGTGACGTCCGTCAGAAACAAGATGTTGTTGGTTGAGCACCCAATGCTGCTGGCAATCTTTCGATAACTCTCACTCTCCACTTTGTGTCCAATCTTGGTATCAAAGTGACCGTCCACAAGCTGGACACAGGGAAGGGCAAAGAACGATGCTACAAACACACACGCAACCCAGCCCCTCTGTCTCTCATCCCTTTTCTCTGAACAACTCAATAATCATAGTGACTTCATCCACTCGACAAATATTCCCTGTAAGACTACTTCATAGAGAACTTTATGGAAGCTACAAAAAGTAAATGTAAACTAAGGTTTTATAGAAATAAACATTTGGAAAAAGAAAACTACCAATTCAATGTATATAAGATCATTTTATAATCTTGGTCTTCTTCCATTAGCATTAATTTTATATCCAAAATCTTTTAAAATATATATGCCCCACTTCCTATCCTTAAAACACTATATTCACTCAAACTACTTATTAGACTGGGTTTCACCCGATGAAAGGTTCTCAACATTGTCCTTTTGACCCCAGAATGACCAGATTTCTCTAAACTGCCTAATTAGTAAGCTATTACTTTACTTCCAAGAAACCTTCATTTTCTAATTAAAACATTTTTAAATTCTACCCAAGAGCTCATATATACCCTTGACATCTTAGAAATAATTGGGGTCAAATATATAACTTACTAATTTAACCAACAGTCATTAAAATAAGTTCACATTTAGGATCAGCTATTACGATGTGATCTTTCGAATATTTTCAGAACTTTTCACAAACTAAAAATAAGCCTAACAAAGATAAATTAAGGTAATATTAATATTGTGATTTTTAAAGTTAAGAATTGTTTTGCATATTTTCTTTCTCTCTCAAGTCTGCCTCACACTAAGCAAGTGTAGAATAAAGTTTTATTACTGAACTCGGAGGGTAATTACTGTGTCCTGTCTACTATCACCTTATTGTCTATTTCATCAGAGAGAGCAGAAAAGAAGCTTAATCTGTTCAGAGGAGAATAGTTAACAAGCAATTAAAGGGTTTTACTACTGATTTAATATTTGACTTAGAACTAAGAGGAAAAGCAGGAAGGTAAAATGAGACTATGACAATCTCCAAAGTCGAAGTGTTCTCTGCACATGGTAGAGGGTCAATAAATATTTATTTTAAAAAAATAGTTGGCTGAGTAAACTACTGTGAATCACTAATTTCAGCCTGTATTCAGTTAGTCAGCATTTCTTTTTATAATCATAAATGTAGTCCCTTTTTCCAATGACTACCCTGTCTTCCAGGGGACGTAGGGACTGTGGGACAGAAAAGCTAGCAGGACTTTTCTCAGGTACAAGGAATGTTAATAGGAGGCCTTAAGTAATCACCGTGTAATAACATGCACAGTTCTCTTACAGAAGAATGCTGATTCTGCTAAAATAAAATCTGTCTCTCTCCAAAGTACCAGAAACAAATGAATCCACCATGGACTCCCCTGCATTCAAGAAGTCTGTGTGCCCTTTTGTGAGGGACAGTGGCATGAGCCACTCTTTTACATCTTACCTAATACTTTAAACAACCAAACGAAGCCATTAGTTTCCTTTCCTTTGGGTTGATGATTTTCTAATACTGACAAGATAGCTGATTTACAAGCTAGCTTAGGTCTTATTTATCTGTGAGAGATATATATATGGTTCTAATACTACTGTCATCAGAATCACTTAGGGTAGATATTTGAAAATGCAGATTCCCAACCGTAGCCCAGACCTGCTGATATAGATTTGCCAGGAAACAGGGCCCAGGGATCTACATTTTTAACAAACTCCTCAGGTGGTCCTTATGCACAGCAAAGTTTAAGAACCTCTGATGCAAAGATTGGTACCACAGCTACATTTCACCCTTCCACAATGTATTCCCCAGTTTTTCCACTTCTTTTTTACAACCTGCATAGCATATGTAAATGCAATTATCTGAATGCTGCTTAGCTTATAACTGTAGCACTCACATTCACTGTTTTATGCTTTGATGGTGTCAAAAAAACAAAGTAACCGGGTAACCTACCTCAAGAATATCTCCCTCTGTAGAATGCCCAAATAACAGTTTCTGTGCCTCTACACTCCCTGAAGAATAGATATACACCTTCATTCCAGCCTCTCTCCATTTCCTGACTGCTGGAACCACATCTTCAAAGAACCTAGAGGGAAGACCACCAAGTTGAAATGAAGGAACACGTTATCCAGCCAAATGAAAACCAGTCAAATAGCTGCCACAAGTTTCTCTATTTGTGTCCAAATGGTCGCCAGGAAAAGCACCTCCATGAGACTGTGAACTCCTGCAGATCTAATGAGCGTGTCCCCAGAGTTCCAGGGTCACAGTAGATTAGAAGCAGTAATTTAGGTCGAGGGGAGAAAGTTTTTGACAGACAGCCACACTAAGGGCAGTAAAAAGTGATTACAGATAAAGAGATAAAATAAGAAAGGAATTTTTTTTTAATTGAAGTATAGTTGATTTACAATGTTGTGTTAGTTTCTAGTATACAGGAAAGTGATTCAGTCATATATATATATATATATATTATCTTTCAGATTCTTTTCCATTATAGTTTATCACAAGATATTGAATACAGTTCCCTGAGAAAGGGATTTTTTGAATTCCCAAGAAATTCAAAAAAGCAAACAACAATACTAGTTTACTGTTGTGTGCCTTTGATATAATTCATGACGAGAAAAGGTTCAATTATATCCAGTGTGCCTTAAGAGAGCATGTTAATGCTTTTAGAAAGATCTACACCCAAACAATTAAAAAAATGTTTGGAGGCTCAAAGCTATTAACCTTTGATTAGCTAGAAAACAGAACTACATTTCTTGAGAACTAAGAAAACCTTCGGTTTTACTATACAGAAAAAAAATTATGTAACAGATCAGTTAACAGACATGTACCATTTCACATTAGCTAATCAGCAATGATTCCTGACAGTCTTGTTCACCAACTCTACAGTAGACAACATCACAGGAGATGGGTGAAAAGGGAAGTACAAGAATCTTGGGATGAGGAACCAGTCATCTATAAAAGATTAACTGGAAAATGTCAGAGAAGTCTTCTACTGGATGAAACAATATTGAACAAATTGAAGAAAAGGGATTACCTACTAGTTCAAAACAAGCAGTAACTGTGAGTTACTTTGTGTTACTTTGCACTCAGAGACAGGATTAGTCCATGTTGAATTTGCAGATTGTTATTGCTCCAAAGCAGGGCTTAGAAGTCAAAGATGATTTATTTCAAGTCCTTGGTTTTATAATTAAGGAACTAAAACCAGGAGAAGGATGGGCTAACTCCCGTGAGCATCATCTCCTGACTCCAATACTTTGAGTGTTTTACCAAGTGAACTAACTGATATTTATTTCCACATCACCAGCTTATCCTGAAATTCTAAAGCATCCTTAAACGGTGGAAGCCCCTTGTAAAGTACATAAAGGAATGGCATCTCAGTTGACAGAAAAACAAAAGAAATATAGGCAGCTAGTAACAGTCTTGGATCTTAGGGTTTACATCAGGCAATGCCCTGAAATCCTTAGTGGCAGCAACTTATTAAGATTTCTTGACATAGCAATATAGGACTCACGAGTCTCCTTCGGCAGGAGTGCTCTTAGGAACCCCACAATCAAGACTCCGAGGTCTGGAAGTTGCTGTAACAGCACAGAACAAAGTGGCACTGCTGACACTGAGTAACCCCACAGTGACGGGGTGCATAATTTTATAGCATTCTTACTTCTCTAACAGAGCAGAAAGCAGGTAATCTAACTATCAATCCTGGGAAGCAGCCCAACCGTGCTGTCACTCGTACACTAAGGATCAGATATGACTTAGTTCAAGGAAGTCGCCATTTTCTAAGAAGCTGTTTTTTTTGTGTGTGGGGTTTTGTTTTTGTTTTTGTTTTTTTTGTTTTTTAATTGGAGTACAGTTGATTTACATCTAGGAAGCTGTTTTAGACTTGGGTTAAAAGTCTCCAACCATCACACAAAGCCAGACACGGGCCTGGGGGATTTATCTGGGTGAAATGCTTTATCCCAGCTTTGAAAAAACAAAGCAAAATAAAACACTCACTTGTTGGAATACAAAGAACGTTGACTTTACCTACTTTGCAAATCATGCAACTTTACACTGGAGAGAGGGGACTAGTGGAAAATGTATTTGCTTTGGTGGCTAGTGAAGTGTTTAGAGTCACTTGAGGAGCTACATACTCTGCTTTCATGCTCCCAGCTTTGAATGCCGCCCTCCACATGTGGCCCTGCAGCTGTTTCAGTGCCGTGGTCTTCCGGTCCAGAGACATCTGCCACCACACGTTATCTACCACGGCCTGGATCATCCTCTGTAGGTCATCCGCCCCATTCCCAGATGCTGCTGGGATCGGAACAGCCCCATCCAGGTGGGAGTCCTCTTCAGCCTTTAAATCATAAACAAAACAAAATTTGTTTCTTACTCATTTTTAAAAAGATCCCTTAAAGGATACCTGAAAACTAGCAGACCAACTTTCTCCAACCACCTTTAGCACTGAGCCCTGTTAAAATTAAAGTATCCTACGCTTTGGGACTGATATGAATGATTCCTAAAAAAAACTGGATTATAATCAATAAGTTTACCTTTCCTATATCACTAAAGCTGAAACTTAAACCAAGAGGCATGTTGTGTGTGAGAAAAGAGATAGCACAAAATGATAAAATGTTATAGTAAGACCTGGTTTGTTGATTCACTTACTAGGATCAACAAACCAGGACTTCAATTAAATCGGATCATTTTTCTCTGCACTATAACTAACTGAGGAAGAAATAAAGAAAATCTGAGTGAAATTAGTTTATGCCTGGAATTCAATGAAAAGAAGCTAGTGAAGCAATGTCTGGGGTTGGTTTACGTTCAGTCTCCTGCAATCTCCCACATCTTGCAAAACCTTAATAGCTATTCAGAAGCTGTTTAGCCTATGACAATGCGTATGTCCAATCCCTAAAGACTCAATGATTTATATGCTACAATGAGGGAATATGTATGTATGTTTCAACAACAGGAGTTGAGACAGCAAAAAAAGGTAAAGAAGGGAGTGTTTCAGACTAACCCTGAGTTATCTAGAAAATTCAACAAACCCAAATGCCCCATGCCTTAAAGGATGTGACTCTCTTTCCAATCCTAACTTCTAACATTACAGAATTTACAGAAAGCCTTCCACATTGCCAATGTAGAAAATTAACTCAAAAAAGCCAGAGAGTTAGCTCTGCATAGCATGTAAGACCTTTGCCAATGAAGCAATTTTAATAAGAAAAACAACAGATCAGGAGTTCCACAGCACACAATGTGGAAGGAGAAAGACTGAAAACTGGGGAGGGATCAAAGCAGAACAAAGTACATGTAACGAAGGCGAAGGCGGGTATGAAGGCTGGGCTGAATGTGAGCTGGGGAGAGAGGTGTGTGAGGGCCCAGGAACTCTGTGGAGGGCCAGCAGGGGCTCACGCCATGAGGAGGAGAGAGTGGAGAATGAGGTGATGAGCTGTTATCACTTGGAGACATTAATGAAAAATGTGATGAGATGGCACAAGACCCTTTTGCATTCCACCCAGAAATGACTTAGTTTTATAAATACATGATATTTTATGCAACTGAAATAGCTCCAGAAAGAGGCAATTGTAGAGACAAAAAACTGCCATTTATGTCATTATATCTGGCCTTTTAATTAGGTACTGTGAATTCCTAAGCAGGCAAGTCACTACAACGTCCGTGCCCTGTGAATCCAGAGCACTTATTTTAAAATATGCTCAGAGAATATTCTAAGTCTTTAGGCATCCTCAGTTCTAACACCCTTGGGAATGTAGAAGCAATGGAATAGAAATATCCCAACCTGTATCCTCAAAAGATTGACATCCTGCTGGCACTCCTCTTCTTCCCAATGTGTCTGCAGATACTCTTTAACATTTTCTTTGATGTAAGGAAATAAAATGTCCTGGATAAAAGTTCAAAAGAAAAAAACAAGAATTAGCTTTAGTGGTTTGCATGAGATCAAGTTCTTCAACAATTTCACCTTAGCTAATTCTAGCAAACAAGACAATGAAAATTTCATTGAAAATATGAAAATTGGTGCTCCGGATATAGGAGTCAGACGGAGACTGAGAAACAAACCAACTAGATCAAGAGTCAGCACCTACAGCCTGTGGGCTAAATCCAATCTTCTCCCATTTTTGTAAATGAAGTTTTATTGGAATGTGTCCACACTCATTTGTTTACAGGGTGTCTATGGCCACTTTGGGGCCACAATGCAGAGCTGACTTGTAACCAAGACCATATGGCCCTCAAAGTCTCAACATTTAGTATTCAGTCCTTTACAGAAAAAGTTTGCTGACTCAAACCAGATGGCTAGGCTATACATCCTTGAGGATAGGGATCAAGTATACCCTGCTCACAGCTACATCCCCATTGCACACCACAGTACTTGGGACATGCACATAACTCAAATATCTTGTGACAGAATGATGACCACGTATAACAAATGTTTTTGTTGTTGTTGTTGTTTAAATTAATTTCTTTATTTCTTTATTTTTGGCTGTGTTGGGTCTTCGCTGCTGTGTTTGGGCTTTCTCTAGTTGCGGTGACTGGGGGCTACTCTTTGTTGCGGTGCGCGGGCTTCTCATTGTGGTGGCT
Source organism: Hyperoodon ampullatus (assembly GCF_949752795.1). NCBI lineage: Eukaryota > Metazoa > Chordata > Mammalia > Artiodactyla > Ziphiidae > Hyperoodon > Hyperoodon ampullatus. Next base: position 46,412,386 of record NC_136914.1, on the reverse strand, counting down.
TCTCCTGCTGCGAAGCACGGGCTCTAGGCGCGCAGGCTTCAGTAGTTGTGGCATGTGGGCTCAGCAGTTGTGGCTCACAGGATCTAGAGCATAGGCTCAGTAGTTGCGGCACATGGGCTTCGTTGCTCGGCAGCATGTGGGATCTTCCTGGACCAGGGCTCGAACCCGTGTCCCCTGCATTGGCAGGCTGAGCCACCAGGGAAGTCCACAAATGTTTTTAAAAAAACACCTGATCACCATGATTCTTTCTTGGAAATCAGAATACCTACAGAATTACCCTATGTATTCTGATGTGCAAAACAATTCAGAAATAAATAACCTGTCAGTAATCCATGCATTGGGAACATGATTTTTCTTAGGTCAAAATTTTTACATTTACTTGCAATTGTAGTGTATGTATCTCTTCAAATCCAATTTGACACATTCAGGAAAATATTAGTGTCTACTATATACTAAGATATGCTACTGCGGCATGGATAAGGAGATTGAAAAGATAAACAAGTCACAATCCTTTTTCTCAATAAGCTTCTGAAGAATCCAGTGGGGGGGATGGGGAATGGAAGGTAAACAAAGAATTGTAACATGGTGCAATGGGTGAGACAGAGTATGAGCAGAATGCTGCACAGATCCAGGGCGTAATGGCCCTGCAACAGTCTTAGCAATAATCAGTCTGAAAAAACAGAAAATAAATATATGCTATGAATATAGACACCAGGTATACAATTTAGAGAAGGACTTACATTTTAAGGGAAAGTCTATAATCAAGTGGAATCCAAGAAGTCTGTTTATTTAAATTGATTAACTCATTTATTTATTAAAATATGCACCAAATGCCCAGTACAGGGCAGGCCTTTGTGGCAAGGGCTGAGGATGTAATTGTGAGCAAAACCCATATGTGATCCCTAATCTCAAGGAGCCAAGTAGCAGAAACAGACATTAAAGTTAAGGTGGTACTTTAATAAATGGTACAGACGAGAGGTACATAGTACTACTAGGGCATAAAATAGGAAAGTTTGACCTAGTGAGGGAGGTCAGGGAAGGCTTTGCTGGAGAAGTGACAAAAGAACTGAGATCTAAAGCAATGATTCTGAAAGTGAGATTCAGGACCCCCGAGGTCCTGAGACCCTTTTAGAGGGCTCCACGAGGTCAAACTATTTTCAAAAAAATACTAAGATGTTATTTGCCTTTTTCACTTTCATTCTTTCAGGAGTGTACAATAGTGTTCCAGAGGCTACACAGGTGTGATATCACAACAGACCCAATGCAGATATGAGAATCCAGCCATCTTCCTAGCCCATTTATAAAATGTAAAACAATGTCTAAAACAGTCTTCTAACCATGTTTTCCAAAACAAACAAAATATTCTTCATAAAAAAAAAATATATATATATATATATATATATATATTTTTTTTTTTTTTTTTTTTTTTTTTTTTTTGCGGTACGCGGGCCTCTCACTGTTGTGGCCTCTCCCGTTGCAGAGCACAGGTTCCGGACGTGCAGGCTCAGCGGCCATGGCTCATGGGCCCAGCCGCTCCACGGCATGTGGGATCTTCCCGGACCGGGGCACGAACCCGTGTCCCCTGCATCGGCAGGCGGACTCTCAACAACTGCGCCACCAGGGAAGCCCAAAATATATTATTAATGTTAACAAAGTAACAGGGTTTATTGTTTAAAATGAATAAATATTTTTAAATTTCTCAGTTTTAATTGCTAATATGGTAAATGTTGATCAATATAACCCACATAGGGCTTCTCTGGTGGCGCAGTGGTTAAGAACCCGCCTGCCAATGCAGGGGACACAGGTTCGAGCCCTGGTCCAGGAAGATACCACATGCCGCAGGGCAACTAAGCCCATGCGCCACGACTACTGAGGCTGCACTCTAGAGCCCGCGAGCCACAACTACTGAAGCCCTCGTGCCTAGAGCCCGAGCTCCGCAACAAGAGAAGCCACTGAAATGAGAAGCCTGCACACTGCAACGAAGAGTAGCCCCTGCTCGCCGCAACTAGAGAAAGCCCGTGCACAGTGACGAAGACACAACGCAGCCATGCAGCCATAAATAAATAAATAAATTTATTTTTAAAAAATATATATATCTATATATATATAACCCACATAAACAAAAGTTCTTTGGGTCCTCAGAAATTTTTAAGCGTGTAAAGGAATCCTGAGAATAAGAAGTCTGAAAACCACCAAAGGTGGATAGGACTAACCTGGAGAAGACTAGAGGAGAGAATGTTACACACAGAGAGAACAGTGTGGGTAGGGAAAGACTCCCGTAGTGTGCAAAAGGCCTTGGAGACAAGCAATCCTCTTCCCTGCAGAGAGGGCTCACTAAATGTAAAAATAAGAATGGGGGGCTTCCCTGGTGGCGCAGTGGTTGAGAGTCCGTCTGCCGATGCAGGGTACACGGGTTCGTGCCCCGGTCCGGGAGGATCCCACATGCTGCGGAGCAGCTGGGCCCGTGAGCCATGGCCGCTGAGCCTGCACGTCTGGAGCCTGTGCTCCGCAACGGGAGAGGCCGCAACAGTGAGAGTCCGGCGTACCGCAAAAAAAAAAAAAAAAAAAAGAATGGGCTCCAATTCACGAAGCGCCAGCATGTGCTACCGCAGGGTCATCTGTGCCAAACGGCACACCCAGCGTCTTCTGATTAGTACTAACCAGTAGCAGCCCACCACCCAGCTTTGTGCTGAAAACCACTGATCTGTGTCTTCTCCCTCTCTTCCCTTTCCGCTTCCTCCTTATACAAGCTTCTGCATCATAAGATTTTCTTAACTACTATTACAATAGAGTGAACAAGGGCAAAAAGAGAAGAAAGAAGCTGGCAGAGGGGAGGGAGTGGGGGGATGGGCAAAATAGGTGAAGGGCGTTAAGAGGTACAAACTTCCAGTTATAAAATAAGTCATAGGAAAAAAAAATAAAGTGGAAGGGGCTAAAGGTTAAAAAAAAAAAAAGTCATAGGGATGCAATGTACAGCATAGGGAATATAGTCAATAATACTGTAATAACTTTGTATGGTGACAGATGGAAACTAGACTTATCCTTATTTCGTAGTGTATAAAAATATCAAATCACTATGTTGTATACCTGAAACTAATTTAATATTGTAAGTGAGCGATTCTTCAATTAAAAGAAAAAGAAAAAGAGGAAGCTGACAGAAAACTTTTTATTTTATTTCCTGCTAACAGGCCTGAGGGATGACATGGTTAGGACATAGTTAATAGAACATTATGAATAAAACCATGTTTTTTAGTGTGCATAGAATTTCCCTGACTGGAACAAAGGCTTGGCTCCATAATTAGAATTTTTTAACACTTCAGAAGACCCAATTCTAAGTTCAACTTAAATTGCACTCCCAAATGAAAATATACAACACAAGAAAGTTATTTTGGCTTTTTTTTAAATGGTAGGACTGAATTGTTTACCCCTCTTTACAATACGTTTTTCAAATTTCACCTGCCCTAGTAAAAATAAAGAAGCCATTCAATTTTGCTTGTTCTCATGGTGCATTCCAGTAAGTAATGGATCACTCAGCAGATTCAGAACAGTGTGATCAGGCAAAATTTTCAGCATACTTGAAACAAAAGCTTTGTTTAAGCTCAATAAAAACTCATTTTTGATCTTAAAGAAGGAAAATGAAGAGCCAAGACTGACAGCTTTCCTTTTCTGCAAGAGATTCCTTTTCCTGGGCTGATATACTTCTGATTTTCTTAAAATACTCGGTTTTCTCACATGCCCCTCCTCATTCCTTGCTTTCTCCCACTTAGCATCTCTCCTGCACTCATGCACTGTGGCAGGACTGCAAACCCGCCCCCACTTGAGAGTGTTATCTGAGAAGATGCAGCAGAACCGAAGGCGCACATACACAGCGCTTCTTCTCCTAGGCAGACACACAGGTGCAGAGAAGAAAGTAAAAAAAAAAGTTCACTGTCCCACTGGGTATGCTGCAAAATAATTGGAAACAACCTAAATCGTCATCAGCTAGAGAATAAATGGATATGTTCATACTCTAAAACATTACATAGCAGTTAAAAATGAATGTACTAAAATTGTATTTATCAACATGAATATAAACTCTAACATATGAATAAAACTCTAATACAAAATGGAATGTGCTCAGGGCCTCGCTTATAGCTGTAATGTTCTATTTCTTTAAGATCTGAAACAAACATAATATGAAGGTTTAATTAGTTAGCTTTGTGGTCGGTGCACAGTCATTACATTAATCTTTATCCTTGCTTGTTTTAAATGGGTTACAATTAAAAAACAAACAAGCCACCTTTGATCCCTCGTCCTACACCTTTCTCATTTGGTCCTTCTCCTCCAGCGTCCAGCCTCCATTACTCCCCAACTCCTAAGCAACTGGAATATTCCCCAGGGAAAACTTTTGGTCAGATTCAGGGCCACCCAGTAACTGAAGAGCTGAAGTACTCGAAAAATTTCTAAACGCATGCAGTGCTGTATTATTTACTTTGTGCTTCACAAAGTTGAATTTCCTATATCCAGCTTTATTGGTACCAAGAACAATTCATGAAGAGCCTGTTAATCCTGAGAGCCCAGGTCCTTAATCTCTGTGGGAGAGCAGATAAAGAGTACAGACTACAGGCAGCATGCCAGGCTGGGGTCCTACCTCTGTCTTTTACTAGCTGTGTTCAAGTAATTTATCCTCTTTGAGCCTGTTTTCTCATCTGCTAAACGGCAATGACAATACCAAGCAAAGTCACTGCAGTCATTAGAGATAATCAGATGAAAGCACCCAGTACCTTACCACTAATTATATACTCCAGCACAAACATTTAAACTGGGCAAGGATCACCTTTACCCCAATTTAGTGATAAATAATTGCAGAGAAGTCCCCAGAGGATAAATCACAAAGACAACCAACTCATTCATTCAACATTTACTGAGGACCTATTGAGTGCCAGACATTTCTGATAACAGAGTTATAAACCAGAGACCGTCTCCTCAGAGAACTCACAGAAATAAAAGGTCAAGATTTCAAACAATTCTAAACTTTTAGGAAAAGCTTCAGAAATTACTTTAGAACTCCTGGTCATCCAATTTGCCTCTTTCCTCTATCCATAAAACTCCCCTCTGCACTAATACACAAAGGCAGGCAATGAAGCTTGAACTTAGTATAACTGGAATTGGCATGCTAGCAGATCGAACAGTCTATTTTAGTGCAAAAGTGTTAACTGCAAAACATAAAAGTACCTGGGGCAAATAACTAAATTGTGAAGATTTTATCCATTCTTTAAACATACTTATTGAGCATCTATCATGCAAAAAAAAATGCCTTCAAGTTGCTTATTTTTAAAAGCCAATAATTATATCATAGCCTGATATGTAACTATGATACCAGATAAGAATGCTCTAAAAATAGACTTTTTAAAGTTAGTACTTATTGCCCAAACCTGCCCATTGAAAATTTTCAGGCTTTAAAATTAAATCCAGAAATAACTGTGATGATAAATACTTTAACTTTATAGTTATAATCCATTTATAGATAATTTCAGAATTCTATAGTATATAAAAATGCTACAATAAACCCAGGATTCTATAAGCGTGTAAATATTTTTAGTTCACCAGTCACCTACGGGGTTGTTACAGTAGTACATATAACAAAAGGCTACAGAACTAAATGAGAGTACTTGTCTTTCAGGGGACTATGATTAAATTCCACTAAATGTTAGATGGGATACTCTGCAAGCAGAAATTTATTATTCTACACAGCTCAACGACAGCATTCTGAAAAAGCTCCATTAGTGCTACAATATTTCTGATGATCTAATTAAAGAAGTTGCCTCATAAATGTTCAGAAGTCCAAATATGGATCTGCTTTATGGTCAAGTGGCTGTTTTAATGAAAATGTCATAGAATCAATAAAAATAAAATTGTTGCTATAATATTTACTCCAGTCTCCTTTGAAGAAAATGAGTAATAAAAAAGTAATGGGTAATACTACTGCTATTTAAAGAAACTATTTTAAAAGGCTTCCAAAGGAACCACACGGTGCAAATGATTTACAGTATTTGAGAAATTAATATTTTTCCAGCCAGAAAATTAAACAACACAAAGGCAATATTGGTGGGCTATTATTTCCGTATTAATCTCAAAGGATAAAAAGCAAAGGAACGGACTTCCCTGGTGGCACAGTGATTAAGAATCCACCTGCCAATGCAGGGGACATGGGTTCGATCCCTGGTCTGGGAAGATCCCACATGCCACGGAGCAACAAAGCCAGTGAGCCGCAACTACTGAGCCCACACACCACAACTACTGAAGCCCGTGTGCCTAGAGCCTGTGCTCCACAACAAGAGAAGCCACCGCAATGGCCCGTGCTCACCGCAACTAGAGAAAGCCCGCGCGCAGCAACGAAGACCCAACGCAGCCAAAAATTAATTAATTAATTTTTTAAAAAAGCAAAGGAAAATCAAGTAGCTTGATGGATCGTAAGAACAAATCACAATTCTTGGGACTTCCCTGGTGGTACAGTGGTCAAGACTCCATGCCCCTGATTCAGGGGGCCCAGGTTCGATCCCAGGTTGGGGAACTAAGATCTCACGTACCGCAACTAAGCCCGCACGCCGCAACAAAGACCCAGCGCAGCCAAAATTATTAATTAATTAATTTAATTTAATCTATTATACTTTTTTAATCATGATGCTATTTAATAGAAGAGGCTGATCTGAAAAATCAAAAATCTAAAATCCAATGAAATAAATGTATGTGGTTTGCCCATGAAAAAAGAAAGGAGATCTCTTTAAAGTTCTTATTTATCATTCATATTGTTTAAAAATAATTCAACTTGAAAAAAGCACCTCTTAAATAGTGTTGTATTAGTTTCTTATGGCTGCTGTAACAAATGACTTCAAACTGTGAGGCTGAAAACAACAGATGTTTATTCTCTTGCAGTTCTGGGGGCCAAAAATCTGAAATCATAATGTTGACAGGGCCTGATTCCCTTTAAAGACTCTAGGAGAGGTTCCATTCCTTGCCGCTTCCGTTTTCTGGTCTTGTAGCTGCATCGCTCCGATCTCTGACTTTGTGCTCACACTGCCTCCTCCTTCTCTGTGCATCTATCTTCCCTGTGTCTCTTATAGGACACTTGGCATTGAACTTAGGGCTCACCAGATAATCAAGGGTTATTTCTCCATCTCTGTCAACACTCCTTTTTTCCAGTAAGTTAACATTCATAGGTTCCAGGGATTAGGAAATGGATATCTTTTGGAGGGCTATCATTCAGCCCACTACAGCTGGCTTATTTTATCATCGTATAATCAATATTATATTTCCAATTAGGAACAACACCATTTTTGAAAGCAGATTCTAATAAGACATGACAGATTAAGTGACTATGATGTATATTTGAAGACTGTATAATAATGCCACGTTTTAATATTGAGGATGAATGCTAATATGAAGTATGTTACTGGGTTACATTAAATTCCTTGAATGCTGTTTTATTTTAACAGAATATTGCTTGATAAAATAAAATCATTTTATTGTCCAAAAAAACAAAAAAACAAAAAAGGTTTCACTGCTGGTACAAAGTAAAGCCAAGACTCAAACCCAGGTCTATTGAATTCTAATGCCTGAGCCTATCCAGCTCTGTGGGTGAATGACTTCGGGGAGCACAACTCATTAGGATCACCCAAATCCCTGGATGCTGATATTATATTCTCTACAGAAACTTCTAATACCACTTTTCTCAAAGAGATTTGTACTAAAAAGAATGAGAGATTTTGGTTCACCTGGCAGTTCTGTAACAGTTCTAATAAGTAGGAATAATATGAGTAATCGTAGTAATAGTGGGAATAACTGCCAACACTGACTAAGCCCTCACTATTCCAGGCACTTCTCATTCTACAGTGAATCCTTAGTGATCTCATCTAATCCATGATTTTAAATACCATCTGTTGCTGATGACCCCCAAATCCATAGCTTTAGCCTGGACCTCTTCCCCTGAACTCCAGACTTGATTTTTTCCAGCTGCCTACCCCAGATCTCCACTTGGATGTCTGAAACTCAACTTTTGCTTCTATCCCTTAATCCTACTCCCACATCTCCCCCATCTCAGTAAGTGGCAGCTCCATGCTGCCAAGATGCTCAGGCCAAAAGCCTTAGAGTCGTGTTTGACTCCTTCTTCTCTCACATGCCACATCCAACCAATTCATCAGCAAATGAGTCAGCCCTACCTACATAAAAAACATCCATAATCTTATCACTTCTCACCATCTGCCACTGTTCCCAAGGCACTCCAAATTTACTCAATGAATTGATTAATGAATGGCCTGAATTATGTCATTTCAATCCTCATAATAGCTCTATGAAACAAGTGCCCTTATTTCCTCCATTTCACAGAGGCACATAAAGGCTAAGTATAAATTAAGAAACTATGGTTATAGTTTATCAAACAGGTCTTTTTTTTTAGTTTGAAGAGTCAGATCCCCAGAACCCGATCATCCCAGGAGAAGGGATCTAATTAGCTTACTGGACCCACACAAGGCCCGGGGCAGGAGTCAGCCAGCCTCTCAGAGCACAACAGGTTAGCTGCCAAACACCGATCTAACCACGAGCTCCTCTCTGAAGACCTACTCAGGCCCCACTGCCAGGATTACCACTAGTTTCCAAACCACATGTGCTAGTCTCTCTCTACTCAGTAAAGGGTATCAGCTCCACACTTTTTAGACTTAAGAAAAGGAACTTGTTAGAAGGTCACATAATGAATCATTGAAAAGAAAACCAAGTTAAGAAATGAACCGCTCACGTACATACCCAGAAGACAAAGAACCCTTTTTTGTATTAAAGAATTCTGTTTGAAAAGAAATCCATGCTTCTGAAATGGAGTCCCCTGGGAAGGGTCCAATGAGTTTCCAGTAGGGCCTCTGAGGACAGAGCTACTAACTTTCCACACAATGCAGAAAGGTGATGGAGAACCAGGTGCAAGAGGGTCAGGGTGGCTTGGCTTCCACCCCTCTTATGACCCCTACCTCCACCAAAACCAATTTTGAAAATTAAGTGAGTTAATAAATGTGAAAATCTAAAGTTTTATACAAAAATAAGCTTTTACTGTAAAAAGAATACTTTTTTTTTTTTTTTTTTTAGTGAAGGGGTGACATGGGGTGAGCTGTAAGGATGAAAAATTTTAAGAACCATCAGACAAGGTAGGACTTTTCAGAGGTAAACACAGGATATCCTTTAAAAGTTTACCTGAGCAAGATAAAGGCTTATCTATGTATTTTCAAAACAGGGGTTATTTATTAGAATTGGTACCTTTTTGGGGGTCAATGTGACTACATTTCTTCCAAGGATCTAAGTGACTTTACTGTATGCATAGGGAGAAAAATCAGGAGGAATGTTCACCAAACTCTTAATGACTATTGCTGGGTGGTAGGAGCAGAAAGGGCATTCATTCTCTACACTATACTCTTCTGTAATGTTTGCAATTCATAACAAGTGTGAATTAATTTCTGAGGAAAAATTTTGGGGAAAAAACACTTCCCTCTATCCTCACATTAACTGATAGAAGTTTCCACAGAATAACGTATTTAGCTCTTTAAATACTTTAATTGTTAATCAAAATTTTTTTTTTTTTTTCGTATGTGGGCTTTTCACTGTTGTGGCCTCTCCTGTTGCGGAGCACAGGCTCCGGACGCGCAGGCTCAACGGCCATGGCTCACGGGCCCAGCCGCTCCGCGGCATGTGGGATCTTCCCAGACCGGGGCACGAACCCGTGTCCCCTGCATCGGCAGGCGGACTCTCAACCACTGCGCCACCAGGGAAGCCCAATCAAAATTTTTTTATGGTTTTTAATATCCATTGTTAACTGACTCTTTCTCTAAAACTAAGAGGTTTTAGAAATCTTGGGTCAATGAATATTCTAATGAGACTCTAGAAATACATCAGTTAAATTGCATACTGTGCAAATAAGATAAAGTATCACCTTGAGGAAATCTGAAATAGCAAGGATAGCAGAAGTGGGAGAAGCAATACCAGCCCCTCCCAGGCCCATTCTGGAATGCATCATATCACCATCAACAAGCATTTGCTGAATGCCTTATGTGCAATCACTATGCCAGGCTCTGCTTTCTGCCCTTAAGGAGCTCTCTCAGCATTGCTGGAAGACAGCACACACAGACACCACCACAAGGCAGCATCTGCTACAGTGGCAAATACATGGCCCTGCAAAGGAGGGAGAGAGAGGATTTTGAAATTCCTGCTTAAACAGAAGTCCTTTGAAAGCAGAAGCAGGTCTTACCTGTGTATTCCCATAACCTAACGTGATAAATATGTTTTAAATTAATAAGTACATGGAACCAACTTGCACTTGGAGAGGAAAAAGTATGACATCCCAAGCTGGAGGAATGGTGGTGGCATGAAAGTGTGGCATGACCCAAATGTGCATGTTCAGCTATAAAAAAAAAGTGTAAAGAAATAGAGGAATAGAAAGTTGGAAAACCCAATTCACTGAAGTTGAGGAGTTGAAACTATCTTTGAGCCAACAGGAAACCACAAAGGATTCTGATGGTGCAAAGACAACCTGTTAATGTTCCTGTCTTCCTTACTAGGTTCCTTAAGGGTGGCAGCAGCATCTTTAAAGATTTTGGTTGCCTAGCAGAGCCTGGCACATGATAGGTATTCAAATAAATGTGAGGGAAAAGAAGGGAAGATTGATTAGGCTGGAAAGATTATGCACGTGCCATGATACAAAAGGCGGTAGACGAATAAGAGACCAGAAATTAAGGCCGGAGGTGTTTTCTAATCCACCTCATGATATACTCAGACCCAATACAGTGATTGTCCAAAGGCTCCTCCCTTTGTCTCAAGTTGAATCAACAAAATTCCTCTCACATACCACCATGGGTATATCTCCCTTTAGGAATCCTGAGCAACTGGGAAGGTTTGGGGAATGTTAATCAACCCATCAACAGCTACTTATCAAGGCAGTCCTGCCATTCCAGTGCCTCCTCAAGTTCTCTGAGGTTAGCCAAGTTCTGCATCTCACTCTTAACTTATTTCTGGCCAGGGCCATAAGGAGAGAGACGGAGGTAATCACAGCGGGTTTCAGTAAATGTTAGTTCCCCCTTTTCCACACTGACCCTTCATAAGCACTTTCTGTCTCCACCAAACAGTCTGATATTTCCTGCATTATAATCAGTGTTTCTATGGGGCTTTATATTTTTCAAAGGTCTTTGCACTCTATCTTAATCTTCATCACTACCTTATAAGCATGACAGATCCTACTACCCCATTCTTGAAGATGAAAAAGCCTAAATCCCGAGACTGAATGAAGCCAGGGAAAATGACACAATTACAGTTACAAGCATCAATAATAAACAGCACTGGTGGAAGCAAGCGCCTGGTTGCTGTCCCTTGTGGGTAGTCTTCTAGCAGTTTCATATTGAGAGCAGAATGATAAAACTTAACCAAATGGATATTTAACTAAAGTTGGGAGATACTATCAAACAACACAAGCTCTCTTCTTAGAAAGACCATAAAATTAACATAACCGTTTTCATGAGAAAAAAATGTTAATTTCAACATTTCCTGATTATTATCTTCCAAAATATATCGTTAGAATATAAGGGAACGTAAAAGAGTAAATTACAAGTATTGTTAAACAATCAAGAATGTATTAGCTATTTCTAAAAGTGCTTTAACATAAAATATCAAGATATTCCAAAGAAATTCATTAAACAAACCTCAGAAAAGCATACAAACATGATTCTGCTGTTAATTGAATCAATATCTTTATCATTTTGATTTTCAATTAAATGAGTATCTGCTACTTCAAATAAATATTATTTATAGGATCAAGGATTTGTCTGCTTAATTCATATTTTCTAACACAGAACGTTCAGTTTGAGATCTCTTCTTTTCCCTTAGTCTTGTTCGAACCTTGCCAAATATCTTGTTCTTTAAAGTAAAACTCCAGTCCCTTAAACAGTCTTTACCAACCTCCACACCACCACAATCCTTAAGAGAAACACAATCTTAAAAAAAAAAAAAAAAACTGTCAATTTTAAAAAAAATTTATAGATCCTATCCAGTACCATAAATAATAAATTTCAAAACAAAATTGGAGCTACTATAAAGCCGAACTCTGATGTAGCCAAGAACCTGTAAAGGGATCTATTAGTCAGAAATGCTGGTGCTAGCCAAGTGTGGTAGAGAGGAAACTGCCCCCTACCGTCAAATGTACATGTTCCTAATCCCCAAAACCTATGACTATGTTACTTTACTCGGCAAAAGGGGCTTTGCAGACATGATTTAAATTAAGGATCTCAAGATGGGGAGATTACCCTGGATTATCTGGTTGGGCCTGATATAATCAAAGTCCTTGCAAGTGAAAGAGGGAAGTAGGAGTGTCAAAGTCAGAGAGTGAAGGATCAATCTGAAGATGCTACACTGCTGGCTTTAAAGACAGAGGAAGGGGGCTTCCCTGGTGGCGCAGTGGTTGAGAGTCTGCCTGCCGATGCAGGGGACACGGGTTCGTGCCCCGGTCCGGGAAGATCTCACATGCCGCGGAGCGGCTGGGCCCGTGAGCCAAAAAAAAAAGACAGAGGAAGGGCCCAAGAACCAGGGAATGTGGGTAGCCTCTAGAAGCTGGAAAAGCAAGGAAGAGGTTTTCCCCTAGTCTCCAGAAGGGACACACCATGCCAACACCTTCCTTTTAGCTCACTGAGACCTATTTCAGAGTTGTGACCCTCCAGAACTGTAAGATGATAAATCTGTACTGTTTTAAACCACTAAACTCATGGCAATTAGTTACAGCAGCCACAGGAACTAATACAGCAGGTTAAAGCAAGGCATTACTCACCCGCCCATCTGCCAGGACACTTAAAGCCTTAATCTTCAGGTCCCTGTTGTACAGACATTCAGTGAAATGTTTCTACTAACAAATTATCTAGAAAACGACATAAGATGGTGGTAGTGAGGGAGAAGAGGGAGCCGCAGAGGAATTTTGGAGATCTGTCAGGAATTTTCAGGCCTATTATCCTGCTTCCCTATAAGTACACATAACTCCTTTCTATTTCTATTATTAAGAAAGTTGTTTTTACAGTTCAGCTTCTGGAAGACAATTTGCAAAAGCTGGGGAAGTGGCCACTTGCTTAATGCTTTGTTGTCTACCAGCTTATTTCATCATCTTGCTCTCCTTTATCAATTTACTTGACTTTTGAGAGGTTTTGGTTCTGTTAATGATGACAGACCTCCCCTAATTCACCTACACCTTTGGTCTGCTCTATCACCTCCTCTGAGCCACTGGAAAAGAGGAGCGCTAACAGACCTCGGCACAGGTAGAACTTACGAATTTGTATAAAGCCTAACTACAGGGACTCCCCTGATGGCACAGTGGTTAAGAATCCGCCTGCCAATGCAGGGGACATGGGTTCAATCCCTGGTCTGGGAAGATCCCACATGCCGCGGAGCAACTAAGCCCGTGCGCCACAACTACTGAGCATGCACTCCAGAGCCCGAGACCCACAACTACTGAGCCCACGTGCCACAACTACTGAAGCCCATGTGCCTAGAGCCCATGCTCTGCAACGAGAAGCCACCACAATGAGAAGCCTGTGCACCGCAACAAAGAGTAGCCCCCGCTCGCCACAACTAGAGAAAGCCCATGTGCAGCAACGAAGACCCAACACAGCCAATACATAAATAAATAAAATAGATTTATTAAGAAAAAAAACAAAGCCTAACTACAGAGTTCAGTCCATGGACCACAGTATCACCTGGGAACCTGTTCGAAATTCAGCATCAAGTTCTGTTCCACATTATTCAGCCATAAAAAAGAAGGAAATCTTGCCATTTGTGAAATGAATGGACCTAGAGGGTATTATGCTAAATGAAGTAAGTCAGGCAGAGAAAGACAAATCCCATCTGATTTCACATATCTAAAAAACAAATGAACAAACATAACAAAACAGAACAGAGTCATAGATACAGAGAAGAAATAGGTGGTTGCCAGAGGGGAGGGAGTTGGGGGATTAGTGAAATAGGTGAGGGAGATTAAGAGGTACAAACTTCCAGGGCTTCCCTGGTGCCGCAGTGGTTGAGAGTCCGCCTGCCGATGCAGGGGACACGGGTTCGTGCCCCGGTCCAGGAAGATCCCACATGCCACGGAGCGGCTGGGCCCGTGAGCCATGGCCGCTGAGCCTGCGCGTCCGGAGCCTGTGCTCCGCAACGGGAGAGGCCACAACAGTGAGAGGCCCACGTACCGCAAAAAAAAAAAAAAAAAAGGTACAAACTTCCAGTTACAAAATAAATGAGGATGAAACGTTTAGCATGAGGAATATAGTCAATTATATTGTAATACCTTTGTATGATGACAGATGGTAACTAGACATATCACGGTGATCATTTTGTAATGTATAGAAATATCTAATCACTATGTTGTGCACCTGGCACTAACATAATATTGTAGGTCAATTATACTTCCATTAAAAAAAATATGTAGACACTGGGAGGAAATGCATCAAAATGCAAACAATGGTTATCTCAGGGGGGTGGAGATTATGGGTGATTGTTAATTTTTACTTTATGCTTTTATGTATTTCTCATTGTCTGCAATGAACATATATTGCTTGTAAAATTAGAAAGAAAACAATAAATGTCATTAAAAATGAAAAAAAAGTTCCATTCCAGATCTTCTGAATCAGAAATTACATTTTAGACAGATCTCTAGATGATTTGTAAACACATTCAAGTCTGAGAAGCACAGATACAAAGAGCCATTGGCAAGGGTACTCACCATGACCCACTTACTATATTTTAGGGACAAATATTCTAATCAGATTCATACTTTCAGTTAATGAGAGGTTCTTAATTATTACAAAGATTTGATTACCAAGCACAAAAAGTTTTCCTAAGGCATAAGTGAAAAACATGCCCCCACCCCTGCTAGTACCCCTGCCCACTACTCCCTGACAAGATTTGTTGAGACGGTGGATGAAATATTGATGGAAATATATTTATTTTTATAAAGTTTTTTCAAGGGCTAAACATTCATTAAATGTTCACAGTAGCCTTATGAGGTTGATATCCCCAAAGTACAGTTGAGGGAATATGTACCTAGACTCAGAGACATTAACTAACTTGCCATAAATCATTTAGGGAAGAGCCAGAATGCTAATCAAGACTTGCAGTCTCCAAGCCCATCCTTATAAATACTACTCTACGAAGCCAATCCTCATTATTTAAAGATTCTGTATTTTCAAATTCTCCTACTCACTAAAACTTATTTGTAACCCCAAAATCATTACTCACTGCACTTTCCCAACTTTTTGAGGACAGGTACATACATGAGCAGAACAGCTAAAATTGTGAAAAACCAGATGCACACGTTCCCAGTATGTGATGCTTTGCCTTATTTCACCTCTCATATTTTAAACAAGTATCCTTTTCAAGGTCTACTTAGCGCCACATTTTTTGCATTTTGTGCTTTTTGTTGGTGAGTGTGCAGTTTAAAATGGTCCCCAAGCAAAGTGCTATCTAGTGTTCCTAAAGGCAAGAAAGCTGCCTTACAAGAGAAAACAAATGTGTTACATAAGCTTCGCTGAAGCATAAGCTATAGCACTACTGGCAGTGAGTTCAATGTTAATGGATCAACGATATACATTAAATAAGGCAAACAGAAACACACATAAAACAAGGTTATGTACTGATCAGTTGACAAATATGCTGTGACCAGAGGCTCACAGGAACCAAACCCTGCATTTTCTCTAGGGGCAATGATTCAGTGTTTGCTAAGATGGTGTTCACAGTAACTTCACAGAAACTTCACAGAACATAACTGCCGCAACTGTTGTTACATGTACTAACTTGACATGTAATGGCAGGAAAGGCACCAAATTACAGAGCATTTTCAGAAACAAGACACCATTTTCTCCAACTCAAAAACAATAGTTGAAGGTTCTTGACAGGATAACCACAAGGACTGGTAATGGTGTTATTTCATAGCTTACAGACTAAAAACACTGGAATAATACAAGGCACAAAGTCAGAAAATGAATATTACATCACACGGACAAAGATCAAGCAGTGGCTCTGTGAGGTGCGTGCAAGATGATTCAAGGGGAGAAGGGAAGTGAATACAATAATATTCATTTACACTTATTATTTAAATCTCATCTTTAAATTCCAATTTACTTTACAACTTAATAATACTACAGTAATACGTGTACACAATAAATTCTATTGGTAGTGCCTGCTCCAATTCTGCTGATGATGTACATGACCAAAAAATGTTGGGAGATCACCACTGCAGAGAATCAAAGTTAGCGCTTGAAAAGAAAAGAAACTCCAGAAGCACACGTCCTGCAGTGGGCTGGTGGCTTTGAGGACTCACATGCACTGGGAACCATCTATTGCTGCTCTGTCCCCAACATATTGTGATGATCCTCACAAGACATCCCTCCAGGCATCAGGTGATTCATATGAGAAATTAACTAGCTGGTTGTGACATTGATTAGATGATCCAAGCTAGGAACCCTTCCCTCTCTAGAAATTTGACCAAAGAAAATAAGACATAATAGCAGGAAATAAAAACATTGTTTATTGTTGCCCGGAGCCCAAAGGCTGAAGGCATGCCCTGATGGAGCAACAGCCTGTCCTCAGAGCACCCAATCTGGGAGGATTCTATGGTATCCCATAAGATATCCAGGACTGTTAGTGTCATCTTATATAGTTAAGTTGCATCATATACACATTCAACTCTAAGTGCTCAGCAAAAAAAAAAAGAGAGAGAGATAGAGAAAGAGAGAAAGGGAAAAAAAAAAACCATAACCAGTGCTGGCAATCTGTCTGCCATTCTACTCAATGAAGGTGTTCTGTTCCCTTGGACAGTCTCTCAGTTCCTCAGTGTCTCTTACAGCATGAATGGTTCATTGTGAGGCTACAGTTTGACACAGTATATTTTTCATCTACATCACCTAATCCCAAACCAACTTCCTCTGATACTCAAAGGAAGAAGCAGGGATACGTTTCAACCCTGAAGGAAAAATGGCTGCATATGACTTACTGAAAGACGGAATCAATCTCCAAAGAGAACTGACTTCCTAAGGGTAGTTCAAGGGCAATTTTTGAAAATACTCAACTTTCACAGTGTACGCTGACTGTAGAAGCAACCGCCCAGATAAAGTGAGACTCAACTATAGTTATTCTGTTCCAAGGGCTCACTCTTATACCTACCACCTAGAGGTGGTGTATATTGAAATTTGCTGCCATATACTTTTATGGTACTTCTTGCTGATTAAAGTGCTCTCATACCAGCTGTGTCATTTAACACCCACAAGGCCAGGCAAAGAAAATGGAACGAGCACTGTGGTTCCCATTTCAGAGATCGAGTGCAATAACGGAAAGAGTAAGAGTTGTTGAGTCAGACAATTTGGTTTTAAATCCCAGGCATACTGTTCAATTTTTCAGAGCCTTAGTTTCCTATCAGTAAAATGCAAAGAGTACACACACCTCACCAAGTTTTTGAGGATGAGTCAAGTATACAAGCTGCAGGTATACATTACTCAATGTTTCCTTACACCATTCCACAGGAAGGAGGGCTGCAAGTTCACACACCTAATGTGACTAATAAAGCCCAAGTAGAACAAACATCTCCCAATTCCCAGCTCCACGCTCAGAGGCCCAAGAAGGATATAACTTGGAATCTCTTTAAAAGGTGTTCAAAAAGATAGAGATATTCTGCTAAAAGTTTTTCTGGTTCAAGTAAATTTGTGACACGCTAGTCTCTTGAAGGCTCACAATGCGTGTGTGTGTGCAAGTGTGTACAGTATATAAAGGCTCTGAGGTGGTGTGCAATAAAAAAAACCTGGTTGAATACATATAGAACATTCCCCCAAAGTGGATTTAATAATGGAAACCTTTTCTGCATAATTACTATAAACAGCCACACAAACCTAATGTTCTTCTGAACATACTTTTAGAAACACTGGTTTTGATAAATTAATGTATAACAAACTAACAGATGATTATATTGTAATAGATTAATATTAATAAAAAATAATAACAGATTATAGAACAAGGCACAAGAAACTACCCTTTAAACAAGACCCCCGAATCATTTTCTGGCAGTCTGGTGTCAAATCCCAAAAAAATCTATTTGGGAATTCCCTGGCGGTCCAGTGGTTAGGGCTCCAGGCTTCCACTGCAGGGACCTGGGTTCGATCCCTGGTCGGGGAACTAAGATTCCGCAAGCTGCACAGCGCGGCCAAAAGCAAAAAGCAAAAAAAAAAACAAAGAAACAAAACAAAAACAAAAAAATCTATTTAGATCATCATGGCATTTTTATTCTCAGAAAGATCTCAGTATAAGTCTTTCATAAACAAAGATTCCAAGAAGTGGCTCATGTCATCTTACAGAAGACATAGTGGGTAAAAAAGGTGAAAGAGACACATGTTTTGTTACAAAACTGATTTACATGAGGTATCTTACTCCCTAAATCAACTTTCCAAGAACGCTACATATGCCATATAACAACTACCTGTCCTGTCATTATCCCTGGTCTCCTGATAACAGTGGCAAGCAAGAGAAAGCCAGAATGGAGACCGTGACTTGTAAACTATAAACCACAAAGATGAGGAATCCTTTTTTTCTTTGAAAGCTACAAGAAAGCAGTTATTATTTTTCCTACTTTGTACTTTCCCTCCTTTCTCGGTTATTACTGCACGCAAGCACTTCTAGTGAATACTTTTATCTTAAACCTCTAGAAGTCAAATAAAGAGAAGACCAGGCCCGAGGAATTCTTTAAAAAATTATATTAATATTTGATATTTACTATCCTGGCAAATACAATACATATAAAAAAGGAACCCGCTCTAATGCAAAGTTGTAAGTTTGTGAACTAGGTGTAGACAAGTGTTGGTTAGCACTGACATCCTAGGAGGAAAGCTTTTGCTAAGAACTTTAAGCTTCCATAGTTTTTCGAAGAAAATGAACGGAATCTAGACGTTTGCTAGCCTAGTCCAGTAACATACAGTGTGCATTTCGGCCACTAAGAGCAGGAGTGGAAAAGGGCCAAGAGCAACCATTACCGCCTATCACCAGGGGTACCTGAAAAGTCATCTTCAGCCTCCAGCCTTCCCAGTTTACGAGACTTGACGCCTCAAGGGCCACTAGATCGCGGCCGCCGCCTCGCCAGGTCCAACCCGGCACAAGGCGGAAGCTCACCAGCGGGGCCACGGGGCGCACACCTGCCGGCGGGCGGCGCCCACAACGTTTCACCTTGCCGCGGCGGACCTGCCCTCCTCGGCCCTTCTTCACCACCACCTCCATCCCTTCCCACCTGCAAATAACCGAGGGTAGGGACGCGGGAAGGTGAAGATGGTGAGGAAAAGCATCCCCGCCATCCGTCGCAGACTACCTCCTCCCATCCCAGAGCCGCTGCAAAGCCACACCGTTTCTCCCACGCCTCGTGTCTCTAGTGCAAGGTCTGCAATAGTTTAAAATTTTTGTTTTAAAGCACAAGTAACTTCCCCGCTCCCTTCCGCCCCTCACCTTCACGAAAGCAATCGGGGTTGTGGTACCTTCGATATCTAACAGGATCACAGTGACTTCGGCGGGCACCGAAAGCACAACCATTTCCCCACCGGCTGCTACTACGAGAATCGGCCTACTGGTAGGGAGGGCGGAGGGCCGTGCCGGCTGCGCCCAGCAACCTGCTGGGCTTCCGACAGCCCCGAAAAGAGTCCCGGAGCGCACAACTGCGAGCGGCCTGACGCACGAGGCGGAAAGGACACGTCGGCGCCCCTGAAAATAGAGAAACCGGCAGCACAGGGACCTTGAACTCGCAAGCTGCCCGGGCCTAGAGGCCTAGACCACGTGGGCAGGGAAAAGGGGCGGTCTTCACGAGGTTCCGATGGGGCGGGGAGAGGTAATGGCACCGACGTCGATTGGCCGCTAGAGGGCCTCTAACCCGATCCGTCAAAGTGGGCCTCGCGTGGGCGGGAACAAAGAAACGAACGCGGGAGCCCGGTGCGCGGGCGCGCGCTCTCCGCAGGCTGGTTGAGCGAGCGGGAGAGGCCTGGGGCACGTGCAGACGGGAGCCCCGCGAGTGGCGCGCCGGGGATGTGAGTGCCCCTTGCCCTCTACGGCACCTAGCCCCCTCCCCGCCCACTGCCTCCGCTTTTGCATTTTTACAGTAATCCGACCGGGCCCGCGCCCCTCCTCCCGTCAGCCAGCGAAAGAGGCCGTTTGGATCCCGGTCAGCCTGACTGCGTTGGCCGCGATTCCGGCCGATTGGCTAGGGAGGCCCGCCGCGCCCCCTCGGCCCGCGCGCCTGTAGCGGCAGCGGAAGAGGCGCCCGCGCCGCGCCGCTGTCCGGAGGGGCCAACGCGCGCCCGCTTCCTGTTCGGCTGCTTCCAGCCAGCTCGAGGACAAAACACGCGTGCGCGCGACGAACGGCAGGGCGCGCTCGCCGCCTCAGCCACCGGCGTTGGGCGCAGTCCGCCTTTTTCCGGAGCAGCGCGGCCCCGGTGCCAATCGATAACGGCAGCTCCGCACTGGGGGACCGAGGGCGGAAAAAGGCGGGGTTGACGGCTCTTTGCTGGGAGTGGGCTGGACCGGACGCCAGAGACAAAGGCTCTCAAGGCAAGAGGGGCTGTGACGCTGCTCGGGATTTTTGACCCAGGACTTTTCGCCCCTTCGTTTTTCTCTTCTGACGCTCTTTTCCCAAGCCCGCGTCCCTTCACCCGCAACCTCGCTCCTCAGCGGAAGGGCCGCAATGGAGGTCCCGCCCCGGCTTTCCCATGTGCCGCCGCCATTGTTCCCCTCCGCTCCCGCTACTTTAGCCTCCCGCAGCCTCTCCCATTGGCGGCCGAGGGCGCCGCGGCAGCTCGCCCCGCTCCTCCCTTCGCTCGCTCCCAGCTCTGCCCGGCAGGGGGCGCGCCGGGCCCAGCGCCACGTCACCGCCCAGCAGCCCTCCCGATTGGCGGGCGGGGCGGCTATAAAGGGTGGGCGCAGGCGGCGCCCGGATCTCTTCCGCCGCCATTTTAAATCCAGCTCCATACAACGTTCTGCCGCCGCTGCTGTCGCGACACGGATTGCACGCCAGCGCTTCCCGGCCGACAACTCAGCCGCTATGGAAGACATGAACGAGTACAGCAACATAGAGGAATTTGCAGAGGGATCTAAGATCAACGCGAGCAAGAATCAGCAGGATGACGGGTACTGCACGCTTTTCCTCTTTCCCCCCTCCCCCAGCGCTCCGCATGCGCCCCTTCGTCCCTCGGGGGCCGCGCGCTGCCCCTGTTCTTTCCCCAAGTCGATTGCCCGCTGGGCCCCACTAGGTTGGAGGGAAGAGGAAAGTAGGAGACGGAGGTGGGGCGGTGACTCTAGAGGCCCGCGGAAAGTGGGGGAAGGGCGGAGGGGTTGGAGGCGGAGGGCGGCGGCGTCTGTGTCCCGAGTGCGCAGGCGCGCGTGGGGCCCGAGGGGGAGGGGCCGGCCTCGCTGTGCCCCATGCTGCAGCTGCCTCTTCATTGTGTCTGTGTTACGGTTCCGTGCAGTTTTCAGGGGGAGGATTTAGGGAACTCCTGGTTTGGGAACCTGTAGGCGACTGGTACCCAGATCCCCAGTACGTGTGATGATGAGTTCTTTAGGTGGAACGTTGGCTTGATAGTTGAGGAAGTCGGTGAGCCTAAGTTGTGTGGGATCAGTATAGAAAGTTGGATTTTCTAGTCGGGAACAATCTTTACCGTGTATCGTTGGCCTCGTTTAAACTTGGCATTGTGCAGTGAGGAGAGCAAGGTGTCCACCGTTTTGAATAAGTGAGGAACTTGGGGATCTTTGTGGTCTTTTGTTCGTGTGTGTCTGTAAACGGGTTAAATTATTTGTACATAAGGATGTATTTCCCCATGCTTATTTTATAGTTTTATTTCGTAATTTAAGAATTTAAGTAATCGTTGTAGTTGCTGCTAACCTTAAACAACTTTTATTTCTAGTAAAATGTTTATTGGAGGCTTGAGCTGGGATACAAGCAAGAAAGATCTGACTGAATATTTGTCTCGATTTGGGGAAGTTGTAGACTGCACAATTAAAACAGATCCAGTCACTGGAAGATCAAGAGGATTTGGATTTGTGCTTTTCAAAGATGCTGCTAGTGTTGATAAGGTAGGAACATGTTTCGCATTGTGGTGCTTTTGTGTGTTTCTTGCAAATTGTTCAGAGGGTTTCTTGTATGTTGTCAGATTAAATAAATCTGTCTTCTAGGTTTTGGAAATGAAAGAACACAAGCTGGATGGCAAATTGATAGACCCTAAAAGAGCCAAAGCTTTAAAAGGGAAGGAACCCCCTAAAAAGGTTTTTGTGGGTGGATTGAGCCCAGATACTTCAGAAGAACAAATTAAAGAATATTTTGGAGCCTTTGGAGAGGTGCGCTCTGCTTTTACGTTTACGTGTATTTTCATTTGATATGTTTATATAATGTTTATCCCTGGCCCAGTTCTTATAGAGCAAACTCAGGTTGGATGAGGGTGGGATTAAATTATTGCTCAAGTCCCTTCCAGTCACCGTACCTTAATCAGTGCTTTCTGTGTTATAATGGAAACTAGTGTCTAATGGAAACTAATTCAGCAAAAAGATGGATGCTTTGGTGTGGTTAGGGTTTGGATTTATTAACTAGTGGCATCTAGTGGGGTAAGAAATGGTATTAAATAAGGTTTTACTCTGCCTTCTCAATGCTCCATAGATGAAACAGATGACTGTAGTTTGATGTGGATAATAAAGCAGTAGTTTATACAGAAGTTACTCTGTTAGAATGACATGTTAGGTTGAAGCTTGAAAAGGACTTGTGGCATTCTAAAACATCTTGGTAGCTTTTTACCATTAGTGGGTGACCTTGAGTGTGTATCTTGATTTCAGATTGAAAATATTGAACTTCCCATGGATACAAAAACAAATGAGAGAAGAGGATTTTGTTTTATTACATATACAGACGAAGAGCCAGTAAAGAAATTGTTAGAAAGCAGATATCATCAAATTGGTTCTGGGAAGGTAAAGCCATTTTGATTATAGTAAATGAACAATATGCTTTTTTTTTTCTTAACGTGAAATTTCTCAACCTGTTTTGAGAAGAAAAACAATGGCTTGACATTAGAATATTGGTAGTAATTCTGTTTGCTTTTTAAATTTTGTTTTTAGTGTGAAATCAAAGTTGCACAACCCAAAGAGGTATATAGGCAGCAACAGCAACAACAAAAAGGAGGAAGAGGTGCTGCAGCTGGTGGACGAGGTGGTACTAGGGGTCGTGGCCGAGGTGAGACTTAATTCCTGGGCAATGACTCAATGCTGTAAGCTATAAACTGCGGAATATGAATAAGCCCATAGGAAAGTGAAGCCAAATTTAAACTGTTACAACATGGAAACTGCTCAGCTTAGTGGGTGGGCTTTTGTTTTTACTGGTTTCCACCTCTTCAAAAATGGCCACTCTGACAGTGTCATTACTGATGGGAAAATAACACCATTAAAGGTAATTAAGATTACATGGAACACTTTGGTGTGATAGGTTTTCTAGGGCAGGAGTCCTTGTTTTAAAGATAAACACTGTCTTCTCCTTTGTCCTGATTTTTCATTGAATTTAGGAAGCCTGATACTGGCACAATTGGACTTTCTGCCCCCTTTTTTATGCCAACTGTAATAATACTTTCTTGGTCAGATAGCAATATAGGTATCCATTCTGCCTTTTTAAGATTTGCAGAGTGAGGGACAGGAACGCATCATTTTATGTTAGGATTGGGGGTCAGAAGTTGTTTCCTAACAATCATTGTGCATTGTTTCAGGTCAGGGCCAAAACTGGAACCAAGGATTTAATAACTATTATGATCAAGGATATGGAAATTACAATAGTGCCTATGGTGGTGATCAAAACTATAGTGGCTATGGCGGCTATGATTATACTGGGTATAACTATGGGAACTATGGATATGGACAGGGATATACAGACTACAGTGGTAAGAATATTTAACTTAATTTCATAAACCAATGGTACTAAAATTCAGTGTTTAAAGTACAATCCCATTCTGAGACTCTGTGTGTGTGGGTGTTTCCTATTTCTTGAAGTGTTTGGAGTTAAATTTTTGAGACATTTAATAGTCATAGGGGCTTATACTGATACAGAGACTTCAGTCATTACAAACATTCTGGAATGTGATATGTGACTAGTTTATAATGACTTTTTAAGTTTCTGGTTATTTTAATTGCCATGGAGGATTTTGCATATTTAATGGTTTTTAAATGTACAGTGAAACCATTTCATTAAAAGCTAAGCATAATTTTTTGTTTTTTCAAAATAGGCCAACAGAGCACTTACGGCAAGGCATCTCGAGGGGGTGGCAATCACCAAAATAATTACCAACCATACTAAAAGGGGACGTTGGAGAAAACAGGTGTGTATAAGAGTTCAAGACACCAGTGGAAATTCTAATTTAATTTAAAGATCAATAGACAAATGAAAAATAAGTGAAAACAAAATATCATGTAGCCTGTTTTTACTAAATTGTTAATTTTTTACTTGCTTTATGAACCTGTTTTGCCTAAAGTGTCTATAGATCTTTAACTTTAAAGTTTTATCTCACTTTCTTTAGTATTACAGAAAAACTTAAGAGTTTTTCTGTTTGCTTTGTGTACCAGGTGGTCTAGAGGAATAATTAAACTTTTTTAGAACTATTAACAGGTAAAGTACTGAAATGGGTACAACTTAAGGAAAACAGGAATGTTGTCTTCTAACTCTGACATTATACCTTGTTTGTACCCGCCAGCGGGAACTTCATTGCAGGCCGTGTGTCACCCTGACCACGTCTATCTCTGGGGGTCGCACGTTGCGGGCAGAGCGCAAGGCATACACCAGAAAACGCTGTCCTGTGGTATGGTCTCTTCCAACTTCATGTACCAGCGTAAAGATTAAAGTGGAAAACTTCAGACTTTGGCTTCTTTTTTAATCTTTTTGAAGATTAAGTGTCTAAACTTAACTTAAATGGTTTTTTACAGGAGTTAAAGTACATAAATGCCTTTTTACAGCTTAATCATTTTGGTCTTCTGTTTAGTGTTGTATTTCAATTGTGGAGCCTCATTTTAAGTGTTCATTCTTTAAGATTTAATGCTTGCTTTTTCTTTTTATAGCTAATAGTGAAATCTACAAACCAAAACAAGAACTTTAAAATCTGGGATACAAATTAAAGATCATATGCACACAGAAATTTGTTTTCTTGCAATACAAGCCTATCAGAAATTCATGTTTGTAATGGCATTTTACGTGGCTTACTAGAGATGTTTCTAGTAGACCTTGAACCTAGCACAGTTCAACCTGTGAATATGGGAAGACTGCATTCCCAGATTTTCTAAGTAAATTTTACTTTAATATCATTTGGGAACTCCAGGGTGAATTTATTAATTACCCGAACTGCGTTTTGCCAATGAATTTGCATGTGATCTTTAATTGAAGAAAAGAATAAAGTGAGAACTTAAAACAATTCATGAAAGTGGACCTTTGAAAGCTTGTCAGAGTTGCACAAATCTAATTGCCATTTTGTTTTTGTTTTTAGGAAGAGATTGCTAAAGTAATCCATCTTGCAGGACGACATTGAAGATTGGTCTTCTGTTGATCTAAGATGATTATTTTGTAAAAGACTTTCTAGTGTACAAGACACAACTGTGTCCAACTGTATATAGCCGCCAATTAGTTTTTGTTTTTACTTTGTCTTTTGTTATCTGTGTTACGACTCGACGTGGATTTGTGTTTATACAAATTTTATTTGTATGATTTCATGTTAAACCTCAAATAAATGCTTCCTTATGTGATTGTTTTTCTGCGTCAGGTACTAAATAGCCCTGTAAAAGTGTAATTTTAAATAAGCAATAATTAAGGCACAGTTTATTTTGTAGGGAGTGTTGATCCATAGGGAGAAACTGTGGTCCTTTACAAATAGCCAGCTACAGTGTCTACTCTGTTCTCTTTTTGTTAGATGTATTCTATGTTCTAAGGCTTCATTTCCCTGTTAACTGAGGCTTCCACATACCTTTAAGTAATGTTCTTTTCTCTTTGTATATCTGGAGACTTTGTCATGAAAGTTTCTGTGGCGTAGTTATAGTGTTGTGATGAGTGGAAGCTTTCTAGTAGACCATAAGTCTTCTGGTTATATTTTGAAAAGTAACTTTTTAATGGCACAAAGCATGCTGGTAGCTCCTTTTATGAATAGAAAATATTTTTGCTTTGTCCTTGTCTCTGGAAAGGCATTTGTTATGACTTGCTGTATTCAGTGGTCTGCTAGAAAGAGCTTTGGCTAATCATAATACCATAACTTTGTTTTCTTGATTAAACTGTCTAAATATAACCAGGGGAAAAAACACTTGAACTGTGTTATAGGAGCCACAGTTTAAGAATATCAGATGTAATTGCATTTAACACAAGGATTTTGGCAAACAGGTATGAAGTTACTAAAGTTTGAACAAAAGTTAGATTAAAATATATGACGTAGTGGATGAGTAACTAAATTAATTGTATACTATTCTTTTGGTATTATGTCACAGCAAGCACCAAACTGAACAAAATATTTCTGTTGGGGCATTTTTAGGAAGCTGTATTGGGTGTTAACTGTTGTTACGTGGTGTGAGTTCTTAGAAAAAATCATGGTAGTAAGTTTCATCATTTTTAGCGCAGTTAGTGCATGAGCTGAATAGTTAAGCATATCCATGTTCAAACGTAAAAGGAATAGTGGGGAAAGGTATCCCTTAAATCTTATGTCAATGCAAATCTAAGTGTGACCAAGTCATGTCATTACAACAGATCTTCTGGTGCATTTAAAAAAAAAAGTTTTAGCTCTAGATTTTGGAGGATGTCCTGGATAAATTCAAGTTTTGAATTTTACATTCAGTGTAGTTACTGAATTTAAGGTTTTTGTTTTCGTTTCTGTGGTTCCATGTTAGCCATTAGGATTGGCATACATGTTCACATGTGGAATAGTTGACCTCACCTTAAAACAAGTGTAAATTTTTTTATGCTAATGAACCTGCCTTGTTTTATTTGGTGCCTGCAACTTTCTTTGTTCCGATGATGTTTGTACTTGCTGGGCTATCAAATTACAATGCTTTTGGCCTTTTGCTCCTGTTTTGCTATTTGACCTTACACCTAGGCCAAGTACCAATGTTGGCTATTGTAAGGGATTGTTTGATTCTTTCAACATGCAACCTTAGGGAACAGAAAGGAGATTTTCATTTTAAGTTATGTTGTCAAAGTCAGTAGGTGCAGTGTCTTTAGGACAGTGAATCCTGTAAGTTCAAATTTATGATTAGGTGACAAGTTGAGATTGTCCTTTCCCTGATCAAAAATGAATAAAGGCTTTTTAAACAAAATCCAAACTCTTCAGTCAAGTCTTGATATACATGACTTTGAAGAAATACTACGTCTAGAGATTATTGTCTGAGGTCTTTTAGAAAAACTGAAGTACCTATGACAAACATAATTAACGTGTATATTCTTAAATATGCTTCCTGAGTTTTGAGCAAATTCTATGTGTTGCTACTTACCCTGAAAGAAACCTAATTAGCAGTTTTGTTAACACGTTAGTATTCTGTAGTCTGATGGCTACATTTACAAGATTAGGGATTAAGAGTTAAAATGTCATTGGGATACTAACTTGGATAAGCAGAGCATTTATTTCATTCTCTTCCATGCATCTTTTTCGTAATGGTGACAGTAACTGGACCCTTTGCCAATCTTATAAATTTCAATACAAAGAAACCTGAGAAATTAATTGCTATATGTTGCAAGTATTTGATAGTATGTCCACCACAGGATACTATGTTTCACCGATTAAAAAGGTGATTCAAGGGCACTGCAATTATAATTGCATTTTTAAATGTGATTTTTATATAAACTGCAATTTTTAGTTAAAGGTGTGTGTGTGTGTGCGTTTCTGCCATTTGAATTGCTCCTAGTGTTAAGCGAAGTCAGGAAATGTCATTCTGTAAAAATCTCTCAAATTTTCCAACTTAATAGATTTGCCATCTACTGTGGTCTCAACTTTCTGAGCAAAAGCAATACAACTTTGTTTTCATGTAAAGTCATTCAAAAGTGTATTGCCATAAAAATGGGCTGTTCCTTTAGGATTGGTTGAGGTTTTATATTTGTCTTGAAATAGATGATTTCAGTGAGTTTTGGTTGAATAGAAAAAAGTGAAGACTTTGACTTAACCACTGTGTTTTATAAACTCTAGGAGAATACAGTGGTACTCTATGGATTAGAGGGTAATGCTGAACATCCTAAGGATTGTTACTTTAAGTGGCAGTTTAATTCCTGACCTTATTCTTTGGTCTACTCATTCAAGAGGAGTACCCCCATTTGAGGAGGTACATCATGATCTCAGTGTGATTGGGGAAGGGATATTCAACAGTCTGTGATTTGTTACCTAAATCTAAAAATTTCTAATAACAATGCTTAAGATTTTGGTTTATCAAAGACTAGCATGTGTTATAAATATGAGAAGCACTGTACTGCAGACAGGTTTTCTCATACTGTTCCAATGGTTATCTCCTTTTGAGAATCTGACTAAAATGAGTTTTCTTAAGACAAAAAAATTGTCTCAAGAAAATTATAAACTACTTTGAAAGCTATCTAGTTTAAAAGACTCGAAGTTGGCTTTTATGGTGACAGATTGACTACAATTCATTCATTTAGGCCACACCATGCAGTTTGCGGGATCTTAGTTCCCCCACCAAGAATCAAACCCGGCCCCACAGCAGTAAGGAGCACCAAGTTCTAACCACTGGACTGTCAGGGAATTTCCAAAATTTATTGAATTTGCTACCATTGATGCGGTTACCCAAAGGGAGTTTCTTCAAATGTTCTCAGAAGTTTGTGTGCTGGCTGGTGAACAAATACAGGGTGATTGTTTTATGGATGAGACAGGAAGGGCCAACCCCATAAAAGGAATTATGGAAAACCATAATCCCCTGATTTTTCAAATTGAGGAAGTTACCTAGTTGATAGTAACTCATTACGTTTTGGAGTCTATCAAGCATCTCTGAGGACTAGATTCAGTGTTTGCCACTTCTGGGAGGGATCTCTTAAGCATTAAGATTGGTCAACAGTCTTTAATTTATGAGTGTTGAAGTCTTTTGTAGGAAAGTAGCGTTTTATTATCATTCATTCATTCTTGGGACTTCCCTGGTGGTGCAGTGGTTAAGACTGCGAGTTCCCAATGCAGGGGGCCCGGGTTCGATCCCTGGTCAGGGAACTGGATCCCACATGCCTGCAGCAACTGAGGAGCCCGCCTGCCACAGCTAAGACCCAGTGCAACCAAATAAGTATTTAAAAAAAAAATTGATTTATTCTTGTTCCTCTGATGAAACTGGAGCCTAGATAATCTGAAGCAACTACTTATGCCCGTGAGAGAGCTTTTCTGTGATATTTATTTTATTTATTTGGCCGTGCCGGGTCTTAGTTGCAGCATGCGGAATCTTCGTTGCAGCATACAGGTTTCTTTGTTTTAGTTGTGGCTTGCAGGATCTTTTAGTTGCGGCATGTGCGATCTAGTTCCCTGACCAGGGATGGAACCTGGGCCTCCTGCATTGGGAGCGTGGAGTCTCAGCCACTCTACCACCAGGGAAGTCCCTGTCCTATGGAATTGAGTGATTACTTTACCCTTGAACGATGAGACGTATGGGACATAAAAGCTCTTTAGACCACCATACAGGCAGAGGGGTGAAGGGAGGGTGTGACAGTGGGGACTGAAGTATTTTAGGGTACTTCCAATATTTTTCATTACCAGGAAACACTTTAGGTATTTTCTCCCCATAACTATATTTTGAATGGCTGTACACATCACATATATTGCTCTCATTATGTAGTGACATTTCTATTAATCAAAGGCATATAGCTGTCAATCAGAACGTCTACAGTGATAATCAGCATTGTACCATCAACTTAATGATGCCAGCTAAAATCTAAGAAACAGTATTTTCATTAGCTTGTACAGATTTTTTTTAATGTGTGATTTCTATCAGACTTAAAATACAGAAAAAAAGTCCAAGAATTTTTATTACTTCTTCCTAGGAATTTAGAATTATACCTAGCACATCATTTGGAGATAAGGAAAAACAAAAGGCATTTTTGAGTGTGTGTTACTTTCATAATCTGGAAAAGTGATTTTTAAAATTTTTTATGGATATAATTTTTTAATTATGCATTTGAATGACTTCATCAGAAATAAAGAGACCCCCAAATTACACCTTTGATCTCATTTAAAATATGTCTATTTTTTCATGTATTTATTCTTTAGTTACAATCCATGTAAAAATAGGACTTAAGAGCCTGTCCAAACTAAGAATAACTCCACTTTGACCTATCGTCGCCACTCACCCAGCTTGTGGGATCTTAATTCCCCGACCACCAGGGATTGAACCAGGGCCCTCTGCAGTGAAAGCGAGGAGTCCTAACTGCTGGACCGCCAGGAAGTTCTCTTCCCTTTTTCATTTAATTAAGTTATTTTAATTGCTATTAACATGATGCTTTAGAACACCAAGATATAGACATAGCAAAAGGGTTTTTATTTTCCCTTGATTCTCCATCCAAGACAATAACGAATTCAGAAAACATTCCATTACCAATTCACTGATTGTGGAGTTTGGTTTTTTTGTTTGTTTATATGTTTGTTTTTCCCACATATCCCAGACCCCAGGAGAGGAGGGTCTTGGTGTTGGTGACAGGTACAGGGATTTTTCACCAACCCATAGCCAAGATTCATGATACTACCATGGTAGGGTTTTGGTTTTGTATTTTCTTTAACCTGAATCTTTTAAAATTCTCCTGGTGTTAAATACTTGCCACTTGGTGAAATAAAATCATTCTTCTCTTACTTCATTAAAGACCAAGGAGCAAATTTCTCTCTCTGCCTTTAATAGAAAAAATCAAGCAGACACTCTTAACCAGGAAATATACAGGCATTAACTACTGTTCTCTTGACAATTCTCCTGGGAAAGGAATGCAGACTCTTAGTATAACTTGATTAAGAACAACGGTCACAGTTTATTAACTCCATTTATTGCATAAGAAAGGAAAAAAAGCATTACATGAAGATGTCAAAGGTTTTCAGAATTACTCTATAAATCACTGCTAAGATCATGCCCTGTTTTTTAAATTTGCATTACATATTTACATTTCCGTGCATTAGTGCAGTCCTACATATAGTGTAAGAGTATTCAGGTGTACATATATACCTAATAAGATAAAAGGCATACAGGCATACTTTAAAAATATTGCAGGTAAAGTTCCAGACCATCACAGTAAAGCAATAAGGTGAGTCGCACAAATTTTTTTTGTTTCCCGGTACATATAGGTTATGCTTACACTATACTGTAGTCTATTAAGTGTGCAATAGTGTTATGTCTAAAAAACAATGTATACACCTTAATTTAAAAATACTTTATTGCTAAATAATGCTAACCATCATCTGAGCCTTAGGTGAGTCAAAATCTTTGCCGGCAGGGGTCTTGCCCTGATGTTGATGCTGACTGATCAGGGTGGTGGTTGCTGAAGGTGGGTGGCTGAGGCAGTCTCTTGAATAAGACAGCAAGGAGGTCTGTCTTTCATGAAGGATTTCTCTGTAGCATTCAAGGCTGTTTGATGGCACTTTACCCTGCTCAGTAGAACTTCTTTCAGAATTGGAGTCAACCCTCTCAAACTCTGCAACTGCTTTACCAACTACATTTATGTAATATTCTAAATTCTTGGCACAACTAGGGCAACTCCCAGGCTCTGGTGGGGGACGTCGGACACCTAAAGGGACAGGAAAAGTACCCACACAACCAGGTAGGACGTGGCAGGGAAGGAGGGGGGAGAGAAAGAGGAGGCAGCAGGGGACCGGCACCTGTGAGGGGTGGCTGGGGGAAGGGAGGGGCTCCATGACCAGAGGGGGAGCCCACCCATGGTGCAGGGATCGGTGGGGACAGAGAGAGACCTCTGAGGGATTGGGGGATCAGAGGGGAACACAGCTAGCATCTCCCCTGACTGCTTGGGCCCAGCAAGCCTGCTGGGGTCCCAGGCCTCGACCTCCACTCTCCGTGGCCCCCACTGTCTAGGCTGAGCCTAAGCCACGACCCCAAACCCACAAGGCATTTTCTGGCCACGAGGGTCCTGAGCCTAGACCCCACCCCCAAGGCTGCTTCTGGCCTTTTTTTTTTTTTTTTTTTTTTGCTGTTGTGGTTCTGTTTTGCCTTGTTGTCGTTTCATTTGTATTTTTTTTCTTTCTAATATATTTTTTATTCTTTGTTATTGTTCTGCTCTCTTTTTCTTTCTTTTTTTTTTTTTTTTTCCACACCCCATGGCTTGCAAGAACTTGGTTCCCAGGCTGGGGGTCAGGCCTGAGCTCCTGTGGTGGGAGCACTGAGTCCAAACCACTGGACTAACAGAACCCCAGACCCCAGGGAATATCAAATGGAGTGAGGTCTCCCAAGGTCCTCATCTCAGCACCAAGACCCAGCTGTACCCAAGTGCCTGTAAACTCCAGTACTGGACACCTCAGGCCAAACAGCCAGTAGGACAGGAACACAGCCCCACCCATCAAAACAAATGAGATGACAAAAAAATACGTTACAGATGGAAGAGCAAGGTAAAAAACTGCAAGACCAAATAAATGAGGAGGAAATAGGAAACCTACCTAAAAAAGAATTCAGAGTAATGATAGTAAAAATGATCCAAAATCTCGGAAATAGAATGGAGGCAAGGATTGAGAAAATACAAGAAATGTTTAACAAAGACCTAGAAGAACTAAAGAACAAACAAACAGTGATGAACAAAACAATAACTGAAATGAAAAATACACTAGAAAGAATCAATAGCAGAATAACTGAGGCAGAAGAATAGTTAAGTGAGCTGGAAGATAGAATGGTGGGAATAACTGCTGAGGAGCAGAATAAAGAAGACAGAATGAAAAGAAATGAGGACAGGCTCAGAGATTTCTGGGACATTAAACACACCAACATTCGAAATATAGGGGTCTCAGAAGAAGAAGAGAAAGAGAAAAGGTCTGAGAAAATATTTGAAGAGATTATAGTTGAGAACTTCCCTAACATGGGAAAGGAAATAGCCACCCAAGTCCAGGAAGTGAAGTGCAGAGAGTCCCAGGCAGGATAAACCCAAGGAGAAACACACCAAGACACATGTTAATCTAACTAACAAAAATTAAATTCAAAGAAAAAAAAATGTTAAAAACAGCAAGGGAAAAGCAACAAATAACATACAAGAGAATCCCCATAAGGTTAACAGCTGATGTTTCCGCAGAAACTCTGCAGGCCAGAAGGGAATGGCACAGTATATTTAAAGTGATGAAAGGGAAAAACCTACAACCAAGATTACTCTACCCAGCAAGGATCTCATTCAGATTCAACGGAGAAATCAAAAACTTTACTGACAGGCAAAAGCTAAGAATTCAGCTCCACCAAACCAGCTTTACAGCAAATGCTGAAGGAACTTTTCTAGGCGGGAAACACAAGAGAGGAAAAAGAACCACAAAAACCCAAAACAATTGAGAAAATGGTAATAGGAACATACATATTGATAATTACCTTGAATGTAAATGGATTAAATGCTCCAACCAAAAGACTGGATAAATGGATACAAAAGCAAGACCCGTATATGTGCTGTCTACAAGAGACCCACTTCAGACCTAGGGACACATACAAACTGAAAGTGAGTGGATGGGAAAAGATATACCATGCAAATGGAAATCAAAAGAAAGCTGGAGTAGCAATACTCATATCAGATAAAATAAACTTTAAAATAAAGACTGTTATAAGAGATAAGGAAGGACACTACATAATGATCAAGGGATCAATCCAAGAAGAAGATACAACAATTATGAATATTTATGCACCCAACATAGGAGCACCTCAATACATTAAGCAAATGCTAACAGCCATAAAAGGGGAAATCGACAGTAACATAATAATAGTGGGGGGACTTTAACACCCCACTTGCACCAATGGACAGATCATCCAGACAGAAAATAAATAAACACAAGCTCTAAATGACACAATAAACCAGATAGATTTAATTGATATTCATAAGACATTCCGCCCGAAAGCAGCAGAATACATTTTCTTCTCAAGTGCACACAGAGCATTCTCCAGGATAAATCACATCTTGGGTCACAAATCAAGCCTTGGAAAATTTAAGAAAATTGAAATTGTATCCAGCATATTTTCCAACCACAATGCTATGAGATTAGAAATCAATTACAGGAAAAATACAAAAACACATGAAGGCTAAACAATATGCTACTAAATAACCAAGAGATCACTGAAGAAATCAAAGAGGAAATTTAAAAAATACATAGAAACAAATAACAATGAAAACATGACAACCCAAAACCTAATGGGATGTAGCAAAAGCAGTTCTAAGAGGGAAGTTTATAGCAATTCTATCTCCCCTCAAGAAACAAGAAAAATCTCGAATGAACAATTTAACCTTACACCTAAAGCAACTAGAGAAAGAAGAAGAACAAAAAACAAAGATGTTAGTAGAAGGAAAGAAATTATAAAGATGAGAGCAGAAATAAATGAAATAGAAATGAAGTAAACAATAGCAAAGATCAATAAAACTAAAAGTTGGTTCTTTGAGAAGATAAACAAAATTGATAAACCTTTAGCCAGACTCATCAAGAAAAAAGGGAGAGGATTCAAATCAATAAAATTATAAATGAAAAAGGAGAAATTACACTTGACATTGCAGCAATATAAGGGTCATAAGAGAATACTACAAGCAATTATATGCCAATAAAATAGACAACCTGGAAGAAATGGACAGATTCTTAGAAAGGTACAACTTTCCAAGACTGAATGAGGAAGAATTAGAAAATATAAACAGACCAATCACAAATAATATGAAAAGATTCTCAACATCACTAATTACTAGAGAAATGCAAATCAAGACTACACTGAAGTATCACCTCACACCAGTCAGAATGGCCATCAACAAAAAAATCTACAAACAATAAATGCTGGAGAGGGTGTGGAGAAAAGGGAACCCTCTTGCACTGTTGGTGAGAATGTGAATTGAGACAGCCACTATAGAGAACAGTATGGAGGTTCCTTAAAAAACTAAAAATAGAACTACCATATGACCCAGCAGTCCCACTACTGGGCATATACCCTGAGAAAACCATAATTCAAAAAGACACATGTACCCCAGTGTTCATTGCAGCACTATTTACAATAGCCAGGACATGGAAACAACCTAAATGTCCATCTACAGATGAATGGATAAAGAATGTGTGGTACATATATACAATGGAATATTGCTCAGCCATAAAAAGGAACAAAATTGGGTCATTTGTAGAGATGTGGATGGACCTAGAGTCTGTCATACAGAGTGAAGTAAGTCAGAAAGAGAAAAACAAATACCGTATATTAATGCATATATGTGGAGTCTAGAAAAATGGTACAGATGAACCTATTTGCAGGGCAGGAATAGAGACACAGACCTAGAGAAAAGACATGTGGATACAGTGGGGGAAGTGAAGGGTGGAACTAACTGGGAGATTAGGATTAACATTTATACACTGCCATGTTAAAATAGCTAGCTAGTGGGAACCTGCTGTATAACACAGGGAGCTCAGCTCAGTGCTCTGTGATGACTTAGATGGATAGGATGGGGGTGGGGGTGGGAGGGAGGTCCAAGAGGGAGGGGATATATGTATACATATAGCTGGTGAATTCACTTCATTGTACAGCAGAAACTAACACAGCATTGTAAAGCAGCTATACTCCAATAAAAAATAATAATAAAATAATAAAATTTTAAAAATAAATTCTTTGTTGTCATTTCGGCAATCTTCACAGAATCTTCAACAGGAGTAGTTTCCATCTCAAGAAACCGCTTTCTTTGCTCATCCATAAGAAGCAATTCCTCATCCATTAAAGTTTTATCATGAGATTGCAGCAATTCAGACACATAGAAACAAATAACAGACTTCACTTCTAATTCTAAATCTCTTGCCATTTCCACCACATCTCCCAACTGAAGTCTTGAACCCCTCAAAGTCATCCATGAGAGTTGGAATCAACTTCTTCCAAACTGGTATTTGATATTTTGACCTCTTCTCACAAATCACAAACGTTCCTAATGGCATCTAGAATGGTGGATCCTTTCTAGAAGGTTTTCAATTGACTTTGCCCAGATCCATCAAAGGAATCACAATGTATGGCAGCTATAGCCTTACGAAATGTATTTCTTTGATAAGACTTGACAGTCAAAATTATTCCTTGATCCATGGGCTGCAGAATGGGCATTGTGTTAGCAGGCATGAAAATAACATAAATCTCATTGTATATCTCCATCAGAGCTCTTGGGTGGCCAGGCGCATTTTCAATGAGCAGTAGTATTTTGAAAGTAATCTTTTTTTCTGAGGAGTAGTTCTCAAAGTGGGCTTAAAATATTCAGCAAACCATGTTGTAAACAGATGTGCTGTCATCCAGGCTTTGTGCCACTTATAGAGCACAAGTGGAGTCGATTTAGCATAATTTTTAAGGGCCCTAGAATTTTTGGAATGGTAAATGAGCATTGGCTTCAACTTCAAGTCACCAGCTGCATTAGCCCCTAACAAGAGAGTCAGCCTGTCCTTTGTAGCTTTGAATCCAGGCATTAACTTCTCTCTAGTTATGAAAGCCTAGATGGCATCTTCCAATAGAAGGCCGTTTCATCCACACTGAAAATCTGTTGTTTACTGTAGCCACCTTCATTAATTACCTTAGCTAGATCTTCTGGATAACTTGCTGCAGCTTCTACATCAGCTCTTGATGCTTCACCTTGCACTTTTATGTTTTGGAGAGGGCTTCTTAAACCTCAAGAACCAGCCTCTGCTAGCTTCAAACTTTTCTGCTGTGGCTTCCTCACCTCTCTCAGCCTTCATAGAATTGAAGGAAGTTAGGGTCTTGCTCTGGATTAGGCTTTGGCTTGAGAGAATGTTGTGGCTGGTTTAATCTTCTGTCCAGACCACTAAAACTTTCTCCATATCAGCAATAAGGCTGTTTCACTTTATCATTCATATATTCACTGGAAGAGCAGTTTTAATTTCCTTCAAGAACTTTTCTGTTGCATTCACAACTTGGCTAACTATCTGGTGAAAGAGGCCCAGCTTTCAACCTATCTCAGCTTTGCACATGCCTTCCTCAGTAAGCTTAATCATTTTTAGCTTTTGATTTAAAGTGAGACATATGTGACTCTTTCACCTGAAAACTGAGAGACAATTGTAGAGTTATTAATTAGACTAATTTCAATATTGTTGTGTCTCAAGGAGTAGAAAGGCCTGAGGAGATGGAGAGAGACAGGGGAGCAGTCAGAACACACACATTTATCGATTAAGTTTCCCTTCTTAAATGGGCATGGTTCACGGTGCCCCAAAACAATTCCAGTAGTAAATCAAAGATCACTAATTACAGATCACCATAACAAATATAATAATAACTTAAAAGTTTGCTATATTTTGAGAATTACCAAAATGTGTTGCAGAGACATTAAGTGAGCAAACGCTATTGGAAAAATGGTGCCAATAGACTTGCTCAATGCAGGGTTGCCACAGACT
Source organism: Hyperoodon ampullatus (assembly GCF_949752795.1). NCBI lineage: Eukaryota > Metazoa > Chordata > Mammalia > Artiodactyla > Ziphiidae > Hyperoodon > Hyperoodon ampullatus. The sequence goes on along the minus strand of NC_136914.1, from coordinate 46,374,803 downwards.
TTCAATTTGTAAAAAAAGTAACATCTTGGCAGCACAATAAAGTGAAGTGCAATAAAATGAGGTATTCCTGTATAATTTTTCAAAAAATATTTACTTGCCTCTGCATCCAGCAACTATGGCCTAAATAATTCAAACCGATCCTTCTGAAGAAAATTAAGCAGGATGAAATATTTTTTTAAATCTTCTTAAAAGAACTGAAAGAGTTTAAAAGATAATGAGAAATTTACCTGGCTAAAATCTGAGAGAAGGTCAAAACCTGGAGAAGCAAACCTAGCTGGGTTTAATGGACTTACTGGACAAAGGGCACAGAAGCCAAAAACATAGGTCCAACCCCAGGCGGAAACTCTCATACCTCATTACTCCATTAAACTAAGGTCTTCCAAAGGGCTACACTCTCAAGACAAGAGATAACCCAGATTCCTCACCTGGGCGGTTAAGGCAACTTCAATCTCAGAATTTAGATTAAGATAGTCCTAGAAAGGTAAAGGGCCTCAAGTGCCTGGAAGAATCAGATGAAAATCATTATTTCATCTTAGGTTTCTGATTGTTTCTACAGATATTTTTTAAAACATGATGACCAGCACATAAATAAATTAAAGCCAACACAAGTGAGAATCAACACACACGATGAACAGTTCCAGGAGATATCAGGCCTCCATGCTTATTATGTTTTTTTGGGTTTTTTTGGCTGCCTTGGGTCTTTGTTGCTGTGCACAGGCTTTCTCTAGTTGCGGCAAGCTGGGGCTACTCTTCGTTGCAGTGTGCAGGCTTCTCATTGCAGTGGCTTCTCTTGTTGTGGAGCACGGGCTTTTGGCACGAGGGCTTCAGTAGTTGTAGCTCTCAGCTTTGTTACTCCATGGTATGTGGGATCTTCCCAGACCAGGGATCGAACCCGTGTCCCCTGCATTGGCAGGTGGATTATTAACCACTGTGCCACCAGGGAAGTCTCCATGCTTATTATGTTGAAATAATATATAAGCTTGAAAATATCTCCAGGGAAGAGGAAACTATAAAAGCAACATAGCAGATCTGATAAAAAATCAAACAGAACTTATACAAATAAAACAATGCAATAAATGAAATTAAAAACAAAAGATAGGTGGGTCTAACAACAGATTGGACACAACTTAAGAATTGCAGAACTGAAGGCAAAATGAGAAGAAACTATCCAAAATGCAGCATGAAAAGGTAAAAACATGAAAATTGCCATAAAGAACCAGTGACATAAAGGATACAGTGGGTAGATATAACATATTTAATTAGAGGTTTAGAAGAAGAGGCAGAATAAGAGACAATATTTGAAGAGATAATGGCTGAAATTTTTTCAGAAACGATGGAAGACAATCTGCAGATTCAGTATACCAACAAACTGCAAGTAGGAAAAATACAGAGAAATCTTTACAAAAATACATCATGGTGAAACCGAAATATTCAACCACAAAGACAAAATCTTTAAAGGAGCTAAATCTAGATATCCAACCACAAATAAGCAGGAAATACAAGAAATAGAGGCATATGTTAAACTACCATGAGGATGCAACAATCCAAATGTAGAATGTGGAAAATTCAACTATTAGAATGTCCCACTTCTTCAAAAAATAAATGACATGAAATAAGTGGGGAGTGGAGGTGGTTTAAGATTAAAAGACTTATGGTAAGCAAGCATTTAAAGTGCAAATCACTATTCTTTCTTTAATTATGACATAGCAAGTATTTTATGGAAAATGGAGACTACCATCCCATGTTTGGGAAATTCCCATCATACGAGTCTTGGTAAGGAGCAAAGAGTACCACCCAACATAATATTTTAAAAATCAACTTACTCAGCCTTTCTTTCAGCCAAAGCACAGATACATGACCACAGCTCTATCAATCAGAATTCTCCTACATTAGACTTTGAGACAAACACTAGTGAATCAAATTGATTTAGTGGAATCAGTGCTAGGGCAGGTGGCAGCCATGGTGGTAGCTACTTTTCCAAAGGAGCAGTTATGTTCTAGCAGCAGCATCCAGTATCTAGCATTGATGATGTCAGTGTTGAAAGCAGAAGGATCTGTGGATAGCAGGAGCAGAAGCGATAGAAACAGTGTGGCTTTATGGAGCCAGTTCTGTGGTGTGATTTTGGAAATGGTTCCTGGATGAGAGTTCCCAAGTGTGGCTTTCCAACTCTCCTGGAGAGGCTAAGGTACTAAAATAGTCTTTATTAAATTCATTTTTAGCTCAAAAAAAAACCTCAACAGGGTGAGGAGTGGATATATAATAGATGAATTAATCAGAGTAAGTGCCAGAATAGCAGACTGAGGACATCCAAAATTTCACTGCTCCATAAAAGGAATGAGAACAGTGGCAAAAAATTGTCAAAATCAACTTTTTCATAACTCTGGTAATAAAGTTTTGCAACAGTCCAAGGAGCTTTTTTTTTTTTAATCACTGAATCTCAGAACAGTAAGCTTTGTGACATTGTAACTCCCCAATGAGGAAATACAATGAACAAATTAGATAACCTAGTTGAAATAGGCAAATTCCTAGAAAGACAAAAACTACTGAAACTACCTCAAGAAGAAACAGAAAAACGGAACAAGTAAAGCTATTGAATTAATAATTTAAAAAAACAACTTTCCATGAAGAAAACTCTAGAACTATAGGCTTCACTGGTGAATTTTACCAAACATTTAAAGAATTAACACAAATCCTTCACAAAATCTTCCAAAAAACAAAAGAGAAGGGAACACGTTCTAACTCATTCTATGAGGCCAATATTGCCCTGATATCAAAACCTGACAAAGATATAACAAGAAAACTACAGACCAATAATTCTTATAAATATATACACACACATTCTTTATTTTATGGGTTTTTTTGTTTGTTTGTTCGTTTTTTGGACACACCACGCAGCTTGTGGGATCTTAGTTTCCTGACCAGGGATTGAATCTGGGCCCTCAGCAGTGAGAGCATGGAGTCCTAACCACAGGAATGCCAGGAAATTCCCCACACACATTCTTTCAAAAAGAAAAAAATCAAAACCCTAGGAAACAGAACCCAGTAACATGTAAAAAGGATTATACACTATGACTAAGTGGGATTTATCCCAGGAATGTAAGGTTGGTTTAACAGCTAAAAATCAATCCCAGTGTAACACACCATATTAATATACAAAAGAACAAAAACTAGATAATAACCTCAATGCACCAGAAAAAGCACTTGACAAAATCCAATACACTTTCATGATTAAAAAAAAATTAAACCAACTAGGAATAACAGGTGTTATGGACTAAATTGTGTCCCCTCCCACCAAAAAAAATGTTCATGTTGAAGCCCTAACGCCCAATGTGACTGTATTTGGAAATAGGGCCTTTAAGGAGGTAACTAATGTTAAATGAAGTCATAGGATAGTACCCTAATCTGATGTCTTTATAAGAAAAGGAAGAGACACCAGAGATCAATCTCTCCCTCCCTCTAAATGCACATACTCACACACACACACACACACACACACACACACACAGAAATGGCCATGTCAGGACACAGCAAGAAGGAGGTCACCTGCAAGCCAGGAAAAGAGGCCTCACCGGAACCCAATCCTGCTGGCACCTTGATCTTAGGTTTCTAGCCTCCAGAAATATGAGAAAATAAATGCCTATTGTTTATTTTTTAATATTTATTTATTTATTTTGGCTGCACCACATCTTAGTTGGGGCACACAAGAACTTCGTTGCAGCATACAAGATCTTTTCGTTGTGGCATGCAAACTTCTTAGTTATGGCATGCAGACTCTTAGTTGCAGAATGCATGCGGGATCTAGTTCCCTGACCAGGGATCTAACCCGGGCCCCCTACAACAGAGGCACAGAGTCTTACACACTGGACTGCCAGGGAAGTCCCTAAATGCCTAATGTTTAAACCACCCAGTCTTTAGTATTTTGTTATAGCAGCCTAAGCAGGCTAATTTAGAGGGGAACTTCCTCAACCTGATAGACTGTCTAAAACACCCCATAGCTAATATCGTACTTAATGGTAAGAGACTGAATGTTTTCCACGTGAGATGAAGTACTAGACAAGGATGTCAGCTCTTGTTACTCCTATTCAATCTTGTACTGAAGATTCTAGCCAGGCCAGCTAGGCAAGAAAGAGAAGTAAAATTTATCCACGTTGAAAAGGAAGAAGTATCAATAAAACTATATTTGCAGATGACATGATCTTGTATATGGAAAATCCACAAAAATATTAGAATAAATTAGTTCAGCAGGGTTGCAGGATACAAGATCAATGTACAAAAATCAGTTTTATTTCTATTCACTAGCAATGAACAATCCAAAACTGAAATTAAGACAACATTCTTTTTGCAATAGCATCAAAACAGAATGAAATGCTTAGGAATAAATTTAAGAAAAGAAATGTAAGACTTGTAAATAGCTAACTATAAGACATTGATAGAAGTAGTGAAAGAAGACTTAAATAAATGGAAATATAGCCCATGTTCATGGATTTGGCTTAATATCATTAAAATGGCAGTAGTCTCCAAACTGATCTAGAAATTTAATGTAATCACTATCAAAATTTCAGCTGGACATTTTGCAGATATTGGCAAGCTGAGCTTAAAATTTTTATGGAAATTTAAGGGACCCAGAATAGCCCAACTATCTTGGGGAAAAAAGAAGAAAGTTGGAGTGTTCACACTTCCTGATTTCAAAATTTCCTACAAGCTGCAGTAATCAGGGCAGTGTTGTACTGGCATAAAGACAGACATAGATCCATGGAATAGACTTGAGTGTCCAGAAATAAATTATTAAATTTATGATCAATTGAGTTTTGATAAGGTTGCCAACACAATGCAATGGGGAAAGAGTAGAATTTTCAACAAACAGTATTGGGACAATTTGATATCTACATGCAAAAAAATGAAGTTGGACACCTACTTTATAACATATACAAAAATTGTATGCAAATATGCAAATGGTGAAAGATCTAAATGTAATAGCTAAAACTAAAATTCTTAGAAGAAAATATAGAAGCATTGGAGTAAATCTTTGCCATCTTGGATTAGGCAATGTTTTCCAAAAGCACAAGTGCAAAAAAACCAAAAAACAAAAAAAACAGATAAATTGGATTTCATCGAAATTAAAAACATTTGTGCTTCAAAGTACACCATCAAGTAAGTGAAGACAATCCACAGAATGGGAGAAAATATTGGAAAACATATATCTGATGAAAGACTTGTAACTAGAATATAAAAGAAACACAACTAAGAAAAAAAAGACAAAAATACAAAAAAAGACAAATTATAAAATGGGCAAAGAATCCAAATAGACATTTCTCCAAAAAAGATATACAAATGGTCGAAAGGTACGTAAGGGAATTCCCTGGTGGTCCAGTGGTTAGGACTCCACACGTCCATTGCCAAGGGCCTGGGTCAATCCCTGGTCAGGGAACTAAGATCCTGCAAGTCACCCGGAGTGGCCAAAAAAAAAAAAAAAAAGTACATGAAAAGATGCTGAATATCAGTGGTCATTAGGGAAATGCAAATATCAAAAGTGCAATGAGATACTGCTTTGAACATACTAGTATGGCCAAATCAAAAAGACAGACAATAACAAGTTTTGGTGAGAACGTGGAGAAATCGATCCTCATACTTTGCTGGTTGGAATGTAAAATTGTGGCACCACTTTAGAAAACAATGTGACATTTCCTCAAAAAAGTTAAACATAGAGTTATCTTATGACCCAGCAATTTTACTCTTAGGTAAATACCAAGAAAAATGAAAACATGTCCACACAAAAACTTGTACACAGATGTTCATAGCAACATTATTTATAATAGCCGAAAAATGGAAACAATCCAAATGTTCAACAACTGATGAATGGATAAACAAAATGTTGTATATCTGTGCAATAGAATATTAGTTAGCCACAAAAGTAATAAAGTACTGACACATAATACAACATGGATGATATTTGAAAACATGCCAAGTGAAAGTAGCTAGACACAAAAGGTCACATGTTATATAAATATTAATATGAAAATGTTATATGATATTATATGCCCAGTTATATGACATTATATGCCCAGTTATATGAAATGTCCAAAATACGTAAATCCATAAAGACAGAAAATAGATTAATACTTGCCCAGGGGCTAGAAGAAGACAGTAGAAAATGACTGCTGATGTGTATGGGATTCCTTTTTTTAATTTTTTTTTTTTCGGTACACGGGCTTCTCACTGTTGTGGCCTCTCCCGTTGCGGAGCACAGGCTCCGGACGCGCAGGCTCAGCGGCCATGGCTCACGGGCCCAGCCGCTCTGCGGCATGTGGGATCTTCCCGGACCGGGGCACAAACCTGTGTCCGCTGCATCGGCAGGCGGACTCTCAACCACTGCGCCACCAGGGAAGCCCTGGGATTCCTTTTTTGAAGAAAAAATTCTAAAGTGGTGATGACTATACAGCTCTGTAAACTTACTACAAACCACTGAATTGTACATTTAAAAAATAAATTTTATGTTATGTGAATTATATCTCTTTAAAGTTGTGACTAAAAGAAGGTACATCAATCCAATACAAAGTATACACCTTGACTGAAAACAGATTTGAACTATCAACTCTGACAAGACAGTTTTTAAACACATTAAGGGAAATTTAAACATGGACATCACAATGGTATTTAGTTATCTTTTAAAGAAAGTTCTTACCTGTTAGAGATACATACAAAAATATTTATGCTAAAATGATATGGTATATGGTATTTACAGCATAAAAAGAAAGAGGTAGAATAAAACAAGTTTGGAATGACACTGATAATTTTTTAATTGGGTAGTGGGTACATGAGTTCATAATACAATTATTTCTAATTTAGTGTATGTTGGAAATTTCCACTTAAAAGTATCAGAATGACACTGATAATTTTTTAATTGGGTAGTGAGTACATGAGTTCAAAATACGATTATTTCTTATTTAGTTAGTGTATGTCGCAAAGTTCCACTTAAAAGTATGAAAAATAACTAATAAGAGAGTAAGATAACAGGCAGCTGGGGAGAGAAGCATTACTTCCAAAGGTGTAGTAAGGCTTATTGCTGACTTCTGAATAGAAACAATGGAAGTGGGCTTCCTCGGTGGTGCGGTAGTTAAGAATCTGCCAGGACACGAGTTCGAGCCCTGGTGGGGGAAGATCCCACATGCCGCGGAGCAACTAAGCCCATGAGCCACAACTACTGAGCCTGCGCTCTAGAGCCCGAGAACCACAGCTACTGAGCCCACGTGCCTAGAGCCCATGCTCCACAACAAGAGAAGCCACCGCAATGAGAAGCCTGAGCACCAAAACGAAGAGTAGCCCCCGCTCGCGGCAGCTAGAGAAAGGCCACATGTAGCAACGAAGACCCAACGCAGCCAAAAATAAATAAATAAAACAAATAATTTTTTTAAAAAAGAAACAATGGAGGGCTTCCCTGGTGGCGCAGTGGTTGAGAGTCCACCTGCCCGTGTAGGGGACACGGGATCTTGCCCCGGTCAGGGAAGACCCCACATGCCGCGGAGCGGCTGGGCCCGTGAGCCATGGCCTCTGAGCCTGTGCGTGCGGAGCCTGTGCTCTGCAACGGGAGAGGCCACAACAGTGAGAGAACCCCATACCACAAAAAAAAAAAAAAAAAAAAGAAAAGAAACAATGGAAGCCAGCTAATAGTGGAATGGTATATTTAAAAATGCTAAAAGAGAATAACCACAACTGAGAATTCTCTATCAGCCAAAAATTTTTCAAGATTGGAGGTGAAATAAAAATATTTTCTGAAAGAAAAAAATATTAACACTTCATCATCGGATCTTCCCTGGTGGTGCAGTGGTTAAGAATCTGTCTGCCAATGCAGGGGACACAGGTTCGAGCCCTGGCCCGGGAAGATCCCACGTTCCGCAGAGCAACTAAGCCCATGCGCCACAACTACTGAGCCTGCACTGTAGAGCTTGCGAGCCACAACTACTGAACCTGAGTACCACAACTACTGAAGCCTGCACTCCTGAAGCCCGTGCTCCACAGCAAGAGAAGCCACCGCAGTGAGAAGCCCGTGTACCACAACAAAGAGTAGCCCCTGCTCACTACAACTAGAGAAAGCCCACACACAGCAACGAAGACCCAATGCAGCCAAAAATTAATTAATTAATTAATTAAAAAATAAAACACTTCATCATGAGGAAGCTTTCACTAAAGGAGATTCTAAAGCCAATAGTAAATATAGATCCTAGAGGAAAAAGGCCTGAGATAGAAAAAGCAATGAAGAAAAAAAACTGTAGATGTGGGAACATGTAAATGAATGTTGGCTACAAAAAAATTAATTTTTATAAATTCACAAAACAGAAATAGACTCACAGACATAGAAAACAAACTTATGGTTACCAAAGAGTATAGTGGGAGGGGCACATAAGTTAGGAGTTTGGGATTAACATATACACACTATACATAAAACAGATAAACAACAAGGACCTACTGTATAGCACAGGGAACTATATTCAGTATCTTGTAATAACCTATAATGGAAAAGAATCTGAAAAAGTATATACATATCTGAATCATTTAGCTGTACACCTGAAACTAACACAGCATTGTAAATTAACTATACTCCAGTTTTAAAACATGGTTGAAAAAAAATCATGATTAGGATTTGTGGTTTTCAGATTTTTTTTGTTATGAAGGAGAGCATAAATATCTTTGTAAATATTCTTTATTTCTTTGGATTGGAGTAATTCTTATACATTTCTCAAAGTAGTATAATTTTATACTTATTGTCATATTTTTAAAATTAATTTATTTAATTTATTTTTATTTTTGGCTGCGTTGGGTCTTCATTGCTGGGTGCGGGCTTTCTTTAGTTGTGATCTTTATTTGCAGCAAGCGGGGGCTGCTCTTAATTGCCGTGGCTTCTCTTGTTGTGGAGCTCAGGCTCTAGGCGCGAGGGCTTCAGTAGTTGTGGCTCGCAGGCCTCAGAGTGCAGGCTCAGTAGTTGTGGTGCACGGTGTTTAGTTGATCTGCAGCAGCATGTGGGATCTTCCCGGACCAGGGCTCGAACCCATGTCCCCTGCATTAGCAGGCGGATTCTTAACCACTGTGCCACCAGGGAAGCCCCCTATTGTCATATTGCTCTCCAGAAAGACTGAATAATCTACAGGGCTATTTACAACATCATTGTACTAGTCAATATTTTTTTTTCATTTGCCAACATTGGTGTTTACTTTTTTTTTTCTAGTTTAAGAGAGATGTAATGGTAGCTTAAGCTATTTTAGTTTGTTTTCTTTACATTTTAATATGACTGAACTAGTTATTTCCCAAAATGCAAAAGAAATATGATTATTTACCTTATCAGTGTTTTACTGAAGAAGGATATTTTGACTGTCATTTTGGCCATTTAGAATATTCTCATATACCACTATTTATTCTTTGTATTAGCCATAGGGCAGACAGTTATTACATTGCATAGAAACTGACCTAAGTATGTGGACATATTAGATTCACCAAATGTTAGACCATCTAGTACAATGGGGAGAATCCTGAATGATCAAAAGTTATCCTCATAATTTTCTCATGCATTTTCTAAGAAACAACATAAATTATCAGTCTTTTACCAAATTCAAAATGAATTTTACTGAAAAGAATGACTTCAAATAAAATTCATTTCACCTAAAACTAAACATGATAGGGAATTCTCTGGTGGTCCAGTGGTTAGGATTCTGCCCTTTCACTGTGCGGCCAGAGGGGAAAAAACAAAAAACAAAAAGCCTGCACATGATAAAATTAGTGATATACTTTTCATTTTTAAAAAATCGCATCTCTTTTTATAGCATGGAAAACTTTAAATATTGACTTAAGAAAGCTTAGGGACAGTGGAGCCCCGAGGTGACTGCTGGTCCCGCTCTGCTGCCACAGGGGGTGTATTCCAGGGCCAAAGCGCCGTGGCATGGGAGACCTCCAGGTGACCAAAGCCACATAACGTCAATAGCTCATTCATCCATCCATGCCAGATGGGTCGTGGGGAAGGTGATTGCGACAGCAATTCAAATACCTGCTAAAGTGAGAGTAACCAGGCTTGTTCTGGATCCCTACTTGTTAAAGCATGTTAATAAGGGAAAACCTACCTTACGATGCTCTTCAGCAGTGCACAGCTGGGAATATGTGCTTCTCACAGCTTTACCTGTCCCACGGACACAGCACATGAAACATGAACTGGCTGTGATCATTTTCAAAGTTGGACAAGTCATAGATCCGGTGACCGGGAAACCCTGAGCAGGAACTCCCTACCTTGAGAGTCCAGTCAATTCGGAAACCACTCGCTATCTCTTCAACACAGTGAAGGTAGATTGGAAGGCAGAGCCAAAAGGAAAGCTTCCTAAATTTGTTTTATGGAAAAAATTTTCTAACTTTCGTCACAAACTGTCCAATTTATCTTCTGGTATTTATGACATAGCTAAAAGTAAATGAAGTAAAGGCCTTGTTACAATTTTCCATAAAGATTTATGGTCATTTTTCAAATTTCTTTCTCGGTGAACATACTTTCCTCTTACACTAAGTGTGCCTAGCAATCCACTGCATTATTTTATAAGTTCACTGTTTTAGAAGGTGTATTATTTTTTATTCAAAGGAATCTTGAATTTATCTTAGAACATTTATTTTGGGAGAAGAAAACCTACCTTTTGATATCATAAACAGGTAAGGCCACATTAAGTGAATATTTATTTTTGAGGGTATATATTCAAAATTAATTTAAATTTTTCTCTGATTTAACCAGTTCTAAATGGAAATATTTCACATGCTTGGTTCAGACTTTATCAGGTTGAAGTCTGTATTAATAAGAATGTTGACACATAGAAAATAAAACTTAAAAATTCAAAAAAAGGAAAACAGAAATAATGAAGTACAAAACAAAACTTTCAGTTGATAAAAGAAAAACACTTATTAACTAAAAACCAAAGAATGAAATCTTTTTGACAAAATTTAGATATGCAGGGGCTTCCCTGGTGGCGCAGTGGTTGAGAGTCCGCCTGCCAATGCAGGACACACGGGTTCGAGCCCTGGTCTGGGAAGATCCCACATGCCACGGAGCAGCTGGCCCCGTGAGCCACAGTTACTGAGCCTGCGCGTCTGGAGCCTATGCTCCGCAACAAGAGAGGCCGCGATAGTGAGAGGCCCGCGCACCGCGATGAGGAGTCGCCCCCACTTGCCACAACTAGAGAAAGCCCTCGCACAGAAACGAAGACCCAACGCAGCCATAAATAAATAAATAATTAATTAAAAAAAAAAAAATTTAGATATGCAAAATTAGAAATGGGAAAATTTGATTTGGTAGCAATTATGGCATAAAAAGAAATTATAGGGAATTTTCTGGTGGTCCAGTGGTTAGGACTGCACGCTTTCATTGCCAAGGGCCTGGGTTCAATCCCTGCTCGGGGAACTAAGATCCCACGTGCAGCACAGCCAAAAGAAAATAGAAAAGAAATTACAGCGGCAAACTCTTCAATGGTAAAATTAGATATGGGCAAAATGTGACCAAATCTTCAAAACAAAGAATTGATTCTGATCAAATTAATTGATTTCAGAGAAATAAAAATAAAATGAAAAACATTGAAAATGACTTAACTGCTCTCCATATAGAATTAAGCAAAGATTTAAATTTACTTTATATTTAGCTATAGAAAAAAAGGATAATTCATCAGAGTATCATTCTATTAAAATATTTTATTGATAAAAATGTGGTAAAAATTTACTAATCTCAAAACAGCCTCATAAAAAGTACTCAATTTTATATTAGATGTGTGTGGGGGGGAAGGGATGAATGGGTTTGAAAATATTATTTTTATTTTTTAATTTTTTCCTTTTGTCTTTATTTCCTGATGACAGTTTTGTGGAATAAGTTCAAAATTTTATTTCCTACCACAATTCAGATGTACAGGGAAAAAAACAGAAGTTTTTTTTTGTTTTTGTTTTCCTCTCACACTAGACCTCTTATTCAGTGGAAATACAGCATTCTAGTCCATCTTGACATTCTGGGATTCTTTGATTTTGTTTTTCCAAAACAAGATTTTATTCATGGCTACATAATAAGTTATCATAAGGCTGTACCATAATGCATTTGTTACCCCACTGATTTACAGTTAAGTTTGGCCAATTACCCACCGATAAAATAACCTCGTAGGGTACAACACAAGTGTTTTTTCAACCTAAAACTATTCTGATCTTCCTCTTATTTAGTGGGACAGAAAATTATTAAATATCTAATCCAGTTTAAGCTTTGTCTACCCCAATAATTGAAATGATCCATTTAGTCCCCCGAGAATGAAAACCATGCCTGTGGAATATTTAAAGTAGAAAAAGAAAACTGTTATTGGAACTAAGGTAATCATCTTTAGATATTTAAAGGACTGTTATATGGAGGCCTGATTATATTTATCCTATGTAAACAAAGAGTGGGACTGGGATAAATAAAATCATGGAAAGGGAAATTCTACTCTGTTTAAGAAAGAATTGTCTGATATTTGGAGCTGTCCACGATTGAATGATTGCTCATGAGAGATGAGATTTACATCATCAGGAATATTCAAGCTGAGGTTCAAGGGTGTTATAAGAGAAGTCAAGCTTTGGTTGAGATCAGATATCCAAGATCAGTCACAGGGAACTTGTTACATGTGGTTTAAGCAGGACCAATGTTTGCAGCTTCAATGTTAGTCTTATAATAATGTCACTTTCTTTTTTTAAAAAATAAATTTATTTATTTATCTTTGGCTGCGTTGAGTGTTCGTTGCTGCACATGGGCTTTCTCTAGTTGCGGCGAGCAGGGGCTACTCTTCGTTGCAGTGCGCGGTCTTCTCATTGCAGTGGCTTCTCTTTGTTTCGGTGCACGGGCTCTAGGTACGCGGGCTTCAGTAGTTGTGGCTCTCGGGCTCTAGGGCGCAGGCTCAGTAGTTGTGGCGCACGGGCTTAGTTGCTCTGCGGCATGTGGGATCTTCCCAGACCAGGGCTCGAACCCATGTCCCCTGCATTGGCAGGTAGATTGTTAAGCACTGTGCCACCGGGGAAGTCCCAATGTCACTTTCAATTGCTAGCATTCCATTAACATTAGTTGAATTGGAAAGAGAGGAACAGGGTTTCAGCACAAGTACACCCTTGGAAGTATGTTTTGCAGGAGAAAATCATCCATCATGTCTGTTAATACAAAAAAAAAAAAAAAAAACGATTAACAAGACCACCGGTCTGATAATCTTAAAAATTTCTTCAGTTCTTGAGAATCTAAGATTCTGCATCTGGGAAAGCTGGTTTAGCTTCAGTCAGGAGAAATGGCTGGAGACAGCTGGCAGAGGTTTAGGAAAGAAGGAGCTGGTGTCTGAAGTGAGGAGTGATTTGGCCACATTAGAGTTCTCAAGAGGCAATGTGGGAATGGGGTTAATAAACAAACAAACCAAGGTAGAGATAGAAGGTGGAGTTTGGTCACCAGGAAGAAAGCCAGAGACTAACTTTTGGAAGTAGTGTTCAATGAAACCACGACCCCTCCTGGTTGTCTTGACCCAGCCAGCCTTTCCAAGTGTCATTCCCACCCTCTCCCTGTCAACACCAAACTGTTTGCAATTCCTTGAACACAGGGAACCCTCTCACTGTACATGCTGTCCCCTCTGCCTGGAACACTGCTCCCTCCCTTATCTCCCTGGGGTCCACCAGTCTTTCCTCCAGACAGAGCTCACACATCAGCTTCTCTGTGGAGTCTTCCCAGACCTCTCCAGGCAGGGGTAGGAACTTGGTTCTCTGTGTTCCAGTAGCATCCTCCACATAAGGATTACATTAATATAAATATTCTTAAGGTGTCTGCCTCTCTCACTGGACCATGAGCCCCTCAAAGGTAGGAGCCATGTTCTATTGATTCTTTTGTTCACCAGAGTTTAAATTGTGCCAAGTACATATTTATGCCTCAATAGATATTTGACAAATGAATAAATGAATGAGTGAATTAGTCCCTGGTGGTGCAGCGGTTAAGAATCCGCTTGCCAACGCAAGGGACACAGTTTCGATGCCTGGTCCAGGAAGATCCCACATGCCGTGGAGCAAATAAGCCCGAGCACCACAACTACTGAAGCCTGCGTGCCTAGAGCCCGTGCTCCACGAGAGAAGTCACCGCAATGAGAAGCCCGCGCACCGCAATAGAGTAGCCCCCGCTCGCCGCAACTAGAGAAAGCCCACGCGCAGCAACAAAGACCCAACGCAGCCAAAAAATTTAAAAAAACAAGAAAACAACTTTGTAGTTTCCAAGGAAACCAGAGCCTGTTCAATTTGGCAGGCCGGATCTGATGTTGCCACCTTTACATTCAACACTTCTTTGTTTTGATCCTATTAAAACATTTGAATTTCATTTAAATTTCACCTACATGTCAGCATTCCCTCCAATCCTGTAACTCTTATCTTTTCCTTTGTTTAGTGAGACACCCCATAGTTTCTCCAGTGTGCTGTCCCTCTTGTTTCAACATGTGTGTTCGAGTACAGGTTTGTCCCTGATGGTCTTTGGCTGATTGGGCTAAAACAATTGCCGTCGAGGTATGGCTAAGCTCTTCGCTGCCACGAACCAGGACCTCGACTCAGTAACTATATGCACATCTGAGACCCCTTGAGTTTCCCCTGCTGAGGCCTCTCTGTTCTCGATTGTGTGGCTTTTGTGCTGAAACTGGACTTTTATTATCTCTTTGGCCTTCAGAGTCTTGCTGGTTTCTTGAGTAAGTAGGCAGGGCACCTAATCCTTGGGGTTAGGGACTAAAACTCTTCTAAGTGTTATTTTCATTTTTGACCAACTATCAGCCAACTTCTCATGGGTTGCCTGCTAATAAACTTGCACTACTTCCTGACATAGCTTCATAGTAGATGGTTTGTAATTGTACTGGCTACTCTGAAGAACTTTGACGTAAACAAGATTGTTCATTCTAGAGACACCTTAGAATGAAAAAGAGAAAGGAAAAACAACCCTCTCTTGGGACTTCCCTGGTGGCGCAGTAGTTAAGACTCTGTGCTCCCAATGCAGGGGGCCCGGGTTCGATCCCTGGTCAGGGAACTGGATCCCGCATGCAGCAACTAAGACCTGGCCCAGCCCAATAAATAAATAAATATTTAAAAACCCTCAAAAATCTCTTGAGGGGATTGTCTATCTTATTTGTGTGAAAGATCATTTAGTTTAAAGAAAAACTCCCTCCCTCCTCAAACATCCTTAACTTCCATTCTGAGGGGATTAATAAATATTGGCTGTTTTATTCTGTGACTTGATAAAATTGTCAAGAGTCTGAGTTACTATTTAAACCAGTTAAAAGGACTCATGTGTGTGTGTGTGTGTGTGTATGTGTGTGTGTATGTGTTTTGAAATGGGTTTTTGTAAATCTAAGTATTTTTCCTCTCCTTGCAGCAGGAAGATTATTAGGCTTTCTCCAATGATAGTTTTATATTTGTCTATTTCTCCAATGATGGTTTTATATTTGTCTAAAGCTGGTTCCCTTTCACTTTTTTTCCTTCTGTCTCTTCCCTCTTCCCCCCTCTCTTGAGAAATCTTAAAGGTGAATTGACCAGAAAAAAATAATTTTGCTGGGACTTCCCTAGTGGCCCAGTGGTAAATAATCCACCTTCCAATGCAGGGTACACAGGTTCGATCCCTGGTCGGGGAACTAAGATGCCACATGCCACAGGGCAACTAAGCCTGCGCACCACAACTATTGAGCTCGCACACCTCAACAAGAGAGCCCGTGTGCCCAAAACTACAGAGCCCATGTGCTCTGGACCCCGAACACTCCTGAGTTTGTATCCAGTAAGTCAGAAGAATGAGTGGCCTGAGGACCTTTGAACTTGCATCTGGTGTCTGAAGTGCAGGCAGTCTTGTTAGGGCTTGTGCTTTTAACCCGCGGAGTCTAACACTAATTCTGAGTGGTTCATCTGAATTGTATTTCAGTACACAAGGTAGATACCTAACAAGGAAATTCCTGGGCCACATGATTTCTATTCATTTTGTTTGGGGTTTTCCCTAACAGAAAAGATTTTGATAAGATAAACTTATCAAGTCATATTTGATAAATATTCCAAACATTCTTTTTCTCTTCAGAGACTCCAGAAATAAACTATTCCAACCCTCATTTTTTCAGATGATGGAAACAAGGCCAGGAAAGTTAAAAATATAAAAGCAAATGGGAGTTCCCTGGTGGCCTAATGGTTAGGATTCTGGGCTTTCCTTGTCACTGCCCGGGGTCAGTCACTGGTTGGAGAACTGTAAGCCGTGTGGTGCAGCCAAAATATAGAAATAAACTGCATTAAAAAAAATATATATATATATGCAGAGCTGTGCTTTTGATTGGTAGTTCAGAACCCACTACTTTTAGGGGATTCCCTGCCTGTCCAGTGGTTAGGACTTGTTTCTTTCACTGCCAGGGCCTGGGTTCAGTCCCTGGTCGGGGAACTAAGATCTCACAAGCCACATGCTTTGGCCAAAAAAAAAAAAAAAAAAAAAAAGAACCCAATGCTTTTACTGATACTGTTTGAAAAATAGTAAACAATACTAAACTTAAATAAATGTAATCAGAAATAGACATATTTAAAAAAATTTTGCCAGGTATTTCAACTCTTCTATTGACAGACAAGAAAAGTAGGACATAACAGAATAAAGTTTCCAGTTTACAATGGTAAACTTAGGTCTATATTTAGAAAACTTTATGAAAAGCCATATTAATGTAAATAATAAAAAATACAAAAAGAGAGATGTTTAAAATGTGATGTGTGTGTGTGAGGGAGAGAGAGAGAGAGGTGGGTTGGTTTGGGACATTCCAAATCTGTGATTACAGAGTGAATTTCTCATAGATTTCTGTCTTTGATCTTCATACACAGCATACAGCATGTATGAAGGATCCAGTGGATCCAAAAATATTTGCAAGCCAAACAAAAGAAAAAGGACTAGTACTTAGAATATATAAAGACTATAAAGACCACAGTTCAGTCATAAAAAATAAAGAACTAGGGAGTTCTCTCGTGGTCCAGTGGTTAGGACTTTGCACCTTCACTGCCATGGCCCAAGTTCAATCCCTGGTTGCAGGACTGAGATCCTGCAAGCCACGTGGCATGGCAAAAAATAATAATAATAATAAATTAAATTAGAATGTGTCATAAAAGACATCATGATATTGTGATTTATAATACTAAATACATATTTGTCTCTTTCTGACACATGATTCCCAAAACCCTTATAATATCCTAAGTGATTAGAGTAATAGGGGCATCTTTTGTTATAATAATTACTATTTTGTCCTCAGTTTCTGAAATAGCTTTAGAACAATAAAGGTGAAATGTGTATCTTTTGTTATTCATAAAAACTCCCTTTTACCCACCTGTGTGAATAGGTGATTTTTTTTTGGAAAGCCCCTAGATAACCACGTGATGGGAGCTGGTTGTCAGGGGAAACAACCATGTGATTAGAGGGTTGGAACTTTTGCCCACCGCCTGATCTCCAAGGAGGAGAGAGGGGCTGGAGGTTGAATTTATCATAAATGATTGATAATTTAATCCATCATGCCTACAAGAGAAGGCCTCCATGAAAACACAAAAGGACAAGGTTTGGGGAGCTTCTGGGTTGGTGAAAACATAGAGACACTGGGAGAGTGATACATTCAGAGAGGGCATGGAAGCTCTGTGCCCCTTCCCTCATACATTGTCCTACACATCTCTTCTATCTGGTTTTCCTGAGCTGTATCCTTCTATAATAAACTGGTGATCTAGTAAGTAAACTGTTATCCTGAGTTCTGTGAGCTGCCCTAGCAAATTAATGGAACCTGAAGAGGGAGTTGTGGGAAACTCTGATTTACAGCCGGTTGGTCAGAAGAGCAGGTAAAGACCTGGACTTGTAGTTGGCATCTGAAGTGGAGGAGGCGGGGTCAGTCCTGTGGGTCTGAACCCTTAACCTGTGGATTTGAAGCTACCTCCAGGTAGACAGTGTCAGAATTGAGTTAAATTGTAGGATACCCATCTGGTGTCAGGAGGATCTGAGGATTGCTTGGTGTTGAGGAAAAACTCACACACCTCTGGTCACAGAAGTGCTGTGAATGTAAGTAAAAGAGGAAACAGAGTTTTGTTTCATTAGGCTTGGTGTCAGAACTGTTGTGAAGTGGAGTGTTTAAATGTGAGTGTATTAGTACTAGAGCAGAGGAAAAACACAAGGAGCATTTTCCCTGTAAACACGCATAGACATTTCACCGAAACAGGTGAAATATGCAGATGGCAAATAATCACATGAAAAGTTGTATGACATCACTAATCTTTAGGAAATGCAAATTAAAAACACAATGAGATATCACTACACACCTATCAGAATGGCCAAAATAAAAAATAGTGATAATATCAAATACTGGTGAGGATTCAGAAAAAGTACATCATCAGACAGTGTTGGTGAGAATATAAAATGGTACAGCCACCCTGAAAACATTTTGGCAGTTTTTTATAAAACAAAACATACAAGTACTGTTCAACCCAGCAATTACACTTTTGGGCATTTATTCTAAAGAAATGAACATTTATGTTCGTACGAAAACCTGTACATGGATGTTCATAGCAGCTTTACTTGTGATAGCCCCAAACTGGAAACTGCTCAGATGTACTTCAACAGCTGAATGGTTTAAACAAATTGTCATCCATTCATATCATGGGATACCATGCAAAAATAAAAAGGAATAAGCTACTGCTACACGCCACAGCCTGTGGATGGAACTCCAGAGAATTATACTGAGTGAAAAATAACCAACCTCAAAAGGTTACAGACAGAGTTATTCCTTTATGTAATATTTTGAAATGATAAAATTTAGAGATGGAGAACAGCATAGTGAGTTGGGGGTCAGGGATTAGCACAAGGTGCCGGAACTCTTTACCATGGTGGTGGGTACACCACCAGTACCTGTCCATGGCCCGTTAGGAACCAGGCCGCACAGGAGGAGGTGAGAAGCGAGTGATTGGGCGAAGCTTGATCTGTATTTACAGCCGCTCCCCATCGCTCGCGTTACCGCCTGAGTTCCGCCTCCTGCCAGATCAGTGGCAGCATTAGATTCTCATAGGAGTGTGAATCCTACTGTGAATTCAGCATGCAAGGGATCTAGGTTGTGTGCTCCTTATGAGAACCTAATGCCTGATGATCTGAGGTGGAGCTGAGGCAGTGATGCCAGTGCTGGGGAGCGGCTGCAAATACAGATTATCATTAGCAGAGAGGTTTGACTGCACAGAGACCATAATAAATCAACTGCTTGCAGACTCATATCAAAACCCTATCAGTGAGTGGCAAGTGACAATTAAGATGCATCTGGTGGCAGGCTTTATAGTGACAAGTGAGTTGATGTACTTCAATTGTACAGCTGCATCTGGTGGCAGGCTTTAAGTCAGAATCCGACACTTATTTTAGTCTATGCATGGCCCGCCCATTATTTTACTTACCACTTCTGTCTGCGCGTCTTTCCCCAGCTGTGCACTTGTCTCAGTCACAGTTGTGGTAAGCCCACAAGCTCACCCTAGCCAAAATGAGTAAAAAACAAACCGCTGGAGAGCCTCTTCGGAAAGGGGGAAAGACCCAATGATGAGACAGCAGAAGACTCTAAGACTGCCAACAAAAAGAAAGCTGCATTTAGGGGGCTTCCCTGGTGGCACAGTGGTTAAGAATCCGCCTGCCAATGCAGGGAACACGGGTTTGAGCTCTGGTCTGGGAAGATCCCACATGCCGTGGAGCAACCAATCCCGAGCACCGCAACTACTGAGCCTGCGCTCTAGAGCCCATGAGCCACAACTACTGAAGCCTGTGTGCCTGGAGCCCGTGCTCTGCAAGAGAAGCCACCGCAATGAGAAGCCCGCGCACCACAACGAAGAGTAAACCCTGCTAACAGCAACTAGAGAAAGCCCGCGCGCAGCAACAAAGGACCCAATGCAGCCAAAACTAAATAAATAAAATCTAAAGAAAGAAAGAAAGCTGCATTTAAAGGAAAATACCAAGAGTCCTACTTAAATTACAGGTTCATTGCAACAGGTGATTCACATCCTCCAAGCCTGCTTTGTATAACATGTGGTCACTGGCCATCCAACGAAGCCATGGAACCTTCAAAACTGCTTCACCACATGGAGACCAATCACCCTACATTAAAAGACAAGTCTTTGGAGTTTTTCAAAAGAAAAAGCTGTGAACACGAAGGACAGAAGCAATTATTGAAGGCCACCACTTCATGAAATGTGTCTGCACTGAGAGCATCATTCTTGGTGGCCAACTGCATTGCTAAAGCTAAGAAGCCCTTTACTATTGGTTGAAGAGTTAATCCTGCCTGCTGCTAAGGACATTTGTCATGAACCTTTAGGAGAGGCTGCAGTTCAAAAGGTGGCATGCATTCCTCTTTCGGCTACCTCCATAACTGGATGAATTGATGAAATAGCAGAGGATATTGAGGCACAATTGTTAGGATTACTGAATCACCATGGTACACAATCCAGGTTGACAAGTCTACCGATGTTGACAACAAGGCAACAACGCTTGTTTCTTTTTGATATATTTTTCAGGAGGATGTGCATGAGGATATGTTATGTGCACTTTTGTTGTGAACCAACACCACAGCTGCAGAACTATTCAAGTCTTTGAATGAGCATGTATCAGGAAAACTGAATTGGTCATTTTGTGTTGGTTATATGCACGGACAGAGCGGCTGCCACGACTGGACGACTTTCTGGTTTCACTACTCGCGTCAAAGAGGTTGCTTCAGAATGTGAGTCTACGCACTTTGTCATCCACAGAGAAATGCTGGCTAGCTGAAATATGTCACCTGAACTTAACAACGTTTTGCAGGATGTGATTAAAATGATCAACCCCATTAAAGTACACGCCCTTAGCTCACGTCTGTTTGCGCAGCTCTGTGAGGAGATGGACGCAGAGCACACACGTCTTCTCTTATACACAGAAGTGAGATGGCTTTCTAAAGGTAGGTCACTAGCCAGAGTTTTTGAGTTGTGAGCTCCAGAGATTTCTTTCAAAAAAACAGTCACCACTGGCAGCAAATTTCAGTGACACAGAATGGGTGGCAAAACTTGCTTACTTGTGTGACATATTCAAGCTTTCAACGAACTCAATCTGTCACTTCAGGGGAGAACAACAACTGTGTTCAAGTCTGCAGATAAAGTGGCTGCATTCAAAGCCAAACTGGAATTATGGGGGCGATGAGTGAACACTGGGAATTTTGACATGTTTCAAACATTGGCAGAGATTTTGAAAGAGACTGAGCCAGGGCCTTCTTTCTCCCAGCTGGTGCATGATCCCCTATCTCAGCTTTCAAAACAGTTTGAGCATTACTCCCCAACCACCAAAGACCCCCGAACTGGGAAGGAATGGACCCAGGACCCATTTGTGTATAAGCCAGGTGAATCGACTTTGTCCGTGCTAGAAGAGTATCAACTGTTTGAGATCGCAAATGACAGTGGACTTAAAAGTATGTTTGAGACAACTTCAAATCTCCATACGTTCTGGATTAAAGTCATGGAGGAATATCCAGAGATTGCCACAAAAGCACTGAAAAGCCTGCTTCCATTTCCAACATCCTATCCTTGTGAAGCAGGGTTTTCTGTAGTGACAGCAACCAAAACGAGATTATGGAGTAGGGTGGACATAAGCAACACACTTCAAGTGTCACTGTCTCCCATCCTCCCCAGATGGGACCATCTCGTTGCCGGAAAACAAGCTCAGGGCTCCCACTGGATTCTGCAATATGGTGAGCTGTGTAATTATTTCATTATATATTACAATGTAATAACAACAGAAATAAAATGCACAATAAATGTGATGTGCTTGAATCATCCCGAAACCATCCCCCCACCCCGATCCATGGAAAAATTGTCTTCCACGAAACCAGTCCCTGGTGCCAAAAAAGTTGGGAACTGCTGATGTACACAGAATAAAACTGAGGAAGTGTGAAGATCTGTGGATTGTATTCATGTCAATTTCCTGGTTCTGATATATATTGTAGTTTTGCAAAATGTTGCCATTGGAGGAAAATGGGTGAAATGTACATGGGATCCTTCTATGTTATTTCTTTTTTTTTTTTTTTTTGCGGTACAGGGGCCTCTCACTGTTGTGGCCTCTCCCGTTGCGGAGCACAGGCTCCGCACATGCAGGCTCAGTCCATGGCTCACAGGCCCAGCCGCCCTGCGGCATGTGGGATCTTCCCGGACTGGGGCACAAACCCGTGTCCCCTGCATCGGCAGGCGGACTCTCAACCACTGCACCACCAGGGAAGCCCCTATGTTATTTCTTACAATTGCATGTGACTCTAAAATTATCTCAATAAAAATTCAAATAAAGAAAAATAGTTTGATGGAATTGCTTTTACAATTCTCATGGTGAAACAGGACATGAATCAAAAAAAACCTACTACTCTTATGTGGCAAATAAATAAATTTATCTTATACATTCAGCTTTTCAGCTTTCAATTCTTTACACGATTTTGGACATTCAATCACCTGGGCTCAGAGCTGTGATTATGGGAAAATTTACAAAATACCCTAGAACATTCTCTGTTAGAGAGATCAAGAAGTCACTGAAGAAACTTTCCCAGTATAGGTAAAGAAGAGTGAAGACTGAAAAGGGTGGAAAGACGTGAGTAATTTTCAAAAATTAAAAACAAATTTTTTTTTGGATCAATTTAGATGTTTGCTCGTGGGCCACTGTGAAACTGATCATACACTGCACTGAGTGATTATAAATCACACTGATTAAAAAAAGTTATCAAAGTGAGATAGTATTTGAAGTTATGAGTATACCTCATCTGTAGATGAAGTCACTAAGCAAGGGATCTGTAGTAAGAAGAGAAGAGAACCAAGGAGAAAATTCTGGAGAATAACAGAGTTTAAAGAGAGGACCTACCAGAAGATCTTAGTGGCAAAATTCAAGAATGGTGGTACCACTCTAAAGTTTGTATGTCTATTTTTAGAGAGTGGGAGTGGGTTAGCGGTAGAGTGAAGAGGACTTTTTTTACTCTATATTCTTCTGTTTGTCTGGATGTTTAGGGTGAAACTGTAGTCATTTATTACTTGTGTACTTTGATACTGCTTTAAAGTAAAAATAAGAATATAGTACAAAATAAAATTAAAAAGCTTCACAAGTAATAGACAGTGTAAGGATATTGGTTCCTAGACCCAGAAGGAAGAGTGGTTAGACTCAGATTCTGTGCTGGGCTTATCAGGCTGCTTGCCAAACAAGAGGCCACAATGAAGTGTTTGTTAACAGAATGATGTTTGGCAGCTTCCTGAGGAAGAGTGCAGAGGCAGCCTTGGTCCCTGCTGTGGCCCACGGAGAGGCATGTGGTCTTCCTGGAGTACCTTGTTGGAAAGTGATATATGGTCTATTGTCTCATCAAACTTGAGAGTCACTAGCTGCTTTTATAAATTTGTGGGAAAGGTCATCCATCCCTTGCAGAAGAGACCTAGGATGTACATTAAAGGATTCAGAAGTGCTGGGCCAGAAGACGAAGTACTTAGGAGTAAAAACAGCATTCTGGACAGTCAGTGTTTTCAATAGAAAATTGACAGTGGAAAGGAAGAATGATATGGTATGTAGATGCTTAGCTGCATAGAATCTGGTTTCCTGAATGACATCTTTGGACAATAAAAACTAGTATCTTGTCTAGGGATAGAGTGCTTCCCTAAAGGGCTAGGGGAAAACAGACTTTTTTCCAGAAATATGGCAAATTGATCAAGAGGACTTTGTTGAAGGAGGGGGGAAAACTCCAGATAACACTAAATCTATATATGACAGAAGGCACTTGAAATCACATAGAATATCAATGAACAGAAATCTGAAGACTTAAAGTTATCATGAGGTGGTATTTGAAGCTACGAGTATAGATGAGATCACTCTATTCTCTTCTTGGCTACTTCCTGCCAATTACTGTGCAATTGCCTGGCTGCTTTTTGAAGGTTTCAGGTTTGAGGTCTTCCATAGTCAGTAAGGCCAAAGCTCAGCAAATGGAGATGGGAATAAAGGGGGCTGGCAGGCCTCCCAAAAAGCCCACAGGGTGGCGGTACTTTAGTATGCCCACCACAGACCAAGGTCTGGTTCTCAGATCTCTAGGTACTGATTCTGCCACTGTAAACACAAAATATGCCACTGCAAAAACCAAAATGCCAATTTATTAATGTACAATTTTGGGGACAAGGGACGTTTCCTTTCCAGTGTCCTGAACATTTATGGCTGCCATGAAGGATAACACCTTCCCCATATGAGGGTAACCATGAAGCTGAATTATTATTATTTTTACAAATATTTATTTATTTGGCTGCGCTGGGTCTTAGTTGAGGCATGCAGGATCTTTTTTTTTTTTTTTTTTTTTTTGCGGTACACAGGCCTCTCACTGTTGTGGCCTCTCCCGTTGTGGAGCACAGGCTGCGGACGCGCAGGCTCAGCGGCCATGGCTCACGGGCCCAGCTACTCCGCGGCATGTGGGATCTTCCCGGACCGGGGCACAAACCCGTGTCCCCTGCATCGGCAGGCAGACTCTCAACCACTGCGCCACCAGGGAAGCCCCTCATGCAGGATCTTTTAAGTTGTGGAATGCGGGATCATTATTTGCAGCATGTGAACTCTTAGCTGCAGCATGTGAGATCTAGTTCCCTGACCAGGGATCGAACCCAGGCCCCCTGCATTGGGAGCATGGAGTCTTAGCCACTAGACCACCACCAGTGAAGTCCCCTGAATTATTATTTTTTTGTTAATTTATTCTTTACTGAAGTATAGTTGAATTACAATATTGTGTTAATTATTGCTATACAGCAAAATGACTCAGTTATACATATATACATTCTTTTTTGTATTCTTTTCTTTTTTTAATTGCAGTGTAGCTGATGTACAATGTTGTGTCCATCTCCGCTGTACAGCAAAGTGACTCAGTTATACACATATATACATTCTTTTTTTATATTCTTTTCCATTATGGTTTATCACAGGATACTGAATATATTTCCCTGTGCTATACGTTAGGACCTTGTTGTTTATCCGTTCTATATATACCAGTTTGCATCTGCTAACCCCAAACTCCCACTCCTACCTTCTCCCACTCCCCTCCCCCTTGGCAACCACCAGTCTATTCAAATGTCCCTGATTTTGTTTCTGTTTCATAGGTAGGTTCATTTGTGTCATATTTTAGATTCCACATATGTGATATCATATGGTATATGTCTTTCTGACTTACTTCACTTAGTATGATAATCTCTAGTTGCATCCATGTTGCTGCAAATGGCATTATTCATTCTTTTTTATGGCTGAGTAGCATTCCACTGTATATATGTGCCACATCTTCTTTATCTATTCATCTGTTGATGGACATTTAGGTTGTTTCCATGTCTTGGCTATTGTGAATAGTGCTGCTATGAACATAGGGGTGCATGCATCTTTTTGAATTATAGTTTCGTCTGGATATATGCCCAGGAGTGGGATTGCTGGATCATACAGTAGTTCTGTTTTTAGTTTTCTGAGGAACCTCCATACTATTTTCCACAGTGGCTGCACCAACTTACATTCCCACCAACAGTGTAGGAGGGTTCCCTTTTCTATGAGGCTGAATTATTCACCAAAGGGTAATTGACCCAGAATAGATACCCCCAAAAAGGTGAACATTAATCTTGAGGATGCAAAACAGTAAAGTCTGGTTATTTCCAACCCTACAAAAGAGAACCTCTTTCTTATGATAAAAATAGCCATATTTACTAAGTTAGGAATTTCAAACTGGAGAGCGCTAGATAATCACTGCGATGTTATTTTTACAGTATATCTATTCAGTAGAATATTAGGTAGCCATTACAATTTTAGTTATGAAGATTATGCAGCAGCATAGGAAATATGTATGGCATAATAGCTGATGAAAAAAGTAGGATATGCAATTTCACTGTTTAAAAGCAAACACAGAAGGGCTGACATGAAACACATCAAAATGCTCAGAGTGGTTATATTTGGAAGATTGTCTTAGGGGTGATTTCTTTCTTTGCTTTTCAAATTGAATAAGATATTTTCCCCCCTGCAGTGGAAGCGCCGAGTCTTAACCATTGGACCACCAGGGAAATCCCTGAATAAGATGATTTTAAATGATTTTTAAAAAATTACAGCTGGATTATATGTAGTGACTACTACTTTTTTCTTTCCACTTCTCCCAAGAATTTGCAGGTGGTCACTAAATAATCATCCAGCCTCAGGTCACTTCCTTTCTTTCATTTTTTTTTTTCTGACAGAATTACGTTAGCAAAATGCTATCGACACAGTATATCCTGATTCTAGCATTTGATATATCTTTGCTCTTGATCAAGGTTCTTTGGGTTACAGTAACAAAAATGTACTCAGATTTGCTCAGGTAAAATGTGAATCTTGGGGAACAGGAGCATTGTGTATAACCCAAGGGAAGAAGTTCAGCTGAGGAGAGAAGTCAGTGACGGGTATGTCATGAAGAACCAAGGCAGATACCATCTTCATCTTGTCAGGACCACATGGCCTTTGGTCTCTGGTTCTTTCTATACATCTGCTCATTCTTTCTCTCTCTCCCCCTTCACACTCAAAACTTATGTTCTCAGTTTCTATGATCCATATTGTGCAAAAAGGCTGCTCAATCCTCCAGTCAGATTTCCTCCTAGCTCTAGCTCTCTGACCAAATGCTTAGAGACCCAGTATCCTAATTTAAATTCAATTTCAACTCCCAGGAGAGAAAATCCAGTTGATCAGTTTGGGTCAGGTGTCTACCCTGGCTGTGGTTTGGCAATGGAGGTAGGGGTGGAGTCATAGAATATAAATTTGGCTGCAAAGGGGCCACTCTTGGTTGAGGGGAGAGTTCAGAGAAAGCACTCATGGCTTGGCAGACAACTCAAAAGGTATTTACTACCTGGGTTTCTCATGAGTCCTCAGCATCAAGGTGGAGACACAGGAGTTGGTCAAATAGACAAGAAGGTATATCATAACTGGTTATATGATCACACCCACAGGAGATAAATCAGTGACACCCTGCCTAAGGTTTCTGGAGGGAGTGGCTTTCAGATCTTATGAGTAGATCTCTGGTAGCTTCCAGTAAGTCTCTAGGTGGGCTTTGTCCTGATCAACAGTTTTTAATAAAGTCTTGGATTCCCTGGGCCTGGGGAATTTGTGTTTCCACTTTCCTTAATATTCTTAAATCTTCTCTACCTCCACCCCTGTCCACAAACTCTGCTAATGAAAGACTTCTTTTCTATTTTATTTTATTATTTATTTTTTTAAATTGAAGTATAGTTGATTTACAATGTTGTGGTAATTACTGCTGTACAGCAAAGTGATTAAGTTATACATATATATACATTCCTTTTTTTTTTTTTTTTTTTGTGGTACGCGGGCCTCTCACTGTTGTGGCCTCTCCCGTTGTGGAGCACAGGCTCCAGACACGCAGGCTCAGCGGCCATGGCTCATGGGCCCAGCTGCTCCGCGGCACATGGGATCTTCCCGGACCGGGGCACGAACCCGTGTCCCCTGCATCGGCAGGCGGACTCTCAACCACTGCGCCACCAGGGAAGCCCTATACATTCCTTTTTAATATTGTTTTCCATTATGGTTTATCATAGGATATTGAATATAGTTCTCTGTGTTATACAGTAGGACCTTGTTGTTTCTCCATTCTCTGTATAAAAGCTTGCATCTGCTAACCTCATCCTCCCACTGCACTGCTCTCTCAACCCCCTTCCCCTTGGCAACCACCGGTCTTTTCTCTATGCTAGTGACAGACTTCTTAACCAGCTGAGAAAAATAGAAGGAATCAGAACTAATTATCTGTTTATCACCAAACGTATTGATTTACCTACATCTGTACTCATATAATCTTCCTTCCCTCCCATACAACAGATGAATCATCTCTACTCCACCTTGTGCATTGGATCCCATCTTCTCTCACCTACTTAAGAACTTGGCTTGTTCAATTATCCTATTTCTACTCTACATCACCAGTTTTTGTCTTTCTACTGGAGCATTACCATCATTTTACAACTATGGTGTAACACCGAAAAAAAAAAAAAACGAGCCCCCCAAAATAGAGCTATAAGTCATCTAGACTGCTGGTTAGC
This sequence comes from Hyperoodon ampullatus, assembly GCF_949752795.1. Lineage (NCBI taxonomy): Eukaryota > Metazoa > Chordata > Mammalia > Artiodactyla > Ziphiidae > Hyperoodon > Hyperoodon ampullatus. The sequence continues at coordinate 46,346,708 of NC_136914.1, read as the reverse complement.
CATAAAGTTAAACTATGAGCAGACCAAAAAATCTTTTATACTCTGGTCCTCTTGAACAAATACTGTATCCCTTTTGAGAAACGTTTTAGCAATCTTTACAAATAGCTTTCCAAATTTGTTAAACTGTGGTCTTCACCATAGAATAATATGCAATGTACTTGTTCCATTGGCGTCTTCCAGGATTTGAGTCTAGTTATTAGTCTAGAAGCAATGAAATTAGAAGCGATAGGTATGGGTCTTGAGGAGAATCAACATTCCTCTGCAAAACACCTACTTCAGGATAGGTCATTACAGGTTCTTCAGGCAAGGGGAGGCTAATCTCCAGACAGTAGGTGGACTAGATTCCTATTGCTGTTGTAATAAATTACCACAAATCTAGAGGCTTAAAACAACACAGATTTATTATTTTACAGTTCTAGAGTTCTCATTGGGCTAAATAAGGAGGAATGCAGGTCTGGGAGATGCAGCCAAAGGGTTATAGAACACTCACTGTTGACTTTGAATTATTGAAGCAGATGAAGAAGCCGGAACTCATGGAGAAATATAAGAAGACAGAGCTTGTGGAGGAGTCCGAGAAGCTGCCATTTATGGTCACCTTGACGGCAAAGCAGGAGTGTGCACAGAAGTTTGAGATGCCATTGTGTCTGGCTGCCACGACTGCAAAGTGAGAGCTTGTGGTGAGATCTGAGGATCTGGAAACTGCCAGTCTCCTGGAAGAAGCTGCCACAACCTCCTGAGGAGAAAAGCTTCTTTTCTCTGCCTTTCCTATATGCTGTGGGTACCTCTCATTGGCAACTCTAACTTGGAACCATAAAGGGAGGGGAATTCTGGGAAATGTTCTTGGCTTCTCCTCTGCAATGGAGAGATGGTACATGTGGGTGGCAGTAACGCAAAGTTGACAACCAACAACTCAGCATAGTTAGAAAACTTCTGATTTTGAGAAATTAACTGGCAAGTCAAATTGTGCTTAAATGATAAAGGGCATGTACTGAGTCATGAGACTAAGTCTAGAGGTAGGGATAGCTGTAGTGGAAATTGATCTGGTAGCTCAAAAAATGTGAGCAGGACCTGATATCCTGTCTTCCATGTCTCGGTTACTCTTCATTGCTCTTTGATTCCTATCTTCATAGGCATTTTTTGTTGCAAAACAGCTGTCAGTGGTTCCCTCAGCTACATGCTTCTCAGCTTATGATTGACCAGTGGGTAGGACAGAATTTCTTCACTCAGATGTCAAAGAGAATTTCTTTTCTTTTCTTTTTTTTTTTTTTTTTCGGTACGCGGGCCTCTCACTGTTGTGGCCTCTCCCATTGTGGAGCACAGGCTCCGGACGCGCAGGCTCAGTGGCCATGGCTCACGGGCCCAGCCGCTCCCCGGCATGTGGGATCTTCCCGGACCGGGGCATGAACCAGTGTCCCCTGCATCGGCAGGTGGACTCTCAACCACTGCGCCACCAGGGAAGCTCCAAAGAGAATTTCTTGAATGTGATTGGTTGATTTAGGCTCTGTGCCTTTCCCAAACCAAACTATGTGACCAGGGGTGATGAGTTCATTCTGATTAGTCGATTGAGAAGGGAAAACCGATGTTTGGCTCCAACCCCAAATGTCTACTATAGTAGCCAAAACATCAAGGACACGAACAAGTTAAATAAAACAAACCCCTCTTACTATGGCCAGATGGACTGTTGATTATGTGTCACTACTTTTAAAGTGTGACTTTTGAGCAACTGTAATGAGTCTGAGTGCCTGAGAACTCCCAGCCCTGGTGTAAGGAAGTGATTATTCTCAAGTAGCTTGTACCGGATGAGGAATACCAAATAACTCAGAGCCACTGCAATAAAGGAAACGCTCCAAATAGCCCCAGGACAAGAAACACATTCCTAAACTTTTTTTGAGGTTTTCACTGTTTGTTAGTTGAACCTTAATCTGAAAATGCCAACTTTTCAATATTATGGTCTCTTTCAATAATTATTCCCTTGAACTGTAGCTCCTAAAAACTAAGCAGGACAACCATAAAATTAGCAGCTAAAAGAAACTTACAGGTTGATTATGAAAGAAAACCTGATATTATTTGGCTTCAGCCTTGGTCCCTGGGAAAAGAAAGATGTCTGGGGATCCAAGATGCCAGAACTCAGTTCAAGTCAAAATATTGTATTGCAGTGCCTGAGGCAGGATTATGAAAAGGCTCTGGATAAGCCCTAGCTGCAGCAGTTAACCAAAATTTCATCCCAGAGCTTCAGAAAAGGGGAGCGAAAAAAGGAAAAAATACTGAATTTAACGATAATGTTAGTCTTAATCTCTATTGGAAATATTATTAATAATATTAATCCAATTCTTGTTTTATTTTTAATGATCCCTTGCTGTCATCAGAGCATGTTTTTCTTTGTAGAAAATGTCATTCTAGAAAAAATACACTCATGTGACCACATATAAATAACACTTATTTGGAGATTAGCCTCTCGTCAGAAGAAATCAACCATGAGAGGCCTCATGACAAAGGCCTTCTGACTCATCTTCCTGATACCCTCCCATGGTCCACTGTCCATACAATATCCAGAATGATCTGGATTATTTGAATCCAGATTATAATTATCTGCATTATTCCGGCCACTTAAAGTTTAAGTCAGATCATATCCTTCCCCTGCTCAAAATCCTCCCATAGTTTCTCATCACATTTATTTTTCAATTTTTATTTATTTATTTTTTAATTAAAAAGAATTATTTGTTTTATTTATTTATTTTTGGCTGCGTTGGGTCTTTGTTGCTGCATGTGGCCTTTCTCTAGTTGCAGTGCACGGGTTTCTCATTGTCATGGCTTCTCTTGTTGTGGAGCACAGGCTCTAGGCGCAGGCTTTAGTAGTTGTGGCACGTGGGATCAGCAGCTGTGGCTCGTAGGCTCTAGAGTGCAGGCTCAGTAGTTGTGGTGCACAGGTTTAGCTGCTCCGCGGCATGTGGGATCTTCCCAGACCAGGGCTCAAACCCATGTCCCCTGAATTGGCAGGCGGATTCTTAACCACTGTGCCACCAGGGAAGCGCCTCTCCTCATATCTATAATAAAAGCAAAGTGCTAACTGCAGCTTACAAGGTCCTGGGGGACCTGGTTTCTGGATACCTATCAGGTATGATCTATTATGCTTTCTTGCCTTCACTCTATTCAGTCACATTGGCCTCTATCATTCACTGAAAGTGCCAAGAACAGTCCTGTCTTTGCCTTGTAAAGTCTTCCCTGAGCTATGTGTATGGCCTTCTCCCTCATCTCCTTCAGAGCTCTACTCAGAAAGGCACCTCCTTCAAGGGTCTTCTCTGACCGCTATATCTAAAATAGCACATTATCTATCTCTAGCATCTTACCAATTTTTCTTCCTATCACTACTTAAAATTATATTACATTATTACATTATTTCGTCTATTGTTTGTCTCTTCCACTAGAATGTCAGCTCCATGAGATCAGACCTGTCTGCTTTGGTCACTGTCACATTCCCAGCACCAGAAATGTAACTGTGTCATGTGTTGCATGGTTGAATGAGAATAAATCTAACTAGAAATAACCCACTATTTATGTTCTAAGAAGCATCTGGATGAATGAAGACATATTTTGGAGGTAGGATTTAGTGACTGATTGGATATGTGGGGTGAAGGTGCGGGGTGCTATCAAGGATTCCCTGATTTTTGCCAGGAGCACACGGGTGGGTGGAGGTGTCATTTATGGGAAAGAGGAAGACCAAAGAAGCTGATTTGTAGGGAAGGTCAGTTCAGTTTTGGACATCTAAAGCTTGAGATGCCTGTGGGACAACCAAGTGGAGAAGTTAAGCAGGCAGTTGGATATGTAGGTCTGGAGTGAGATAAATTTTTTTATTGTTTGAATCTTTTTTGAGCTAGGTTTTCTTTAATTGACTCTAAAGGCACCCTATTGATATCTCTGTGGTCAAGCATAACTGACTCTATGATAGACTTGCTAAAGTAAAATCTGACACTTTACAGTGATAGTGCCTTTCTCTTCTCTAAGTGAAAAGGGAGCTTCCTGACAACCAAGAATGATGATAGAGAATGTTCACTTTTTGTGCAATTGGTCACTTCACTTAAGATCACAAGCTTCAACAAAAAGCTTAAATCCTACTGAAGGTGTTCTGCAAGTGAGTAAATGGCTGTTTAACATTGTTGCAGAAGAGTCTCAAGTATGTGTACCTTGCATAGGAAATGAATTCTCTCTGCTGTTTCTTCTGGACACTGTATTCTAGGTTGCTGAATGGAATGCATATTCCACTTAAAATTTTTTGAGCATAGATTTGCTTGCTCCATTTGTAGAGTGTATTTATTTATTTTTTATTTTTTGGCCGTGCCACACAGCTTGCAGGATCTCAGTTCTCTGACTAGGGGCTGAACCCAGGCCACGGCAGTGAAAGTCCGGAATCCTAATCACTAGGCTACCAGGGAACTCCTTGTACAGTGCATTTAGCAGATAAACTGTGACTTCTGGACTTAGGTGTGTACATCTTATCCTGGGTAAAAGTGATTCCAGTTTAAAATCTCAAATGAATTCTGCCTTTTATAAGTACTCTAGTTTTTTCTGCAGTTTGGTGTTTTTTTTTTTTTTTTTTGGCTCTATGCGGGCCTCTCACTGTTGTGGCCTCTCCCGTTGCGGAGCACAGGCTCCGGACGCGCAGGCTCAGCGGCCATGGATCACGGGCCCAGTTGCTCCGCGGCATGTGGGATCTTCCCGGACCGGGGCACGAACCCGTGTCCCCTGCATCAGCAGGCGGACTCTCAACCACTGCGCCACCAGGGAAGCCCTTTTCTGCAGTTTTTGCTTCATAAATGCTAAATTCAATGAGCATCTAAAGTTTCAGTGTTATCTGAATCACTGGGAACCTCCTGAAGCATGGAATTTCTGATGTCATGGACACTGAGAGGGGACACGACCTCCCTGCAGTGATTTGGGCCAGTCTAACATAGTGCCAATATACAATCTTCAGCCCCTTAAACAGTAAATTCTTACCTATGACTATGGAATACAAGTTTGGTTCTCCCTCTTAAGGAACTTCACACACCAGCAAGTGGTTTGAGGAAGTGTTTTTATGACAGAGATGAAGTGGGATGGTGGGAAGAGACTTTTAAGTCCCTGGAAGCATACCTAGTTTGCCTGAAAGATCCTAAACCTAACAAGTTGTCATTCAATATTTCAACCAGCAATTAGTCTATTATGTGTGTGTATGTGTACGTGTGTGCATGAAGGAGGAAGGATACATAGAACACATTAACTTTACTCTCGAGGAACTCATGGTCTAGTAAAATTACATATTTAGAAAAACAGAAGTAAAGATAAAGACTGTGAGAATATATGATTAATTCTGCCTCAGGGAGTCTGGGAAGGCTTCACAGAGGTAGGAACATTTAATTGGGGTTTTGAAGGATGAATAGTTTACCAGGCAGATGAAGAACGTGAAAAGAACTACGGTTGAAGTTAAATGGGTTCTCAGAAGAATGTTGGGTGGATGTTGGAGAGCATAGGATGCAGAGATTTGGACCATAATATGCAGGGATATGAGTGATAAGCCATCACACATACTCACATAACACATAATAAAGGTGTTAGCTTTAAAATCATTCCTAGGTTTCCTGGAATTTTTAATATAAACTCCAAGAAAGTCCAGAAGTTACTGGGCTACTTGTGAATTAAAATAAACCTTTTGGGAAAGTCTATTACTAAGAGACAGGCATGTCTAAAGCTGTCTTAAAAGCAAAAGTGGCGGTGGTGGTGGTGGTGCTATGAGTTGGGAGATTGGGAGACATGTGTACACCAATATGTATAAAATGGATAACTAATAAGAACCTGCTGTATAAAAAAATAAATAAAATTTAAAAATTTTTTTAAAAAGCAAAAGAATTTTAAAAAATTTATTTATTTTTGGCTGCGTTGGGTCTTCATTGCTGCACGCGGACTTTCTCTAGTTGCGGGGAGCGAGGGTTACTCTGCTGCGATGCGCGGGCTCCTCATTGCGGTGGCTTCTCTTGTGGAGCATGGGCTCTAGGCGCACGGGCTTCAGTAGTTGTGGCACACGGGCTCAGTAGTTGTGGCTCTTGGGCTCTAGAGCGCAGGCTCAGTAGTTGTGGTGCAGGGGCTTAGTTGCTCCGTGGCATGTGGGATCCTCCCGGAGCAGGGCTCGAACCCGTGTCCCCCGCATTGGCAGGCGATTCGTAACCACTGCGCCACCAGGGAAGTCCCAAAAGAATCATCTTTTGAAGACAGAAGAGATTCAACAGGCACCCCCTTCAGGTGAGTTTCTTCTTAGTTGTCTCTAAGTTGGAATATTTGGTTTGAGCACAATACCCACTTTCTTCTTGGCTACTATTCCTTTTTTTGGGGCGGGGGGGCGTGCCATGCTGCATGAGAGACCTTAGTTCCCCCAACAGGGATCCAACCCCGAGCCCCCTGCAGTGGAAGGGTGGAGTCTTAACCACTGGACCACCAGGGAAGTCCCTTGGCTACTACTTTTGACAGGTGGAGACATACCTTAAGTCACTATCACTTGATTTGCGATACACATTCTTGGCCCTGCCTGTGTGTGACTTACGTAATACGTGAGTTCAGTAAGATTATATTTTTAAGACGTTTCCAGAATTTGACTTGTATTCTTGAGTTTTAATTATTCTGTCATGCAAATTCTGCTAACTTGACTAATTATAAAAAATTAAGTGTTTTCAGTCTTCCTTTGAGATTTTTGGATAGTGTTAATCCAAATTCATCTAATTACATAGTGGAAAACAAATATTTAAACTCTGCAGAGTTCTTTTCGATATTTCACACTAGTCTTCGTTTCCCCAGTGCCTGGGCACACGCTAAACAGGCAAATAATCATTTGTTGACTAAAGAAGTACCTAAAAACTTGATTTTCTTCAAGATGTAATTGCAGGAAGCAGCAAATCCCAAAGCCCGAATAATCCAGTTTCCAGCCAAGGCGCTTGGGATTTCGAGTAGGTCTATTAAAGAACTTGACTGTTACCCTGCACAAAACCCCTAGCCGTGTTTAACAACAGAAAATTCCCCTAACCCACAACACAACAAACTGAGAAACCTCGTAAAGAAGATTCGCAGCATTTAGATATTCTATTTAGTACAAGGGCTAAAAAACCATGAACTTAAGTGAACTCTTGGTTGATCTAACACCCTTCCTAACTCCTAGTATGTTCAAAGAATCATGGTAGGTTTCAGGATCCTCAAATACAGCAAGCAATGCAAAACAATCTCTGTTCCTTAAAATACGCAAGTTACCTGCTTCTTCTGACGAAGAATTTCAGGAGAAAAGCAGGGAAGCAGAAGTCTTACTTGGAAAGCAACTCTTAAAAGAAAAGCAGCCCTAATCGTCAACGGCCTCAACCTGCCCGCCAGGGGTTGGGAAGCGCGGCAGCTGCAGCCGGGGAAACCTCAATGTCACCCGGTCGCGGGCGACTACGGCGGCCGGAGGAGCTGCCGCAGTCTGTGCACGCGCGCGGCCAGCCGCGGCGCCTCGCTCAGGCTACCGCGAGCCAGGCGTCCCCCGGAGTCTGTGAGACAAGGCCGACACCTCAGGGTAGCCTCCCTTCTCGGGCTGGCACCACTAACCCGCGGGAAGCAGCCGGCTATGCGCCTCCCCTCCCCCACTTCAAATCCGCAGGCGCACAGGGCACGGCCGCCTTCCGGGAGGTGCTACCACACCCCTGCCCGCCGCCGCTGCTCCCGCCCGCTGCTGGCGGTGGGGGTGGGGATTGGGGTAAGCCGACCAGGAACCCTCGGAAAAGCTGCGGCGGACGAAGGGGCCCTTCTAGCCGCGCCTTCGAAACAGCGCTCCTTGTTCTCGATGGTCTCCGCGCGGCCGTCTTATAGAACGCCATTTCCGGTTCCCTTTAAAGGCCCCACGCTGTGCGGCGCAGCGCGTGCGAGGAAGGTATAAAAGGGAGCGAGAGGGCGGGACTGAGGAGGAAGGGGAAAAAAACTAGCGGTAGAGGGGGCGGGGGAGGTGCAAAGGGCGCGCTCGCGCGCCACGTGACCGGGACGCGCCGTTCTTCCGTCGGCCATTTTAGGTGGTCCGCGGCGGCGCCATTAAAGCGAGGAGGAGGCGAGAGCGGCCGCCGCTGCTTCTTATTCTTTTTTAGTGCGGCGGACGAGAGTGGGAGTGCGCGCTGCGCGAGAGTGGGAGGCAAGGGGGGCAGGCCGGGGAGAGGCGCAGGAGCCTTTGCAGCCACGCGCGCCTTCTCTGTCTTGTTGTGTGCTTCGCGCGGTAGAGCGGGCGCGCGGCAGCGGCGGGGATTACTTTGCTGCTAGTTTCGATTCGCGGCAGCGGCGGGTGTAGTCTCGGCGGCGGCGGAGGCAGTAGCACTATGTCGGAGGAGCAGTTTGGCGGGGACGGGGCGGCGGCGGCAGCAACAGCGGCGGTAGGCGGCTCGGCGGGCGAACAGGAGGGAGCCATGGTGGCGGCGGCGCAGGGGGCAGCGGCGGCGGCGGGAAGCGGAGCCGGGACCGGGGGCGGAATCGCGGCCGGAGGCACCGAAGGAGGCAGCGCCGAGTCGGAGGGGGCGAAGATCGATGCCAGTAAGAACGAGGAGGATGAAGGGTGAGTAAGGGGCGGCCCGGGATAGTCAGGCCCAACTATCCCCCCTCCCCCTCCTTCTCCCCCGCCATTAGGCCTCGTTCCCGCTCTCCCCCCGTGCTCCAGGCTCCCGTGCAGCCTCTTTGCAGTGTTATCCCCTTCTTTACGCCGGGCTCCCCCGGGCTTTCATTTCCTTCTTCCCTTGCCTGCTAATCGCCCCCTCCCCCATCACACACGTTTCCACCTTTAGCCGTCACCATGCTGCTCCCCGGCCCGCCCTTCTTCCCTCCCTCGCCTTGGGTCTCCTCCCACCGACTTGGCCGCCAGGATTTTTTCCCGCCTGTCGAGGGGTACCTTTTTTCTTTTCCCGCTGTCTTCTCTCTCCCCAGTTTTCTAAAGTCCTGGGCATAAAAACGCAGTCAGACACAAAAAGCCTTTATGCCTGGATAACTAAGGTTTATTTGGTGCTTCTCACTGCAGCATCCCTAGACGATGCCATTCTTTGTAAGCACATGCTTCGGGGAACGTGTAGGTTGTCCAGCTCTGCTCCTCCCGTCTTGGCTTCAGGCCGAATGTTTTTCAGTATTTTGAGTAAGTTTCGCCTCAGCCTTTTCGTTTTTCTAATGTACACCATCGCACAACGGCTTGCTTGCACAGTCCCCACTTTCCAGTCTACGGAACCAACTGGGCCTGGTGAAATTCCCGGAATCGCCTGTTGGTTCGTTGGTTTTGCTCCAAGGGCTTTCCTTAAGTTCCTTGTCGGCGGAGCCTGCACTTGACTGGAGCTGTTCTACCTCCGGCTTGCTGACCGCCCTTCCCCCACCCCGCAGTTATTCTAACCGCGCACCTTTTTCGCGCCCTCAACTATTGGGTTCCTCAACTGTTCGTACAGATAGTGTACTCTTACCTTAGTTTTTCTGTGCAATTTTCATTTTTTACAACCCACGCCGTGCCCAGAATCCTTTTTTTGGTCTCTCTTGATTCCTGCTTCCCGCTCTCACCCACTTGAGTTACAGGAGGCCCACCAGCCTTCTCTCATAAAATGAACAAATTCTGTAATGTGCTATGGCTTTTATTCTTTTTGCAGGTTTTTTAGTAGTAACTTGTTTCCTCCGATTGGAATACGTTGTATATGTTATTTAAAGCTGCATAAAATTTTTTAGAACGCAGCATTTGGGAGCCGGGAACAGAATATAGGAGTTAGCAGGAGGGACTAAATCAGGGGTTCTTGGTTGGGTTTTCTTCTTATTCCCGTTACTGATCGCTGATGTTGGGTTAACGCTTCCTTTACTTTTTGTAATTGGGGTGTGTGTGTGTGTAATTTTTTTCGCTGTAACAAGGAGAAAGGTGTTGGCTGGAAGGTAAAAGCAATAAAATGCCGCTTTAACTCAATATTGGAAAACATTCTCTTTATTAGGAAAAAGCACAAGCTTTGGAGGGGGGAGAGATAAGCCCTTTGGAATATAGGATTTAATATTCTCAGCCTAGGCAGACTCTTGTCGGGCTGTTTTGCTGATTGTGCTGGCTTTGGGAGAGTGGAGGTGGGATGGGAAGCGAGCTTTTCTTAATTTATCTGGAATTATATATAGCATAGTTTAAGAAAGGGATATGTTAAATATTTGGAAACTTAAGCCTTTTAACGTTTTGGTTTTTTTCTGAATTCTGTTCTTTGGACAGAGGCACCCAAATGATTGTGTAACTTACTGTTTGGGGCGGGCTTTCTGTTCTGATTTTTCAAGTCACAAAGCAGCTGCCTTTGTAGTTATCTACTGTTGAACCGAAGTGTAAATGAATTAAAGTTTTAACCCTAACAATGTCAAAAACTAAAACTAGAATTTTGATTGGTTGCTGTACCGGTTGTTAATTCCCTAGCCATTCAAACTCCTCCCCACGACACTCTGAAGCAGCGACGGCACAGCGGGAAGAATGGTAAAACTTTTAAATTTTATTTCTGTAATATAAAGGTTTCAATAGTCATAACATGTGGAGGCTGTGTATTGGTTAGTTGCCCATTGATCCCCAGGAAATTCTAGACTTTAGTACAGTAGGATATTTTGTACCTGGGATATAAAACCTTTTTAGGCATCATGTGTGATCTTTGGGCAAAATTGATGCCATTACATGGTTTTTGGTCTGTGGTAATGCATGTAATTGTGGTTTGGCCAATTAAAGCTTAATATAATTAGTAATGATATTTTTATATTTGGGCAAGAAAGAGTATTTAATTTTAAATTTGATGTGTTTTAAGACAAAAAAATTTTTCGTGTAATTCTAAGTTTAATGTTTTACCTGAAGGTTATCTGCTACAATAAAGTGTTGTGTGTTTAAAATGTATTGCATGTTATACTGAAATATTCTGGAAATGTCAGTAGTAAAACAATTTTTAAAGTAGTGATGTATATGCAAAAATGACTTTTTTAATCACCAACCATATTTGTAAATAGAACTTTAATAAGAATTGCACATGTACTATTAAAGGCGTGCTGATGTGGCTTTCCACTACGGCTTAAATCAGATTTTTAGATTTTCAGTGTGATTTGGTTGGAATGTTAATTACAGTTGGTTGGTTGACGTGTATTCACAATTGCATGACTTTTTGAAAGGCTGGTAGATTGAGTATTGTTCTTTTTATCCCTCCTCTTCCCCTAAATGTCAGTATTTCTGCCTTCAGGATTATGTTTGAGTTTTCCAGGAGTTTGTATCTACCACCACTGGAGTTTAGAGGGCCAGTAACTTGCAGATAGTTGACTTAACATCTGTACAAACAACATTCTAAGAGCCTAGTTGGGACAGTATTTACATTTTACAGGAGGTTATTATTTTCTTTAACTGAAATCTGTCCAGTTTTATATTGGAGATAAAGTGTGACATACAGAATAAAAGTTATTTGGGTTTTTTTTCTTTTTTTGGCCGCGCCACTCGGGATCTTCCCCGAGATCAGGGATTGAACCCGTGCCCCCTGTATTGGGAGCGTGGAGTCTTAACCACTGGACTGCCAGGGAAGTCCCCAGAATAAAAGTTTTTTGATGGAAATTATTGTTTGGTCCTGTGATAGTTCAATTTCACTGCTAGGTAATAGTGGCAAACTAAATAAAATAAATTATAACTGTACTTGACTTCATTACTCCATTACATATTTCAAATATGTAAGCAATTTTCAGTAATTTGAAAGGATCATAAACTTATGTTTAAAGGTCGTTGCTTTGACGCTTGCAGAAATTATATGTGGTCTGTTAGTTAATACTATAACTTTGCAAGTTTTTTGACCTCTTAGGAAAAATGGACAATTAAATATTTATAGTTAATGAACATTTTAGATTATGAGGTTTACTTTGAGTTTACATTTAACAAATATTTTCATTTTTAAAGTTTAATATTTGACCTTTAAAATAATGTACCCCCGCGTGCCACAACAAAAGTTCCCGCATGCCACAGCTAAGACCCGGCGCAGCCAAATAAATAAATAAATACTTTAAAAAAATTACTCTCTGGTCAGTTAGCTTCATCCTTTACACATATTCTTGTTTTTCTTTCTGAACAAAAAGCCCTCAAGACTTAATCTTTTTGGTGTCTGCACTTGCCACCCTATCTGTTCTCTGTCTCCCAGTTTGAGGGAAATTGGGCAGAAGTTTCATAATAGTGGTGAGGGTAAGACTGGTTACTAGATATAAAATCTAAATTTAATTTCTTAAACACATTTCTTTGTGCGTATCTTTTTACAATTCTAACTTGAGACTGAAGTGAATTACAATTTCATCCTAAAACTATTTTAAAAATCAATTTGTTGCAGACTTAAGTGGTTTTTTTTTTTTTTAATACAAGAATAAACAGCTATTTTGAGGAGGACATGCTTGTTACACCTCTAGTGGAGTAAAGTGTTTCCACAATTTACTATGGACCTTTTGAGTAATTACTCACTTCCATAGTAAAATGCCTTCCTGAGTTCACCTCATTATAATTTTTCCAACTTAACATCCCTAGTTTTTACTTAAAAGCAGTTGCAGTGAGATTTCCCATTTTGGTGTGAACTCTATGTCCTCTATAGGGCTATGATCCTTTCAGTGTGTAGGTACTTTAAAATTAGTGTCTGGCAAAATATGTATGCTATGTATAGCAAGCTACCTGGAGACAGTTTTTACTTTCTCATGATTATTGGGGAACTGTAATGTAGTAGTTTGCAATTTTTCAAGGTAGGTACATTGACTTGCCTGCATTGGGTTAGGTCAGAAGCAGAATAATCCCGTTCATTTATGAGCCAAAGTACAGCAATACTTTTCTAATAACAGGACTGTTGATCTAGTTCTGTAACCATTAGTGTATAAACTCAAGTGTGATTCTTCCTGTTTGAGGATTTTGTGAATTAATTGTGCTGTAGGTTGTCTCCTGTCTAAATTTTAAGAAATGGGTTTACCTCACTTTGTTGTTTTAAATATTTGAGATTATAATCTATACCCTAGTGCTTTTGGGGCATCTTGAACATTGTTTGCTTCGTAGAAGAGCAGTTACTTTTAGATAAAGCAGTCTTACGCCAAATTTACGGACCTTTGATTCCTAAGTTGGATTTACTGTAAAGTTGAGACCCTGAGTACATGGGTCTGAATTTTAGCATTCTTGGGAATCTTTGACAAGTTTCCTGGGTTAATTTTAGTAATGGATGCCCCCAGATTTGAGATGATTAACACCTAAGGAAGAAGTACTAAATTCTTTTCATTTCAAATTCTTATTTATCATGAAGGATACTAAAAATCACCTGACCTTTTGGGTTTGGAATTGGAGAATATCATTGAAGTTTTTGAGTGCTGCTTTTTGAGATAAATACACTTGTGGCCCCTTCTATAAATTAAGTGTATACTTACTGTGTATTTTTTTTTTAAACATTGCTTGGGTATTGTCATCTGTAAGGGTGCACTTAATAATATAAGAAGGTTTTGAATCTGCTATTGTGTGTGATTCATGGCCAACATGGAGAATGGTTAGTTTTAGCTTGAAAGCATTTAAAAAGTAATAGAATAATAACTTTTTCCCTATTCCAATTAAACCTGTGCACCTCGAGTGTGTGCAGATTCACAAATGGAGTCAAACAACTTTAGTTCTGCTTCAACGTTTTAGTAGATAGGGCACTGAACTGGATGCTGGAAGCGTGGGATCTGTTTCTGTTACTTCACTTCCAACAGTGTGGTCTCAGGTAATATAACATGTTCGTTACTTGGTTTGCTGATTTGTGTGTTGGAAACAATGCTCACCACAGGAAGATTGACTACATAGCCTGCTTTCATAGCTTGTGTGTATTTATCCTGTGCCTTAATAGTTGATACTGCCAGTGGTTTACTCCTGTGGAGTAAAGGTAAGCATGTTTTAGTTTTTGGAGTATTAAATATTGTACATTGGAGCTAGACATTTAAGACTGTTTGGGGGTGGAGTGGGGAGCCACGTATTATTACTAGCAGTGTTTGGCCAATAATCAAGGTGGTAGTTTTTAAGTATTGGGTCCTATTCTGTAAGCTCCTGCTTATCTAGACTTGAAACTACCATAAACTCCAAACAGCCAGGAAACTCAATCTAGTTTCCCTACCCCAAGTCTTGTGAGAAAGATAGATGAAAAACTATCAGCTAATATGCTCAAAAATTAACCAATAATGTCATGGAATGAATCTTACATAATTTCCCCCTTATATTATTAAAAAGTAATGTGATTTTAAAGCATTGCAAGATTCTGAAATTCCATCAAGGAAGGTAAAAACCATTTTCTGAGTTTAGTGTTGATACTTAAATTGGTTTCGAATTTTAAAAACTTTATAGAATTGTGAATGTGTAGTAATCTCAGTTAACCAGAACCTTAACCTCTAGGTTAAGGAAACCCCATTCCTTAACCTCTAGGTAGAGGAGAGTTTACCTTATAAAGCTGATTGAGAGTTTATTTTAAAAGTAAAAATACAAGATGTCATTCCTGCCTGGGAATGAAATGAAGAAAAGGGGAGATTTTGGGTTAAACTTTTGAAGTTTATTCAAAAACCTTCATGTTTAATTTATTAGCTGTTATGTTTCAACTCACTTATCTTTTTTAGTCATTTAAGTTCATTCAGAGTATGAAGAAATGAGATCTAATTTATTACCTAGAGGAATTAATCTTTTTTATTGACTTGTTAAAAGTTTGTCAAACTGTTTCCAAGAGTATTTTTTATACAGATTCTAAAATGATAACCATGTGATACTACCTAGTTGCAAAAAAGTAAACCCCTCCCCATTTTAGGTTAACTACTGACTTAATTTTAAACTAAATCTATATTTTATAAGGAAAATACTCATTTCTTATCTATTGGTGAGATTTCACTATACTTAATGTCATTTTAGGATTGTAAAGGAATAATTTTATGGATAAAATACCAGAAGTTTTATTTAAATAAGGATTAGTGGTATGCTTGAGTAACATTACTCTAAAAGGTGACAGTGATTGGCCAGTTATGTTGTGTACTTGAAATGTATATCAGATCGACATGCTGTTGTAGTTTTTAAACTGTCAGAATTTGTTATGAAACCACATATGGAAGGCCATGAGTTGTTAGGAAGTGTTTAAAAGCTACAGAATCCTTTTTTTCCCTTTCCAAAATTGGGAAAAAGTGTAATGATGTCTTTATCATTTACCTTGAATAGGGTAGTAGGGTCAAGTGTCTTTATATAAAAAATACTTACTGTTGAGTAGAGTGTTAAACCTAGAGACCTCAGTAGTAGTGAGAGTAAAGTTCTCAGATGGGAAAAAACAGTATTAGAGCAAGTTTCCACCAGCCAGCACTGCTCCATATATATTGCTGTTTGTATTTTGAAATTATTCCTTACTGAAGTTACTGGCATTTATATAGAGTACAGACAAGTCATCAGTGTGATTTTGGAACTACATTTTATTTAAGAGCTTAGAAAACCTAATTTCCAGTCTGTAGTTTTTACATGCGATATTTAAAATTTCTGGGTTAAGTCTTTAGCATTAAAACTAATCCTAGGATCCATTTATATAAAACTCATCCTGGCCTTTTCCCTTTAATGTTGGAAACTTCATACAGCTCATGCAGATTAAAAAAAAATTTAAGCCATTGAGTAAGTGAAAAAACTGCTTTATTTAGATTGTGCTCTATCCCTACTAAATAGTAATTTATTTCTATTGAGCACTTGGGATGTGTCAGACCATGTTCTGTGCCATTTAAATCCTCACTGCAGATAGAGGTAAGCTCTTAGTTCTGGAGGAAGGATTTAAACCCCAAGCAGTTTGGCTTACTGCCTCTAAATGTACTTCCTCTCGAAGAGAATGTCCCACAAAGCAACCTAAATTCTCATTTGGAGAGTTATCTGCACTGAGTTGTATAACTTTGTGCCTGTCATTTAATATTATAGTATGGTATAATGTCAGTATGTATAAGGCAAGAATATTTCAATTGTTGAGTAGGTGTTTTAAGTTGAATACTATATTGCCTTTGGGGTACTAAATAACTTTACAGATAGGATTAAGAAATTAAACTTCGTTGATACTGTAGGTAAAGCCCTACACTTTAATTGGGATTATTGATTCACTTACAAGTAAGGATCAAATTTTAAGCTTGTATTGCAGTATTAGGGGCCCATTTCTGCTACTTGAACAAGTCCTGTGCTGTAGTTTTAACTTGCGGTGCTCAGGATTTTTCTGAAGTTCCAGCTCTCCTTCATTGTAAAGTGTTTTGCACATCTCTGCAGGGGTGAAAGCAACTTGAAAGTCAGTCTTTGTGTTCAAGGCAGCAAAGGTAATCTGGACAGACACTAGGTATTGTGTTTTAAGCAAGATACAGTAATATAAAATATAGAAAGTTTTAATTGATACCATCTGATATATACCATCCTATAATTTGAGGCAGAGCATGTCAGAATGCTGACGTTCTGGAGAGGCTAAAATAAGTTCCCATTTATCCAGAATTAAGATAACAGTCTTTTTATTTGTTACACATGTATATTTTGGTGTGTCTACTGAGTAAAAATGGGGTGAATTTATTTAATATGCTAGATTTAGTAAAGATAGAATGGATTTGGTACAGTATGTGTTCATTGTAGTATATCCACCTGTCTGGTTAGGTTATCAGTTGTGCAGCACCCTTCCTTATTAGAGCAGAAGAAAACGAGTGCTTTTGGGCTGCCAAAGCGTAATGAATTTGTCTCAAAAAAGAGCTAGTTAGGCTCTTGCTCAGAGGCTGTTTACTTTTACTTTACCCCAAATTTGAAAAGTTTGAGTGCCGGCTAACTTCCTAAAAAATAGAAGGGGGAGAAGCATTTTAGAATAGCAGCTGCTGATTAATCTGGCAAAAATGAAAACTAGAACTTGTTAAAAGAGCTAAGAAATAAGATGGACTTAGTGTATTAATAAATAGTTCTCTAAGTTCAGAAGACCCTATGGGCATGCAGCATAGTGTGTTAGTGGTGACAGACTCAATGTTAAATCATGATTACTCTATTTGATTAGGAAGGCAGAAGAGTGTGTGTGATATGCCATAGGAAAAAAAAATCATTCCAAGTAATTGAAGGTTAAAAACAATTGGGGAGAGAGATTAGGAAGGCAGGCAATGCTTGAAGAAAGGTAGACTATTTGGCTTCTCATTCTCTAAAGGTGCTGGATAGCTGAAGTTTTACTACATATTTTGCTCTAATTTTTTGAGAAACAGTAATCATTCTACGGATGTATAAATTATAGTTGACTAGGACATTTAATATTCTGGATAAATGGGATTTGATTATTTAAGAAGGATAGCCTCTTCGGTGACCTTTTTTAACTCTAAGGTAGACACATTTAACAACTTCTTTACTCAAGACTATTAAACGTGGAAAGTTTCTTTAGAGAACACTACTGGGCCAGTTGATGAATTAGTATGCTTGTCTAGCATTTAAGAAAACTGACTCCCAATGTTGAGAAAAAGTTTGGGGTTTGTGAATTAAAGAACTTGCCTCATTCTTGATTTATTTCTTTGTAATTATTTTTTGTTAATTTTAAATTGAGGACACAACTCAATATAAATATTGCCTTGGTTAAATAAAATCAAAACTAGTTCTGTCTCTGAGGAACAGACCGGACAGACACAGAATTTTCTTGCCTTTCAATTTTAGGGTTTTTTTTTTTTTAAAGACTTTTATTATTCTCTTCAGCTTGAAATAATTTCAGACTGTTAAATTATCGATGGAAAGTTTCTGTAATAATCACAGAAGTGGTAATTTAATAGTTAAATTTCAATTTAATTGAAGTTTCTATCTAGAACTTTCCATGAATAGCTGAGCAAGAGGTCATTACCTTGAAGTCAGTTTCTTTCTCATCCTTAAAAAGACAGCAGTGTTCTCTTCACCTTGAAAGAGTAAATGTTGGTAATGTACTTTCATCTATGAAGGAAGTGCTCTGGATCTTTAGGTTAAAAATAAAGGTGCTTAAGGCAATTTAACTTGGACTGGTTATTATTTCACTGGATATGAAAGAAAATGTAATTGAGAAAATACCTCAACTTTTTTTCCCCATGGAATTGGCAGTAAACATTAATAATACCTGTACAACATTGTGGGTGTTTTGTTATGCTCATTTGATTATAAAATATAAAAAGAGTTAATAAAAGTTTCTTGAAGCATGGAAATTTTATTAGCAGAAGTCCTGAATGTAAAGCATATAAATAGCCCAGCTGTAGAATACAGGTACAAGTTGAAAACCTAACCTAAATGGGAAGCACACTATATGCCTAAAAATAAGACTTCTTTTGTGCTAACTTTATTAGAAGTAAGAACAAGTCTGATAAAATAGTAAGATCAGTAACACCTCAGTTAATCTGGCATCTTTAGGTTAAGCAGAAGCAAGATCTTATTCTAGGGGTAGACTTTGTCCTCTTGTTGCAAGAATTGGCTTTAGTGGTGATATCCTAAAAAGCCCACAAGATGGAGATGTTCCTGCTTTCATTTCTTTTCAGAGCTGGAAGTTAGCACCACACCCCCATCGCCACCCCTCCCCCTGACCCACTGCAGTTGCAAAGATAGAAGTCATTGACCAAGCATGATTTTATTCCGATGGTGAAATTGATTTTTAGCCCTCACATAACAAATTCTGACAGTTTATCCTTAAAATAACAATCTCTAGTCCTGTCTCTTTAAAGGGTAGGAGGGAGGTATATGATAGCTCTTTTGTGGGAGTGGGTAAAGGGGGCAGATGTAAAAGGGATCACAGAGCTGCCAGATCTGAGCTTTATGGCCTTTTGCTGTAATAAAAGTAAGATTTCACTTTAAATTTTTTTTTGGGGGGGGGATGCATCTTTGGTTTTAAAGTGTCTTGGTGGTTTCCACTTACCACCTGTCACTTTTAGCGTTTTAAAGGTTTAAATATTTTATTGCTGGTTAACTGAGGTTCTACTGGAAATAAATCATCTAGGTTAATTAGTGGATTGTGCTTCAGTGGGTAATTTTTTTGTTCATTAAATTGCTTACGTGATTACTTTTGTCTTTACTAAGGATTCTTAGCACATCGAAAAACTTGGTTTACAGCTTAATTGTGAGACTTTCCCATATTATGTGCTAAGAGTCTTGTTAATGAGAGAACAGTTAAGAAAGGAGCTTCAGCATAGACACATGCTAGTTACTGTGATTAATGGGGACCTCATAGCCTTTTTATAAGTTTAATAAAGATTTGGAAGAGAAATTTCAAGGTGAAATTCTGTTTTGCTGTTACCAGTATTTAACTTGTAATTTAAGAAAGACAGTGTATACTATTTTTACTTTGGGGATACATTTCTCTTTTTTGGCAAGTCAAAAGACTTAATCTGCTGCTTGCTCCCTATTTTGTAATTATGCAGGCACAGTAGTGGCAAACAAAATTTTCCATAACTGTAATAGGGTGTTCTTGATATGTGGTTATGTAGGAAGAGTGACATTTTAATACACTGCCCAGTAAATTGGTGCAGTTTTGGGGAAGGTATTATTGATGTGGATACTTAAGGCAAAATTTAAAAATTTTTTTTAGCATTTTAATATTGCTTTTTGTCTTTACAGGAAAATGTTTATAGGAGGCCTTAGCTGGGACACTACAAAGAAAGATCTGAAGGACTACTTCTCCAAATTTGGTGAAGTCGTAGACTGCACTCTGAAGTTAGATCCTATCACAGGGCGATCAAGGGGTTTTGGCTTTGTGCTATTTAAAGAATCGGAGAGTGTAGATAAGGTAGTGTGCCATGTGTTCTAATCAGTTAATAATATAAAATATGTGAATAGTTTGATACAATTAATCTGCCTATTTGTGATTTCCCCTTTTGCAGTCATACAAAGGAAGAGATAACAGCTCTTGCCAATATGTTTTATGAAGAGTCAGATTCAAGAATTTTTTACTGAAAACTTCCTGTGTGTCAGGCTCTACTGTATTAATTTTAAAAACCTTAAAGATGCCTAATTAGAAGGATATGCTGTGATAAGTTCACAGAAATACAGATTTTGAAATTTGCTAGGCAAGAAACTTCTGACTGAATTATTTTACATTTTAGTCTTTAGGCTACAGGGGAGTAGCAATCATGCTTATTATTGCTAATAGTTAAAGGCATGGTGGTTGTGTAGTAATTGATTAACTCCTCATTCTTACTGACCTTTTAGGTTTAAACATTGGTATATATTAGCTGATATCACATCACCACAATTGACAGTTTAATTGTGAGCTGGTCAACATATGCCTGGCATTAGCTATAGTTATTTAACTATAATTATTTTTAAGTAAGTTAATAATCTCTGAACTTTACTTAAGATATACATCTTTCAAATGAAAAATTTCAATTTCCCTAGGTCATGGATCAGAAAGAACATAAATTGAATGGGAAGGTGATTGATCCTAAGAGGGCCAAAGCCATGAAAACAAAAGAGCCTGTTAAAAAAATTTTTGTTGGTGGCCTTTCTCCAGATACACCTGAAGAGAAAATAAGGGAGTACTTTGGTGGTTTTGGTGAGGTATGTGATAATATTTTGACCTAGTTTTTGTTAAAATTAGTGTGAATATAATTGTCACATTATAGGTTTCCACTGGGTTTTCTGAAGTTGTTTTGAAGTTTAGACAGATTATGGGATTTGTTTTGAAATGAGGATAGTATAAATACATTATTAGCAGGTCTTTGAAAGTTAGATGATTGCATTTTCTAGTTTATTGAACTATTGTATGCATAGCATCCTTGGGCATACCATACACAAAGATGAAGTAGACATTTTCTTATTGTGGAATTTACTGGATTAATAGAAAGCTATAAACAAGAGGAAGAAATTCAGGTTGGATTACCTGAGATGTAGAAGAAAATGGTTCAGTTGACAATAGGGAAGAAATAAACTAACAATAGGGTGTAATGCCTTCTCAATTTAAGCACATGTATATGTGCAAATTTTATGAGACTAATTATAGACTTAGATTCCTTTTATGAATTAATGATTTAAAGCTAGGTTGAGAAATTTGTGGCTTTTGGACCCAGATACAGCCTGCAGACATCCTTGGTTTGATTCAAGCAGAACATATTGCATGTTTAGTTGTTAATATTTAGGAATTGAGATGTTTCCCACAAAAATCTGTATATTTAGCTTTTCTTCAGTATTTGTAAGAGCAGGTGACCTTGGAACTTCCTCCTTCTTGCCTGGCAACAGCCATCTAAGATGGAGTAGCAGCTTCCACCTTCGGTTGCTCATACGTTCTCCAGTTTTCAGTGATCCTCACCATTCCCCATTTTCTCCCAAATACAGTCAGTTTTATTCTGTTTTTCTTAAAATTGACTGTTTCCTTCTGCTTGTGCTTGGTGGGTGGGCGGGCATTTGAGTTTGTGACCCTTGAATTAGGTAGCAAGTGTCAATACCCTATGAACCTTTTTTTTATAAACAGGTTTAACAACTTTTTAGGTGGAGTGCACATTCTAATTCAAAGACTTTTTAAAAGATTAAAATAGAATAGAGCTTGAGGGCCAAATGCGTGTTTTCTTTGTGCATTTTTCCCACTTACAAACTAAGGTATTAAAACTTTTTTTTTTGTTTGTTTGATAATCAGGTTGAATCCATAGAGCTCCCCATGGACAACAAGACCAATAAGAGGCGTGGATTCTGCTTTATTACCTTTAAGGAAGAGGAACCAGTGAAGAAGATAATGGAAAAGAAATACCACAATGTTGGTCTTAGTAAAGTAAGTTAAGCATCCAATTACTTGTAGAGAATACTAGCTGTTGTAAAGAGTTCAGTCATCTAAACTTTCTGTAAAGGCTTCAGTTTGTATGCTTGTGCTTTAAAGACGTCTCATTGGCTCCTTATTTATCAGTCATTTTTTGACTTGTTTTTTTGCTTTTATTGGGGAATAGGAGGGAAACATTTGTTTTTAAGTGA